>NW_026555325.1:46753351-47466703 GCF_021234165.1 Pteronotus mesoamericanus
ATAGCAAAAGAAGTTCCAGGTCAACAAACTGATGACGAAAATTTAAAAACTCGAGGATACTATTTCTTTTTTTTTTTAAAGTGCTTTTAAATTAATTTATTTTTCCAAATACATTTGTCTCCGCCTTCCCCCTACCACTTCCCCTGCCCCCTCCCTCTCTCCCTCCCTCAATCCTTCCCCACTTTGGTTTTGTCCATGAGTCCTTGCTATATATTCTTTGACTTTCCCCTTCCCTTCCTTTTTCCCGCCCCCCCCCACCTTCCTTCCTGTCTCTGTTGGGTTTTTTTTCCTTTCGGTGTTGCTGGTCTTATTTTCCTTGCATCTTTGTATTGTTGGTTAGGTTCCGCTTATAGGTGAGATCATATGGTATTTGTCTTTCGCCCCCTGGCTTATTTCGCTTAGCATAATGCTCTCTAGTTCCATCCATGCTGTCGCGAAGTTTAGTAGTTCTTTTTTTCTTTCTGCTGTGTAGTATTCCATTGTGTAAATGTACCATAATTTTTTGATCGAATCATCTACTGATCAGCATGTAGGTTGCTTCCAACACTTGGCTATTGTAAATTGTGCTGCTATGAACATTGGGGTGCATAGGTTCTTCTGAATTGGCGTTTTGGGATTCTTAGGGTATAGTCCCAGCAGGGGAATCGCTGGATCAAAAGGCAGTTCCATTTTCAGCTTTCTGAGGAAATTCCACACTGCTTTCCACAATGGCTGCATCAGTCTGCTTTCCCAGCAACAGTGTACGAGTGTTCCTTTTTCTCCACAGCCTCACCAGCACCTGTTGTTTGTTGATCTGTTTATGATGGCCATTCTGACCGGTGTGAGGTGGTATCTCATTGTGGTTTTGAGCTGCATTTCTCTGATGGCTAGTGATGCTGAGCATCCTTTCGAATGTCTCTGGGCCCTCTGTATCTCCTCCTTGGAAAAGCACCTGCCCAGGTCCTTTGCCCATTTTTCGATTGGATCATTTGTCTTCTTGGAGTGGAGTCGAGTGAGTTCTTTATAGATTTTGGAGATCAAACCTCTATCTGATGTATCATTAGCAAATATATTTTCCCATAGGGTTGGCTCCCTTTTCATTTTGCTGAAGTTTTCTTTAGCCGTGCAGAAGCTTCTTATTTTGATGAGGTCCCACTTGTTTATTCTTTCCTTTATATCCCTTGCTTTAGGAGACATATCGGTGAAAAAATTGCTGCGTGGGATATCTGAGAGTTTCCTGCCAGTGTTCTCCTCTAGAACTTTTATGGTGTTGTGACTTATATTTAAGTCTTTTATCCATCTTGAGTTTATTTTTGTGTATGGTGTCAGCTGATGATCAAATTTCAATTTTTTGCAAGTAGCTGTCCAGCTCTCGCAACAGCATTTGTTGAAGAGGCCATTATTACTCCATTTTATGCTTTTGCCCCCTAAAGGATACTATTTCTAAGAAAATTTAAAAACTGGAGAATGATTCCATTTCTAAGAAGTTTACATCGGAGCAGCTTTGTTGCGAGGATGTAACTTCCATCTTGACTCCCTCATATTCCTTGTGATGCAGAGTTGTTCAAATATGGGCTATTCAGCAAGAAATAAGTTTACATGGTAAACCAGTACACTGATGTTTTTGTAACTCTATTTATGACTTTAACAGTTTCATGAACAATGCTAAAAACAAACAAACAAAACACTACTGAAGCCAGAAGTGAAGAGAGGTACCTGAGGGAACTTTTTGGATAACAGAAATGTTCTGTATCCTGACTGTAGTGGTGATTATACATGTGTATATGATTTACAAAACTCATTGAACTTGGAGAAGGCATGTGACATTTTGTTTGGGTACTCAAGCAGCCTTATGAAGATGTGCAGATTGTTAGGAAGTAAGGTCTGTTACCAAAAACCAGCAAAAAACTGAGACCTTCTTCCAAGAACCAAGTTAGTGAGTCATCTTAGACACAAACTGTTTGGCCCCACTCAAGCCTTCAAATTACTCTAGACCCTGGCTGATAAATTAATTACAATTTAATAAGAGACTCAGAGCCAAAAGCACCTAACTAAGCCCCTCTTAATTTTTAGTTTATTTTTAAGTGTTGTTCTATATAAAACATATACGAGGTCTATCTGGAAAAGGTCCAACCATTGTTAATATAATGAGAACAGTTTGCGTGACATTGATGTAACCTGGCAGCCAATGAGAGTGGGACTGGAATGCACATGTGTGAACAATGATGACTTCACTGTACTATTCAGTGGGGGCGGTAGATGCCACCGAGTGAACATGCCCATCACATTCAAAATGACTGAGCGAGTAAAGCAACAAATGCATCAAATTTTGCATTAAGTTGCACTTTCCTCCATGGAAGCTATTTGGATGATTCAGAAGGCTGCAGCTAGGGGCAACTGGTGATCGGTAGCTTCATTATGACAAGGTGCCCCTCATGCATCGCATCTTGTGCAGAGTTCTTTGGTGAAATATCAAATCGCCCAGGTGACTCAGCCCCCCTACAGCCCAATTTTGGTGCCCTGCAACTTCTGGCTTTTCCCAAAACTACAATCACCTTTGAATGGGAAAAGATTTCAGACCATCGATGAGATTCAGGAAAATATGATGGGGCAGCTGATGCTGATAGGGAGATTACTGAGGCATCATTGTCCTATGCATAATGTTTCC
Source organism: Pteronotus mesoamericanus (assembly GCF_021234165.1). Classification (NCBI taxonomy): domain Eukaryota; kingdom Metazoa; phylum Chordata; class Mammalia; order Chiroptera; family Mormoopidae; genus Pteronotus; species Pteronotus mesoamericanus. The sequence goes on from NW_026555325.1 coordinate 46,755,999, forward strand.
TAAATGTCTCTATTTTTCATATTACATGGCTGGATACTTTCTGAACAGAACATGGCTGGATACCTTCTGAACAGACCTCATACAACACATTAATATGTATATAACATATACATAAAAAAGTCGTACAACAATTTTAATTTATTTAAATTAAATAAATTTAATTTTTTTCTTAAAATTAAAGAAAAAATTTTTCTTTATGTGAATTTTGAATTTTTATTCAGTGAAATGTATCCTTTCTTTTTTTGTATACTTGCAGTGCTAGTCTTAGAAGGGTCTTTTCATCCCAAGATTATGTACTTGTTTCTATTTTTGCTAGATTTTTTATGGTTTTACTTTTATATTTAACTCTTTAGTTTTTTGTTAAATGAAGCCAAAGTTTTAGGGTATGGAAGTGTATCTGTAGTTAAACTGAATATCTGTTACCAGTATTTCACTGTCCTGAAATATCTCCCCAAGTACCCTGCTAATACCTACAAGTTAGAGAGTCTCTAAGGTTAGAGAATCATCTTACCTTATTCTTCAGTAAAGCATTTGCTAAAAGCAAGAAAGAGGCAAAGCATAGCCCCTATTTCTTCACTTGCTCTAAGTTGGTCAGTGGTATATTCTCAAAGCTTGAGATTCTAATCTTCCAAATCAGACCCTTTTGGAACTGAAACAAAATCTTTTTTCTCCTTGAGGAAGTACCTAGATCTCAGGGGAGAAGAAAAGGTCATACTATGAAGATCCTATTTTGGAATTCTAACCCAATAATTTTGCTCTTTTAAGGTTTTATTTATTCCTTTCCCTGAGGGCAATATTTATAAATGAAGAGAGATGAGCAAATGAAAGTTAACAAGGAGTGGAAAGAAAACATTTTAATATCTAAAAACATCCCATTATAGTTTTTATGGTCATTTTGAAGCAAAATACTTCCACCATACCTAGGATGTACAGTTATAAGGTAATTATAGCTATGTATCTTTTTAAGAACTTTTGCTCTTTTTTGGGGGGGGCGAATCACATCTTACAATTTATTGAATATATAGTCAAGGGTGTTTCCTTTTTATTTTGGGGTATTTAACTAGTTGCTTCTTATATAACTATAATTATCATCAGCCTTCACTATAAATAAGTTACTTTTAGTTATACCAGTTTAGGATTTGAAAGTTGTAGGCTGAAGTGATGGAAAGAGGGGAAAGTATGAACTATTAAATAGAAGTAATGTCAAAACAGAGGACAAGAATGTAGAAATAGCAACAGAGATGAGAAGTGGGTAGTCAGATGGCTTTTGTTATCTGTGCCAGTCTTGGGAATTACATCTTTTCTTGATGGTTTAAGTTTAACATTTTTGGTACCTACTGTTAAACATGAGAGCATCCCTAGACTCCTTGTCTAGGGTCCGCTTAAGAATCTGAGATAGAAAAACTGGGGACAGTTTACATCTAAAAGAACTTTTCCAAAGGCCTTGTCTATCTAGTTCACCAGTAAAATCCAAATATGCAATAGAATGCTTGGCACATCGATGCTGAAATGACAACAATAATAAAAGCAATTGACATGATTTTTATTGCATGTTAGGCACTGTAATAAGACTTTTACATATACTGATTTGTTCATTCCTCACACCAGCCTATGAGGGTAGAAACTTATACACAGAAGTTAAGTGACTTTTTCAAGGTCTAATGGCTAATAAATAATTGTCAGAACCAAGATAGAGACAAACCATCTGACTTCAGGCTCCAGGTCTTAACCACTAAGCTATCCCTTCTATTTCTTCATTGTTTGTGATATTGAATGAATGAATCCCACAATTGCATTGCCAAAACAAAAACCTAAGTCAGAGGGTTAGAAGAAAATTCAAGGTGATGATTGTTAAATGATGGCAATAGATGTTGAGCCAGAGAGATTAGTTGAAGATGTAATAAGTAGATGAACATCGAGATTAAGGATCAAGGATTAAGGATCTTGCTTCCCTTGGGGGAAGGCAAGAGAAAGTTTAGAAAAGAGAAATATCCCAGGTCAAGTATTCCTAGAAGCAGAAACAACAACAAAAAAACATTCTGCAAGCTCTTTTTTCCATACCTTCTTGGTATAAACTTCAAGAGGCACAACTACTTCATCAAATTATATTTTCTCTTAAGAAAATTATGGAATGCATTCACATTCTATATAGTTGATTCTAAGTAGCAATATGATAAATTTGCATATGCACACACACTAGTTACTTACATCTATGCTAACTTATTTTGCAAATCATCGCTACACATGGTTTTATCAAATTTCTCTCTGGTTTGTTGATATGTTTATATGAGGAACCATACAAATATATAAACATTAAATCACATTGTGTTTAAATGTTAAATTTTTAAAGAACTCTTATTAGTAACAATTTTTGCATCATTTTTATCAGTGACTAATTCAGTTAACTTAATTATTTCTTTAGATATCTGTTGGCATATCTTAAAATAATTCATTTGAAATATTGCAGTTTTATTGACCTTCAGTGACTTTTCTAATATTCAAACATTATCAGCAAAAATAATCTCTGCATCCTTGCTCAGAATTAAATAACGCAGTTGTACATTTTTATGTGTTTATTACTATGTTTGAATTACAACATCTTTATAAACATTCTAATATCTCTGACCTCTAGAAAGTTTCTCTTTAACCTGGTCAACTAGCACATTTTTTATCAGGATGTGATTAAAGAACACAAAATTTATCATAAACACCATCATGTGGCAAAAAAAAGGCAGAGAAGCTTCAAAAAAGATTTTATGTCTTTGTTGAATCATCCCACTCAGACAAGGTCTTTAAAATACTGAATCCAATATAAGTGTCTTAAAACTTAAGATATCAGAAAATTGAATAGAACTAACTTAAACCAGGTATATTAGATCTAAGTCACAGTGAATATCATTGTTAGCTATTTGCTTTGTTTGCTCTCTTGCCTTATCAAAATTAAAATTTTTATTCTTCAAAATTTGGATATAAGAGATGTTTACATATGAATGATAATGCTCTTATATTCTGCCTCTTCATTTTGGAAATAACAAGATCCACACTCTGTCTAAAGATCCTCCGAAAATTCTTAAGAATAATGGGGCATTTTCAATTGATAATGGTTAGCATCTTTAAACTTATTTTTCTTAGTATATTTTAACAGCAGCTATAAGACTCCCAAATTCTACATAAAAACAAAACATTAGGCTTCTCTGCACTATAGTAAAATTACAGTTTTCATGCCATATACTGTTACAATATTTTTATATTTTTACAATAATTTTCCATTCAGCTTGAAGAATATCAGACATGGTTTTCATTATAAAGATATCCTTATTTGTGGTATGATGTTAAGATGTGAAAAGTAAAAAAATTCTTTTCCCCAACCCCCACTTACTACCATTTACATAGACGCTTACTATGCTTACACATACATATCCCTGTTGATAAACAAATGAATTACTTCCGTTATTCATTCAGATGTCTCAAATGTGTCTTTGCAACTAATCTTCACTGATGTTTTATTGCGGTTAAGTGATAAATTATACAAAACTTTTCAGAAATCTGTGCTTTTTGTAGTTCCAGATTTATCAGCCAACAAATTAATTTGTTAAGTCAACTGCCACCAAGAACAGAGAAGAACAATCATTTAAACAATCATTTGAGCCACAATTTTTCATATGAACTTCTGTTATTTAATAACAAAAAAATTATCATATGATAGAACTGACATCTCCCCAATTTCTATAGGTCTTTATTTTAGCTTTTATATTAAGAATCTTTTTCATATCTGGTGATAACAGTATGAAAAAAATTTTTTAGCAAAGAAAAGATGTTTAAGTAGGATACATTAAAATAGAGAACTGTTCGTCAAAAGACATAGAGTAAAAAGATAAGTCATGGAAAAAGATATTTGTACCATATAACTGGCAAAGGATTAATATCTCAAACATATAAAAAACTATTCTTCTTTCAGCTAAAAGTCAAGCAACTCCACAGGAAAGCGGATGAGACTTGAACAAGCACTTCACAAGTCGTAATCAATATGACTGATAAACAAAAATGTACTCAACCTCATTGTTAATTGGAGAAGTGAAATTAAAACCACAACTAGATACTGCTAAAAACCTACCATCTTGACTTAAATTTAAAGTCTAACAACATTAATTATTGACAAGACTATAGAGCAATTGGAAATACTGCTGATGAAATTATAAGTTGATAAAAGCACAATAGAAAGTAGTTTGACATAAATTTTATAGTCATGTATGTTACATATAATTTTGACATTATATGTGTGTATGTCTATATGCATACATACACACACATATATATCATTATATCCTCATTGGAAACTCTTGCATATGTGCACCAAGAGAGTTATACACAATTGTTGTAACACTAGGTAATAGCAAAAACTGGAAACAAACCTTATTTCCATCAACAATAGAAATGGATAAATATATTGTGTTTCTTTCATACAGTGTAATGCTGCAATGAAAATGCATTAATTACAGCTGCATACAATAATTTGGATGAATCTCAGGAATACAATGTTGAACAAAATAAATGCGAAAGGATACTTACAGTATTGTTTCATTTATATAATGTTTAGAACATTCATTTATGTAAAGTTTAGAATATGCTTAGTGGTGAAACCTTACTTGGTATGACCCTAAAGAAAAGCAAGAAAATGAAATACATGAAATTCAGGAAAGTGATTGCCTCCAAGGGACAGAGGAGAAGGAAATTAGTTAAGGAAGGGGCACACAACTGCAATGGTAATATTATTTTCTTAAATATTTTTGTTATTACTTACATGTTATAACTTTGTAAATATTTTTTCATGTCAGCATTTAATAAAAATTTTAAATAATTAAATAAAACATTCACATTTAGTACAGAAATTTAGCTTTACATGTAATCTAAAAACCTGTAAATGATTCTTTTCTAAAAGGATATGTTTTTGCTTCCTTTGGGATACTAACTGCATTACATATAGAAATAATATTCTAGAGAATGAGTTCATTATATAATGCGGTGGCTATTTTCACCATAACAATTTTTCTAAATAATTAAATTTTATTTAACAGATCAACTCTTTGAAATAAAATGTTCTTTTACTTACTGAAATTTTTTTCAAAATTAGAGCCATATTTGTAAGTTTCTCATGAGCAGTCTTAAGCATGCTTTAAATAATTTTAAGAAAATATTTTAAAATTTCCATTCTTAAATACTGATATTTTCCAAAGTAAGTGCTATTATTGATACGTTATTGGATTTTGCTGAGTAAAGCTATTTCTACACGCAGACGTCTTGGCCACCTGCAACTGTTTGTCAGTGGACTTTGAGAACACTAGTAGTAATTGTAAACTTAGGAATGTGTGACAAGCTAACAGCCAGCTGTGCATATCTTGACTTTTTCCAGGTGTTAAAATAAATATAACCATTTGGTTCACTTGTAACTCAACAAAATATGTCATGATTTGTTGGCTTAAAAATCCATTTATAATTTTTATTGGAGGGAGTAGATAATGTTATATTCATTTGAAATGAAAAAAATACATACCCAGAAATATTTGTGGCATCATTACTTACTATATTCAAAGGTCTCTTCAAAAAAAATGAAAAGAATTTTAATGTAACATTTGTGTAGATGTATTTTCACGTTCTTTTCACAGGAAAAAGAAACTGAGCCATTTCTGCATATAGGCATTAAAAAAGAATAGGAAAAAATGAATGAAAATATGTTTATGCAGTCAGAGTTCAACTTGCCTTGGCAAAACCAACTTTCAAACTGATCTTATATTAATTTCTGTTTGTGACACAGACCGTATGTTTGATCATTATTATTATTTATGGAACACCTGCTGTTAGGTGTTAGCTCAAGAAACCCAGCTGCCTAAATCTTTCCTTGGCTAAATTACCCATCCTCATAAGGCTCCTGAGGGAAAATATAGACATGAGACAACTGCAAGTGGAAAATCCAAATTCATTTTATTATTAGATTATTTTGTATCTGAAACCAAATATGGAACTAGAGTTCCCACATACATTAGAGTGGAATATAGGGCTTAGGCAGCCCCCCTGTCATCCCCAAACAAATAAAGTCTGGAAAGGCAAAGAGGAGAAGTGATCCTGGAGAGAGAAAAGAGCTAACAGGGTTTCTTTACCCCTGGCCCCTCCCATCACACACAATTATTTTTCCTAATCTGCTAATTCAGTAATTACTATGATCCCCTCTTAGGGTAAAGTAAAATAGTCTTTCTAACCCTTGGAACAGAAGAATCTTTCCTGCTTTTTTCTGGAAAAGAGGATGAATAAGCATAATTGGTCAGATTCCTGGACATTTAATTATACCTTGTTAGTTTCTGGCGGAGACTCACAATGTTTTTAAAAAGGAATACACTGATAATAGCTCTCTTTTTCTTAAGTGAGACCTACCCTGTGGCTAGCCAGAGGAAATTAAAGTCAGGATAGTATATCGTCCTTCACCCCACCTCTGTGTGTCTGCTCCCTTGATATTTACTATACTTTTAATAAAAATATAATGGGTTTACAGAGATGCCTTTTTAGAAATCAGTCATTAGAGGCTAAAGATTAATTCCAATTGCAGACTATATAAAAAAAAATCCTCATGCTAGTACAAATGTGTTTATTTAAACGGCAAATATTTATTAAGTGCCTTCATTGCGCTAGATGCTGAATATATAATGGTGAGTAAGGTAGACCATTGTCCTTATCCTACTGGAGCTTACAATTTCAAATATGCAGTGCTGTCACAGAAAATGATGTTTGCCTAAAAAAGATTTGATATGTCTATTAAGCATCCAAGAACTTTATTAACATTGTTCTTTTTCTGTTCAATTGCTTTTGTACCATTCACTTGATAGAGAACTCTGGATGACAGGTTTTTTTTCCCCCTTTCAGCGTTTTAAAAATGTGCCACTCTTTTTTTTTTTTAATTGTGGTAAACAGATAGGTGACATAACATCTATCCTCTTAACAAATCTTTAAGTGTAGATTACAATATTATTTACTATAAACACAATGTTGTACAGCAGATCTCTAGAACATTTTCATCCTGTATGACTGAACTTTTTACCCATTGAACAGCAACTCCCTATTTACTTGGATTAATTTGACTACTTCAGAGACCTCCTATAAGTGGAATCATATACAATGTTCTCAAGTTTCATCCAAGTTATAGCATATGAAAGTATTTTCAGGATTTTCTTCTTTTTATGGCTAAATAATATTTCATTGTGCGCATATACCCCAATTTTTTTAATCCATGTACTTGTCTATTTGGTAGTTTTCACATCCTGGTTCTATGACCAATGTGCAAGGAACATTGGAGTCCAGATATCTTTCTGAGATCCTGATTTCAATTCTTTTGGATAAATACCCAGAAGTGGGATTGCTGGATTATTTGGAAGGGTTTTTCTGTTTTCTTTTGCTTGTTTTTAGAGGAACCTCCATACTGTTCTCCATAGCACTTGCACTATTTTGCATTCCCACCCACAGTACAGAAGGATTTCAGTTTCTCCACCCCTTGCCAATAATTATTTACTGCTTTTTTTTCATATGTGTGTGTGTATGTATGTATATATATATATATATATATATATATAAAAAATGGCTATCATAGCAGTCATGAGGTGATCTCACTGTGGTTTTGATTTGCATTTCCCTGATGATTAGTGATGTTGAGCATCTTTTCTTATACATGTTAGCCTTTTGTATGACTTCTTTGGAAGTCTTTGAAGTCCTTAGCCCATTTTTTAATCAAGTTATTAGTTTTTTGCTATTGACTTGTAGGAGTTCCTTATATATTTAGAAATGAACCCCTTATCAGACACATGGTTTGCAAATATTTTCTTCCATTACATTGGTTGCCTTTTCACTGTATTGATTGTTTCTTTTGCTGTGCAAGAACTTTTTAGTTTTATGTAGCCCCACCTGTTTGTTTTTGCTTTTGTTGCCTGTGTTTTTCATTTCTTATACAAGAATTCATTGCCAAGATCAATGTCATGAAGCTCTCCCCCTACATGCCATTTCCTTCTGGCCCCTATAATTTATTATATGAAATTTATTGCCATTGTTTCCCTTCAGGCACAGTGTTGTTTCTCTAAAACTAATTTCAACAGTTTTTCTTTGTTTTCGGTTTTTCTGAAATTTGATTTTGATATCTGGGCATCAATTTCTTTGCGTTTTCCCTTTTTGAGGTTTACTAAGATTTTGGAAGCTGTGGGTTTATGTCTTTCACTAAATTTGGGAAGTTTTCAAACTTCTTCAATTTTTTTTTCACCACAGCATTCTTTTTTCTCTTCTGGAAATCCAATGACATGATGTTAGGTCTTTTGTCATTGTTCCTGAGGTACGGCGGGGGATGGGGCTGGGGGTGGTTTCCCCTTGTTTTAAAATCTATTTTCTCTTTTGTTCATATTTGATAGTTTCTACTGCTTTATCATAAAGCCCACCAATTTTTTTCTTCTGTGATCTCCATTCTTCTGTTGAACCCAGCTAGTGGATTATTTTACTTTGGTTATTATATTTTTCAGTTCTAAAATTTTTATTTGCTTCTTTATATCTTTCAATTTTTTCTGAGATTTTTAGTTTTCTCGTTTGTCTTGAGAATGTTTATTATTGCTTCTTGGAGCATTTGTATGATAGCTCTTTGAAATCATTCTTTGGTCGGTCCAACAGCTATATTATCTCTGTCATGGTGTCCATTGATTGTCTCTTCTCATTCAAGATTAGATTTTTCTTGGTTCTTGAAATGCATAACTTTGGGTTGTTATGAGTATTACAGATATTTTGAGTACTATGTTCTGAGAATATATTTTCTATTTAAGTCTTCTCTTCTAGTAGCCATTCATACCTTTTAGGTTCAGAATACACATCCTGACACACTTTTGTTGGTTCTGGCTTCAGTTTCAATTTAGTTTTCAAAGCAAGTGCAATGCAAATCTGATCTGCCTCACTTGTGTGCTACCCAAAGGTTAATTTGAAACCTGGGAATGTTCTATACCATAATTCAATTCTCAGAACTTTTACTGTGTTGATTCTCATTGATTTCATACCAGGACAACTTGGGGTGTGCCCAGGACTTCACAGACAAATTTAAGGAATCCCTTTCTTCAGCGTTCTCCTCTCTCTAACCCTCCTCTCACTCTCTAGTTCAGGAAGGAATGGGAGCTGTTCTTTGCTCTTTTCCTTAGTGTAGAACAAGAATAGTTGACAGGGCTCTACCCACACAGTGGTTGGCAAGGAGGGAAGGGAGCACTATTTCTTTCATGATATTTGCTGGGCTTGGGGAGGTACAGTTAAGAGTTCTATTCTGCAGAGCCATCCCCTTGTTTTCCTTTGGCTGGACAAAATGGGTTTCCATTGTGGCTTGTTCACTTATTTATTTATTCATTTGGTGTGTGCCTATTGCATATACAGGAGGCAGACAAACAAACAAGAAAAACAAAAAAACAGCAAACTCACCCATGTCATCTTTCAAGTTCCATGGTCCTTAGCCAATTGCCTTCTTTTCCTCACCTTTCAGAGTTGTCTGATAATTGCTTTATGTATTTTGTCCACAGGTTGTTTTAATCTTGAGGAAGAATGGGGTCAAATATGCTTACTCTAACTTGTCCAGAACTGGAAGTTTCTCTAAGGATGTAAATATCATTTCTTTAAAGTTTCTTCTGCTCCTGGCATTCTCTTAGTTTCCTCTTGATTTGATTTCTTCTTTTTGCCATATTTTCATATTGGAGGTTTTCCCCAAATATAAATTTATTTTTCAAATTTAATGTTGAACCAAAAAGCTGATTACAGACCCTCGTGTATCTATGGGCCTTGATGACTAGCAGGTTTGCTATAGGGCAATCTGTGATTATAGCCCTATAGCAAACCTGCTAGTTTTCTAATGCTAGTTGCATCAAATAAGAAAGCTATTTCTTATAGCCCTATAGGGCAATCTTCAAAAAGGTTAAAAAACACAATTTATACTGATTATAAAAGCAGTTGAGAAACTAACATATATGTTATGTATATAAATTTATTTTTTCTAGCTGGTTATAGAAGGGGCAGTGAGATAGATACTTAATAGCCTGAAAAACATATATCCTTGCTGTGAACTGCCTGTGGAGGCCAAGTGGAAAGAGGTGAGAGTGGTCCATGGATGACAGTCATCAAAGAAATGGGTACAGCCTCGGTTGTACAGTTCCAAGGAATCACATTCTGCCAACAAAAAGAATGAGTTTGGAAGAGGATTTTCCCCCGAAAGCCTTCTGATAAGAACTCAGCGTGGCTGACAACCTGATATCAGCCTCATGATACTCTTAGAGGAAAACCCCTCTATGACTCACCAGACTTCTGATCTATATAACTGCCTACTAATGAGTGAGTGTTGTTCTAAGCTGCTAAACTTGTGATGATTTGTTATATTCACCATAAAAGGTGAATATAAATTGGTAAACATAAAAGTAAATCTACACAAACATCTGTGTAAAAATAATAATATTCTGTTTATTATGAGGGATCTTCAAAACACAAAAATAAAATTCTGAGCAGAAGCATAAAAATCGAAAGAGGCCTTACCATAGTTAAAGTCTTCTAAGATCTTTATGTTTGAGAGGCAGGGATTTATAGGCATGGTGTTCCTCCCAAAATCTGAAGCCCCATTCTGCTTCGGCAAATGACCATTCAGTCAGAGACCACAGTTCTCTGCCTCCCATAAAACTGGGTTGGCCATGTGTCAAGTTATTACCAATGTAACGTGAATTGGAGTCATGTGTGCACCTTACTTGCTTAAAAGGAAATTGCTTGTCTTGGACTTCTCATCCTCTTTTTTGATGTTTGCAACAGACAATATAGAGACTTAGCTTTGACAATACAAATGCAGACTGTAGGTGATAATGAAATGCTGCAAACGGATATTCATAATATGGTTTTTCCTATAATTCGTCCTTCAGTCCCTGCTCTGATCATCTGATCTGGGCCTTAAGAACCGAAAGTCCTGAGATGCCTGTATGACCACCAATCCTACAGGTGACACTAGCACCAAGAAATAATGGGGAGCCAACACAGGTGACTGTGCTATTCACTCTGATTTACTAATGCAGCTTTTAGTAATGCAGACTTAATCCAAATCCATACTAAGCTAATAACAATACTAATCACTAAGAAACAGTCAGTAATAACATCACATGAAAGAATTGGGGGATAATGAACTGAGTCCCAGAGTCTCAGTCTGAGGGTCCAGGAGACAGCACAGAGCGCAAAGAAGCCACCAACATCTTGCAAGGAAGGCTCTCCAGTGCCAGGTGGGCAGCAGGGCAGATGAAGTCTCCAGTCCAGCAGGGCAGAGCCTCCAGTGGCCGATGCCAAGGGAGATCAGTATGGCATGGAGCAGCACTCTGGTGTATGGAACTCAGCTGCCTCAGCAGTGGCCTGGAACGTGTCTCAATTATACCCTTGAAAGCAGTGTACTTCACCATTCTGGGTCTCTTGATAAGTGTCTTGGCACCCCTGATGGCAAGTGGGGCATTTCCCTAGGAGCCCATCTATGAGTGGTCCTGCTCTGCAGACACAGCTTTTCTGGTCATACATACAAATATCTTAGGTGTGTCTCCTTGCCAGATGTGTCTAGCATGACTTAGGTAGTTTCCCTCTTGAACCAAAGTGTCATGGCTGACTGGCAGCCATTTGGTTGATGTGAGTGACTCCATTTTGTTTTATGTACTTTATGCTATCTTGACAGACCAATGCCATTTTATTGGTCCTATTCTCCACATGGAGCAACAAAATGGAATTTTCTGGGTTCCTGAATAACTAAGTAGAACAAAGCCATATTGCTAACCTGTCTATATCTTGGGACCATCACGTGAGGTAGAAATTTACATTAACCCTTTGTAATTTTAGATGTCTTTTTTAGAAAAGCTTAACTTTAACTAAATCATTCCCTGGAACAAATGTGAAACAATCACAGAAACTTTGAATATGGGGCATTTGGCTTAGCAAATTTAGGACTGAGCAGTGAGGCAATAGCTCTTATGTTATTTGGGGTATAGAAGTAGTTGGCTCTTCTAGCCTGTGAGGCTCAAATTTCTGGATTCTCTATCCTCTTCCTTCTCTGCTTGCAAATTGGCATATTCTTGCCTTAGCTCATCTTTTTCTTATAATACCTTGCTAAAAGCAGCAAGAGAAGCCAACACATATTCCCTGTTGCTTTTAGTAATGTACTATAAGAAATAACATGAAATAAAGCTATGAATCGAAACCTTTCCTTGAAGCTTCCTAAAAGAAAAACGGCAATCCTTTGACAAGGTCAAATTAAGGATGTTGCTTTCCAACCTAAAACTATTGTTCAGATAGCCTCAAAGTCACTGTCATTGAAAGGAGAAAGAAGGAGAGAAGGAACCAAGAAGTCAGGGGAAAGGCCAGTTTAAAAACTTTGTTCAGGAGAGCAAAAAAGCAAAACAAAAATATTCGATGTGGTAACTGACATATAAACAAATAGGAAATCAATAGAACCGAAGCCTACTAAAGTGTTTTGAGAATTATACTGCCAATGAGTCTATAAGTAAGATCTTGTGAAAGGCTTTGGCTGTTCAATCCCTAGAGCAGTCCTCAGGCTGCCAAACCTACCATAGCAAAGAAGTAGGATATTAAAACAGTACACTCCCCCATTTCTACTCTACCATATCTATATTCTCTCCAAAATCAGAGATGGCCGCAGAAGAAATGAACAATGAAGGCAAAGGCAGATACTGTAGATGATAAAGGAATTCTTCTAAGATATCAGAACCAATGTGTAAACAAGGAACCCTCTTTCATTACCAGCCAGAAGGTTCTTTATAATTCCTTTGCAGCATGATTTTCTTTCTGTCTGTGGCCCAGTGACTACTCTATGTTTTCCATTCTTTCTTTCTCTTTCATCTTTCCTTTCTTTATTTAAAAGTTATTGCATCATTGTATATTAGGGTTCAGGTTTATGTAATTTGACTATTAATATATTGCCTCAAGGATTATGAGAAAACTCATATGAAATGAATGGGGAGAATATGGACTTTGGGCTAGATGGGATCTTAAATTACAGTCCAAAGAGAGGCATTAAGTCTTTTCTCTGTAAGAGAAGAAAAGAAAGTATCTTTTCTGTAAGAAAGATAGCTAGACTCCTAGTTGTACCCTCCAAATCTTTTCTTCCTTCTCTCTAGGTACTTGGTCTTACCAGCAAGAGACTATATTTCCCAGTCAGAGTTGCAGCAATATATTGTCATGTTACTAACTTCTTGATATTGGACAGAAGTGCTGTGTGCAACTTCTGTCTCATTGGCTTAAAAGAAAATTGCTTGCACTGGATTTTCTCTTTCCCCTTCCTGTGGAATATAAATGTGGCAGCAATATGCCTTTGACTATGTAGATGAGGACAACATCCTAATAGATGACAATACAGTGACATGGAGGCAGGTAAAGGCCCTAAGTGATCTCATGGAGCAGAGCTACCATATTAACCTGGACTGCTCACTTCAGGACTGTCATGTGAAAAAGAAAGAAACTTTTCTTTGAGCCACTGTATCTTTGAGTATCTTAGCCTTTTTCCTAATTCAGAAAGCTAAGATAGTGTCTTAGTTTAGACTTTGTTATGCACACATGAAAAAATCTCAAGGGTAACCACTAAAAAATTAGAGTGTATAATTTCTAGTATAAAAATCCTAACCCTCCCCTCCTGCCAAAAATGTTAAGAAAGAAGTAGAAACAAGAAAGTCAGGACAAATAGCACAAAGCAAGATTCTATAAACAAGCCAGAAATATAAATAATCTCAATAATGAACTAAACTCATCAATTTTGAATTTAATTCCTTTGTTGTCAGAAACATAGCGGTATGTGGGAAAAAAACATATTTTAGAGTCTTTTATATTACTAGACAAAATTTCCATTTTACTGCTATAAATTTCTTCCTATGGATTTGAGTTATAGTCTCATGTCATTTCCTTTCAGCCTGGAAGACCTTCTTTACTATTTTTTGTAAGGCAGGTATGCCAGCCCTTAATTCTTTCGGTATTTACTTATCTGGGAATGATTTGATTTGTTTCTGCCCTGCCTTGGACTACTTAATTTTTCTTTTTGACAGTTTAGAACAGGTATCTAAGAAGCCGTAGGGTATACAAGTCCAGATATGACCATGACCTCTCAGAGTCCTCCTTCCATGACAGTAGCATTCTTGATTTACTATTGTTAAGGGTCAGGCATAAATTTTGACAAGAGCCTAACTTTGTTCTTGGACATCTGAAGTAATGAGGACTCTTGTGAGAGCCTCTGAAACTAGTTCAGTTGTATACTTGGACCCAACCAGGACTGCAGCCTGAGGCAAATAGAGTCAAGCTATTGGCCCTCACCTGCTCGCCAGCCTTTGAGAAGTCACTCCCACCAGCAATGCCACTTGGTATGGGCATCATCCACTGTTCCAAATCAAGTGAGCCCCCTTTGAAGGTCACAGGAAATCTTCTAGTCCTTATGGCCTGCCCCACCCCGTGGAACCACCACATAGACCAAAACAGAGGATGTGGTAGGAGCAGCCTCAAAGAAGAATATTGCACATTCCCTGTTCTTAACCTGAAGTTTCGCAGTATTGCAAGCATAGATGCTTCCCAGACTCTCATATACCTTTGGTTGACTTCCAGGGTACTGAATGATTATTTTTGTAAAATTTTCCAGATGTATAGTTAGTTATTCTTGGGGAGAGGGTTTGCTGAGCTCATCACTAGGTCATAACTAGAAACCCTATTTTCTACTTTTATCTGGACTTTCTCTTTTCTTCTTTTTTTTATCCTACTCAATTTTAATTTCATTGTCATTAGTTTCTCCTTCATGTGGGGGACTCTCCTAGAAGGCATTCTTAGAGGCTTAGTTTCATGGGGCTACTCTGCTCCAGCCCTTTTCACCCCTTGTACTCACCCACTATTGGGTTGTACATCTGCTCTTCTGAAACTGACTCACTGCTTTCTGTTGAATATCTGTTGTTTACTTTGGTTCTCAAGTCCATCACATGTTTATTTTTTTTCCTTCTGTTTTAATTTTCACAGATGCCAAATTCTGCAGGTTTTAAGGTCTTTCTTCACCTGTTTAGTATTAGGGTTTTCTGGAAATATTTTGTCACCCAGTTTTCTTATGTTAAATGCTCACAGGATTTTGATTTTTTTATTTAGTTGCTCTTTCTTTTTTTATGTCAATAGTATTTAAAAGCTATGTCTTCACTGCTCCATGCTGTCGTCTTCCTGGAATCCTGGGTCTTTTATGTTATTCTTTAAAGTTTTCTAGTTATTTTCTTAAAGAAGTTTTAATTTTTTTGTTAGTTTTATTCCTAGATATATGATAGTTTTTGTTGCAATTAAAAGCAGAAAATTTGCCCTGGCCAGGTGGCTCAGTTGGTAGGAGTGTCATCCCATATACCAAAAGTTTGTAGGTTCCTTCTCCAGTCAGGGTACATTCCTAGGTTGTGAGGTTGTGGGCCAGGGTGCCTTTCTTTACTCTCAAAAGGCAGTACTGGATTCTGTGTGTGTGTGTAAGTAAATGGCAAGCTTCCTTGAGTGTCCTCCTTTAATTTATAAATCTAAATATTTTGAATACTTGTAGCACATGGTATTCATTTTGTAGCTTTAAGCACCAACTTAACTTTTCCTTATTTTTATATTTTCCTTGGTCAATTCAGTTGAGATTGGAAGAAGGAAGGCAGACACTGTTTAAAGTCTAAATCTTTGTCCACTTAGTCTCTTTCTTTGCAATATCTGGTATACTATATTAGTGCGCAATACATAAGAGTTTCTACTATCATCCAGTAGGGATGCAAGTGAGCATTAAAAGTACCTAAAGATGGCCCATTAAGAAGTCTAGTAAGTCTAGTGAGAAGTCAGAAATATAGCACAATGTTCTTACCACTTATAAGATGAATAACTCATCTGTGAAAAGGCTGTATCAGAGAACTGAGAGATTCAAGAATTGCAGTTACGAAGGAAGCATTCCTTGACACCATTTCTGGAGCATAACTGAGTAACATACTTGTATATTTTCTAAGCTAGTTCTCCCCTAGACTCAAAATAAAATATCTAACTAAATGAGCCACAACTTCCTTCTCAGAGTGTTTGAGTCATTGAGCAGCTCTCCATAAAAGCCAGTTAGAAGCATAATTCTAGTGAACAGAGTTAATGTGGTATATGATGAAGAGCTCTTATATAAGAATCTAGCTAAGTAGATCTGACATCTTATCACCAAAAAATTTCAGTGATTTATTTTAAGATGTCAGGTCACCACAGCAATGTACATTTTATTACATGAAAAAAATACACTAATTCATAATCTTCAAACTGGGGGAGGCTACCTCTTAGAGATGTGAAAACTTTCTAGGGGATACAAAAATATGGATCAATTAAAAAGGATAAATTTCCAAATTCTTCACTTCCAACTCTTTTCAAAACTTAATTTCAGTGAGAATTTTCACAATTAGTGTTGAGGGAAACATGTTTTTATTCACAGGATTCTAACCTTGGAGGGGGCTGAGAGCACTTGGGGCTTAAAGTGCTGCCCTCCTATGAGAGGCTACCAGCCAAAACCACAACCACCACCAAAACCAGAAGTTCCCCATATCCTTATCTGTTTTTAAGCTGGCTGCTCAAGCAGTTCTCCATCCTCTGGAAAGTACATTCGTGGGTTTCAAAGTCACCATCCTCTTACAGCAGCTCTCTCCTTCAGGATCTGGGGTACTTTGTCCTCGACCTCCATGTAGTAGTCCAGGAAAATGTGCCATGTTACCCTGGATCATGGTGAAGTCCAGAAAGGCACACTTCCCAAGAGAGTGTCCTCTCTGTCCCTCAGAGACGCAGAAGTCAGCAATCTAGGCATCTCACAGGAATCTGTGCTTGGTTTGGCAGGTTCTCACACAGCTCCATCAGCTTTGCCAAATCCCCGCACAGCTCCATCAGCTCTCTCCTTACACCCTTTCCTCTTGCACGGCTGCTACTTCGCTGCAGACTGTATGCCTGCTTCCTCACTACATGAGGCTGCATGGCCAATACCCCAGAGGAGCAGATGTATCTCCCCCCTCACTACAGGCAGCGTAGCAGAATCCCTCTCACATGGCTGCCTTCTTCACTGCAGTCCCGCAGGCTGCTCGTTGTTACTCACTACCCCAAGGTGGACTGGCCCTCCTCTCTCTGCCTGCCCTTATTTTAAATGCTGACCCGGAGCTTCCTTCCTGACCTCATATCCGGCCCTCCTACAATGGGCTACATTTGCCAGTTCCCCCGTATCTTTTTATCTTATTTTGGTTGCCATCTTTAGTCAGGACAAGAGTACCCTGTGACACAGGGGCCTCCACCTCCCTGCCTCTCTGGCAGGTGCAGTATAAGTTCCTCAGCTATGTCACAAGTCAATATACGGTCTTAAAGTCACATAGACCTTTTGCTTTTCCCAGGGCGGTAGCACAGCTATCAGCTTGCTTTTTGTTATGTAAAGTATCTTAAGCATCATACCATTCATTTCCCCCATCCCTCAACCATGGGCTGAGGAGAATATTTTCAGGGAACCTGACTCTCCACCCCATTACAAGTCCTGGGATATATCAACATTAAAAAGTTAGGAAGAAGAGAATGATTCAGCAAAGGGGTCTGAGAAATAGTGACCAATAAGGTCCTAGGATAACCAAGAAAAGAAATGAAGTGAATATGGTGTTTCAAGGAGGAGAGAGCAATGAGTTTTTAGTTGCAGAATAGATTAAAGAATTGAGATGGTAGCTGGTTGCAGATATAAGACCAAAGAAACATACATTTTAAAGATGGGAGAAGTAAAACCCTATATATCACACACATGTTGATAAGAGTGATCCAGGAGGGAACAACAAAAATGATGAGTTAGTGAAGACAGAAGTATTTCTGGATCTTTATTCTTGAGTAAGAGCTATGGGATAGGATCTATTTG
This sequence comes from Pteronotus mesoamericanus, assembly GCF_021234165.1. Lineage (NCBI taxonomy): Eukaryota > Metazoa > Chordata > Mammalia > Chiroptera > Mormoopidae > Pteronotus > Pteronotus mesoamericanus. The sequence goes on from NW_026555325.1 coordinate 46,773,949, forward strand.
TCATCTATGGAGCTGCATCCTTTAGGAGTGTACTGAGACTAGAACAACCAAAATGGTTGTTGGCTGGGGCAGGAATGACCATCATCATCCTCCCAGGCCTTTCTTCCCATGACTTCTGATCATTCACTGTGTAATAACCTGGGTTTTACATGAGAGCTGGATTTTAAAAGAGCTAAAAGAAAGGATGCTAGTCCCGTCAATAACTATGCTCAGAGGTAGCTAGAACATCACTTCTGTCACATTTCATTGTGACTGTGACATTCAACATGACTTCACAAAGCAAGTCACAGGCTAGTGCAAATTCACCTCCTGATGTGAGGGGACATGTTTATGCAGAGATAGGAGGAATCTGGAGACAGCTGAACATTTAGATTTGTTCTTCAGTTAATTTTCTATTCATTTGCATTTTCCATTTAAATTCTCAGTTGTCTTGTTCCAGCAACTTTTAAGCCTGCTGTATCACAGAGTACAGTCCATTATCTGTCAGTTGCAATGTAAATATTTTTTGCCTAAATGTGTCATTTCTGTTGAATTTGTTTATAATCTCTTTGCCATACATGTTGTTTATTTGAACTTGGTCAAACATCTTATACATGCAAATGTTTAGCTTTTCTAGTATTTTTATGTCTTTTTAAGTATTTAATCAGTCTGAAATTCAAGTGTGTATGTGATGTGAGATCAGGATCCAGGTTTATTTTTTTTCAGATGATTGGCCAATTGAGCCAATGCCATGTTTTGTATATAGCAATCCTTTTCCCACTTAACTGAGATACTTCATTTGCCATATATATATACACACACACACACACACACACTCAAGTTCTGGGTTATCTATTCTGTTTAACTGATCTGTTTTTTTCAAGAAACCATTTAAATCATTTTTCTTTCTTTTTTATTACTTTAAAAAAGATTTTATTTATTTACTTCTTAGAGAGAGGGGAAGGGAGGAAGAAAGGGAGGGAGAGAAACATCAATGTGTGAGAGATACATCAGCTGGTTGCCTCTTGCATGCCCCCAACTGGGGAACCTGGCCCACAACCCAGGCATGTGCCCTGACTGGGAATTGAACCTGGGATCTTTTGTCTCGCAGCTAGCACACAATCCACTAAGCCACACCAGCCAGGGCTAAATCATTTTTAAGTATACAATTCAGTAGCGTTAAGTACATTCACATTGTTGTTCAACCATTGCCACCATCCAGAACCTTTTCACCTTCCCCAACTGAAACTCTATAACTATTAAAAAAATAACTCCCCATTATCCCCCCACTCCAGCCCCTGGCAACAACCATTCTTTTTTCTGTCTCTATGAATTTCATTACTCTAGGTACTTCATATGAGTGAAATCATACAGTATTTATTTTTTGTGACTGGCTTCATTTAACATCTCAAGGTTCATCCACATTGTTGTAGTATGTGTCAGAATTTCCTTCCTTTTTTAGGCTGAATAATATTACATTGTGAATGTATACCATATTTTGTTATTCACTTATGCAGCAACGGACACTTGGATTGCTTCCATCTTTGGCTATTGTGAATGGTATGTCTAAGAACACAGGTGTACAAATATCTGCTTGAGTCTCTGCCTTCAATTCTTTTTGTTATAGCTCTAATAACTGAATTATTTTATCTATTTCTCTGTCAAATTACATTGACTTCTAAACATTTTATAGGTTTCACTTTTATGTAAAGGAATACTTTCATCATTTATATTTCTAGATGTTTATTGCTATTACAGAAAAGAAAAGCTATTAATTTTATATATTTTATTGCATCTGATCACCTTACTAGACTCATATTATTTTCAATAGAATTTTGCCATATTTCCATGGGATTTCTAGATAGTGGATATCACTTTCTGATACTTGATATTGATTTAAATTATTTTTGTATTTTTTTAAAATGATACTTGCTATTAGTTTTTAGAAAATAATCTTTATCAAATTTAAATATTTCCCTTATATTCCTTCTTAGATTATTATTATTAACAGTGGCTTCTGGGATTTTATCAAATGCATTTTTAAATTTTTTGAAATTAGTTTTTGTTTTTCAATTTCAAATGCCTTTTAGCACGATTTCTTTGATTATATAGTTTTTCTTCTGGTAATGTAAGAAATAGTGTTAATAGAATCCTTGATATAATATCACCCTTGTATTCTTAGAATTAAAACTTACTCAGTAATAGAGTATCATTTTTTTGTGAACAATTGCTGTGTTGTGTTTCATAATACTTTACTTAAAATATATTGTGTAAATCATTTTGCAATTATACATATATTAAATCATGTTGTACCCCTAATATTAATATAATGATATATATTAATTATATCTTAGTAAAAATGGAAGAAAAAAGATACTTTGATAGGAAAGCTTGAGAAATACTGTAGGGATTAATCATTTTGAAGAAAATTTCATATCTTTTTTTATTCTAATATTTTTTATTTTAAAAAGTCAAAAATTTTTTAATTTAATTTTTTTTGTAATATAACAATCTCTTTAAAGAGGATTATCTTACCAGAAACTTAAGGCAAAAGAAAAGCTGCCTAGATCTCTTTGGGATCATAAACAGAGCCTCAAAATATCATATATACTATCCTGTAAGTAATACACACACACACACACACACACACACACACACACACACACTTCCCAGTCTGTACTTAAATAATTTGAAGTAAATATAAATTAGTTAGGTTAGAATATTTTCTAATGTAATTACAATTATAATTTTTGGATGTTTTCTGAATGATGTTAAAACTCCAGTATTTTCTTAAAGTAATTTCCCCATATCTATAAATCTATACCTATTATTGCCTTATAAAATTCAAGATGTCCTTTAGATACACTAGTGAATGTGTTTGGTGCCATGCAAATACAGGTATGAGGAATTAATGAGATGAGAGGACAGCATCTTGATTACCATGGTGCTCCTACCAGAGCTGTTCTCACAGGATAGCATCATGGTAAATGTGGGCTTTTTAGGAATATGAGCCTAAATCAAGCAGTTAGTCGGTGCTGGCACTTGGAATCTAACTTTTTTGGACTGAGAAACCAATATAAGATTTGTAAGTTGTTATATATGCATTTTTTTAAATATACCTAGTTCTTTCCACTGTATACAAGGACACAAACAAGTAAAGTTATATTTATATATACCTTCTGCAACTGTAGAATAGGCACAATTCCCATTGATCACTAAGATATGTCAGTTTTATCTTTCAAATATCCATTCAGTGTGACAACCTCATACTTTTAATCTTCCTGTTTCTAGTCTAATCTTTCTTTCTTTTTTATTGTTGTTCAGTTACAGTTGTCCCACCTTTTTCCCTATTGCTCTCCCCTGCCCCACCCACTCCCATATCTTTTTTCATTAGTGCTCTTTGCTAGTACTATAGTGATTCTTTATGAAAGTAGTTGGACTACTTGCTAATTTGAATTCTTTCAGTTGCACACTATTTAGTACAGAATACGGTTTAAAATCTTTACAGGGCACCCAAGGAGCTTCAGAATCTGCCCTCTGATTACTTGCATATCCTCATCTCTGCTTCCCACTTTCCATCTCCCCCCATCATGTCTCCACAATACACAGATTATTTTTAGATAGTTTAAAAACATTTACATAGTAAATTACATTCATTGTTTTTGGTGGAGATTTCTATAAATTTTGACACATGTATATTGGTTATTTACCTGCAACAGTAATTGAGATACAGAAAAGTTTTATCACCACCAAAAATTACCTCATGCTGTCCCTTTGTAGTCAGCCCTTATCCCTGTCCCTGTTCCTGTCCCTGTCCCTGTCCCAACCTCTGGTGATCTCTGATCTGTGTTTTATCCCCATAGCTTCACCTTTTCCAGAATGTCATGTAAATAGATTCATAAAATATATTGCTTTTTGAGTCTGGTTTCTTTCACTTAGCATAATGAATTTAAAACCCACTCACATCGTTGTGTATATAACTAGTTCTGAGGCATTTATATTGTATTTACTCTAAGTAAGACAGTCTCTGTAACCTCTCATGTCATCATGACTAGGCATTCTTTATTTGTGAAATGCCTTATTAGCCTATTGAACATGTACTCATTTTTGAAAATTCAGTTCATCATTAACTTTTTTTTCAACACAGCATGGCCATTGTAGGCAGAATTAAGCATTGTCTTTCCTATATTACTTTCTACAATGCATTGCAATAAGCAAACTATGGCCCACAGGCTACTTCCAACAGGCCAAATCCTGCAACCCTTACCCCCTTGTTTTTGAACACCTGGAACTAAGAATGGCTTTACAATTTTTTTCCATTTTAGAAAAATTTATATGTGTATATTTTTATTGGCTTTATATTTTTAAAGAGTTGTTAAGAAAGAGAGAAAGGAAGGGATGGAGAGAATATGTGATAAAAACAATCTATAGCCCACAAAACCTAAAATATTTACAAGGTGCTCTTACAGAAAAAATTTGTCATCTCCTACTCTATTTGGCTGTGAAATCTTTACATCCCCAGCATCCAGCTACATCAGGTAGAGTTCAGTTAGAAACCAAGTTAGGTTTTTCAAAACAGGTATTTTGGTTTTTTTAAATTGTTGTTCATTCGTGTGTGTGTGTATTTTAATAGGGGAATGGTCAGAAGGGTGAGAGGAGTATAGAGGGCAGATTTTGTTAACCAGATACTAGGAGCCAGTACTCCTAATTCCCTTGTCAGACCAAGGCTTTTGGCTGCCAGAACAAAAAAAGAATGGTGCCTATCTAGTTACTTCCTTATAATTTCACATGAGTGCTTTCAAATGGTAGAATCTAACTAGAACCAATTTGGCAATGGGCTTTGGAAAATGTTTTCAAGACATTAGTCCCCGTGGTTCAAGGGAGAACATAAAAGTGTGAAAGTACAGATGATTGTCAATGAAAAATATGTGTGACACACTGGCATGATGTCTTGCACATAGTAGGTTCCTAGAAAAGGTTATTGAATTGAATTCAATGAACATTTTGAGCATTAATGTGCTAGGCATTTAATAAATGGCTAGGTTAATAAAACCACTTTTTGCCTTCAAGTAGTTCACTACTTGTAAGCCAATCTAGCAAGAGATATTGAGTGTAAACAACTAAGTATGCCTCAAGGCATAATGTAATAGATGGCAAAGAGAGATTACTTGTAAAGGGCTGAAAGAAGACAGAGGAAAGAATAAACTCAGCTGGGAAAATGGAAAGGGGATGGCTTCTTGGAGGTATATACTTTAGGTATTGAAAAGGCTTTTGAAACTGAGAGGGGATTGGAGGAAATTTCACTTCAAGGAAAAAGGAGCCACGGCTCCAAGCTGTGAGAGCAAATGGCGTTCTGGGGAGTTAGTACAGTGTAGCTGTAACTCAATGAATTTTTATGTTAAAGTACTTAAGTTTTTAAAAAAACATGATAAAATTTCATTATTTTATGCACCACATTATTTTACTTAAGTTATTTTTAAATATATACTTCAATTATGAACTTCATTTTAACCCAAGTCCAGAATTCCATGATTAGAATTTGAGACCAAGTTTATTCCATGTACTAAAATACAAATACTTAACTTGGTCTTGGAAAGATTATGTACCTTAGCATTAACTTTATACTCAACACCATTTGTTAAAAGAGTAATATTTCTTGCCCTCTAACCCCACACTGACCTCACCCCACATGCCACATTACGTTCCAAGTCCAAGCCTGGGACGTGCATGCACAATGCTCTATTCTTAATAGAGTCAGTAGGCATCATGTGGTGGCTATATACTACAGATTAAACTTGACTTGAGGTTTCAACTAACTAATTTCTCTATCAAGTTTCACATGCTGCATATACCAATCACATTTTGCATAGAGGGAGGAGTACATACAAACACGGCCTCTTATTAAACTTTGTTTTAGTTTTCATTTAAGCAGAAGAAATTAGATTAGAATGAAGATTTAAAATGACATCCTTATTTTTAAATTAAGTGATGTACATAAGTCTGCCACAATTAGCACCCAAAATTCAGTGTGACCTTTCTGGCAGCTGGTGATACTCTAATATTTCTGAATAGTACATAAAAGGTGAAAGGGCATATCTCCTTTCAATGTGCATATGAAACTGCAATAAGTATTAATAGGAGGACATACTTGTGGGTAATCCTGGAATGTATATCTATATTTATAATTAGGAATAGTTATGTGAATTTGATATAAATATCTGTCATCAGTGGTTTGATCATCAATTTCCCTTGTACATTTTATAAGCACTATAAGCTTATGCTAGGCTATTAAGCTATTAGGTTTTATAACAGGTAATGAAAGAATGTTTAGAATTTTTTTTTAATTTTTTTCATGTGCAACAATATTTGTTCAAGATCCATAAATCTAAATGTGAAGCTGTTTTTTTTTATTTGTTTTATTTTACAAAGTTATAGTAAACTTTACATTGTAGAATTTCAAAACGTAATTTTGTGTATGAAACGCAATTCTTTGCTGCCTCTTTTTGTAACCCTAGGAACAACTTCAACACCAAAAGATAGTGGTTCTATTTTATTCTGCTGCTATCTGAACAGATTTCCCCTTTTTTGTGGTTTTCCTTCATTTCCCTTCCTTTGTATAGCTTTTTGTTCATTCTCATTCCCTGGTATTTGCTTCAGATATGTTTAACTATTAGTGAAGAACACTGAAAATAAACATAAAAGCATGTTTGTGTGAAGAATTTTGGGTGATTTTTACTTTCTCCTCTGTTTTTCTGTACTGCTTGAGGTTTCTAAGCATTAGAAAAGTAAGGGAAACAAGGTTATTCTGATCACAAAACACTAGCATTAACATTCTAGAAGTCATTTCCAAGACTTTAAAAACTTGATTAGTAGGATGTTTAATTAACGTCCAGGCTTTAGAGACAAGCTTCGGATTCCTGCAATTATATTAATTTTCAAATGAATTGATTTGACCCGTTCATGATACTGCTCTTCCTAGGACATGTTTATGAAATAATTAACTGAATTTTAGGAAGCTCTTTACATTTTATATGTTAAACAAAATAATAGCTCCTTTATTAGATTGCCACTGTGAAGGCAGCAACCATGCCTGTTTGCTTCTTTAGATGGAATATTCCCTATGTCTTTTATCTTCAGTAGATACTTGTTGAATTATTTAACATATGGCACACTTACAAATCAGCTTTAAGAAATGCTCCAACAGAAAAACTGGCAAAGTACATGACATAAATGTATGCCATTTATATATATATACACTTACATACATAAATATATATTTTTACATGCATTTATGTAAGTATAATGTAATACAGTACATTATTTCAGAATGAAAGAAGCCTAAATGGCCAATAATCATGAAAGATGTATTACCTCAGTAAGAAGCAGGCAATACAACTGGAAACAATTGATATATTTTTTTCAATAATTCAAAACACATGCTTATGATAAGCATTGACAAGTGAATAGAGAAAACGTGCACTCTTATTCTCTTTTGATAAAGTGAAAATTACTCGATTCATTCTGGAAAGCAGTTTAGAAATATGTTTCAAATATAATATAAATGGAGCATTTGACCCCACAATTCTACGTCTGAGAATGTATCTAAAGGTAATAATCAAGTGTGGTAAGATTTCTATGTAAGGATGTTTTGTGGCAGCACTGATTATTATATAGAAGAATTAGAATTCTATATATGTGTCAATAGAAATTTATTAAATAAACTATGCTCCTTTATATAATGAAATTCTCTGCAGCCATTAAAATCTGTATTTATTGATCTGTAAAAGTATTAATAATATATTGAGTGAAAAAACAGTTTACAGTACTGCATGTGTAATATGACTCTGCATAACAAGTTCAGCAAACTGTTTCTGTAAAAGGCCAGATACTAAATCTTTTAAGCTTTGCCAGTCACACAGTCTGTCACAGTACTCAGCTCTCCTGTTGTGCTGCAAAAGTAACTATAGACAATGTGCAAACAAGTGAGCATGGTTATGTTCCAGTAATTCTTTATTTACAGAAACAGGCCTCCACTTTAGTTTGCTGACCCCTACAATACACATAAAAGTGGGTGTAGGTTGAGGAGAGAAAGAAAGACTATACATTTCTAAAGAATGTTCACCCACATATTAACAATATGGCTCTGTGGGGGATATTCTAGATGGTTTTTACTTGCTACTTTATTTTTCTGTATTGTTTGATTTTTTATAGGCATCAATATTATTTATTATTTCATAAATGGAGTCTAGTTACCCTTAAGAAAAACTGGTTCATAGGATAATATGCCTGAGAGTTCTAGTTCTAAAATCTTTCGTGTTACATGCATATATTAAATACAGTATATATTTAAATATAGTTCACCATTTTATCTGGTGCAAAATCATCTCATGTCTGCTTTTTAAATAATATCTTCTCAGTTTTTATAGTCCTTCATCTTCCAGTTACACACAATGCCATTGTAACCTAAGTATATTTTTAAATCTAGAATTCTATTATCTAGGTCTTCTAGAATCTATCAGAAGTAAACCAATTTTGTAACAAAAATATATAGACACACACACACACGCGCCCGCGCATTCCTGCCTTGCTTCTCCTATTTGTGGTACTGCCAACTTTCTGATTTCTCTTCCCATTACCTTAAATGGCACCCCAAGTTTCTGCTCTCATTTTCTTCTCTCACAACATTGTTTCCTTTGGCATTCTCATGAGTTCAAATACCATCTCCATGTGATGACTATCCAGACACTCATGGAAGGAGGTGACAGGTAGCCAGTTCTGTCTTGGGAATTTACTTAAACCCACACCTACTTAAAATAATCAGGTACCTATACTACTTTCACCTCCTAGGTTTTAGCTTTCTATTAAACTCCACCTATAGATGTGCCAAGTTTAGACTTAGTAAATCAGATTTAACATCTGGCTCAACACAGTATACCTAGATTGTGAACATAGATTTTCAATATCGGCCTCGGATGAGGCATTTTGGTGCTTTCCAGATATGAATTCAGAGACAAGAGAAGAGTAGAAGCAGAGAAAGAAGTTAGTTTTGCCTTTAGTTGTCTCAACAAGATAATAATGGTGTCTCTGACTAGCTGTATTGCAATGAGAATAAAAAGAAGTAGTTGGATTCTGAAATATTTTTTGAGCATTTTAAGTTTTATTCTTAGAATCATAAAGGCAGTTTTTACTTCAGAAATGTTTTTCTGCTGTAGCCAACTTTTCTCTTTTTGCAACAAGTTTTTTTTATTGTTGTCCAATTACAGTTGTTCCCATTTTTCCCCCATTACTCTCCCCTGCCCCGCCCACCCCCCACCTCCCACATTCAATCCTCCTTCCCCACCCCCTCATTGTCTTTGTCCGTGGGTCCCTTATACTTGTTCCGTGACTTGACCCTTCCCCTTCTTTCACTTGTTATCCCCCTCCCCTCTCCCCTCTGCTCATTGTCAGTTTGCTCTTTATTTCCATGTCTCTGGTTCTATTTTGCTTGCTTGTTTGTTTTGTTGATTATGTTCCACTTATAGGTCAGATCATATGGTATTTTCGCCATCTGGAATCTGGGATTTTAATAACACCAACAACATTTAGTGTTGGGCTAGATTTGAGAGGGGAAGGAGAGGGTCCATCAAAGATAACTCAGTTTTCTGGGTGCACAAATGGGGAATAGTGGCAATCACCATCTGCTGAGAAAGAGAAGCGAATTGTCAAATGTTTGAGGATTTTGCCAGGCCAGGAGGCATTTCTGGCAGAAGAAACAATATTAGCAAAGGCTTGAAGGCATGGAAATAATCACTGTTTTTTGGAAATTGCAAATACCCAAGTGTTCAGTAGTGTAAGGTATGGGGTAGGGAAGGTCAGTACAGAGAAGTAAGTCTGGGAAAATACACTAAAGCCTGAATGTGAAAGGTTTTAAGTCCCATGCTTATCCTTATCCTTATAAATCAGCTGTCCCCAGATGTTTAGTTTCATCAAATGCTAAAAATTCATATCTAATTTATAAGACCAACATAGAATTGCCTGCTTTTATTGTGCTAAGTTTTAAAGCAATAATAAAACCACTATTTTCCTTAAAACCTGAGATCTCTTAAAATAGAATTTATTTTTCATTTGACAATGGTGACAAAATAAATTGTAGAATCACTATAGAAATTACTATAATTTTTGTAGAACTCTATCTTTAACTAATGCAGAATTTCTGGAAATGAATAAACATTAAACTTCTGTTTGAAAAGAGGAACTCAGGAGCTAGTTACTTAACTTCAACACCTTAGAAAAACAGCCACAAATCACCAGTCAAGTGGACAACTTGAGCAATGAAGAATAATAGTAACAGCATTGCTGAGCCTTACCATATGATAACATGCTTAAAAGGGCTTGGCAAGTGACTGGACTTCCACTGTCACAGATGGAACAATGATTTATGTTTAGTAAATAGGACAAATGCTGTAACTGCTTTTTTTTTTTAATTTTCTGAAGTTGTGCTAGAAAGGGATTTGTGTTTGTATGACACTTTTAGATTATAAAATTTAGAATTAAATGCTCATTTTAAAAGATGGATTTTAGTATGAATCATTGCTAAGAAATTTTTTAAATGTCTTATTTACACATATTTTAAAATATCCATCAATTCTACACTCATGGACAATCATATTGAATACAAAGACAATGGTCTAAATTATCAAATATTCTCTTCCTTTGCAACATTAACTGTTATTTTTTTTTCCTTTAGTTCCATTGTTTATAGTTTTCTCCTAAGGAGATCCTGAAAACTGAACACCAAGTATTTTCTCATATTTCAGGAATAGTAGTAGAATTGACATAGCTCTAAATTACATTATAAAGGAAGCTAAATAACATATAAATCACGCCAAAAATACTTAGGATTGAGAGGATTGGATGCCTCAGGGAATTGGTAATTTGATCCAAAGCCTGTCACCTGTTAAAATTTATCCTGGGTCAGTAGTGACTGAAAAATCATCACGACCTGACAGGTGTTCAGGATTGCGTGTAAAATGAAGTGGCAGACTCAGTATAGTTCCTATTTGACACGTGTATGCATTACTGAAACCACTGCAACATTAATTGATAACTATGCTGGCAATCTTGATTGAGGTGCCAAGGACTAACTGGCCTGAACTCTCTTCACCCCTACTAATGTGCGTTTTTAAATAGGCTCAAGTGTGCTTGTGTAGTAGAAAAGTGTGTTTGGGCCTGATCCTTTGACTAGATTTCTTTACTCCTAAAATTGACCATCTGTGTTTCTTCACAGTAGATTCCTTTATTAAAAAAAAAACTGAGTCTCCCCCACCCCACCCAGTGAACTGTTTTGTCTATCTTTTGAATTATCAAATGATATAAAGCATTAAATTGCTGCTATTTATCACCCATAGGAATAAGCAGACCCATCCCCCTAATTTATTCTCTCATTGGAATTTAATTTATAAGCACAATAATGCTCTTTTTATTTTTATTTTTTACTGTAAGTTGCTTGTTGTAAGATAACTTACAGATATCTTCTCTAGTAATTTAAAAAATGGGCCAATAATTTCTTCTGATCAGGACAGCAGTGAGCTAAAAACAAAATCAGCAGGCTGAATTATCCTTCTTTACCTCTTATCTGAGGAAGAAACTTGATTTTCATTAATTCAGAGCTGCAACACCAGAGATGATTTCAATCAACTCCTTTGTGATGACAGCTTGGCGGATGTGGTTGAAAGTTGAAGTCAATTTGTCATCATCTCAGAAGCATTCTTGCTCGCATTGTCCACGGCCATTATCCTGGCACTTTGCTCACTCATGGTGGATTCCTTCAGAGAACAGTAGATGATGTTGGCCAGATTATATCCTGGTAATTATGCATGTCAGCATCAATGACATCATAGATATGCTCTGAGCACTTGCAATGCTATTAAGGAAAAAGATGGGCTTTTCCTCTGTCTTTTAGGAGATGACAGACCTGAATCAATTAAAGACAATAGGCATTCATCCAGTTCATATCCAAAATGTAAATTCCAGAGCAATGACCAACACATCTCCAAGAGTAGGAGGTTTTCTTCCTACTTCTTTGAATGTCACCAGAAACTGGAATTCCATACACTTAGGAATTCCATTGTAGCTGGTTGTATTTAATTTGTGGATTTTCTCAAAAGAGAGATTATGGTGCATTTAACATGTAGTAGACATTTAGAGATGTTTATTGAATGGATGATGGAATGAATAATTAGAATATTATTGTTTTCATTTTGTTGTGTTTAAATAAATGTTTTGTCTCATAATTAGGTAAACTATAGACTGAGAGAAGTATCTCAAAAATATATTTTAAGTATTTTTGTTTCTAAAGAACTTAATTTTTTAAAATTCTGACCATAATTTTATTGACTATGGTTTTTGAGTATGGTAGTCTTAAGGTAGTGTTCATAATTGCTAATTTGTATATGTATGTTGAAAAAATAGCCAGTGGACTTTTTTTTCATTGATCAATTGTGTAGAAGTTCCACAAGTTTTATGCCTTGTCGCAGGGAAAGGTGGGGTAAGATGGTTGGAGAGGTATAAATGGCACAAGCCTAGCAGTATAAAGTGCAAAAATAATTAACTGTCAATTATGGAAAAATTTAAACATATTCAGAAGTAGAGAGAATAGTCCAGTGAATTCCCAGTGATCCATCACCCAGCTTTAACCATATCAACCTCTCATCATTCTTGTATCTATTCCCTCACTCATCACATCAGATTCTTTTTTTAATGGTAGATTTATTGACAACTTGTATATATGCAATATAATGTACCCTTTTTAAATGTAAAGTTTGAAGAGTTGAGACAGACATACACAGTTGCACATGTGTTCAAGATACAGAATATTTCCATTAACACAAGACTTTCCTTATGCCACTTTCAGGTTAGTCTCTTTACCTACCCCCACTTCTTGGTAACCACTGATTTGTTTCTGTTCCTAGAGTTTTACCTTTATCTAGAATGTCATTTAAGTGGATTCAAACAGAATGGAGCTTTTAGTGTCCGGCTTTTTCCATTTAACACCAGTCTTTTGAAAATCATCCATGTTGTTGTACGTATCAGTAACTGTTCAGTTGGTTCTCTATGCAGTGGCTATAACACAATTTGTTTATGCATTCAACAGATGATGGACATTTAGATTTTTTCCAGTTTAGGGCTCCTGTGAGTAAAACAACTCTGGATATTCACATACAGACTTTTTTGTGGATATATGTATTTATTCCCCTTGGGTAAATAAATACCTAGGTATAGAATTGCTAGATCATATGATGAGTGTGTTTACTTTTATAAAAAATAGCCACACTGTTTTCAAAGTGTTTGTACCATATCAGTGAAAAATTCAGTGTATATCAGTGCAAATTTTTAAACTAATAAAACTCCAAATTTTTTTATTTTAAACTTTTGTTACTAATAAATCTTTGATCTGAAGTTCTTGGCTATTTTTATTACTGAAAGCAACAAGACTCACTGAGGCAACTATCAAGACATCTTGTTACTTACTGCTGGCAAGATTCTGGCTAGAGTTCTCTTAGACAGACTACAGTACAGTCCAGCCAACTATGTGCTCCCAAAATCACAGTGTGGCTGTGGGCCATGCTCAGTACAGCTGACTTGATCTTTGCAGCGTGTTTGGATTTAGGGAAGTCAAGGCTTAAAATGAGCCTGTATCTTACAAGATTTCAGATCCCAGGAGATTCATTTTTCTGATTAAATTAAACTGCTTCGGAGTATATAGCTTTACATGTAGAGTTAAAATAGTCTTCTATTGAATAGGTTTTTTAATTTAAGAAGTATCATTGCTACTAATTATTTTAGAAAGAAATTAAACAATGTCATCCTAGTATATTATCCTTTGATCTGGTGAAATAATTTGATTAAGTCATGAGTTCCAGATTCTTGATAGTATTTTTTTTAGACATCAAGAGTTTTGAAAGATCCTGAAGTTAAGACTATGACATATTTTCTAGTTTATTAGAAAATTAAAGACACTTTGTTTTAATTCTTGCTTTGATACAGTATGGAATAGATTTAGATATAGTATTATTATCATCATTTTATTTTCAACTACCATTAATTGAGTGCTACTGACAGTGAGGCCCTATACTAGATCTCTATCTAGTGTACCCTTAAAAAAAACAGATTAAATTAAAACCTCTGGAATAGCTTCCACAAAGACCAAGTACACAAATGGCTTTAGCAAGGTGCATTATCTAATCAGTTAAATGAACACGCAGGAATTATTCTGTGCTGGTAAACAAATATTGGCAAATTATAAAAGAAGACATTTATGATAACTGTCTTAGAAATTTATAACACAAAACAACAGATAAATTGTCAATCAAGAAGGAATGAGGTCTCATTTTATTTTCAGGAAGGCCAAATATCTCCTTGATAATGATGCTGTTGATTCCTTGAACTGGGAGAAAGTTCCATTGAGACCTGGGATGACTGAACTCCTAGAGGTGAGATGTCCTTGAAGTCTACCCACTGAGTAATCAGACTTGATTTTCCTTGGCTTTCTAAGAGTTGATCTGAGTATGTGCCATAGCTACATGGACTGATAGATGGACACAATCCCATAGTAATATTTATTTTGTAGTCATTCGGAACCCATTTAGGATGCCCAAGATTTTAGACACAGCCAATATCTCCATCAAAGAGTGATTATAAATCTTAGATTAGAGACCCAAGTCAGCCTGAGGTCAGGGCCAGAAACTTGTGAAAGAAATGACATGCAGAGCTTGTAAGGGGATGTCCCTCTGTTTGAACTCTGGATCTTCAAAGTACTGGGTCTTTGCAGAGGAGGAAAGGTAGAGACAATTCGTGTCCTAAATATAGTGGCTGGGGCATATTTAGAAAATGGACTACAAAGGCAGGGTAGAAGGAGTGCATGCAACTAGGAGATGGGAGTTAAGAACAGTTAAAAAGCCTAAGAAAACCATGGTGGAGATATGTCGGCTTTGCAAGAGACAAGGCTTAGCTGATTTCCCTATAGCTCTTTAGCTTGAGAGTCAAAATCCAGAGTCTGATGATTCTCTTTCTTCCTTGAGATCCATGGTGTGATTTTCACATGAGTGGGTTTGGGTTGCAATAGTCACAATCTTGGGTTGAAGAGATGTAACTTACTTTATTGTCTTTACCTGATCTCATCTTGCTTTTAAATCCCCGCTCCTCTACAATGGAAAACGCTTGAGCTTGCCAATCAAACTTACCTATTTTCCAGTTAAAAATGTAGAGTTCTTTCAGAAAGATATTATATTATTTCACTTTATGAAGTATCTGAACTAATCAAAGTCATAGAAACAGAAAGTGAAATGGTGTTGGCCAGGGGCTGCGGATGGTGGTGGTGGCTGAGGGGGCTGTGAATAGAAAATTGTTCAAAGGGTAGAGTTTCGGATTTACAAAATGAAAACATTCTAGACATACGTTGCACAGCAAGCAAATATGTTATTACAGAAATGTACACCTAAAAGTGGTTAAAATGGTAAGTTTTATGTTTTTTACCAAAATTTAAAAAAAATAAGACATCACCAAAAACATATAGGTTTGGGGGGAGCTATTACTCTTTTTCAGCATTTCTTCCTTCAGAATGGTTCTCCCCCAACCGCCATTCTGTTTTTCTAGATGAATCTGTAGTAAAGAGGCTCACCTAGCTTGCTGGCATTGCAGAGGACTTTCTGGTCCTCCCTCACAGGCTTCTTGTTGAGGTGGTTTGTTTTGGTTGGCCTCAGGGCACCATAGTTGGACTCCTTGGTAACTGGGTGTCCTGTACTGGTAGCCACTGATATATTGCTGGTCATCTGGTTTTTGGAGCACTATGCTGACACCTGCTATTGCTGACTATACTATTGCCTCCAGTTATGATGTCCCTATTCTTTGTCATCCTCATCTGAATCCAAAAGCCAATCCATCTACCCATTTAACAAGCTGTCCCCATTAGCAACCTGGTGGCTCTTGGATGCTATCTAAAAAACTATCTGGAGAGTTTAGGATCCAATATGGATGCACTTAGTCTAGGTACCTTCTCAGTCATTGCTACTTAACTGCTCTGACAATGTACTAAGTAAAAACACATGACAAGCAGAAAAATTCTCTTAATGCTTTCTGACTATTCATGCTACACAGGAATTAGGGTATCAGCCCCAATATTCTTTGATTCTCTGAGATTTCTCTAGATTTTTCTATTCCACTAACCTCTCTCAGCCAAGCTTTGATCCAAAAAAAGGGAGCAAGGTTACTTGGATGGGATCCCTCACATCTCTCACTTTCTTACTTTCTTTTTCTCTCCTTCTTCAGACAAGAAAAAAATTGTATAGCATATGCCAATTTCCTAGATAGAGTTTTCTCTACTTTGCAGAGGAAATAAGCCTCAGCCTCCTGGTTTATCCTTATAACCAAAAATCTACTTGGGTAGGAGGGTGAAGAATTAACAACAAGGGAAAAATGGGTGGCAAATATTTTTACAATGTCCCCACTTCATCTGGGCTTCCTTGAAAATCCCTCTGTCTTCTTGCTTCTCTATGTCCTGCTCACTCTGTATCCTAAATGCTTCTAATACATTCTTTTACCAGTTTCTATTGCCCCTATAATGGATACGAGTGAATTCCTCAAGTCAAACTACCTCAGTTCAAAACTTGATCTTGGTACTCAAAATTAAATGAAGTTTTTTAGCTCTCTCTCCTTCACTTTCTTCACATGTAAAATATAAATTAACAATAACCCTAACTCTTCAGATGATATAATCATATAAAGTACTTTGAACAGTGCCTGGCATATACTTAAGTGCTCAATTAATATTAGCTATCACTTGTAGTTGTCACTGAGTTCCTTGAGCCAACATATGGGAAAATATATTTGCCAATGATACCTTGGAGAAGGATTTGATCTCCAAAATACATAAAGAACTCACATGACTCCACTCCAGAAAGACAAACAATCCAATTAAAAAATAGGCAAAAGACCTGAACAGTTACTTCTCCAAGGAGGACATAACAGAGGGCCCAGAGACATATGAAAGGATGCTCAGCATCACTAGCCATCAGAGAGATACAAATTAAAACCACAATGAGATACCACTTCACACTGGTCTGAATGACCATCACAAACAAATCAACAAGCAACAGGTGCTGGCAAGGGTGTGGAAAAAAGGGAACCCTACCTAGTCCACTGTTGGTCGGAATGCAGACTGGTGCAGCCACTGTGGAAAACAGTATGGAATTTCCTCAAAAGACTAAAATGGAACTGCCTTTTGACTCAGCAATTTCACTGCTGGGAATATACCCCAATGACCTTGAAACACCAATTCAAAAGAACCTATGTGCCCCAATGTTTATAGCAGTGCTATTTACAATAGCCAAGTGTTGGAAACAGCCTAAGTGCCCATCAGTAGATGAATGGATCAAAAAACTGTGGTGCATTTACACAATGGAATACTACACAGCACAAAGAAAGAAGGACCTCCTACCCTTCACGACAGCATGGATGGAACTGGAGAGCATTATGCTAAGTGAAATAAGCCAGGCAGTGAAAGACAAATACTATATGATCTCACCTGTAAGTGGAACCTAATTAACAAAACAAACAGGCAGCCAAAATATAACCAGAGATGAGGAAATAAAGAACAAACTAACAGTAATCACAGGGGTGGGGGAAGGGGGATAACGGGGGAAAGAAGAGGAAGGGCGGTCAAGGAACATGTATGAAGGCCCCACAGACAACGACAACAGGGGTGAGATGATTGAATGTGGGAGGCGGGGCTGGGTAGGGCAGGGGAGAGTAATAGGGGTAAAAAAAGGACAACAGTAATTGAACAACAATAAAAAGTTAAAAAAATTAGCTGTTAACATTCATACCATCTTCACTTCTCCTCTAGACTAGTAAAATAAATTTCTAATTGAATTCATTATCCCTATTTCAATCCCCAGGCTCCTTCTTTTACATTATTATATAGAATTCAGAGGATTGGAGAATTGGCTGGGAAAATTACATCTTTATATTAGGTTCAGTTAAATATATTGAACTGAAATTTAGCATTTCTTTTCATTTTGAATGTAGGCTTGAAAGCACAAAAATATTCATAATACCTGTGACTATGTCACCAACAGAAATCATAAATAATTCATATCAAACTGTGCTTATTGCAGGTAACTCATTTATGCTCATCAATACTTTTACACTATGATAGTTACGGAATTTACTTTTAGTTATTTTCATTTACTTTATTAATTTGTGTATTATTAGATTTTATTATATCACTTTAAAAATATTTTTATGGTTATAATTTAATATGATTGGTTTCCTTTCCATTTAAACCATTATTCGGAGAAGGGATACACACACACACACACACTTCATCAGACTTCAGAATGGACCTTAACACAAAAAAAGTTAAAATACCCTATTGAAAGTAGATTTTTAAAAAATTATTACATCTAACCATATTGCTCCCTGCTTAAAATGTTTTACTAGCTCTCATCACTGACAATATTAAGAACAAGCTCCTTAGGAAGACATCCAAGGCATGTCCTGGCTTAGCCTACCCCTGTAGCCTCATTGCTTGTCGCTGCCCAAGGTCAACCTTTCTGAACTACTCACAGGACCTGGAGGGCTTCATGCTTTTTCATGCCTGTGTTCATGTGTGTGTATGTTGGGGGGAAAGAGTACAATGCTTTTCTTCCTTCTTCTTCCTCATTTATTCATTCTTTCTCCTTCCTTATCCATCAAATCCATTTTTTTATTATTAAAGCCATTGCTAATCTAACATCTTCCTTTAAGTGTTCAGTGAACACCTAGTATGGTTGAGGTGAGTTTCCTGTCGTCTCCGACAACATCCTGTATAAACATTTGTCCCATTCTATTAAAGTGGACCATTTGCTTTTCTATTCTTACTGGCCTGTGACTTTGTTGAGTGAGAATGATAACTTACTCCTCTCTCCACACTTTCTGCAGTAATATCTAGGACTCAATGAATGGGTAAAGTCCAATAGGATATCACACAAATATGAACAGAGTTGATATACTATGTCAGAAGGAAAGTACCAGAGACATTCTGTATTACTTCTTGCCCTCCTCATCTGGTAACAGTGGGGAGAAAACATTGTTCCTTTAAGAGGCTGAATGATATATTGAGTGGCATGACTAAGAATCTGTGTGACTTTGGAGAAGAAGGGCTGTGTAATTTTTTTTCCTTCGGAGTTGTGGGAGAAAGGGATCTTGGCCTCAGTAGAGCTGAGGGACACTGTCCTGGAAGGACTTGATCGTTGTGGGCTCAATATCCCACATCTAATGTGAGCAGGAATTCAAATATGACAATACCAGACTTAACATTTTTGATGGAATAAATGGACAAATATGTGTAGGGCTGCAGCTGGTTATTTCTGAATGGACAGAAAGGAACCCTGTTATCATCCTACTGTTGGATTCCTACTCTACACTTGTGACAAAATAGAGTTGAGATTGACATAAAAGATTTTAAAAGGAAATAACAAACCATAAGACTATTAGAAGAAAATACAAGATACATTTTAAGTGGAAAAGGCCTTTCCAAGTATGACACAAAAATTGGAAGCCATAAAAAATACTAAAATATGTGACATTATATGAATATTTTAAGTTCTGCATTAAAAAAACCAAGAAGTCACAAAACCAAAAGACAAATGAAAATCTGGTAAGAAAGAGTTTAGCTAATTTCTTAAATATATAGGCATTTTTAAAAATACTAACAACTTAGTAGAAAAAAATGCACAAAGAATAAAAGCAAACAGTTCATAGAAAAGGAAGTACAGATGATCCTTAAATGTGAAAAGATTAATAACCTCTTTCAAAATAAGAGAAATGCAATTAAAGTTATGATAAGATACCATTTTTCACTTATTAGGCTAGAAATAAGAATGATGAGGGTGTGGGAAAATAGGTAATTTCATGTATTTTTAATAGAAATATAAAATGGTACAGCCCCTACAAAGTACAAATTGGTGATGTCTGTTAAAATAACGAATCGTATTCTTTGACTCCTCAAAGTGGATTTCATACACACATACACACATACACACACACATACAAAATACGGTTCCCTTCCTTCAGTTTATGTCATTATCATGTAAACTGAAGCAGCTATCTTATAGTCATAAGGGGAGACAACCTGAGGACCAAGCAAACACAACAAGGCTGACAGAATGAGAGGTAGGAAGAATCTAAGTCTCTATTGATCGTATTGTACCTAAAACTATCTTACATCTGGACTTATATGAATTAATAAAATTTTCTTTGTTTAAGCCATATTTGAATTTGGGTTTCTGTTATTTATAGCTCAAAATATTCTAAACAAATAAATATGTATATAGTAAGTGTGCACAGACATGCATATACATCAATACACACACATATATATCTTTACTTGAATATACTATTACTAAATCTATCATAATGTAACCATTCTTTTGATAGAATATATGTTATTTCCAATTTTTAAAAATAATAATATGATTTTACATAAATGTTTTCTTTGAATAAAATTTTAGAAGTAAATCATTTTATAGAAAAAAAATTTAATAGAAATTTTAAGGATCTTTTTAGATACTGGAAGGCAACTAGTCAGGGCCTCTCTACAGGCAATGGATAGAGTATTTCTTTCTGATCACCCCACTTATAACACTAGATATTAATAAAAAAATTTAATGCATTTATAGGTGAAAGGATAACATGAAGTTTAAATTTATTATTAGTAAGAATTAACACTGTGATTTAGTAAAAAGATTGTATATTTTCAGGAGATACCTCTCAGATCAGAATCAGAAAAAATAGATGGCAAGTATTCAGCTTTTAAGTTCAAGAGTCTAGGGTCCGGGCATGAAATATAAAGAATTAATAAATAGAATCAATCAGCCAGAACACGTTCTTGTATCTTCTCACATAAAGATCTTATGAACTAGTTACGGGAATGAATCTGGTGGGAACAGCTAAGCTTAAGACACTGGTCTTTTTCTGTGCCCTACCTTATTGGCTAAGCTGGACATAAGGAGGTAGAGACATTATAATCCTCCTTTAAGTTTGGAGATTTGAAAATAGGGGGATATTTTGCATTATTTTCCAGGTGAGGTCCAGGGAAATAAGCATTATTAGAGCAGTCCACTGACATCACGGTATTGCATCCATAAAATAGAAATGGTGATATAGCATGAGGAGGCTTTAGGTAAAAGCTGATGTCAGTTTTGCAACAATTAAAGTTTTATTTTTTAACATCTGAGCTAATGACTGAAAAATTGTACTACTACATTTGTATTTGTATTTCTCCCATCATGTGTGCACCTGTCTCAGCCACTTATTAGTCATGAGCATCTCTTAACCTCAACTTCCTCATTTTAAAATGGAGATAATAACATCTATATAATGAGTGTTTATCTTGCAAGTAAATACTCATGCATCTTGTCCAAGATCCTGTAAGTGGTTTATTCCTTGCCAAGCTGACCAGGATATACAAAGGCCCAGCATACTACCAGGTAATATACCTGGTCAACAGATACAGTATAGCAATACAATGTATGTTGTGTCAATAAATATAAAGCCAAATTCTAGCCTCTGGCACGAATTTTGCCCTGAAATGGAACTGTTCTATTTGACCAGTACCAGGAATTGGCCAAACATCTGGTCAGGCAAGGTAGGGGCTGGAGGTTCATAGTCTATCAACCTCTATCAGCAAAGGAGAGAGCTCTGCTGGCACTGCAGTTGCAGGGCTGTATCTCCCAGGAGACTCCAACCTGGTGCAATTTGTTTTATTTATATATTTTAATCCTCACCCAAGGATATGTTTATTGATTTTAGAAAGGGAGAGAGAGAGAGAGAACCACTGATGTGAGAGAGAAACACAGGTTAGTTGTCTCTCATATGCACTCTGACCTGCAACCTAGATATGTGCCCTGACCAGGATTCGAACCCACAACTTTTTGGTACACGGAATGACACTCCAACCAACTGAGCCACACAGCCAGGGATGGTGCAATTTATTTTAGTTGTAGGGATGCAACCTGACCTATGAGTAAATGGGAACCTAGCAACTTTCTTGGAATTCTGTCTGATTCCAGCTATAAGGAACTTAAATTCACTATAAGACACAAGTTCTGATATATTCTAGACTTTGGGACAATATTACTGGCTGCAAGATATATCTTCAAGGAGGGAAGACTACCCTTATCTGCTCTTTTTTGCTGTAATTTCTGTCCCATGGCACCTGTCCTTGTTCAGAGCTCAAAATGACCTGAAGTTCCTTTGTAGAATCCTTTACTTAGAGTGGTGCAGGCAGTCACATAACTCATGCCATTACTTGAGTTGCTGAGAAGTATGCAGCTTTTCAGGAAGACATTCTTGGAGCTTGAGGCCAAGCAGTTGCCTCAATGACTGCCTGATTGTTTCCATTTAACAATTTGGATTTTCTCCCACAGTCACTTCAGTGTGCTCAGTTAATTGGTGTTTTATGCTTGATTTTCGCTTTCAGAATTCTGTCTCAGCATTATGAGGATTCAATGTCATGATGTAGGCAAAGGGTCTTATATTGACATGTTTTGTTTTTGCCTGGTGGAGAGATAATGCCAGAATTCTGAGTTCCATGGGAATAGAGCCAAGAGACGTTTGGCTTCTCAGTCAGAGTTAGTGTCCGTGGGAGCGGATCTGGGAAAGTCTTGTGGAGGATCCATGGCCAAAACCGCATAATCAAATTTTGTTCTGAATAGTGTCCTTCATAAGACATTAGGAAAAGAGAGAACATAACACTTACAGAAAAAACATTTTTATAATAGAATAAACTTGCATGGTTAGGAAAACAAAGAGGTGAGTTAGTAGTTTAATCTTTTTACAGTTTTGGTTTAAAGTAACCTTTAAGATTTAATTTAATTAAATTTACCTGTTGTCCCTTCTCAGGAGAACTTTCCAACAAATCTCCTTGGGATTGTAATCAGAGAATATGCTTTAGATTTCTGTAAGCTAATTCTAATGAATTGTGTTTTGCCCGTAATGCATATATAAAATAAAAGAATATTTTATTAAAGTCACTTTTTAAATATGTGTGTGTTTAATAAAAACATCACCTTTATTATGAAGCAGAAGTAATAGCATTATAATATTAAATTTTTTTCTGGTTTACTTTAATCCAAAATTGGAATAAACTAAAACTAAGTATCCATATCTTTGTTTCATTGCCAGAGTATGTATTTCTATATCAGGAATATTTTGTATAAGGTTAAATCATAGCCGGAGTGAAATATTCAACCTTTATAATAGATTATTAGACATTTGTGTGTTATTATCACACATACAATATGTTTGTCAAATAAAATGGGCAACTTCATATGTAAAATCATATTCTTGAACATCCTGTGGTTTTGACAGGATGTACTATTCATCAAGCTATTTGATATTTAATCTAGTAAAAGCTATGTAAATATTCCCTCTATCTTGTGTTTTAAAAGGTAACAAATATTGTCTTGCTATTAACTCTGCATGCTACCTAATGAAAATGTATTCATTTTCCAAAGACTTCCTCTGCAAAATTCCATCCAGACATGAATGAACTAAATTTAGTACCATTTTTCATTGCTTGACATCTTACTCAAGAATGACCAAAATTAGTATAGTTTACTTTGATATGTTTTGCAGTGTGTAAACTGGAACTGAATGACCATGGAAATGAAATTTCAACACTACATGTCATATGCCAGGCAAGTCATGACTTGCATATCACGTTTTAGCCTATGGTTTAATTTATTAGTTATATTATGGGGTACTATTTTTTTATTTTAAAAAGTGATCATTTGTTATTTTAAATGGATTTTTAATCATGCTATGTTTTAAACAAGTACTATTGGAATGAATGATCAAACAAGTATAACATTGATTTATATTTCTATTTTTAATTGAGGTATAACTTATATAGTTCTTATATACAAATAAAAATGCTATGTTTACTTGGTAAATTTTTTTCCAAGTGAGGATTTCTTTTTTTTAATAGTTCATTTTTATTGTATTTTTTTTTGCATTACCATTTATCCTCCCTATACCCTCTTTCACCTCCTTCCACCCTTCTACCCCCACCCCTTGATCAGCACACTGTTGTCCGTGTCCATGAGTTCTTTTTCATTTTTGGTTGATCCCTCCACCCCCTCAACCCTCCCCCCGTCCCGAGAGCTGTCAGCCTGCTGTCTGCAGCATTATGAGTCTGTCTTCATTTTGCTTGTTAGTTCAGTTTGTTTATTAGGTTGCATATATGAGTGAAATCATATGGTACTTGTCTTTGTCTGACTGGCTTATTTCATTTAGCATAATGATCTCTGGGTCCATTCATGCTGTTGCAAAGGGAAACATTTTCTTCTTTTTATGGGCAAGTAGTATTCCATTGAGTAAATGCCCCATAATTGTTTTATCCACTCATCTGCTGGTGGGCACTTGGGTGGCTCCCAGATCTTGGCTGTTGTATTGATTAATTTCTTTTAGCCTCAATTCCTTCTATGAAATGGATATAGTAATAATACTTAACTTTCAGCATTATGGAGGTAAAATTAAATCATTAATGTGAAAGTACTTTGAAAGCTATTTAATTATTATTATTATTTTAATTTTTTATCCTTATACCCAATAAAGTGGTAGTTTTAATCACACATTACTATAGATTTCCCACTAGAGTCTACTTGTCCTGTCACAAAAGAGATTGGTCCTGATGCTTCCTTTCATGATTATATTGGTTGCAAGAGAGGGCTACCATATTGTAAAGTTGGTGATGTGATCCTGGGACCCCATGATAAAGGTGAATATAAAAATTGGGGAGTGGGTCTTTGGGAACTGAGGTGTTCCTTCCTCACACCCCGCACCATAAAGGTCAAGATCTTCAGTTATTTTTACGCCAAAGCCTAAGGTATGGTAATGGACCTACTGACATAGACTTTTGGGTCATGTATATTCATTGTCCTGGAAGAAGTAAGTTTCAGCATGTGCAACTGAAGGTGGCCTCACCCCACCACCATAATTGGCTCCTTCCCCAACAGGGGCAACCCTCTTACAGCTCCAGCCTTATCAATGTGAAATAAGTCAGTAGAAAAATTAGAAAAAGTACTACACCTTGGACAAGTAGACATTGTTGTAATACCATTGATGGTTGAAAATTACATTTATATTAATGATAAATTATGTATTTAGGAACCATGAACTAGATAGAATTTTAATCACCTGTAACTGCTTTTCAGAAAGCTAAGTTACTAAACTGATGAAGGGTGGAAAAGAGAGTTCTCTATGAAAAGATTTATGTACAGTGTTGCACGTATGGATTTGCAGGCATTTTATAATTACTTTTTCAATTCAGTTTGAAAATTAGTGCCCACAAACCTCAGATAAATGTGCCATATCATTAAGTGCTAGAAAAAAGATGCAGTTCCTCTGTGTCCCTGTGGCTTCAGTAGAACTTGTAACTCTAGGACCATATACCCTTGCCAACTGCAATCATTGGGAAATTGAACCTATGAAAACATATAAATAGTTTTCAGGTCAACATAAAGGGAAATGAAACAGATAAAACTAGTTCTCGCTTTTGTAGTGTAAAGCAACTTGTCTAGGACCAAATTAACAAGAATTTCACTCATGAGAACTGGAGTAGCAGACTTAAAATTCCCAGACCAAACTGTTACACTAAGCCATTAGATTTTAATAATAAAGTGAAAATCAGAAGTTCAGAATTAACCTTCATAACATGAAACTGCTTTGTCTTTCAAAAAAGGTGAAAACACTTTAATATAATTTATATTGTTTCTACACATTACATGTAAGAAATAATTTCACCTAATTGTAAGTACAACGAATCTGATTAAACAAAATTCTAATTTACAAAACAGAAGTAAATATATGCAGAAATATATTCATTATTGAATTATAAAATAAAATTAACAGTTTTTGTTAAGATATCATCAGTTTATTATTCTGTATTTCAGATAATAGAGTGAAATGATTTTGGTATGCTTAATAATACTTGTAAGTATTAATAATGGAACGTTGAGATTTGAATACGACAGTAAACCATTGAAATTTCACATTCACATTATACAGCCATCATCAATCCATAAGTGAATGTTAATAATGTAAAAAAATATAAAATGATTGTAATATAACCATCCAACCATTAGCATATGGAGTTTTAAGACCACTGTTTTATCTGCTGATTTGCTCTGAAATATAAGCAGTTGCTTTTCTCTCATATAAGACATCTTTGTGCCTTAATACTTAATTTGAAATGTCCTTACTGTAAAAATATACCAAAGTAAATAAAAAAGGAGACACTTATTTACAAAAAATGTATACATATTATATAAATGCAATCATTTCAAAGTTTTTTATATGATATTGATAGAATCTGTCATTTTCATTATTTTATAAAAACTGCAGTATTGCAGAGGCTGTAATTTTTAAATTTTTGTAATTTTTAAATTTTGATAAAAATGAATACTTTTTGTCTACCTTTTAAGATAAATCAGTTTCTCCAAGTATGCTACAAAAATGATTCTTCTTTTATTAAAGAAAATCCATTCCCCATTTGGAGGTGTATGAAAGTGCACCTGAAGAAAGGAAGAAATTATTATTTTACTGAATGTTTTTACTTGACAAACCTGATAACATCAACCATTCAGCCTATTGTATTAGCACCATTGGCATGGATTGTTAATGTACTGTACCAATTATAATAGGAATGAGAACTTGCATATTGTGTACCATCCCTATTTTTGTGGAATTTCATCTTACCAAGTATGCTATCATACAATATAAATTCAAGTGTAGAAGGATGATTCAAATGATGGTATATAACAATCCTGCATTTTACCAATACTATTATAGAATTTTCTGTAGATACTAAATGAAATTCTAAAGAAATAGACTTTAAAGCGATCTCCTTTAGTTCACTACAAGGAGACTTGCTTTCATTTACCTGCATATGTTGTAATATATTTATGAACATAAGTGTAATTTTATCTCCTAGTCCAAAAGCTCTGGAAATCATAAAGC
Organism: Pteronotus mesoamericanus; assembly: GCF_021234165.1. Taxonomy (NCBI): domain Eukaryota; kingdom Metazoa; phylum Chordata; class Mammalia; order Chiroptera; family Mormoopidae; genus Pteronotus; species Pteronotus mesoamericanus. The sequence continues at coordinate 46,800,967 of NW_026555325.1, forward strand.
TTTTTGTTGTATGATTTATTTTGATGGTTAAATGCCAACCATTGCATATATTCTCTCTTTTAGTTTGTATACTGTAATTTACCCTTAAGTGACTGTAGCATACTATAGGCTTATGGCCTGTGGTACATAATTTCACAGTTTCAAAATTGTTGCGGGGAAGGCCTTCCATGTTCTTGGAAGTTATGAACCAAATATAAATTTCATGAGCACCCACAGCGATCTACTACCATAGCTGGAATTTTCCCATATATTATTTGTTCTTTGCCATTAAAATATAGCATATTAATTGGAGACATCTTTGTAGGAGTACAGCAGGGGCCTGCTGAACCTCTGGGGTTAGCTTGGTGTACAAGATGAGTATGAGGATATTTTTGTAAAAATACAAATTCACACTCTCCAGAGCAGTAATTGGCCTTATATCTTTTGGGTGCAATAATCCAATCCCATCCAAATGCTTCAAAATCCACAGTTAGAGGGTAACGACAGCATCGAGATTCCGTTGAGTGCTCATCACAGTCAAGTCCAAAATCTCTTCTGGATCTTTTTGGTGTGTCTGTTACCTTGACTTCTAAAAAGGGATTCTATGTAAAAAGGAAAGAGCGATCAGTAGTATGCGTAGATCCTGAACACTTTCTTATCCCAAGAAGTCATTATTGAAGAAAAAGTAATCATTCTGCTTATACCACATTTATGTTTTTAAGATTTTTTATTATTTTGTATTGATTTTAAAGAGAAAGAGAAAGGGGAAAGGGGAGAGAGAGAGAAACATCAATGTGAGAAATAAACATCGATTTGTTGCCTCCCATATGCGCCCGGACCAGGGACCAAACCCAACACCTAGGCATGTATCCTCACTAGGAATCAAATCGATGACCCTCCAACGAACCGAGCCACATGAGCTGAGGCTATACCACATTTATTTTAAAAAGCACAGCATTGAGGAATTTTAATTTACACTAAGATTGATTCTTCCGTTATGGCTCAAAACTATACAGAAGCAATACAAATTTCCCTGTGGCATATAATAAATGCTCTGAAAATATTTCTAGAATATTTATGAGACGTAAAAGAGGGAGGGAGGGGGGAGAGAGAAGTTAAGTTACTCCCCCTCTTCTCTCTTGGTGATCACATATGTTGGCTACATGTGTCTGATGACTCCCAGAGAGATAGGTATACTCATCCATCCTCTACTCAGGGAAACTTGAGTATTAAAGCCAGAACAAAATAGTTACCGCCCAGCGCTGTACGGGTGGCAGTGGGGAAAAGGACGGTAGGGCGGTGAAGGTGGTGGGATGTACAGGGGGCTAAAGGGGAACTCTAAGAGAAGGAGGGACAGATTCAGTAAAAGGTGCAATATTTCCTTTATTCTTTCACTGAGAGATGTTTCTAATCAGATATTTAAACAATAATTTTCTAATTCTTCCCCTGCTCCAATTTCCTCAGGCATTTGAGATCTTTTTTCCTTTTACATGAAAAACTCTGAGGAATATATCATATTAACCACCTCTTTAATAATAATTAAAACTTATCACGTTGCCAACTTTGATGATTAAAATGCTACCCATAAAAAGAACACTTTCTTAAATATATATTACTTTTTATCCTATACCAAAATCAAAATAGACTGAAAAGTCATCGTTATTTAACATTATAAAAACAGTAACATTATTCTGAGTCAATAACATTTTATATAGCATATTTAAAGAAAAAGAGATCATTTATAAAACTGTATAATCTCCTCAAGAATGTTTCCATTAAAGTAGACCTGACTTAATATCACTCACTAAGAACACTGAAAAGATAACAATTATTCCTTACAGGTATAATCTTTTGTTGTAAATCATGTCAATAGATGGAAGTAAAATATATGGTCACATTAAATAAGTTTTTGAAACCATAAATAAAGACAAGCATAGGTAAGCTAGAAAAGTAAATCTAAATTTATACTAGGTTTTAAAATTATTTTCATTACTTTTATAATACATAGGTATTGTCATCTGCTTGGCCTGATACTAAATTAGTTGGCATTACCTAAGTAAACTCATGAATATTTACTTTTGAATGGTAAGGCAGTTCAAAAATAACCTAAGCAGCACAATTAACTAGCCTGAACATTAAATTTTATTAGCATAATTCACAAAGTAACCAACATATACATCAGTGCATTAATAGATTACAAAATAATGAATGTATTTGTCATTAGGGACCTTAAATGTAGTATGTTTAATAAAATATTAGCCTAAACATATTGTACTTAGTTAATTATGATAAATAAAAGCACTTACTTCAATTATAATTTTTAAAGCTTCTTTCTTTCTGCTTTATTAAGCCCCAAAATTTCAATACATTATACTCTTCTGGGGCAGAGGGAGTTTTAATTTCTTGGATATATACTAGAATCCACTATGAAGATTTCATGTTTTTATTCATATAATTAGGTAGCATATCCATTCCCAATTTGAGAGAGCTACCTAAGAAGTTAAGGACTATGGAATAGCTTTTAAAAATCATCATGCAAAGTAAAAGTATGAAGAGGATATTTCACAGAATATGAAACTTGATACCTACTTTTATTGGATACAAGGCTACCATTGGGAAAAGATACCTTCGTTTGGCTTATGAGCATAGGAATTTGGTAACTATTTTCCACTATTATTCATTCACATTATGATGAAAACATAACAAGGTTGTTAGAATGTTATTTTCACTTATCACTTACCAGCCCATCTTCTCCTGGTCCTGGGAAGGTTACAGCAAGATCATGACCATTCTCATCTAAAGCTTTGATTTCAATGCCTAAGTTGGATTCAGGTTGTTTGAGCCAATTTTGCAACACTGTCTTCACATCAATGCTCTGCCAAATACCAGTGCCTGGGTTCATGTCAAGTTTCAGAGATCGGATTCCAGTATACCTTGTACCGTCTTTCATGGGTTTGATGAGTCTCAGGATTTGCACAAACACTGTTGTAGGAGTCTTGACGGGTCTCAGATATATCCACAGTTGGGCCTTTACTACTTTATTGAATTGTATTTTAGAGCTAAATTTAAAGAAACAACATTTGGGTTTTCCTTCCACTTGCATTAGAAGATCAGCTATAAATGAATCAGAAAAGAGTTATTGAAATTATTTCTCATATAAAATGAACAAATCCTTTCATAGTAACTGGAGAGTATGTTTTCTATTGGATTAATGAATGTCTATTTAGTCTTTTAAAATTAAAAACTATATAGAATTTCATTTACAACTCAGAAAAATATCAAAGAAAATAATTATTCTAGCTTTTCAGAATTTTTAGATCTGTGCTTTTTCAGTTGTTTATGAGGCAGCTACTCACTTTCCAAAGAACTGTGGACTAAGGAAAATTCTATGAAGGAATGAACAGTGGATGAAATTTTAAAATGATGATGATTAGAGAGAACAAGAGACACCGTGGAGGAACATCCACTTAGAATTCTTTGGGAATCTGAGTAGTTACACTTACTGAGCAGCTGTACCAATCAGTCTGGAAGAAGGAACCCTTCCCCCAGGCCTGAATTACCTGGGGACAAGACACACTGAGCAGCTCACTGAGCCTGGGGAATTAATAGAAAATATAGTACATCTGTTATGTTTGGGCTCTGGAATAGCCTTTGAAAGGATCAAAACTAAGCAGGTAATTAGCACTAAAATTTAAATTTTAAATTCAAAAGTTAGAAAATATGTCTTTAGTGCCAGGCTGTCAGTGTAAGCAGAAACACTGAAAAATCTCTTTCCTCTTGTTTTTCCAAGATTGTTTATGAATAAAGCAAATTTATTCCAGGACTATCTGATAACAGAGTCTTAAAGGAAAATTATTTGTTGCATTTACAACCAGATGAGTTAATAAGGAAAGTAATGTTTTGAAACTCTTTTGAGTCTAGTTTATAGTGTATGAAGCACTATATAAAGCAAGACCACAGACATGACACAGAATCTTCCTTGTCATGCTTTCTCTCTTAACGTGCCTGTCGCCCTTTCTTTCTTTGACTAGAGCTTTGAAAGGACTGCAGAAGGAATTGTATGAAATATATTAGCTTTCAGAAGCAGTGTAGGTACTACAGGTAATAGTCCTCCCACCATAAAGAATAATATTTTAGAAGGTCCTTAAGCAATGTGCCTGCCTGGAAATATGCACACTGGGTACTCACAGCAATAGTACCATGGTCAAGGTTTAAGTAGGACTTTGTGAGTGAGCCATAACATACTCAATTAAAATGTTTATTTCTTAGGCATTTTCTGATAATTAACTCATGATAATCAATATGCTATGTTTGCTTCATCATTGCTTTTATTAATGTATTACATATTTTAAAATATTTTTTCATACTCTCCAGTGTAATAGCTTTCAAAATTAATTTGTGAAGAATTTAAAAATGTGAGAAATAGTTTTGAATAACAGAAGTCATACTAGGTGTTCAGCAAATGCTCAAATGGGCTTAAACATCTACAGATTTCTTCCTTTCTCTATTATTAGTGGAAAAAAACTTGTTACTATAAATGCATATTGCAAGCAACCAAATGCATTTATGGAATTTCATATAAGTTTTAGATATTGCTTATAGTATCCCTCAGTAGTTGCCTGGGTGGCAGTAAGCTGTGAAAGCATAAGTTCGTTATAGTTGTCACATTAAACTAAATAACATTAATGCTTTTGCAAGCATTTTCAGATATTAGTCTCATTAGTATAATGCTCATGAAATCTTGAAAAAAAGAAAACCTCTTTTCCCTCCTACTTACATAAAAGCCAACAGCTTCTTAAAAGAGCCTGAAAATAGATCTGTTTCTCATAAACACTAGGACAACAGTCAGCAGAATTGTTGATATACACTAATAGGACTACTTACATTCTGTAGGCATGGTAATGATCGTTTCTGTCGTAGCGTGATAATCATCATCTTCCAGGGAACCATCACTGCTGTCATCTCTCTGGACATCGTACTGATCAATCAGTTCCCGGAGTGGAGGAGCTTTGGGCAAAAGTTGTCTTATAGCATCTTTGCTGATGTTAGGAGCTGTTTCCAGCCGAAGTTTACTGAGGATTTGAATTTTTATGGCTTCTATTCTTGAAGATTTAGTGTTTTGTCTCCAAGTACATGCATTACACAGCCCCTCTTTTTCCACATTTTCTTTTTGCTCGCTGTTCTCATTTAGATCCACTGGACCAGCAACAATCAGCATAAACAGGTAAATATAAACATAAATTTGCAGTTTTTGCATGATTTTAAAATCAATACAATCTTTTCCTTGTCCTTATTTCCTCCTTTTACTTTTCTTTTGCTTTTGAGTAATGCCAAGCAAAATTGTAATGCCTGTACAGTCGGAGAGACAACTTGCCACACCAGTGAATCTTTTATACTGTATTCCAAGTGGCTTTTTATATTCCAACTTTGATGAGACAAGTGTCGTCAGGATCTATGATTGGCTCTTGCTCCACAATGAATCTCGCTGTCAGAGGTTAAAACCCTGTCTGTCACAAGTCACGAAACAGTATTTTGTTACAGTCAAGGGTGAGCTGATTCATTTGAGTACTTCATAAAAGAAATAAATCTACAAATAATGAAAGATATATGTGACATTTGAAAAATTAAGTCTATCTAAACAATAACATAAACTACAGTTTGATCTTATTAATCTTTATAAATGAAACTCTTGTTATAATTTAAGTAAGTATTGTAAATCTTAATTTACACTTCATACTTAAAAAGTTGAAATGTTACTTCCTCAAGAATTAAAATGATTTTATACTATTTAAGCAAGCTTTTGAAATAAAATAATTATTTGTTGTATTACATTATTTTTAGTCCTGTGTAATTAGGGAAATATGAATTTAAATTAGGAAGGCTTGTATGAAAATAAAAATCAAGATTGTAATACTAGTAAAAGATATTCAGCTATAATTTGAGAAACTTGTTTTCCTGACTAAATTTTTAGTACATGTTGAAAAGCATTGTTATTGTAATTCACACAAAATTATTTTTAAATAATTTAATATCTTTTATTAATACAAAAATTATGCTTAATTTTTTACTAATTACTATTGTTATCTCCTATTCTAAAACTATAGACTACTATTGCTCAGAAGATGTATTCCTTCATTGTTTATTACTAAGAGGATGTCAGGCAGTAGAAAATTCTCTGAACTAAGAATAAGAAGATAACAGATTTTATGACTGGTGATGCTGCACTTACTACAGTTTGCCTCAAATTTCCAGTGGTAAAAGTAAAAAATGTGTCTGTTCTCTATAAATTATATCAGAATATTAAGAACACATAAAGGCAAGAGCACCATAATAAAAGGGTGTCCGTTTTTTGTGGGGGGTTTTTTTGTTTGTTTCCCAATACTGTGAATAGGTTTGCACCCCTTTGCCAGTTTTTTATTTTGACCAGAGGGCAGACACCTGGCAGGGATTTGGGGTAAGGTCTGGGAGCAGAGAATAGAGCTTTTTGTTCTCTACATTCAAGTGGCCTCTGTAGGGATCAAACTCTCAACCTTAGCTTTGGGAGCCACAAGATCTAATCAAATGGACTATTAAAGAGCTAAACAAACAGCCAGAGAGAAACAGAACTGTTTCCAAGCCACAGATTTCTTTTTCCTACTACTTTTTGGAAAGCTATGGATGCCTAAACAAGTTAATCTATTACTTTTTTTTTTCCTTTCCCAAGAGAATGCAGTGGTTTATATCAAATAGTTATTTTTCAGGTCACTACTACTTTTGCACATTGTACACTAATTTACTGCCTCAGTGCACTAAAATGCAACTCAGTAGCCTGAAAAGTTAATGCATTTTCATCAAATTCTTAAGAGGTATCTACATCTCTTGAGGAAAAAAATGGCCTTACATAATGCGTTAGATTTGCCCATCATTAAAGATTAAGGATAACCAGACACAAACCAGATGCCCTGAAGGATTTCAGAATTTCAGATACTCTTTATTGTAGGATAATATTAAACCAGGCTTATAAAGTTTTGTTTGGTAAGTTTATTTTTCAATGTATAAATCTTTGTAATGTTATAATAATTGTAACATGAGAAGTCAAACCTTTCTTAAAATTTTTTTTTATTAGAATTGCATAGTCAGGCTCTGGAGTCAGATAGACCTGAGTTCAAATCTCAACTGCCAATTCTAACTAACTATGTGATAATGGATGAGATATGTAAATTAGCTAACATTTGGTGTCCTCATAATGTTTTGGGGGAATGTAATTTAATAATGCATGTAAATTGCTGAATATAGCGCCTGTCATATAGTAAGTGATTGATAACTGGTACTTGAGTGTTTGGTTTTTGTTTCATGCAGAGGGGTTTGAGATTATGCTTAACATGAGCTAGAACTGCTTCAGGTTATAGCTGCAAATTCTATCACATAGGCTACTTTTCTAGGCCTCTGAGTTAAATAAAATTTTCTCAGACAGCTTGATTACAGGACATATTTCAGCTTTTTATTCTTACTTCCTGGACTAAGTAAACAAAGGTTGTCATTTCCATATATGACCAATGCTTATTTATTGTGGATTCCATATTTGCAAATACGCTCACTTGCTAAAATTTATTTTTTAACCCCCAAACATATTTATGATACTTTGTGGTGCAGAATGGTGAAAATTTTGAGGCTTCTGACACACAGGTTCCCAGATGAGATCAAACAAGGCAATTAATTCTCTGCCTTGTTTCAACTCTCATACTGTAAACAAGTGTTCTTTTTGTATTTAGTACTATGTTTTTCACATTTTTGTGTCCTTTTGGGAGGGTAATGCGGTGCACGATGTACTATGCAGATGTTTTATTGGGTTGTACACTTGAAACCTGTATTGTTTTGCAAATCAATGTCACCCCAGTAAATTAAATTTAAAAAGATAATAAAATAAAATCAAAAGAGTAAAAGAAGTGAGACAAAGACAAAAAATATAAATATAAATAAATAAAATGGCCCCGAAGAAGAGTGCTGAAGTCCTGTGCTCCTAAGCACAAGAAGGTGGTGATGGAAAGTAGAATAGTGGTTGCCAGCGGGTGGAAGGAGGGGTGGGGGTGTGAGGAAGCTACAGTTTAATTGATAGAGTTTCAATAGGGGAAGATCAGAAAGTTCTGGAGATGGATGTTGATGATTGCACAACAATGTAAACATTCTCAGTGCCATTGAAGAGTACACTTTAAAATGGTCAAATTCATGTTTTGTATATTTTATCACAGATTTTTTTTAAAAGAAGGTTGTGATATGACTTAGGAAGAAAACTCATTATGGAAAAATGTGTGTTAGATTAGCTTTGTTCAGGCTTGAATTGTAGTGCTTTTGATCTTGAGTTAATGAATCAACAATGTATATTAAATAAGATTTCTTTAAACAGGAGCTCATATAAAACAAGGTTATATACTTATTAGTTGATAAAAATGTTATGACCAGGGGCTCACAGGAACCTAACCTTGTATTTCCCCTAGGAGCAGTGGTTCAGTTATCACTTACTCAGTGTTGGCAATGACTTTACAGAAATAACTACCATGAATAAAAAGAATCAACTATAACTAATCAACTCCTCTAGAGGGCAGCAGTGAATGAATCAATGAAGCGTTGAAGAAATTTTGAGAACATATATTGCTTTTCCAGTGGCAGTGATTGCAACTGTCCCAAGGCCCTGGAGCAGGCCAGTTCACCAGCTATAGGAACCTTCACTGTGGTCTGAATGCTGGGGGCCTAACTTTGGCTGCTTTCATTAAGGAGACAGGACAATATGTCATTATGGTGCATGAAGAGAGAAATTCTTTAATTGACTGGGAGAGCTTGTTTGACTAACTTTTTTACTTTGTCTTAGGTTGGCCATCTTTAAAAGCAGCTTCCCACAGGAGTTAGGATTTAGGTGGCCCATGTAGCTCTTAACAAGATTTATGTTTGTCTTTCCTCTGTTCTTCTTTGTACTGGGTGGGCCTTAACATTTCTGTAACTATTAGTAAAGTAGCAAGCAAATTTCTCTCACCTCTATTACAAATACCAGAGGATGTTTCAAAACAACTTTGAGAGTATAAAGTATATCTCCCCCCCCCAAAAAAAAGTTTATTATTTACCGTCTGGGAACTATGTGGTGCACTAATGTAAAGGCTTGCTAATTTCGTGCTGAGGCCAAAGATAGGAGGAGGAGACTAGGAACAAGAGTAAGAATGGATCATAAAAACTTTAACTCTTGTGGGGGAAAACCCAGAAAGTTATATTTTACTGATCACTTTTGCCATTCCCTGAACTTCGGTATCGCTCTATGCTGATGCTTAAGGTTAGGAAAAAATTGTATAGTGCTCAGCTCCCATAACAGCATGAGAAAGTAGCCATCTCACATTGATGATACCTGATCATCCATGCCTTCAACAGATTATAGAAGAAAAATTAACAAAAACAAAAAAACATTCTTTAGTGAGGGAGCAACAGTATAGGAAGAGAAGACATGAGACCTAGAATATAATTCTGGTTTCGCTGCTGAGATTTTGTGACCTTGAAAACAACCAGTTAGCAAGTGCTTCTTTTATAAGTGTATGTATGTATTAATTCATTTATTATTTTATGAAATATTCTAATGGCTGTTATGTGCTTGGCACTGTACTAGATTCTGAGGAGAAAACAATGAGCCAGACAGAAACTATCACTGTCTCCATGAAACCTACAATCTAGTTTCTTCATGTAAACAAAATATGAGGAAATTTGATGAGGTCTGCCCTTCAGTTGAGGTTTATTCCGAAAGGCAATACACTTTCTGGTCTCAATATTTTTTATACTCTTAAAATTATCTAAGATCCTCAAAAGCTTAGTTTATGTAGGTCATATCTATCAAAATTTAACATATAAGTTAAAATGAGAAGTTTTATAATATAGACATATATTCTATCTACTGAGAGAATGATGATGTCACATATTGTGGAGCCTCTAGAAAAATCCCACTGTACACATAAGAAAGAATGAATAGCAAAAGAAATCTTAGGCTGTTATGAAAATAGTTTTTACTCCACAGATTTTCTGAAAAGATCTTTACTCCAGGAATTCCCCAGACTATCCTTTGCGAAACATGCTCCAACATAACAATTATTATACTATTTTAATTGAATATTTTTCCCTGTAACTCAAAGTCCTCTCTTTCTATTACCTATAGCTTTGCTTAGGTTAATGGGACATCAAATAGTCATTTTGAGACATTGTGTATTTATTTACCAAGATGTAATAATTGCCAGAGCAGAGATATGTTATTTATTATAATCGCCAAACTACCCAATAGTATGTTACCTAGAGAACATTCGTACATTTGTCAGTTCTAGTGTATAGATGGAGATCTGTGGTCTTAAGGAATTTCTTGTATTTGGTCTTCAAGTCAGTTTTGAGGTGATAACATGCATTTTATTGCAGTGCCTCACAATAATGTCCCAGTTAATGAAGTTAGAGGTAGAATTCACTCAGGAAAACTCAAAATGTTATTTCTCTCCTCCTTCCTTTCCAAAGTGGGAAGTCTAGTTTATTTGTTGTACATTTGAAATATAAAGAGTAAAAATAAGTTATAATTTGGTTTCCTCATTTTTCCATTGAAACAAGATACTAGACTCAAAGACTTGGTGTTAAAATTGTATAGATTGTGCCCTCCCCTATTACAACAATTTTCAAATGTTTGCTTTTGTTTCCTTACTTGTCCTTCCAGACCTCAAATAGACTATGAACCCTTTAAAGGCAGGGGATTATTTTGTGCATTTTTGTCTCTTCAGCTCTTGGTCCAATACCTGCCACGTTATTAGGTTGGCAAAGGATGTTTACTGAATAGTAGAAGCAGAAAGTGAATTAATTTCTCCTTAAATACAAGAAACATCGACTTTCTAATTTTTCAAGATGTATAATTTGTATATGTACAGGCTTTCTAAGGGATTCTCGTGTGTTTTTAGTTTGTTCTGACTATGGTTCATAGCATTCCTATTGGTCCTCTTCCTCAAGCTGGTAGGGGAGACTGGTAGTCCTTGCCACCTCTAGTCATTGTCTGCTAGAGCAGTGGGCGCATTTAACATTCCAATGGAGCTGTTGCATTTAATGATGTGCGACTCTTAACAGGAACCTTGCAAGAGAGGGACCGTGCTGGCTGTGACACCACTGTGTAAGGTAGTGGAGCCCTTCCCCAGCAGGGGTCACATTTGTTTAAGGAGCAGCAAAGATAATCACAGCTCTGTGTGTGTGTGTGTGTGTGTGTGTGTGTGTGTGTGTGTGTGTGTGTGTTTAAACAAGGCAAAAAGACCAGTATGCGTTGACATAGTGGGAAGAACTGTGAATTAACTGATTAAATGTGTTACAGTCTTCTTCCCTCGTATTTTTGTAATAACGTACTAGGTTTCTCAGTGATCCTTCTCTCCCTGCTTTCTCTTCATACTGGTAGGAAAGAGATTTCCCCTGAAACTGTGATAGAATTTATAACCTCATTTTAACCCAAGAAGGCATAGCTATTTGAATAGCCAGCTGAGGTGGGCCGGAGGTCAACCTATTTTTCAGAATACTCTCTCAAAATAAGCTTCTTACCTTCTCAAGATCATCTGTGAGTTCCACAAATAATTTCCTAAAACTTAGTTTTAAATGCATATTTGGATCATTTAGATAACCACCTTATAGCTGAGTACTACTTCAATGTGTTCATGTTTTACAGTATCTTCAAACAGTGTTTACAGGTGAGTTTTTTTACTATACTCGTTGGTTTCAAGTACTACCTAAAGTGATAGAGGTTGAATTTTATTTATGGGACTTCTCAAAAATTTGGTTTTCCTTTGAAAGAAATCTGTACATTATTCAAGCCTAAGAACCTGGCTCAAATAATTTTCTTATTTTCTCCATAGCAAAAAATATAGCTACTTCGGCCCTTCACCTAAAGGCAGTGGCTAGTGTTTGGAGAAAGTTTGTGATTCATTCATTTAGCTCCTTTTACTGGACTTAAATTTTCTTTTCGTTTATTTGAATGTACACGCAGTGAGATAGATGGTAGGAATGTTTCAAATTGCCTGATACAGGCTATTCCAGTCTTTAGTTGGGCTCTCAAATCTGGCACAGCCACACTCTCACTTTTGATCTGAACTTCTACACCATTGTCTATCTCCCTAGATGAAAAAGCACAAACCTTTGCCTGTACATTTTTCCTCTAAATTTATTGAAGTTAAACTTTTTAAATTTACTAATGAGAAACTGAGTATAATAAGAAGTTCATTTTCATTATTTTCGATGACTGATTTCCTTCACGATGTTTTGGTTTACTTTAGAACAAGCACATGGTTTCCAGAGCCAATGACGATATAGGTTGATTTGGCAGACACGGCTTTAGTTATAAAATCCTCACCCTTAAATATTAAGCTTTCCACTAAACAACCATTCCCCAAAGAAAATCTTGCCATTTCTTGTTTTTGAGGACCTTTGAAAACTATATTCTGAATACAAAAAATGTTTCTATAGGTAAGAAAAATAAATTTAGATTCTAAAATTTAAAGTTTCAAAACCCTTTTTAAAAAAATTTCCTCCCTCTTTACTTGGCTCAGGAGTAATGATAGCCTTAGAAGAATTCAATTCCTTCCAAGAGTGGTCAGAAAACATTTTCTTATTTCCTTGGAATTGCCTAAAGTATTGTTTTTTCATAATTCACAGAGGATTGGCTTTCAGAGAAATCTGTTTCCAAGTTCTTTTGTAAATTCCTAGAAAGAACCATTTAAAAATTTATTCATTTTTTCATTTATTCATTTATTTGTTGTTTAAACTCTTACTGAATTCCTGCTTTATGACAGGTATACTATGCAAGGAATCGGAGACAGCTGGAAAAAAATGATGTTTTTTTGCTTAAGGAAAAAAATCTAATTTTGGGAATTAGAATTTTAAGATTATTGTATCTAATCTACGCATGAACAGATGAGAAACTGAGGCCCAGAGAAAGGTTACATGATTTAAATTAGAGTTAAATTTAAAACAGTGTATTTAATTTACAAAGGCATTTTTCATGGAAATACTTTTGACATACCAAGTACTTCTTTTATGTGGGCTAAGACTTTTTTTTTTAATGTTCTAAAATTAACAAATAAGATCAGTGCTCAATTTCCTGGGTCAATGCCATAGTGGTGCCCTTTGTTCTTGGACCCAGTCCAGGGTCTGACTTGGCAACTGAAAGACCCAATGGCCTGTGTTGGCAATTAGTATAGGGGTTTTAGTATCTACTGACTAAATGTAATCTGGATGCCCATTTGCTCAGATATTGGGGCATGGCTTTTTGCTTTAGAACATCACTATTTCTGTTAACCTAGTTTTTCAATATTTTGAATTATATATTTACATTCTTCATATTTAAAATTAATGTCAGTAGTTCCTAGTAATTTTAACTATAAAGAGTCTTATCTGACTTTCTTATTGGTTTGAAAATAGATAAAACCTTGAATTATATTAAGAACATTTTCATTTAATTAGATTTAACATGAACATTCTGGCCCCTGCTGGGAACTCTAAGAACTACATCACTGTACTGCCAATTTTTTTAAGGTCATAAGGAATTCAGTTTAAACTGTGAATTCAATTTTATGAATCATCTGTCTTTTTTGTAACAGAAAGAAATTTATTTAATAAAATCTATAGGTAAGGCATTACCATTATTAAGACTCAAAGTCTGTGTTAAATATTGGACATTTTCACATGATACAATAAATTTAAATTTACTGTAATACAAATTTTCTACCTTAATTTTCACATTTTGAAGAAATCCACTCATACTCAGTGGAGAAGTATGATAAGGAGAACAGGTGAAATTTACTTGGTAAAATGTGGTAAAATGTGAAATTTACTTGGTAAAGACTCTACTTAGAATTTGATTTCACTAAATATTTATTTAATACCCACTATTTGGTTGGTTATGGGTAGGCATTAAGTATATTTATATAAAATATTGCCTTATTTTAAGAAAGGAATAGCCAACAGTTATAAAATAGCTCTTCAGCAAGTTCAAAGTTACAGAGTGTACACTCTAGGACAAACTAACAGTTTCTTCGGTGTTGTTGGAATGACTTATTTATATGAAGATTAAGGAGTGGAGGACAAATGGGAGACTGGAAACAAGATTATAAACCTCCCCTGTCCAAAGCCTATGAATAAATAAACACACTTGCCCAGGCAGTCTCCACAAGTTCTCTGACTTTGAGTAAATTAGGTAACCTCCATTCCCTCATTTGTCAAGTGGCAATATTAGTCAAATTGTGAGGACCAAATAAGATAATAATGTGAAATGCCAATAACAATGGTGCCAAGTAAGTGCTCAATAAAGATTGAATATTAAAATCATTGTCAATATCTAATAAAGATACTACCAGTAGTACCTAATAACATTTATATCATTAATATTAATTTATATTAGAAATTTCTATTGCAAAATTGAAAATTTATAAATTGAACTTTTGAAAGTGAGGGAATGTAATGGAGGACATCCCCTCAATGGGAGGGGGATTTGAACCACGCATGTGTGTGCCACCCCGGGAACAGGGGAGACTTGCAAGAATAAAACCATTCAAAAAACAAACAAACAAACAAACAAAATCACGCTAGAGTTGGGCAGGGGATAGGATGGAGCGACATTCCCTCCTATCTATTTCCACTGTGGGAGGATTATTATGGGGGTGGGGTGGGAGTGGGGGTAGCCTCAAAATAGTGAGGCAAACCAAACTAGTATGCATTCTGAAGCCCACTTCCCTGGCTGGTTGGACAAGGGAGGCTCAGGCTCCCTGGCCAGCAAGAGACTGCATGGCTTGGGGAGATTCCTGGAGTCCTCCTCTTCGCTCCAGAGCCTGCCTGGAATTCAGCAAAGGAGACAAAGGGAGGAGGCCGGGGTGGGGCAGTGGGGCAAAACCTTATGCCCCTCTTCTGCTGGAGAAGCCTTGAACCTTCATGACCCAGAAGCATCCTTCAGCCACCTGCATCTTTCCCCAAAAGACTTTACTTTGAAAAAAGGGGAAGGGAATTTGGGGTGCGGTCTAGGGCCAGCCTGGCCTAGCAGAGGGTGGTAGAGTGTTTGTTTTTCTGATTGTGTCTTATTTGCCAGGGAATGGGTTTTGGGGCAGTAACTGACTATCTTTATTTCAAATCTCATGTTTAGAAGAAAAGATTACTTTTTCCTTTCCGCTGAACTCTGCTTGGAGTCTTGCCTGATAGGCCAAGGGTGGTAGGACCTCTCCCCTGGCCATACACACGCATACTAGGTGGGTTTTGGTGATAGGATGGGCCTATGTGATGCACACAAGAAGGACATCTAAAGCCATAATTTAAAAATGAGAAAGCAAAGAGTAGGAAAAGATATGCCAGGCAAATGCTAACAACAAAGAAAACTGAAATCATATTAGTCACAGGATTGAATTTTAGACCATGTAAAACAGGACTAAGGGGGAAATTTTATGACAGTAAAGAATCTAGAGCAAGGATATAACTTTTATAAAGCTTAAAGCACTAAATAATAAAATAACAAAGATATATTTTAAAAAACTGCAGAACTACAAGGAAAAGGATCAGAAACAAAATAGTAGTAGCTTATTTTTTTTAATCCTCACCTGAGGATATGTTTATCGCTTTTTTCTTTTTTTTTTAAGAGAATGAGGAAGTGGGGCAGAGGAGAGAGAGAAACAGAGAAACATAGATGTGAGAGAGGTTGCCTCCTGGAAACATTCCTGCCAGGAAATTGAACCAGCAACATAAGTATGTGCCCTGACAGGAAATTGAACCTGCAACCTAGATATGTGCTCTGGCCAGGGATTGAAACCACAACCTTTTCATTACAGCACTCCAATCAACCAAGCCACCCAGCCAGGGCTGTAGTAGCTTATTTTAATTCACTTAGTGGATCAAACAGTCAAAAATCAATAAGGATATATTTGAGCAGTGAGGATGACAAAATGGATTTTGTTGATGGAATAGATGAAATATATATTCTGTTAACTGAAAAAATCAATCTCTTTTTTTTTTTAAAGATTTTATTTATTTATTTTTAGAGAAAGGGAGGGAGAAAGAGAGGGAAACACCAATGTGTGGTTGCCTCTCGCACTCCCTCCACTGGGGGCCTGGCCCGAAACCCAGGCATGTGCCCCGACTGGGAATCGAATCCACGGACCCTTTGGTTCTCAGGCTGGCACTCAATCTACTGAGCCACACCAGCCAGGGCTCAATCTTGTTTTTAACAGCTCAAGAAATATTTACCAAATTGACTATATATTCATCCACAAAAAATCTCTCAATAAATTCCACAAATTAGAAATAATCCAGACCACATTTTCTGATAGCAGAGCAATGAAATTAAAATGAATGGCTAAAATAAAAACCAACATCTCCGCTACTTAGAAATACATAAATTATTTAAAACAACCTTTAGTCCAAAGAGGAAATAAAATTGGTGTTGCAGATATGTACAAAATAAGTATTAAAACATTATGTACAAAACAATGGGGTGACTGGATGAAAGAAGATGAAGAGATTAGCCAAAGAACATATATGCATGGCCCATAGCTATAGACAGCAGTGTGGGGACAACCAGAGGGAAAAGTGGGCAGGGGGTGGGTGTAGGCAGGCAAAGGCGGGGTTGGTGGGGGGAGGAATGGGAACATCTGTATTAGTGTCAACAATAAAAATAAAGGGGAAAAACGAAAGTAAGAAAATATGTAGTGTTCATTATAGGATTATTCGAAAATATAGATAATTTTAATATCGCTGATGAAGATAGATGCTAAAATCCTCAGCAAAATATTGACAAACCACATCCAGCAATACATTAAAAAGATCATCCACCATGATCAAGTGAGATTCATCCCAGGGATGCAAGGATGGTACAATGTTCACAAATCAGTAAACAATACATCACATAAACAAAACAAAAGACAAAAATCACATAATTATATCAATAGGTGCAGGAGAAGTATTTGATAAAGTACAGCACCCATTTACAATAGAAACACTCAGCAAAGTGGGAGTGGAGGGAGAATTTCTCAACATAATGAAGGCCATATATGAAAAACCTGCAGCCAACATCATACTCCTAAATTAACAATATCATAAAAACTAAAAGCTTTCCCGCTAAGATCAGACACAAGACAAGGGTGTCTGCTTTCACCACTTTTATTCAACATAGTATTGGAAGTTCTAGCCACAGTGATCAGACAAGAAAGAGAAATAAAGATCCAAATTGGAAAAGAGGAAATAAAACTGTCATTGTTTGCAAATGACATGATAGTGTACATAGAAAACCCCATAGACTCCACCAAAAAGTTACTTGACCTAATAAGTGAATTTGGCAAAACAGCAGGATACAAAGTCAATATTCAGAAATCGAAGGCATTTTTGTATACCAACAATAAAATATCAGAATTAGAAATCAGGAAAAAAAGTCCTATTTGCTATAGCAACAAGAAAAATAAAATACCTAGGAATAAATCTAACCAAGGAGGTAAAAAACCTGTACTCAGAAAACTACACAACACTGAAGAAAGAAATTAAAGAAGATGCAAATATATGGAAGCATATACCCTGTTCATGGATTGGAAGAATTAATATCATCAAAATGTCCATACAACCCAAAACAATTTATAGATTCAATGCAATCTTTATTAAAATACCAATGACGTATTTCACTGATATAGAACAAACATTTTGAAAACTTATATGGCACCATAAACAATCCCAAATAGCTGTAGCAATTTTGATAAAGAAGAACAAAGTAGTAGGGGGCCACAATACCCTATATCATACTATATTACAAGGCCACTGTAATCAAAACAGTCTGGTACTGGCAGAAGAGCAGACATATAGATCAATGGAACAGAATAGAGAACCCAGAAATAAATCCATGTCTCTATGGCTAATTAATATTTGCCAAAGGGGGCAGAAGCATAAAATGGAGTGAAGATAGCCTCTTCAACAAATGGTGTTGGGAGATCTGGACAGCTACATGCGAAAAACTGAAACTAGACCACCAACTTACCCCATACACAAAAATAAACTCAAGGTGGATAAAAGACTTAAATATTAGTCACAAGACCATAAAAGTCCTAGAGGAGAAAATAGGCAGGAACTCTCGGATATTCCACACAGGAATATTCTCACCGATATGACCCCTAGAGCAAGGGACATAAAGAAAAGAATAAAGAAATGGGACTTCATCAAATGAAAAAACTTCTGCACAGCTAAAGAAAACATGAGCAAAATGAAAAGAGAACCAACTGTATGGGAAAATATATTTGCCAATGATACCTTGGAGAAGGGTTTGATCTCCATAATATATAAAGAACTCACATGACTCCACTCCAGAAAGACAAACAATCCAATTAAAAAATGGGCAAAAGACCTGAACAGACACTTCTCCAAGGAGGACATACAGAGCACCCAGAGACATGTGAAAGGATGCTCAACATCACTATCCATCAGAGAGATGCAAATTAAAACTACAGTGAGATACCACTTCATACAGGTCTGAATGGCCATCATAAACATATCAACAAATAACAAGTGCTGGCAAGAGTGAGAAAAAAGAGAACCCTAGTGCACTGTTGGTGCGAATGCAGGCTGGTGCAGCCACTGTGGAAAATAGTATGCAAATTCCTCAAAAAACTAAAAATGGAACTGCATTTGCCCAACAATTTCACTGCTGGGAATATACCCTAATGACCTGGAAACACCAATTCAAAAGAACCTATGTGCCCCGATGTTTATAGCAGTGCTATTTACAATAGCCAGGTGTTGGAAACAGCCTAAGTGCCCATCAGTAAATGAGTGGATCAAAAAACTGTGGTACCTTTACACAACGGAATACTATGCAGCAGAAAGAAAAAACTCCTACCCTTCTTGACAGCATGAATGGAACTGAAGAGTATGTTATGCTAAGTGAAATAAGCAAGTCTGTGGAAGACAAATACCATATGATCTCACCTACAGAGGAATCTAATGAACAAAATAAACTAAGAAGCAAAACAGAACCAGAGGCATGGGAACATGGAACAGACTGACAGCGACCAGAGGGGAGGAGAAGGGGGACAATGATGGAAAGAAGGGGAAGGGACAGGTCAAAGAACATGTATGAATGACCCATGGACATGGACAACAGTGTGGGGATCAACTATAAGAGTGGGGGGGTGTGCTGGGCAGAGGAGGACAAAGGGGGAAAATTGGGACAACTGTAATAGAATAACAATAACTTTTTTTTAAGTTATGAAGAATTTTAAAAAAATAGAGACAAAAACTTGTTTGATACAACTACCACTGTAACCAGCAGATATTCATAGCTTCAAACATGTATTATTAAACAAGAAAGGATGAAAATAATACATAATTTAAGTAAAAAATAGAAAATGAACTACAAAATAGACTGCAAATTAAACCTCAAAAAACAGAAGGAAAATAAAAATGTAAAATCAGCAATTAAGTCACAAACAGCTAAGCAGTGGAGTTGATCATATAAATCTATGACCTATTTCCTCAAGGAGAAAAGAAAGAAAAAAACACAAAACACTTGTAAACTAATCAATCTAAAGAAGGCACAAGTATTCTAAATTAAAAGGGAGAAAGAGAAGTGGTTTTACAGAAAGTGTGAGCAAAAGAATTAGAATTAGTATATTGTGAAAGTATTATGCAAATAAATTTGAAGACCTATGTGAAATTAAGATGATACAGATTTTTCAGGAAAAACATAACCAAGGAAGAAAATAAAATAATTATCAGAGGGCTACTGTGTGAAAAGTGCTGGTTTACACATGATTTATCCAAATCTTCAAGGGACAGAAAGTATTTTTCAAATTAGTGTTGAATATTTTTACTGAAATAGAATAGTATAGGCTGCATACTCAATATAGGGCAAGTATTATTATGCGAAACTTTTGTTTCAGTGTATATATTTATACTAGGTCTCCTTTTAAAGCTGCATTCCTTGCTCTGGGTCACAATCAAAATACTCTCAAAGCCACTATTCTGAAATTTTAATAAATTAAGGTATAAAAGTAAATGAATACAGAAAGCTTTAAAAAATTTTAGGCTACCATAATATTGATGTTAACATCTGGCAATGAAAGCAAGGAAGGAATATTGACTTCAAATATTAAATTTAGTATTACAAAATAGAATTCTGTAGTACTTTGAAAGAATAGTTAATATGCTGTAACAAAGTCCAGTCATTCCAACAATGCAATATCTTTCAACATATCAATAGGTAAGAGGGGTGGGGGAACATCATTTTAACAGATTTTTGCCAAGTGTTTGACAGAATTTAAATTGGAATCCTTTAATTAGAACCATTCTTATTAAAACCATCAGTAAAAAATGAGTAGATGGATATTTTCTTGAAGTGATCAAACAGGGTTATGCTCAATGATGAAACACTATGCACATTCTCATTAAACTCAGAAATATTAATGATACTCTCAATTGTAACCTATTAATTTTATGGAATTATTAGTCAACACAAATAGACAAGATAGTAGAATAAGAACCATAAATATAGGACAAGAAAAGGCATAGTTGTCATTATTTTTGCACCTGTAAAAATCTAAAAAATCAACTGAAAATGTATATAAAACTAAGTAAAAATAGTTTAAGTATGCAGGCTCTACATTAGTACAGTAGTTTTTAATTAACCCTGACTGGAGTTAAGCACTTAGTAAATATACAGCACCTGTTATCCACACCAAACCAATTAAGCTTTTAGTAATGGGGCCTGGACATCTTATTTTTTTTTAAACCATCCAAGTAATTATAATGTACAACCAGGAAAAAGAACCACTGTTCCATATGAAGAAAATGTTAAATAATGAGTGGAAAGGCATATCCTATTCTTGAATAGGAAGAATCAATGTTGTATAAATGCCATTTTCTTTCTTTTATTTTGATCTAATCTTTATTGTATTTTTTTCCAATACCATTTAATCCTCTTAAACCCCACTCCTCCCAGCAATCACCACACTGTTGTCCATGAATCCTTTTTCCATATAAAAACCATTTTAATTAGTCTATAAATGCAATGTAATTTGCAATTAAAACATCAATTGATTTTTTAATATAAGTATTTCAGAATAGCTAGGTAAAATTTGATAAGGAAAAGAAATAAGAGGGGACTAACATTAATGGATATGAAAACAATTTAAGAGCTGGTGTTTTAAAATAACATGGGATTAATCGAATTTTAGAAAAGTGAAACAAAAAAGAGTGAAAAATAGATATAGCAGGTGAGCAAACTACATAAGTTAAAACTACAAGTGTCATTTTGAACTAGGTCATTAAATAGATGACTATGTTGGTATCAGGGCAGATAAATAGCCACACAGACCTCTGGCCAATAGACTATAAACTCCATGAAGTCAAGGACAATTCCATATTCATCAAAAGTTAAATCTCAGAAATGAAACCAGAAAAGTATGAGACTGGTTTTTATAGATCATGATGTAAATTTTGAAGTGGCTATCATATACTGTAAGCATGAATTTGTTTGAGGTTCTCTTTGCCATGAGGAAGTTTAAAATTAAATAGGCACATTTATCAATCTTTTCTATGGTAGCTTGATAAATGTACCTTAATAAAAGTTTCAGTAGAGCAAAAGAAAACCTCGAAGTCATACATAATACAAAATATTTTCTAATTTTTCTTGTGATTATTTCTTCCATCTATTTGTTA
This sequence comes from Pteronotus mesoamericanus, assembly GCF_021234165.1. Classification (NCBI taxonomy): domain Eukaryota; kingdom Metazoa; phylum Chordata; class Mammalia; order Chiroptera; family Mormoopidae; genus Pteronotus; species Pteronotus mesoamericanus. The sequence continues at coordinate 46,822,633 of NW_026555325.1, forward strand.
TATATAAGTATGTTGTTTAGTTTTCAGGTATTTGGTGACTTTTTAAGATGTATTTTTGTTATTTATTTTTAGTTTAATTCTGTTGAAATCAGAGAACATATTCTGTGTGATTTCAATCCTTTTACATTTATTAAAGCTGCTTTTATGGCCCAGCAGATGATCTCTCTGGGTGAATGTTTCATAAACAGTTAAAAAGAATATGTATCCTGTTGTATGTATGATTCAGTAAGCGTCAGTTAGGTCAAGTAAAGTTGTTTAGGTTTTATAAGTCCTTAGCTGTTATCTATCTACTTGTTCTCTTAACTACTAAGAGAGGAGTGTTGAAGCCTCCAGCTATAACGATGAATTTGACTATTTTTCTTTTCTGTTATGTCAGTTTCTGCTTCATGTATTTGAAGCTCTGTAACTGGATGCATACATACCTGCAATCAGATGGGTTGACCTTTTGTCATTATGAAATGTCCCTCTTTATCTCTGGTAATATTCTCTGTTCTGAAATTTGCTTTGATATTAATACAGCTGCTTCAGCTTTTCTAGGAGTAGTGTTTGCATGGTACATCTTTCCCCATCCATTTACTTTAACCTGTGTGTCTTTATTTTAAATAAAAATAAAGTGGGCTTTATATCAGGCTTCTTGTAGACCACATATAATTGGGTCTTACTCTTTTTAATTCAGTCTTATATCCTCTACCATATTTATAGAAATAGAAATAGGATATGTTTAATGCAGCTATCAGTATGATTTGGTTTAAGTCCCTTATGTTGCTTCTTGTTTTCTGTTTGTCCTACCTGTCCTTTGTTCTCTTTTTCTTCTTTTTCTATCTTCAGTCAGATAGAGTACTTATTATTAGTGTTTCCCTTTATCTACACTATCCATTTTTTCACTATGCCTGATTGTTTCATTTTTCTAGTGTTTGCTCTAAGCTTATAATATGCATCTTTAACTTATCACATTCTGACTTCAAATAATATTTCACTGCTTCATGTGTAATGTAAGAACCTCATAACAATATACTTCCATATCTCCTATCCTATCTTTTGTGTGGTTACTGTCATACATTTTACCTCTAACTATGTTACAAATTCCCCAATACAGCGTTATTATTTTTGCCTTAAACAGTCAATGTTCTATAAAAAGTTTTATATTTATGCATATATTTATCATTTCTAGTGCTCTTCATTCTATCGTGTAGACCAAGAATCCTCAATTCCAGCACCATTTTTACTCTGGGCTAGATAATTCTTTGTTGTGGGAAGCTCTCTGATGCACCCACCATAAGATGTGTAGCATCCTCACTGGCTCTACTTACGAGATAGCAATAACAAATCTCCCCCAAATTGTACCAACCACAAATGTCTCCAGACACTGCCAAATGTTCCCTGGGAAAGAACTGTCACCAGCTGAGAACACCAATTTAGGTTGAAGTTTCTATATACCATTTTCTGTAAGCCTAAAAAAAACCTGAACATTTGTTTTACTTCTGGACAGTTGGTAACATACTCTCTCAGCTTTTGTTTGTCTATGAAAGGCATTTATTTCACTTTTATTTTTGAGGGATATTTTCACTGGATATATAATTCTCTATTACCAATATTTTCCTTTAAGCATTTTAAATGTCATTTCATTGTTTACAACAAGAAGTCAATGGTAATTCTTATCATTGTTCTCATATGTAGTATGTCTTTTTATTTGACTGCTTTTAAGATTTTTTGTTTATCACTGGTTCTCAACAATTTTATCATGATGTGCCTTGATTGGTTTCCTTTGTGTTAACTCTGCTTGGGGTTCATTGGCTTTTCTGAATATTTATGTTTTTAGTTTTCATCAGATTTGGGAGGAAATTAGTCATTTCTTTAAATTTTTTTCTTCCCTAATCCCTTTCTAGGACTGTAACTGCACATATATTCGTTAGGCAACTTGATGTTGTCCCACAGATCATAGAAGCTCTATTAATATTACTTTTCACTCTCTTTTACTCTCCATGCTTCAGTTTTGGTAGCTTCCATTGCTATTTCTTCTGGTTCATTGATTTTTTTTTCTACCGTATCTAATAATCTGTTAATCTCATCAAATGAAATTTTCATTTTGGATATTGTAGTTCATCCCATTTGTTCTCTTTTTATATCTTGCTTTTTTATTATTATGTTCATGTTTTCCTTTACAATTTTGAGCATATTTATGACTGTTTTCAAATTCTTGTCTGAAAATGTTATTATCTATGTCTATTTGGCGGGGGGTGGGAGGTCTATTTCTATTGACTGTTTTTTTCCTCATTATGAGACATTTTATTTCACACTTGTATTTCTCATAATTTTTTATTGAGTGTAGGTAATTGTAAATGTTATGTGTTAGAATGATTGAATTTCATTGACTTTCTTTATTAAAGAGTGTGGAAGTTGGTTGAGACAAGCAGTTAAGTTACTTGAAGATCAGCTTGATGTTTTTGAGGCTGACTTTCAAGTTTTACTAGGGTGAGTCTATAGTAGCCTTTACTCCAGGACAAGTTTGGTTCATTTATGAATATTTGACCTTTCTCAGGTCTTATTGCCCTGGGTCCTCAACAAGTCTTTTACTGTGGCTAAGCAGAACCTGGAGCTCTCCATGATCTTTAAGAAGTGTTAGGTTTACAGTTCTCTGGTGATCTTTGCCTGGCCCATGGAGTTTCGCTCTATACACGTGCAACCTATGTTAGATTGAAGGGAAACCCAGTCTGGACTTCTCTAGTCTTTTTTCACATAGCTGCCTCCTCTCTGGCACGCTGCCCCACAATACCCAGTGTCTCCAGGCTCTCCAATTTCTGATCTGTTTTCTCAGTTTAGGAAGATGACCGTACTCTGCTTGGCTTTCCCTTCTCTGTACTCTGATTTAATATGTGACTCCGGGGCAGTTCTATGGATCACATCATTTGTTTTCCTGCTGTTAGAGATCACAGTCTTATTCTTCTTGTGCCCAATTTGTGGAACAGTTGTTTTGTGTATTTTATCCTGTTTCCTAATTGTTTACATCAAGAAGTCAAGTATAGTACCAGGTAATTAAATGAGATCTGGTGTAGAAGTCTCCTTAGGAGACAAACATAACAAAGAGGGGAAAATGAAACACTTATGACAGGAAAAAGGCTAAATTTCTTCCTTTCTAAAAATTATTTTTATTTTTTATTATTTATTGTATTTTTCTATTATAAATTCCTTCTTACCTTAAATCCAGAACTCTTAAGAATAAAAAAAAATAACAACCTAGGAGAAAATGACCAAAAATAAATACAAATTTCCAATAAACCTATGAAAAATGTTCTACCTCACTCATAGGTAAAATGAAATTAAAATATCAGTGAAATACCATTTCTCATTTGAGTATCATGATAAGCATGGGAAAATAGCCCCCTTTTTCTCTCTTGGTGGGAGTGTAAATTTATCTATTTTTGCAGGGCCTTTTGGTACTCTCTTCAAAATTTTAAATATACACTTTGTAGCAATTCTGTTTTTTAGGATTTTACCCTCAGATTCACTTGCACAGTCTCTCAAAAATTTTTGTAGCACTAGCCAGGTAGCTCCTTTGGTTAGAGCATCAGCCCAATGTGCCAAGGTCATGGGTTTGATCTCCTGTCAGGGCGCACACAAGAAGCAACCAGTGAATGCATAAATAAATAGAACAACAAATCAGTGTTTCTCTCTCTCTCTCTTCCTTCCTCTCTCTAAAAATCAATAAATAAAAATTTAAAAAACATAAACTTAGTTTAACCTTTAAAAAATATTTGTGGAGTTCATAATGTTGAAAAGTTGGAAAAATCTGCACATTCAACAGTTAGAAATAAGTTAAACAAACTATTGTATCTCCAGGCAAATTTATATGTAGGCACTGACATAGAAAGGTTAATATAATATACTAAGTGAAAATAAACTTTATAACAGAATACATTTTATAACTATGGAAAAAAGTCATATTCATCATGTTTGCTTTCTTCATAGATATTTAATAACATGACCTTTAATCTTTAATATTTGCTGATGTTTGTTCCAAACTCATATTCAATAGCCTGCTTTACATTCCTTTTGGATGTTAATAGAAATATCCAAGATAACACGAGCAAAGCAGAAGCCTTGATTTACCAATCCTCTCCTCTGGCCCAGACTTGTCTGTTTCAGTAAATGGCACTGCCATTCAACCACTTGCTCATGTCAAACTCCTGGAAATCAATAAATTTTTCTCTCTAAGCTTTCCACTCCACACTGCTCAGTGTGAATAAATAAAGGAGTAAAAAATCTGGAAGGTTAATAAAGTATTGCTTGGCTGTGGAATAATAAAATAGCTACCAGTTTTTTAGCTAACAATGAATTACTCACTGAATCAGTTACTTCATATACATTACTTCATTTAATCCCCATAAAATCTGTAAGGCAAGTGTTATTTATCCATTTTAATATTTCAGGTAATAATGCTTTAGTGAATAGTAAGGGGGGTGTGTGTGTGTGTGTGTGTGTGTGTGTGTGTGTGTGTGTGAGAATCCTCTCATGTTTCTCTTTTTTTATTACAGTCCATATGTCCTGCCAGAAGATGGTTATGAGGTAATACAGATAGGCTGAGAATACCAGTTTGGTCCCAAGGTCGGTGCTAGTGGAAGGGTGCATATTAGGTACTTCCTGTGCGGTATTGATTCTCACAGCTGGTATGTGCATATAGGCCTTAGACACCACTTCTTAGACACCACTTCTTCAGTTCCGATTTTATGATACAGAAGTCATTTTTGTCATTATATAAAATAGTCCTCTTCCTCAGTTATTCATAAGAATATTTGCTGGCTTTGTGTGTAGAAGGATGTAGTTTTTTTAAGAAATGTATTCAGTGTGGCATTATTTAGTCAGCAGAATTGCAAGTGTTTTGAAAATTAATTTCATCATGCTGTGCTAAGTAACAAACATTTTAATAAAGACACGATGCCCTGGTGACCTCCCATTGCAGTGGGATAGACAGACTTGTAAACAGATATGTTAAAGTAGAAGGTGGTAAGTGCTCTTCTGAAGACTGAGCAGAGAGCTGGCAGTGCAATGACACAGAAGACTCTGCCTGAGGGAGTCAAGAAGTTTTAACAGAATTGGTGACATTTGAGCTAGTTCTTAAAGGATGGGCAGGAGTTTGCCTGGAATGAGTTCATCTCTATATGAGGTGCCTAGTACAGGGCCAGGCACTTGGTAAGACCCAACAAATGTTAGCATCTAGTTCTCTTTGGGAAGTGTTCCAGGCAGAGGACACAGGTCAGTTCAATTCAAGGAACACTTATTGAGTATTGTGTATATGTCAGGCACTGTTCCAGGTTCTTTAGCCCTATGTGCCAAGTACATCCTGTGAAGACAGATAATTCCACAAGGGTCTGGTGTGAGCCATGTCCAGAACAACTATTTATAGATTTTGCTCTCAAGATGGAGCAGGGATGTTTGTTTTCACACTGCGGACACATTCCAGCTTGCCTGCAGCCCCTACCCCAGCATTGACAGCATACAGATGTGAGCAGCTGATGATTGTTCTAGGCCCAATTTCACAAAGACAGTGAGGACAGTCTAGCCTGGCCTCCCCCTGTTTTGGGCTGCTTTGATCTGTGCTCAGGCCAGGTCCCGGCAACAGCTTTTCCTCATACTAGGGATGGAAGAGTCCAGACCCCTACATTTCTCTTCCAGCTCATTGATCCAAAAGGTTCCACTTGCCCTTTTTTCAATAAACTCCTTTATCATACTCAACAACCAAATCCTGATGTTGTATTCTGTAGTAGAGTAGGGAATAGTATTGATTAAATAGAATCTGTACTGTTATCTGAATTTATTATGCTAAACACAGAACCTATACATTTCTACATCTAAAATAAAACATTTGTAAATATAAGGGACATTGTACAACTGTTTCCAGTGGCACTTTTCCTGGCATAGCAGCTGGTTTACAAAAAATAGAGGGAATGTGCCAGGTGTTTTACAAGTATTTCATTTAAATCTCACAGCAATTCTATAAGGTAGGAGTTATGATAATATTATACAAATTAGGGAGCTAATTAAGCTAAATTAAGGCACAGAATATTTATCTAAAGCTAAAAATGGTAGCACTGGGGTTTGAAATCAAGCCTAATTCTGACCCATTTTCTTTCTACTATGGCATTGTCCAACTTTAATGCTACCAGTCATTGTGTGTCTGCCATGTGCCAAAGACAAAGACGTTCAAATACATTCTTGCTAATCCTCATGAATTTTCTTCACTACAACATTTAAAGCAATTAACTGTCTTGCTAGAAATCACACAGTCAGCATCTTAGAGATTTCAATTCAAGCACAGTTCCGAGTATCCTAAGCCTGTTTTCTTTCTATTATACTACACCAGTGACTCTCAGTCCTGGGCATGCATTGGAATCAAATGGGGAACTTTTTTAAAAAGCCCCACCCCCAGAGAGTCTAATTAATTGGAACCGAACCCAGGTGATTTTAAAGCTTCCAAGTGATTTTAATATGCTCTTTGGTTTGAAACCATAACTCCCAGAAGTTAAAGTGATTAAGAAGTTTCAGATAAGCCATAATTTCTCTCTTCATGATAGATTGGTGAAAAGAGCATTTGTAGACTATTTTTAAAAGTGATTCTATTTTCCTAGAAAGCACTGAAGAACGTAGAGGAAGGATTATGGTCTCTGGAGTAAGACAGACCTGACTTTGAACCTTAGTTTTGACTCCCTCCTGCAAGTTACTCAGCGTTCTGTAAAGTACTGATTGTGAAGGAAGTACACAGTGTCCTTGAGAAGTGGATTATATCTTGAATAAATGGAGTGGATATTGTCTCTGGTAGTCTTCTATTGAAGGTAGGTCTGTGCACAGTACATTGCAAAGGCCCTGCGAAAACTCTAGTTTTCCTACTCGACATGACCATAAAACCCATCCCGCTGCCAAACGTTTCCCAAGCAACTAGAGGCCCCTCTCATTACAGCTGCTCACAGGGGTTCCCTTATTGTGTGACCATGTGGTGTTGTTGAGAGATAACCAGGAGAGGAGGTTTCACTTTGAACCAGAGATGCCAGGGTAGGGCCTATATGCTTAGGCAGAAGGGAAAGGAAAAGGATGATTTAATGGGCTTGAAATGTATTTTACCATAGAACAATGGCTGGATGTTAATTTGGTTTCTCGGTTATTCAATTAAAGCCTATTCATAATTTTGCCAGAAATGCACTGTATTTTATATGCAAATAACATTATACTTCAGTAACCTTTTGGGCCCAATAGACCCTGAGAAATTAGTGTGGAAGCATTACCATCATTTATAACATTGTTTGTATGAGAAATCTGGGGTCACCAGCAAATCCAAGTACAATAACCATTGCCATCTGTGTTTTTTCTTTTTTCATTCTTTTTCTTAGTCCAATACCAGGAGCTTTTTAGAGGTAAATAAAGGGGAAGGACATGAGAAGCATACTCAAGGCCAAAGAAATATTTCAAAAAGATCAAAACAGCAGAGATGGAAAACATAGGTAACCTGGAAAGGGTAAAACAGCTTAACATTGCAAAAATTAAATTCAAGCCTTGTATGATGTCGTATTAAATTCATAAAAACCAAAGAAGAAAAAAATGTGTCATGTTAGTGTTGATTAGAAGATAAGAAATTTCTCTTTCCAGCAAAACTGAGTCTGAGTCAACCAAATCAAGAGAACAGTTTATTTTAAAATCAGTGTAAGTTCCTAAGACTTTGCCTAGCCTCATTATTTTGTGTTATAGATACTTTTATTTGTGATGACAGGAAACTCCACCTGTATAAACAGGTCTAAGAACTAAGCAGACATCTTTATTTTCTGGTAATCCCAGGTCTATGACCTAAAGCAAGTCATTTAACCTCTTCAGGCCAAAGGCCTGATTCAATTATGAAATAAAGAGATAATGCTAAATGTTCTCTAAGCCTCCTTTCAAATTTTAAACTCAATTAATCTATGAAAATTATAATGATCCTTACTTATACAAGATTTTATTTAGGCTCTTGAGTTTAAAAATTAAAAAAGATGGTCCAGCAGGGGTCACTATAGTCACATCGAGCCCTAGCCTGATTGCCTTTTCTGTTGTAGTTGATGGTACACATCCTCCCTTTAGGTCTCGATTTTCTGTTTGAGACTCCACAGACCACCTCTGTACCCAGATATTATCTGAATTGATCTTCAAATGTACTCAGAAAACCCATTGCAAGTGTTTTTTTATTCTTTGTTTCTTTTCCGTCATCGTATTTATTTTTCCTGTCATTGGGAGTTTACATCCACTGACTCTGAGGTCCTCCTGGAATTTATTTTATTAGCTATATGAGATTTTTCACCTCTTAGTATTGTGATGAATATAAAATAGAGCATACTTCTTTAAATAAATGAGATTATATTAAAATGCAAAATTCAATCCTATCCTGAAGGGGTTTTTTTTAAGTCTATGAACACCTAAAAAAAAAAAAATGTATTTACCTCTTTTAGAATCCATCCAGCCCTGAGATTTCTAGAATTCTATTAATTGCTTGTGCTCCCCCATAGTTATTTTACTCTGTACATGAAACCATATAAAGACTAGTTCATATATCCAAGGGTAGGTAAGGATTTCAGTGGCAATTATAATTTCAAATATCCTGTCTGTTGTCAAACTGTATGTTTGTGCTCTGAAAACATAGTGACTATACCTATAATGTAAAGAGTTGGGGGTCAGTGTGTCTCTGATCCTGAAGGGTAGGCATCCAGCAAAGTCAGTGTTACTCCCAGAAAGTCATATAATTCCCCAGAGTCCTAAGTTTTAGAATTAAGTCTGTAGTTAAAAAATTGTGAGAACTTTTTCAGTTTGACATCTTATTTTTAAATTCATTTCAGAAAGTCTGTTATTTTATAGGAATCCTAACACTGTGATACTTTGATGACAATTCAAAGGAATTTATTTAAGCCATAATGAAATATGTTACAAGTGACCTATGTTCAAAGGTAAGAAACTATTTCCTCTGTTTCTTAAAGTAAAAGATAATTTATTTTTATCAGACTAGTAGAGTTATCTTCTTTTATTTAAAAATCACAAGTAGCCCAAATGGAACCATTTTAAGGATTTAAAGAGGTCATAATTTACATTAGTAATTATAAAGCCTAGTCAGTGATCTAACTTATGTCTCTTAAATTTCTAGAGGCCAAACTTTGGATCTAAAGTTTGTACCAGAATGTCCTTGTGATCCCTTCAACAATGAAATGTTATAATTCTGCTAATAAACACAAATATAAATATAAATAAATTCCATAAACCTATTTTCATAACTTATTTTGTAGCTTATAAAGTAAATTTATAAACACAAATATAAATATGCTTAAAATTCTGTGTTTCTAAAATAGTTTTTAATACTTTACAGAATATGATTACAAAGTAATGAATATTCATCATGGAAAATTTACAAAATATTAAAAGCATAAAGATAAAATTAAAAATCACTATTAATCCCTTCATTTATGAATAATTACTGTTAACATTTTGGCTTACTACTCAATAAATAAACTAAAATTAACTGACTACAATATAAATATTTTCCAAAGTCACTAAATATGTTGTACACGTTATTTTTTAATGGCTATGTAGTATTATGTCATTAATATTTGACAATTTATTTACTCAATACCCTATTTTATCATAGGACATTTAGGTTCTTTGTTTTTCAATCCTTACCCAAGGATATGTTTACTGATTTGAGAGAGAGAGAAAGAGAGAAAGAACTGTCAATCGTTTGCCTCTGAAACGTGCCCCGACCAGGATTTGAGCCCACAACCTAGGTATATGCCTTGACCAGGGATGGAACCTGCAACCTTTTGGTGCACAGGATGACACTCCAACTACCTAAACCACTCGGCCAGGGCAGGACATTGAGGTTCTTTCAAATTTGTCATAATAACATTTCAAAGCATATTACTGATGGTAAATCTTTTTGTAAGTATATATATGTATTTTTAAAAGACACACATTTTTGCCCCAGCTGGTGTGCTCAGTGGACTGAGTGCCGGCCTATGAATGGAAAAGTCGCCAGTTCATTTCCCAGTCAGGGCACATGCCTGGGTTGCGTTCCTGGTCCCCAAGTCGGCGAGAGGCAACCCAATCGATGTATCTCTCGCACATCGAAGTTTCTCTGCCTCTCTTTCTCCCTCCCTTCGTCTCTCTCTAAAAATAAATAAATAAAATCTTTTTTAAAAAAAAAGATTCCATATAAAAGACACACATTTTCATAAATACAGTTTTAAGAATTTGAATCATTTTTCCCAATTATCCTTCATAATGATGTATTGATTTAGGCATCTAACAAGAGTATTCAAAAGTGCTTGTTTCCCCCAATCCTTGCCAATCCAGAATAATAGCCTTTTAAAAAATCATCCATCTGAGCTGTAAAAAATGTTAATCTCCTTATTCTGGGAATATTTTGTACCTGATCAAAGGAGAGGACTGGCTATTAAAACCAGAGTTCTATTTGTTTAGATCTCCAAATAGAATTTCACTTATATTGGACTTGTTGCTACAAACAGAAGAAAAAGGAAATGCTAGAAATGTTCAGTTGTCAGTTTATCATTTTTAGGACTATAACAGTGTCTCTGTTTATAAGCCAATGCTCTTATAGACCACACATCTCCAGAAACCATAAACCATAGGTAGAAAGTATATAGACAAGTATGCATATCAGGGTAAGAAATGAATGCTTATAGTAAAAACAAAAGTCATTAAATACTAAATTAAATTAATGATAATACATGTGGCAAGAATCAGAAAATAAATATTCTTGGATGCCTTATAACATACGTATGGGAAAATAGTTTTTTAAGGTTATAGAAGTAAAGATTTGCATTCTTAGCCCCCCCAATTTACAATTACAATGCCTGTAATAGGGTAATGTTTTGTTTTCATGTCTTCATTTCTTCATTCATAATTTCACTTCATTTCGGGGCCATTTTTATTTATGTGATCTCTTCATTTTTATTATCTTTTGAGGATGTTTCCTATTATTTCAAGGTCAAAGTTGGCCCAGTATGTAATTGTTAAAATGTTGTTAATAGATTCCAAACACAGCGGTCAGTGTGCTTTCACTTTGGAACTTCCCTGGCTTGGTAGCCTGACCGTGGGAACCTACAGGAAAGGTGGGAGAAAGGTTGGAGCCAGTCATAAAGGAAAGCACCTCCTTACTCACCACTCAGCTCCCAACTGGGCCAGGGAGCCTCCCTCTTTTTGTCCTCCCCTGTCTTGTGACAGAACACTTTGAGCAGCTACTAAAACAGCAGCTCTCTGATTAAGGACTGGGTCTTGCTTTCTCTGAGGCCCAGTTGCTCTAGGCAATAGCTTCCATATTCCCTCAGTCATGAAGAGGTTGAGCTCCTACATTGTTTCAGTTTGATCCGACTCTAAAGAGAAAGAATAGGTGACTGGGAAGTAAGATGAGCGGGCTTAAGCAATTGGAAAGTATCCGTGTATATACATCTGTAGGGGTTTTCCAGGACATCATTTCGAGAGAGAGAGAGAGAGAGAGAGAGAGAGAGAGAGAGAGATAGAGAGAGAGAGAGAGAGAATTACTAACAATAGAGATACATGTGCTACTTGAGGTGTTTAATAATAATAGGTGGCATTCCCCTAGTGCTTTTATGTGCCAAAAGTTTTATGTATTATTTCTAATCTTTTCAGCAATCCTGTGAGGTTGGTACTATTACTGACATTTCCAAAAACTTAAATCATTGGCTTGAAGTCACAGAGCCATGGAGTGCCAGAACTGTGATTAAAACCCTGGCTAGTCAGGCTGTCAAACCCCTTCTCTTTCCATGCAGCTTAAGTTTTGTTTAAAAGGGGAGTGAACTTCAAGTTTGCAAATGTTTGTTCTTATGTTTCTGGCTGTATGGGTAGGATTACTTTATTTTTAATTTTGTACCGTCTTCTCTGGCAATCAAGGATTACAGGATGTTCTCTTGCCAGCAAAGTCTATTGAGCTGAATCACAAACATTGCCTCACCTTCCGTCACAATTCATAATTTATTCGTAGATCGCTGCTTTCTTACTAATATTATAGCCGAGGTACATATTTTGGGGTTTTTTCCATTTTTATTGTTTTTTCCCCATTACCATCTAACTCCCTTATACTTGCCTCCCCACTGCAGTGCCCACACTGTTGTCCATGTCCACGAGTCCTTCTTCCTTTTTGGTCAGTCCCTCAATCCCTTAACCACACCCCATAGCTCTCATCCTGCTCTCTGTGAGTGTGTCTCTATTTTGTTTATTAGTTCAGTTTGTTCATTAGATTCCACATATGAGTGAGATCATATGGTATTTGTCTTCCTCTAACTGGCTTATTTCACTTAGCATAATGTTCTCCTGGTCCATCCACGTGGTCGCAAAGGGTAACATTTTCTTCTTTTTTCCTTTCAAGACTTTTGGGATGGTGTTAAAGGAAAGGAAGGGAGAAGCATTTTACAGATAGCTTTAAGTAGCAAACAAGTCATTACTTTATCTGACTATGAGCTATTCGGATTCTGCTGGTCCAAAAAAAAGAGTATTCAAGGAAAGTGAGGGATAAGTTATTGTATTACAGGGCTCTGATTTTCGGTAACTGAGGAAGGTGGTTAAGCAGCCTCTGTAAGGCTGTTGTCCATCTGCGATCTTAATTTCCCATTGCCTTATGGCCTAACGTAGTCACAGGGTACAGGGGTTAGGACATGGACATCTTTGGTGCGCCATTGTTCGGCCTAGATATCCTTCCCTTCTTTTTGTGGCCTAAGCTATTTGTAGACTAGAGTTTAGAAGTAGCATTTTGGACCTTTTGCTTTCCACTTTGCCACAATCCTCATCCTGAGTCAATGAGCACAAACTGGATATTTATAGGGAAAAACACAAAAAGGATAAAGAAATACTGGGGAAAATATCAATTAATATTCAGAAATAATTTCCTATAACACAAACAACGCTCTATGTTTATGAAGACCAGCTGTCATTCTTACATCTGCACAAGACCTTATTGAGCAATAATTCTGATTCTCACAAAGTTTAGAGGAATGGCTGGATTTTTCTGGCCCAAATGATAGATTTTCCTGGGAACTTGTTTCCCCACCCAGGGCAAAGTCCTGCTCTTCTTTTAAGACTCACCACCCAATTCTCTTCCTTCTCATTGCTCTCATCTAACAATATTCAACTGTTCTGCCCATTTACTGAGGGCTGTAGCACTTCATTCAGTTTTCCTCTCTACCACAGTTCTGGCAGTCATCAAGAATGACATTACATAATCACTTTATTGTTAATCACCTTCTCCTTCATCCATCTCAGTTGCTTGTGGAAAGACATTTATTGCTTACTGAATATCATACTCCTTCAAATATGACTACTTCTGAACAAAGGATTGTGAGTTGAAGCGGCATGTTTTGCCTCCAGACCAAAGTATTTAAGACTTATAATCTTTTTATCCACTGCCATAGAAACCTGGAAGCTATGTGCTGAAATGTCAGCATTTCAAAATAAAACAGCATGAGTAATAAATCTGAGATTGGAATCAATGCAGAATAACTTATATTAACTTGACAGCTACCATTCCCAGAGTCAAACTCTGGAACTCATCACTGGAAAGTGTTCCACCTTTGAAACCACTTCTACAAACTTCACATTATTAGTTTATATAGACTCTGATCTTTTTGGTTTACTCATTTGGATCTATGACTACTTGACTTGCAACTTTCAGTTCATTGACCATCTGTCTTAGTCTGTTAGGATTGCTGTAACAAAATACCACTGACTAGGTAGTTATAAACAACAGAAATTTATTTCTCACAGTTCTGGCATCTAGAAGTTCAATATCAGGGTGCCAGCATAGTTGAGTAAGAGTCCTCTTCTGAGTTCATATGCAGTACCTTTTTTCTGTATCCTCAAATAGTAGAAGAGGCTAGGGATCCCTCTGGAGCCTCTTTAATTTTTATTTTTTGGATTTTATTTATTTATTTTTAGAGACCTGGGAAGGGAGGGAGAAGGAGAGGGAGAGATACATCGATGTGAGAGAGACACAGCAATCAGCTGCCTCTTGTGCTCATCCTGACTGGGGACCTGGTGGGCAACCCAGGCGTGTGCCCAGATCGGAAATTGACCCGGCGACCTTTCACTTTGTAGAACGGCACCCAACCAACTGAGCCACATCAGTCAGGGCTGGAGCTTCTTTATGAGGGCCCTGATTCCATTCATGAGGATTTCACTTACACAATTTAAACACTCCCCAAAGGCCCTACTTCCTAATACCATCATCTTTGGGCGTTAAGATTTCAACACAGGGATTTGGGCGGGATACAAATATTCAGACCCTAACACCATTCTACTATCTTCTTCATGTTATCTCCTTCCTATATTTAGTTTCCTTCCCTTACCTAGTCTACCTTCCATAAGCCATGTTCCTAGTCACTTTCTGTTAATATTCAAACTTAACTTGTTTCATTGTCTTTTTGTAGTATCTGTCTGTCAAAGCCCAAGTGTGGCAAAGCCCAAGCTGGATGAATCCAGTTACCCACTTTCTCTGTGTTTGTACCCAGGCTGAAGAACCCTAGAATCATAGGAACTGACTTATTTTTGAGCTGCTCTCATTGTCTGGAAAGCCCGTTTGCATCTTCATAGTCTGTGCCATCTTAAACTCTCCTCTCTTCCGGCCTCGGTCCTCTCACCTACCCCACAGTGAGCAGATGAACTCACCTTCTACTTTACAGAGAAAATAAATAATGCACTGTCAGAGAGTAACTACCACAGCCTTTCAAAAATCAGCTTTACAAACCTGTCTGCATATGTGCCCATCCTGTCTTCCTCCTCATTTGTTACAACGTTGTCACCCCCATCAAAGGCCGATTCGACCTTAATCCCCATCCTCTTCCAACTTCTCAGGAATTTCATGCTGGCATGTGCCCTTCCCCTCTGCAGTAACATCAGTCTTTCTCTCTGATGCCCTTCCCATTAGTAAATAAATAGTCCCAATCCACCCCTTCTTAAGGGAAAAAAGTCACTCTTAATATACTTTCCTCCAGCTGTTCTCTTCTTGGCATTTTTTTTTGGAGGGGGTCTCTGCCCAACTTATTATGTGATGGAATTCCTCCAGATGCATCACAAAGCCTCTTCTCTTTCCACTCTACTATCTCTCTTCAGGAGATCTCATCTACTCCTAGATATTCCATTTTCTTTTTATTTCTAGCTCAGATTTATGCTCTGAGTCCCCAGCCTAAATAGCCTACTGTTTACTTGATATATCCACTGGGCTGTCTTGATGTCTTAAACTCAACATGCTCCAAACTGAACCTGACATATTTTCCATCAAATTTCCTCATTCTCCCTCTGCTTTATCTTATTAAAAACTGTTAACAACCACTCAGTTACTTAAGCCAAGCACCTGGGAGTGATATTTAACTCATCTCTATCCCTTCCCCAGTGAAGTCCATAAGCAAGTATTATTATATTAATTACCTGAATATATCTTAGGTCTATTTACATCTATCTGTGCTCACTGATGGGTCAAGCCACCATCACCCTCTGGACTACTGCACACTTCCTCCCCACATCTACTCCTTATGCATCGCAATCTATCCTTTACTCTCCATTGTAAAAATGCAAACTTGTCTTAAAATCTTTCAATAGTTGTCCATTGCTCTGAAGAAAAATCCAGATTCTTAACATGATTTGCACAATTTCATCTCAGTCATCAACATCATCTCATGCCCCTCGCCCCTTACTTTTACTCTTCAGTCCTGTAATACTTAGAATATTATGTGTGCTCTGTAAATATTTTTTGATGAATGGATACATTTTTAAAACAGTCTCTCAAATTCGCCATGTTTAACATGAGCTAATAGAAAAGAATTCTTCGCTCTGTTCTAAACACAGAATGAAATATGGCTAAAGCTTTTCTAAGCATGCAGCTAAGCTTGAAACCAAGAAAGAGAGTCACCCAAAGTATTAGAATTAAAGAGAAAACTCCAAGTCAGAGTGCTAAGCAGACTGCAGTGCCCAAACATGCATGGGATTGTTGCAATCAGACATAGGCCTTAAAAGCTGGAATTGGTTCTAACAACTGGTATGTGGCCGGCGGGCGGGGGGGGGGGGTCCACTTTCCAGGCTCTGGGAGGAAAGCTTGAACTGAGATATTTTGGTGAATCTGGGAGAAACAAAGGGCCTTGTTGACCTCGGAATGAGGGCTAAGGAAACTCAACCAAGCAGCCCAGATGAAAAAGCAAGGTTTATTGTATACCGGGATCACAAATGAGAAAGTATCACCTGCAGGAAGTGAAAAACCCAGGTCCGTAATGTGCACAAATGGAAAGTCTAAAATCACATTGTTGTGTGAAGGGACCAGAAGCTGAGAAATCAACCTAAAAAGGAATCTGATTCTTTCACTCAAGTTGAGACAGAATAAACTCCTGTAGCCTCCTTCCCCACCAATGACCAGCTCGTAGTTAAAAATTATAAATCATACCATGAAACAAACAACTGTGCATGAGAGCAGATGAAACAAATGGGAGCCAAAGCTTCAAAGTGTCAAACAACCTGAAAAAAAAATGTTTACAAAGCATGTTTAAAATATTCAAAGGAATGAAGGGACATAAAACATAGGAAAAAAATAACAAGAAAAATGACCATAAGGATTTGTTTAATCTATCAGAATTTAGAAATCAAATGTAATGTTCTTCTTCATCCCAAGATCTTTGTAAATTCTCCTCTGGCTGCCTGGGCGTTCATATCCCACTTCTTCACCCTCACGCTCCTACTCATCTTGGCAGTTTCAGCTTAAATGTCATTTCTTAAAGGGACCCTGTGCTGCCCTCTCAGAAGACATTGGTTTCCTCTATAATAAACTCTTGTGGCTGCTTCGCCTCTCTTAGCAACACTCATCACAGTTATAATTTCTCATTCAATGTTTGTTATCCCTGTATGACTATAAGCTCTGTGATGACAGGTATCATTTCTGCCTTGCCTTCCACCTTATCCCCACGGCCTACCCTAGTGCCTACACTTGGATTATTGACAAGGGCAACTGGGCATCCTGGAGTCACCCTAGTTTACACCTGCTGCCCGGAATGATTATTAATAATCTTTCGCCCCTTCATCCAGTTTGAGTACTAAGTTATATAAATACCCTAATTATCGGTGATTTGATTTATTGAACCAAAATGCCTAATTCATTGTCCCCTCTGTTTACTGCCCTTAAACTTTCATTGAGACCTCTGGTTTCTTTGATCTTCCTTACCTTCTAATCTACAAACTGTCCCCTGACCTCTTGTAGTTTTCGTCTTTGCTCAGCTATTTTAGACTGAGCTCTTTTTTGAAAAGTAATCTAAATCAATTCCTTTTTTTTCCTGTCCTACAACCTTGCAAATGTCTAGGTCTCTAGCAAATGCACTTGATTTCTTTGCTTCTTTACCTGGATTTATATATTTAGTAGATTTTCTCTATTAGCCAAGTGGGTTGATGCCACTGCAGATTCATTGTTCACATGCTCAGCTGGGCCCTTGGCCTTCCTAGCAACATTCCCATGCCGCTCCTGTCTCCCCATCCTGGCACACAGCAAGCATGCCTCTCCCTAGCGTTGTCACACTGTATTGAGGTTTTTGAATCTGTTTATCCTACTGAACAGAATTCCTTGGCGAGCGGGCCCTTCTCTTACTCATCTCTCTTCCTCTAGCATCTAGCAGATTTCCTGGCACAAAGTAAGTGCCAGAAATAAGTGCTTGGTCAGTGAATGAATGACAACTGGAATGAATGACAAAGAACTAAAGCAAGAAGCGTAAGTTGGAGCAATGGAATTTAATTGTAATATTCGTGTGTGACAAAATTAGCACCTTATTTATAATATTTTAAAGTGATCCCATGGACGCGGACAACAGAGTGGGAATTGACTGTTGGAGAGGGGAGTGGGGTGGGACGGGTGGAGGAGGGCACAGGGGGAAAAATTCAGACCACTGTAATAGGAAAAACATGGTTTAAAAAAAAAGATGGCAGAAGAGTCAAGTGTATGTTATGTCTCCTCTTTATAAGGTATATGAGACATCACAATAGTGAAAACTATAGATACATAACACTAGTATTTAATTATATTTTTATGCTTATATCTCCCTGGCTTTATATGCCTCTATGGTGTCTGTTCTGAGGAGCCAAAATGGCACTGAGATCCAAGGAGATCTGGAAATATTGTCACTGAAGGTTGCCACTTTATATATTCCAAATATATTCCCAGCCTTATAAAACATATACCGTTTTACTGGATTGTTTTAGTTCCTACCCTAGGAAAAGGTCCTTCCTGCATTTCTAACCATCGGGGCTGCAATCTGGAAGCACTCATCCTAATCCTAACTCTGATTGTCCCGTATCTGTTTGCCCTAACCTACCTCTGCTGACTTCTCAGTTCTTAACTGTTGTCTAGCTCTTGACCATTGGTAGTGTTAAAATTCTCTAGGCTTTCTTCTTATCACCTATTTTGTATACTTCTAAATGATTCTGAATTCGGCAGCCATGAGGTCATTATCTCTTAGATCCAGACTAATTTTTGTCTGAGCAAATCCTAATAATAGTCCAACTGAAGTACCTAATAGCAATCAACATCATCATCCTAAATACCCAAGAACTGCAATCAGTTCAACAAAATGCTTTTAAGTAACTATATTCGTTATCTTAGTCTCAAAAAGAAAGTATTAATAGTTTATTAAAACCTGTTTTCTTGTTAGGATTTAGGATAAACAATTGTCTAGCAACTCAAGAGGTCTATTTTTTGTTGTGGCTATGTTAAGTGGTGACCATCACTGAGGAAGAGCTTAAATTCACCCAACTGAGGAGATTCTATTCCTAGATCTTACTATTCTGCCAGCAAGAAACATTAGCTGGAGAGGGAAGAGTTGAAATTAGAGACTGCTTAGTAATCTTTGGCAACTTGTAGGTGTACTGAAGAGAAGGGCCATACTTATATGGAATAATGTTCTTTTTACTCAAATGCCTATGCAAGTATGCTTATGTGTCCTAGTATTACATGTTTATTGGTCAATACTTAAAATGTGAGATACAGGGTGATATAGAGGAAAGAGTATTAAAACTGAGCTGGGTTCTAATTGAATGTGTCATGTACTAGTTATGTGACATTTGACAAGTCACCAAATTTCTGAGATCATGCCTTCATCTGTAAAATGGGAAGAATAATGCTTGCTTCACTGAGTTGTTAAAATAATAAATAAAAACAATATTTAAAGTATCTGACAGAACATCTGTCATAAAATAGGCAATTATTTAAGAGATATTTTCATTAAAGTTGTTCTATTGTTTGTTTTTATTTTGTTTTGTTTTTTATCTTTTCATTCATCCACATGTACTTGGTCTCAGGACTTCAAGCTGGAGAAGGAAATGAAATGGATTTTTATTTTAGTTTGAAAAATATGGAATTGGGCTGGTTTGCCAATAGGAGTATGCTATTTAGATGAGTCTACTTGGTTTCAGGATGATGTCCAGCCTCATCCTTCACCAGCCTGAGTACTGCTTGTTCCAGAAGTGCATTGCTGAAAGAGTGGAGTCTCAAGAAAGCAATGCCAGGACACAGTTTTGGAAACATGGTCTAATAGTCATCCAGTAACACTTGTTAGTATTCTGTGCAAAGAAACTCAACTAGAAAACGTGAGGTAGTGCAGAAGACCAGATCAAATTGAGTTTTACATCATCAAAAATATTTATGTCTGGCCTAGACCTTAAAGACTAATAAATATTAGTGAAGATTAGAGCCCAAGCTCCTTCATTTTGTGATGTAGGAATGGGGGCTTGGAGAAGTTTAGTAACTTGCCCAAGTTAGCAAAGCATTTGCCACTAAACTCTTCTGGTGATGTAGTTTCTGTTCCATGTAGAAATTTAGAGAGAAGCTGTCCAAATTTTACATAGGACAACTCAAAACGACATATTAACCAATGTAACTGCTTCCATATAAAGACAGCTAAATTTGTTATTATAGAAAGTTCCCCATAAAAAATGTTTGGAAAGACAATATGCTATCCCTTATGACTTAGTTAGCAACTATTCTTGGTGCCCAAATAACAGCCCTTCGCTGTAGAGTATGGATGTCCCCTGAAGGAAAGCAGAAGTGACTGAAGGGACTGTATTCAGGGAACGAGTAAGGGATGGTCTCAGACACGTTCATCTTGGCAGCCTGGATGGAAACCCATGACAAATGTCTAGGGGTGGTCTATTGAGATTAGGGAGAGAATGGAAGAGGTAAAAGTCAAGGAGACTACAAAGTAAGTGAGGGTTAGCTGTGTTGCCTGGCTTTTTATTCTGTCTGAACTTCTTAGGATTCTTAATAAAATTCCATACAGGTCCTACCTGAAGCTAAAGGAGAAGAAAAGATTGTTTTCTTAAAAAAAACTTGACTCTGAAAGAAAAGTCAAAAAAGGCTAATAGGTAGGCTGAAACTCTAACTAAAATTTGCCTTACTCTCTCACACGCTTACCGGAGAAGGGCAAAGCCTAGCTGTCCCTCTCAAAAGCCTAATGTGGGATTTCCACTTTCTTTACTTTCTGATTACTCCATAGTACTGGTATATACAATTTTAGGAGTTTATAATGATTTTACAATATCCTTGACTTAGGTGTAAAACTGTATTTCCTGTCTTTCGTACCTGATTGATTTGCATATATTATAATGCCAGGATCAAGGGAAAAGGTAGGTGTATCATGAGATATAAGACTATCAGATACTGGGCAGTCAGAGTTAGAATCACAGGTCAGCAGCCCAGGGGCAAAAGAACCTGTGGTAACTAGGCGGTACAGCTGGCGTGAATGCATGTCTAGGTTTCACCAGGCTGTGGGTATAACATTCATTTGTTTTGCCAACATTATAATGTCTGCGGCACCCAGTCTGCCTTTAGCCTCTACACTGTTTTCTTGTTTTTTTCCTGACAGGAACTATCACACAGGCTTCTTTCTTGTCAGGCCTCTATGCCACCACCTCTGCTGACAATGGTCTCAGGAGATCCCTCTGCATGGGGCAGACAGTTTCATTCCCAGGGCTCCAACAGCTTCTCTGCTCTACTGCATCCCAGTCGCTCTGCTCCCCTTGGCCCCTCCATTCTAGGAGGAGTAGGCCTTTCCTTCCACTCCCCAGGGCCTAAATAATCACCAGGCCATGAGAATAAAATAATCCCTGCTCACTTGCAAATCAAGGTGTCTGCCTTAGTCCCCATTGCCTACCCCAGGATCTGCCTCATTCTCAAAACAGGACTGTTCATTTTCTTCTGAAGAAACTGGAACTTCAAGGTGGGGCCTGTGAACCCCAGAAAATATTATAACAAAAGGCAACAGTCCAGCATCAGAAAATGTGGTTCATTTAGAACTCCATGGTGCTACCTAGTACAAGTGACCTAGGGCAGTGGCTTTCAGACTTTAGCATGCATCAGGATCACCGGAAATTTCTCTTAAAACAGAGACTGATGAACCCCCAATTCCAGAGTTTCTGATCCGTCAGGTCTGGTTTAGGCCCTGGAATTTTCGTAAGCTCCTATGTTATACTGATGCTGCTGGCCCAGGAACCACATTTTGAAATCTACTGTGCTAGGGTATGAGATCTAGAGAAACTCACCACAAAATGCAGTAGCCCAGCATCAGAATGTCCGGCCACTCACTCATACATGCTGCTCCCCAAGGTGTCACATAATGAGGGTGTATTTGGCCAACACATGCTCAACTATTTTTTAATAAAATGAAAATTACATTTATCTTAAAAATTGACAACATTCAGACAAAAATATCACAGTGAGAGAGGTCGAATTGCCTTGAAAACTGCCAAGCATCCCCATGGCATCGCTGCAGTCAAATTCCTGCGGAGAATGAAGAGCGCCGTGTTCTCAGACCCATATAGAACCGTGGTCTTTGCACCCTGCTGCAACACTGCAATTTGCTCCTTGGACACCGCAGAATGACTTCAGTATTTTTTTTTCTTTAAAGTCCCTTTAATTTCCTTAAATGCTAGATTTATCCCAGATGCAGGTCAGATATAAGTTAAATCGAAGTTACAACAAAGAGAATTGATAATAATAACATCAAATAAGGTGAACGAATTCAGTAGTGGACAATGTAATGGCATAATAAGAAAAATAGCAATTTATTTCCTTCTCTTACATAGGATGACAATGTAACTTATGTAACATCACTGTTTATTATCACAGATTCACTTGATCTCAAAAATGATCTATAAGTTATAAGCAGTGATGTTTAGAAAGATAAAGTTAGGGAATGAAATGCTTCCGTCCATGTCTTACAGCTGTTAATAAACGCTGGTTCTTTCTGTGGTATGTATAGTGAGTGTCTCTGAGAACCATCTTTAGCCTCTGTTACACACAGGTAAGTCTAAGGAGAGAATTAAGCATGCGGGGCACACCTGCGGAGGCAGAGCATCACAGCGCCCCCGGTGCTAACTCTCAGAGCGCTTAGAAGCTCAGGACATGGTGCAAGATCAGAACAATTTCTTTATGATTCCTAATCTTTCTAAAGATAGCTGGTCAAGAATTGGAAAGCAGTGATGTGATTCTAATTCTGTGCTAGAGGCAGGCGATTTGGGTCTCTAAGAGAGCAAAGAACCCCTCAGGGCACAGGAAAAGGACCAATCTGTGTGTGGGCATAGCAAGGAGATTACAGACTGAGGGGCAAAAGGGAGCCGCCAGGGGACCCGGCTATCTCTTCAAAATGGCCGCAGTGAAAACTAAATAAAACACAACCTGAGTTGGAGTCTGTTGCTTTGCTGCTTTCCACCTCAGAAATGAAATCAGATTCCTTCTCATGGCTGAGTCCCATTACTGGTAATCGAATTACTGAGTAGTACATCATCTCAAATAAAACACTGAGCCTCAGAGTGCCCAGTGTCCATTAGCCATCAAGTGATATTGCATTAATAAACCCAAGGAGATGTATAATATTACACTGTAAATGCATTCGGAAGAGTTTTATTATCATTGTAACATAGTGAGTGTGCCAGCGTCATCTCTTTCAACTCTAGGTAAACTAAGCTAGGTACTTAGAGAGATTAAGTCTTTCAGGACCAGTCCAGGTTACCATTTAAGGCAGTTGTGCAGGGAGTAATAAGCCTGCCTGTGTCTTTAATGTTTGTTCTTAAAATAGAATTTATGGATACATGTAAATACACATCATGATCAGGAAATAGATTTCATACCAGGAATGTGTATATGTATGTGTGTAGATGCACACATGTACATATCCTTAAAAATACACAGTATAGTTTTTTTTATAAATTTTATATAAATTGTATAAGTTTGGTTCTGTTTGTTTTTTCACTCAACATTATGTTTTTAGATTTCATATTTCTATATTTAGAATAACTTATTCCTTCACACTTCTGCATGAACATGGTATATCCCTCCATTTATTCAGCCCTTATTTATAACCTTTAGTAGAATTTCATAACCTTATTTGAAATCTTTAAAGCATACGTTTTTCTTATGTATTCATTGTTGATTCTTATGTAGGGAAACTTACTATTGTTTTTGTTATCTGTTGTGGCATATTATTTTCTAATTTTTGGAAAGAGGAACACTACAAATTTATATATGTCAATATCATCATCTACTTATTTCTCTTTCCTTATTTATTTTGGGCCTGTCTTCTACTGACCGAGGCCCTAGTGTTGTGTGTCGGTAATAAGGATTTTTTACACTGTTCCTGAGTGTAAAAGGACTGCTTCTAAAGTATTCTCATTAATGATTCTTGCTGTAGGTTTTAGGCAACTTTATTAAAGTTATTTTTATCCTTGTATGTCTCTTTTTATTATCTATTGCTTCTTTTACTATTTTAGCATGTTTCCTAGTATGCATGGTGTTTTTACACTGAGCACTGGAACTGTACATGAAAAACTGCAGAAATATTTTGAGGACCAGGAGTAATGCTATATTTCCTCCAGAGAGGATTTGGTTTTGTAGGCATATGTCTAGGGACACTAGCAATCCCAGGTTATTTTATTTTGTTTTTCAGAATTCAATTTATTTTTAATTAATTTTTTGTATTTTTTATCCATTACCATTTAGTCCCCTTATACTACCCTCCCCCGCATAATCACCCCCACACTGTTGTTCATGTCTGTGATCCTTTTCTCTTTTTGCTCAATCGCTCCGCCCCTAACTACCCCACCCCCCTTAGCTGTTACTGTGCTCTCCATCTAGAGTCTGTCTCTATTGTGCTTGTTTGTTCAGTTTGTTCATCATATTCCACATATCAGTGAAATATGGCACTTGTCTTTCGCTGACTGGCTTATTTCACTTAGCATAATGTTCTCCAGGTCCATCTATGCTGTTGCAAAGGGCAAAATTTTATTTTATATGGCCGAGTAGTATTCCATCGTGTAAATGTCCCATAGTTGTTTTATCCCTTCATCTACTGATGGACACTTGGGCTGCTTCCATATCCTGGCCATTGTAAATAATGATGAACATGGGGGTGTTCCAGTCGAGATGGTCTGTAGCTCACTGTTTTATGTTAAAGTACATCCTTACCCCTAGAATGTAGTATTTTGGGATTGCCAGCTCCACATTCTCACTTAGTTGATCCTGAATACCAAGAGTTAATGCATATCCCAAGAGGTAGCCTTCCCACCTGTGTTCCTTTCTTCTGCTGGACCTTGGTAATTCTTCATAAGCTCTCTAATACCAGCTTTTTTAGTTGTTCTCAGCAGGTGCATTGATTGAAATCACCAGGTTCACCATCACAAGATATACATAGTTTTCTAAACCTGGAAAAACATATTACTATTGTTTTATGTAACTCATTTTTATGTAGGTTTACTTACATTTGTCATTTTCTTCATTTTATATTTCTTTTATAGATGCTTTAGAATTTTTTAACTGTGAGTGTATTGGTGACAAATGCTTTCATTTTTGTAACAAAATCTCTTTATTCTCCTTTTATGTTTAAAAAAGTATTTTTGCTGAATCTAGTTTAACTATTGTTTCTCAGCATGACAGAGATATTATTCTACTTACTTCTATTGGGTTGGCCAAAAAGTCCATTTCTTTCTGTAAAATAAAAGATTTATTTTTCATTTTCACCAATAACTTCACAGATTTGGATATTTTGAGTATGTCAGCTATCTCCCACGATTCGTTTCTAGGGTGTAGAGGCCTGGGGTGCTGCTGAACATATTCCAAATGCATAAGACAGCCCCATAGCAAAGAATTATTTGGCCAAAATGTCAATAGTACCAAGAAACTCCACAAACCACTTTTGACATGCTCGATCAGACACAGTACCTTCTCCACACACTGCACAAATCGTTTTTTGCCTTTCAGTTGCAGTTTTACCTTCCTTGAAATAATAAAGCATAATACACAAAAATGTTGCACATCTCCTTCCATCTTCAATATTAAAAAGGCTGCACAAAAACCACCAATTTTGATAAGTTTTTTCTAAATACATGCTAATATGACAGCTACCACATGTAATCTAACCAAATTGTTTTGAATGGAGTTAAAGACAACTAAGCACTACTAGAATCATTGTACAGAAAAAACTAAATGAACTTTTTGGCCAACCCACTATCTTTCATTGTTACTGTACAGAAATCAGCTATAAATTTGCCTGTTGGTTATTTGGGTTTCTTGAATTTATAACATGGTTCTTTCATAAATTCTGTAAAATTCTCAACTATTATCTTTTAAGTATTCGTCTCTCTTCTTCTAAGACTCCAATTAATTACGTTAGAACTTCTTATTCTCTACACTAAACATATCACCCTTTCTACTATATTCTGACTTTTTATCTTCCAGTTTTATATTCCAGACATTTTCTCCTTACTCATCTTCCAGTATACCAATTCTCTCTTCAGCTGTATGTAACCAATTATTTAACCTATCCATTGAGTTCTTAATTTGAAACATTATGTTCTTCTATCATAGAGGTTTTATTTGCTCTCTTTTGAATATGACCTGTGAGTTTTTATAGGTTCTTCTTCTCTTCAGACTTTTTCCCAAAAATTTGTCTTTCATTTATTTAAGCATGGTTGTTTTATACTCTATGCCTGACAATTCTAGTATCCAAGGGTTTGCACCTGTTTTTCTCTTAGCTGTTGTTTTTCCTTTTGTCTGTTGCTGTTCCCAGTTCTTATAATTTTTTTTTATTAACTTGGCTATCTTTGGCTGCCTTGTAACCATTGTACTTAACAATTATTACAGAGATATTCTGAGATGCAAAGTAAAGTTACCTTTTTTCAGAGAAGTTTTGAATTAGCTTCTTCTAGATACCTAGGTACATTGCCTTAATTATATTATCATAACAGCCAGACAACTGAATCCAAGTTCAAGACTTAAGGTCTCTGGATCTACCTCAATGATGGAAATGTATATTGTAAAACCACATAAGTGTTGGTTCATTTCTAGTTAACCCTTAGTCTCAAAGTGTAACTCTTTGAGAAACCAGTCTACTGTGGGAAGTATCTAGTATTGGATTCTTCACTTGGTGTGACCCTGGATTTTTTTGTTTTGTTTTGTTTTCTAATATCCTTACTCAAAAGAAGTTATCAAAATGAAAGTTCAAATTTGCTGGGATTGGTAAACACTTTGAGGCCAAAAGAAGACTATATTATTGACTTACCTCTTTAGGTTCTTCTGTCCCCTCAGTCTTCACCTGGTAATTTCATTTTGTTTTATTTTATTTTTTTTTAGATTTTATTATTTTACTTTTTAGAGAGAGAAGAAGGAGAGGAGAAAGAGAGGGAGAGACACACCAAAGTGTGAGAAATACAACGATTAGTTGCCTTTCTCACGCCTCTAACCTGGGAACTGGTGCACAACCCAGGCATGTGCCGCATCTGGGAATTGAACTGGCAACATTCTGGTTTGCAGGCCAGCACTCAATCCACTGAGTCACACCAGCCAAGGCTTTACCTGGTAATTCTTGTATCTTGTTAACTCTTCTTTAATTTTATGGTTATTAGCCCTGGCCAGTGTAGCTCAATTGGTTACAGCATTGTCCTGTAACTGAAGGGGTGCAGTTCGATCCCTGGTCCAAGTGCCAACAATCCCCAGTCCTGCACCTGCAGGAGGCAACCAATCAATGTTTTCCTCTCTTCTTTCCTCTCTCTCTAAGAGCAATGAAAAAAAATGTCCTCAGGTAAGGATAAAAAAATTGTAAGATTTTTAAAAATTATTTATCTGTTGTATGTAGTTGTTTTCAACATGACTATTCAGATAATGTAGTTTTCTGTAACCAAAAAAAAGAAAAAAAAAAGGAAAAAGAAAGAGAAGGAGGAAGAAGAGGAAGAGAAGAAGGGAGAGAAGAAAAAAGAAGTTCCCAACAACATTGTCTTTCTGTTCTAATTTTATTGTATTAGAGTCAGAGAATGTAGATTGTGTGTCAAGTTTTGGGAGACACAGTATATCAAAATTTTTATATGTGTCCATTGAAGTTCTATAACATAGTACTACATTTCTTTTTTTAATTTATTGATTTTGAGAAAGAGAGAGAGAGAGAGAGAGAGAGAGAGAGAGAGAGAGAGAGAAACATTGATCTGAAAGAGTTACACATTCATTCATTGCTTGTATATGCCCTGACCAGGAATGGAACCCGCAACCTTGGCATATCAGGATAGAGCTCTAAACAACTGAGCTATCTGGCCAGGGCAATACTGCATTTCTTAAACTTAATGATTGAACCCATTTGCAATGATTATCACTGCAATTATTGCTACCATCTTTTGGTTCATCTATTCATTCCAGCCATTGTTGAAGCCACCACCTACACACCCACATAACCTGAGAGCACACTGTCTCAGCTGCACTACATACTAAGGATCTCTTGCTCTCTTCACCAGGGCTCCTCTACCACCACTGCCTGAGACACCTGCAAGAACCTCTCACCATTGTGACATATGGACAAACCAAAAATTTAAGACAAACTAACGATCCTGGGCGACCCTTGATCAGTGAAGCACGGCAGCTGGAGAACATTCCTCTTTTTCCTCCCTCCGGTAGATAATTCTGAAGTGCATTCTACATGGCTCCTCAGAAGACCCTAGTGGATTGAGCCCCAGTTCCCCACCATGCTGATCAATTTGATAATGTCCTCTTAGGTTGGCTTTTACTCCTTCTTAGTTTTACTCTTGCCAGTCTTCTACCCCTGTTCCTTGGAATTCTTTTCTAAAATGAACTGCCTGTATACATGACCTTGATCCAGCCTCTGCTCTTAGAGGAAAACTAGAAAGACACGATGTTTTCTTCTGGAGTTTTGTTCTCTTTCTCCTTTCTTACCATTTATTGGCTAATCAAATTTGCTGCTTCTGTTTTTACATTTACTCCTTTACTTTTGTTGTTGAGGTCATCCCTGAGTTACTGAACCAGGAGCACTATCTAAGGCTTATCCATATCTCATTCTTTGTCCCAAATTAATATTCATAACTGCTTCTTAACAACTTTTGACATACATCTATATACTCCAAGTTAGCATTTTAGTTCCAGACTCATATTGACCAAGTGGGTTTGTTTGTACTAATTGCTCATTTAAACAATAATAAGTAAACAATTCTTTACTTATTCACATATATGTCATTGCTTGTTCCTGGATTTATCTTTCCTGGAGTATAGCCTGCAATAGTTATTTCAAAGAGAATGTCTGCTAAACTTTATGTAATATTTATTTCTCCTAACATTTAAATTATAGTTTACCTGAAATAAAATTCTAGGTTTAGCCTCGGCTGGTGTGGCTCAGTGAATTGAGTGCTAGCCTGCGAACAAAAGGGTTGCCGGTTCGATTCCCAGTCAGGGCACATGCCTGGGTTATGGGCCAGGTCCCCAGTTGGGGGGCATTCAAGAGGCAACCACACATTGATGTTTCTCTCCCTCTCTTTCTTCCTCCCTTCCTGTCTCTCTAAAAATAAAAAAAATAAAATCTTTAAAAAATAAAAGATTCTAGTTTTAAATACATTTTCCTTCCAGACTTTGAAAATGTAATTTCAGTGTCTTCTAACCAATATTGCTGTTGAAAAATCTAATGCCTATCTGGTTCTTATTTTCTAAGGTAATATTTTTAAATTTCCTTTTTATTATTTTTTTTCTTTTGGCCTCTGAAAGTGTTTAGAATTTTCTTGTCTTTGATATCGTTAAATTTTGTTGTATTTTTTTAACTTGTTATCTTTATTTCAAAATATTCCTTCACTTTGTAGCTGACCTGGTCTTCTTCCCATGCTCACCATTTGTTTCTTAGAAACACACAACAAAAAAATCTGGAGGAAAAAACCAATTTCCAATCCAGTTTAAAGTTCTATACACAATGGAATACTACGCAGCAGAAAGAAAAAAAGAAGTACTAAACTTCGCGACAGCATGGATGGAACTGGAGAGCATCATGCTAAGCGAAATAAGCCAGGGGGCGAAAGACAAATACCATATGATCTCACCTATAAGCGGAACCTAACCAACAATGCAAAGATGCAAGGAAAGTATGACCAGCAACACTGAAAGGAAAAGAAATCAACAGAGACAAGAGGGAAGGCGGGGGCAGGGAAAGGGAAGGGAAGGGGAAAGTCAAGGAACATATAGCAAGGACTCATGGACAAAACCAAAGGGGAAGAGCTGAGGGAGGGAAGGTGGGAGGGGGCAAGGGAAAGAGGTGGGGGGAAGGCAGAGACAAATGTATTTAAAAAGTAAATAAATTAATTAAAAAATAAAAATAAATAAATAAATAAATAAATAAATAAAAAATAAAGTTCTACTCAAAATTTTAAATAGTGCTTTTAGGTTATACTCAGGTTCTCTTGCATAAAAACCAAAACTCTTACCTATTCTCTTCCCTCTTCCACGAAGGCCAGCTTTCTGAGGAGAGAGTTACGTGGCTTGTATGACCTGAAGGCGTGGGGGCAAGACATGCCTGAGATGCTCAGTGCTCTACTGCTGCCTCTTTGCATGCTGGGTACTTTTCCCCATCAGCCTCAGAGCTGAAGGAAGCTGCTGGTCCTTTGGGGCCTGGACAAAGCCTCCTGGATCAGTGACAGCTCCTTTATCAACACGAGTGAGGGAAAGAGTTGTGACAAAAAAGAAGAGGTCCCAGAGAAAGTGATGTTGGCAAAAAATTTCATATTAAAGGAAGTCTCAAAAGATATTTCCTGACATTGAAAGCATAAAGGATAAAATATGATAAGCCAGTCCAGATTGAGAAGAGTATGGTAATTTGCCAAGGAATAGAAAAGATGCTCGCTCTATATTGTCAGTTATGTGACAGGAAGTGGGAGGCTAGAACTGCTGAATCCACTCTTGATAAGTTTTTCTGCAAAGAAATAAAAGATTTTGGTTTTATATGTTTCTCATGTTTTAAATTACACTATCTTAATTTTGTAGTTTTGTGGATTTATAAATTTCCCTATGCATTTAAAATCAACAGCAGGAGAAATTTTAGAATTTTGAAAAACTTTCTTAAAGTCATGGAATAATTATAGTTTTTCCTGTTGATTACTGATATCTCTTTGCACAGTTTCAGTTGCCACAGTCACTTTTACAGCCTCACATTGTCACTACAAAGGAAGACTGCACATATAATTTAAAAAATTTACCTTACAGAGTTTTTTTTAGTAGGTTAAATGAAACAGCGCAAGACAGGCACCAACAGCAAGGCCTGACAGGTATTATGCTCTAAGTGAATGTTGTCTATGTGATTATTGCTTTATCTGTTAGGAATTCTGGGGAGGTGCTATGGTTTTATGTATATCATATTTTAAAATTATAATTAGATGTTTCATTATTGTTCAAAGTTATTTTTTAAAACGTATTCCAAATAAAATATCTAAGCATTTCCTCTAGAAAAAATTTGTGATAGCTATCTCTGCCTCTCCAAAAAATCCACAAAACCTAGCAGTCATTCATATGAGGGAAATGCATTTGTGGGCACTTATATTAGAAAAGGATTAAAAAGGTTTCAAGTGCATTACAGTTAACACACTGTTGTTTCATTTCCTTATTTTATTTTTGTTTTTCCCTTTAAAAATAAAAAATGTCAAGTTCCTTTAAAATATGTCTTTAAGGATTAAAGAATGAATAATATATGAAGCTCATTTGTGGAACTACTAGTGGAAATGCCTACAATGATTACAGAAAACTGAACTTTTCAAAAAAAATTAGCACAGTGAAACGGCTTCCTATATGAGGGTCTCAGGACCCAAGAAAGGCAGTTGAGATAAAGAAAAAGGTGTGTACTTGTTATTTAATCGTTGGTCCTGTATTGAAACTAGAAGCTTAAAATACCCAGTGAATGATTAATTGATTGATTGATTGATTCGATTTGCTTTTTTGGCTGCATGATCTTGTGCTTTTTACTAGAAGAAGGCTCTTAAGATGCTGCCTGCTGTTGAATAAGAACTTTTTGACAATGTTTGTGAGTTTTATTAACAATGTATCTGCTGTAGAATTTAAGCAGGCTACCTAACTGACTGATAAACTGAATGTAGCTTATGTCAACTTTTGTCGCAAGGGAGAAATATTGTAATATGTGTTTAACCATTGAAATCGTCAACTGCTTGTGAACAGATGTTCTTTAAAAAGCAATTGAGCTAAGACTGCAACCTAGTGGTGAGTTCGTTGTTGAAAAAAAGTTGCTGCATTGATTCTGGGCCATTGATAATACTGCATTTTAATTCAAAGTGAGAATGAACACACAAGAGCTGTGGGCTTTTCCCCTTCTTGTGCAGACTGATCTTCAAATCATATTGTAGGTGGACTAAAAATGAAGGATGACTGTAATTCGGATCCCTGAACGTGTTCATATTATGTATCATTTTTTACATTATCTGAAGCTTCTGCTCACTTCTTAGTCTCTTTAAAGATGAAATAAGACCTTGACAAGACCACTGTAGCTTATATTTTCACACTAGTTGGACAAATTCTTTTATTTATTGGTGTAATCAGTTTCACCTTAGGGTAGATATTTACTTGCTTTTATTTCTTTGATTAAGGTGATTCATATCATGCTATTCTTTAATCCAAGTAAATCTTTCATGTAACATGATTCTAAATATCACACTCATAACTCTTTGACTCAAAAAGAGTGTTCAGCTTTTTAAAGTTTGATGTATCTTTTATTTCTTAGAACTATTACTAATTGTATTGATTACTATTTCATATTACATTGCATTAATATGGAAAAATTTACTTACATAGTAATGTTCAGGCTTTGTTTTTATTAAGAAGATCACTTATGTTACATAAAATATAGACTATCCAAGAAATATCACTATATAAGAATTTGAATCTTTCAATTATTGCCTATCTTATGTCATTTTAAAAGTCTACTTCTATATCAACTTTTTAATTTCTCAATAATCTTTTTTAAGCATATTCTTAATAATTTGTTTAATCATTGTGTTTTTTTTTTCTCTTGAAAGAGAGAAAGGGAGAGAGAGAATGAGGGAGAAACATTGACTTGTTCCACTTACTTATGCATTCATTGGTTGATTCTTATATGTGCCCTGATCAGGGGTCGACCCTGCAACCTTGGCGTGTGGCACTCCAGCCAGCTGAGCTCCCCAGCCGGGGCTAATCATCGTTTCTTGATTTAGTTGTCAAATCATCCTTGTTCCTCGGCACTCTAGTTTTTCATTAGCTGTATGAACTTTCTTTTTATATAGTTTTATTTTACTTACAAAGCTTTACCTGAGACTTTTTTTCCCTATGTTTGCTCCTCCCAAGTCTTTTTTCTCTGGCAAAAGTTGGAATTTGGATATGAACTCTGGTCATCCTATAAGAAGTAAAATCAGTCTTGTGTTTTCATTAGGGTTATCAAAGGATAATACCACTAGCTTTTAAATTCATTCTCCATTTAATTCAAGTCCATTTTCAAAAAAGAGTCTTAATTTTTTCAAATTTATTTTGGATTAAAGGAATTTTGGATTAAACGAATCCATAGTCAAATGCAGATAGCTCATAACTGCAAGATTCACAGCAGGAAGTTGACTGTAGGAAGCCTATTTCTGTCAGTAAAATGATAGCTTCTACATGATTCAGAGGATTTTTTATCTCCAGTGTCACTCTAATGAAATCATTTTGGATTTTCTTGTCTCTCTGAAACAGCTTTCTACAAAGTACAATTAGGACTCGATTTAAATGGTCTGGACCAAGGAATCAGTCAGTCTGCAATCAATGCAGAAATCAATACTGGAATAGTGAATTGCCTGAGAGAGCTTTCTTTTTTCCTCTCACTCATTTGGGTTATATGCTGGGAAATCTGTCACAAAGATCATGGTGGCTGATGTGGCATTTTTAAGGCAATTTCTATTAAAATAAAAGTTTGTGGGCAAAATGCCTTTTTTAAATTAATAAGTATAATACTAAGGGAAACAAAATAAATCCCTTCTCCCCCATGCACTTAATTATATTTTGGAAGGAGGAGGCAAATTAATGAAGCAGCATGGCAGGTCTCAGGGCTATATATTCTCAACAGATTACTTATACAAAGCTATGAAAAATATATGACATTAGACATTTTTGAAGTTCCTCAAAATCTTTTCAAAACAATAGTATCTTTAATAATTAAAGTTTATTAATTACTCCAGAAGTAATATATTGAATATGAGGATATATTGTATACTGGGAAGTATAATTATATAGTTAAAATTTTGTTAAAAGAAAGTCATGCTATATAAATATGTATAAAATACTATAGTGATCTGAAAGCATTTTTACAGTGTCCTTAAAAAGCTTAATCCTTAAATAAACCCTTAATTTTCATATGTGAGAGAAACCCACAAAGTTTACTTTGAGGGTCACAAGTAACTATTTTATCTGGCGTTCTAAATATACCTAAAAGAAATGTAAGGAATGCACTGTATATTATGTTCTCTAACAGAAGAAAAAATTTCATTTGGTGGTTAATATTACTTAAAATCCACAATAAACACTCCTGGATACATAACTATTTAAGGGCACATTAAAGTTACAGAACTAGGACTTTAGGCAAGGGAAGAAAAAATAAACACATTTAAGCCTACAAAATCACAGATTTGGGGTGGGCAAGAATGGTAAGAAAAGTTAGGGAAAGCAGGTGGTTTTTACTTAAATGATAGACATAAGTAAATATTAAAAGAATTATCATGCTCCTTTTTTAAAAAGCCTGTATATGTTTAAGTAGATGGCTTGAAAGAGAATATACACACTCACTTTCCTCGGGTTTCTAATGTGTTTATTTATTTGTCCAAAGACACACAGACTTAGTGGAAGCCAGCTGGCCACATACCTCAGTGCAGCTTCCCTAGGCCACCAGGGCCCTTAAAAGAGGGATATACAAGTACAGCTGTTAACGCTAGCCACCCAAAGTAGGCCTTTCCAGATCTGGAATGTTTAATTGTGTCATGTGCTTTTTTTTTAAAAAATAAGATTGATTGATTGATTTTTAGAGAGGGGAAGGGAGGGATAAAGAAAGGAAGAGAAACATCAACATGTGGTTGCCTCTCACATGCCCCCTACTGGGGACCTGGCCCACAACCCAGTCATGTGCCCTGACTGGGAATCAAACTGGCGACCCTTTGGTTCACAGGCCGGTGCTCAATCCACTGAGCCACAGCAGCCAGGGTATGTCATGTACTTTTTTATATCGGGAACACACATTGCTAGTTAGAAAGAATTTAAGAGTATATGCCCTTACCGGGACAAAAAATTAAGACATCTGGACTCTCTGGTTCTTTAGCCTAACTCAGCAACAAGCTCATTCAGAGGAAGAAGCAGAATGAGTGCTCAGTTACCCATGAGTGGTGTCCTGACTCTAGCTTTCTGGGGTCTTGGAAAATTGGTTCCTGCCACATACTCTTTCCTCCTTCAACCCCATATCCCCAAATCACTACCCAGAGCAATAAGTCAGTGGGATATAGACAAGTGAATAATGAATTTATAGACGATAACTCTTGGACAAGTTCAATATTTGTGCAGATCTAAGAGGAGTGATAAACCTTAGAGCTATCTAAATGTGGCTTATATACTTCTACAAAATAAGA
The DNA here is from genome assembly GCF_021234165.1 of Pteronotus mesoamericanus. Lineage (NCBI taxonomy): Eukaryota > Metazoa > Chordata > Mammalia > Chiroptera > Mormoopidae > Pteronotus > Pteronotus mesoamericanus. The sequence goes on from NW_026555325.1 coordinate 46,857,610, forward strand.
ATACACATGGGAGAAAAGCACCATAAAGTTTATTTGCCACTGATGACCTGCAAAAAGGTGATTCAAAATGAGGTAAATTTTTTTCTCCTCAACAAGTTCTCTCAGTCACATGTTCTCCCACTTTACTTATTATCATAATGTTTGACATAACAGGATGAAATAAGTAAGAACTGAGTTGTAGTCTCAGCTAGCATTTCTCTTTGTTCTTGCTACTCAACGTGTGGTAGATACATGGACCAGTAAAATCAGTATCATGGGTGAATTTATTTAAAATGTAGACTTTCAGTTGTCATCCTTTACCTACTAAACTAGAATCTGCACTTTGTAAGACCCCTGCAAATTCTGAGAAACACTGCTGTAGGTACTTTTGGGCAGGTCATTGGGTCTCTCTGCTTTTTGGTTTCTCTTCAGTCCAATGGTGAGGTTGACCCAGGGAATGTGTAGGAATTTTATAACTCGAATCATCCCATCATAAGAATTAGTTATTTAGGGCATGGCTTCTGGAACCAGTGTGCCTGGGTTGGATTCCCACCCTGCCACTTGTGTGACTTTGGACAGATTATAGCTTCTCTGTGCTCCAATTTCCTAATCTGAAAACAGGGATTGTAATCGACTTCATGACATTGTAAAAAATTGAATTTAATCATGTATTTAGTTAGTGTTTGGTGCAGAATAAGCACTATACAAGTATCAACTCATTATGAGCTAAGATTCTTGATTGACTAGCATTCTAGAACACATGGAGATGCTACCTAACTGATCTTCTTATAGATATTTAGAGAGAGAGAGAGAGAGAGAGAGAGAGAGAGAGAGAGAACATTGATCTATTGTCCCCTTTATTTATGCATTCATTGGTTGATTCTTGTATGTGCCCTATCCAGGGATCAAACCCACAACCTTGGTATATTGGGATGACGCTCTAACCAAATGAGCTACCCAGCCAGGGCCCGACTGACTGACTTTTGAGAGTCTAATGAAGGCATTCTATTAGCGTGAGTTTGAAGAACTGAAGTAAATTCCATGGAGAAAAAGGGAAATTTAGAGTATTTTTAAGGGATAATGGAAATTGGAAATTAGGGACAAAAGCATTAAGGGCATTCCAGGTGAAATAGATATATAGGCAGGAGTAAATATTTGGAGAGGGACAGAGAAAAGCAAGGAATCATGTCTAACAGGTGCCAAGAATTTTGAGGAAGGCAAGGGATGACTAGAGCATAGGGTTTGTTACATAGTTGAGGAGCTAAGAGGAGCTAAAATTAGATCCTGTAATTCCAGACTTAAAAAAAATGTTAGCTTCTGGAAAACAGAATAAACTAATACAATAATGAAGATACAATAATAAAAACATTAATATAGACAGAATGCACCAGTAGCAGAGAGCAAAAGGAATGAGAAGCAAGATTTGGTTATTAGACATGGAGAATATAGAAGAAGGAGGCAATTATGGCTCCAGATTTTATGTCTGAAGGACCAGAAACATGATGGTGCTTTTAGCAAAAATGGGAATATTGGGAATATAGCTGCTCTGAGGAAAAGATATGTTTGCTTTTGGACATGCAGTGTGCAAATGAGAGCAGTACATCCAATAAATGGTTTGGCAGATGCAGGAGAAAGAGCTCCATTCGGAACAGAGCCAATCATACTTTTATCTTTTATTCTTGTGCTCCTAAGCACATAACTAGTATCAATGCAAAAAAAAAAAAAAAAAGTAAAACCTTAAAATTCTGGAATGACGTCTTGTTTTCTTTATATTCCCAAATTCTCAGAATCTGTCTAGTAAGTATTCTACAAGTGGGTTTAAATTGAATGAATTGCAGTATTGGTTTTTTGTGAATCGACAAAACTTGAAAGACAATGTATCTCAGATCCATTATTTCATTATTCTGGTCCCTGGACAACATTTACACTAGCTTCAAACAGTGTGGGGATTATTGGGGGTAGGGAGGTGTAAGGGGGCTAAATAATAATGGAAAAAAAAATACAATAAAGATTTAAAAAAAAACAAAAGAACTCATGAAGTATGTAGCTTTCAGACTTTTCTAAATACTCCTAGACCTAGAAGGCAAAGATCTTAATCATTCTCTTCAGGAAATCGCCTACCACAAGTCAGTGTCCGTAAGACTGTTTGCCACCATCAATAATGTTTACCAAAGTCTCCTGCCTTTAATGAAACAGGAGCAGAAAAATTGATTGGGAGGTGACATGTGTGTTATCATAATACTGATCACTGGGGGGAAGTGCATTTGTGAGCAAATCTAGGAATGCCTAGCAACCGTTTCCAGGCGGAGGGCGGCTGGGGGCCCGCTGGGTTGCCTTTCAGGAGCCATTGGCCTCTCCCTACACATGTCATAGGCTATCTGGTTTGGGATTATTTGGATCCAGTTTTAAGGTACACTTTTTCTTAGCAACTCCTAATACTAAATATTTGGCTTTTTAGTAACTGACACAATAAACCTAACATTATTACCTTTTTATCCATCTCTGAATATAACATAAGTATACAGATTTTTAACTCTAATAGAATATGTATGAAATCAGGAGCTTTAATATTTTTAAAAACCATTCCTTTGAGGCCCTGTCTAGGATTATACCCTCCCTGATTTATACCCACTTATGAGGGCATAAGATGTAGTATCAAACATAATACTTTAAGCTTTAAACTTTAACTCTCCTGAAAAATCCATCCCTGGCCTTTCTGTGTAGTAACTACCTCCACCTCCACCACTGATTATGGGTTATTTTCTTGCTCCTGACCCTTGCAGCAGGATATAATTCAGCTAAAGCAGTGAAGCAGGAGTTTCCAGAGAACCTGGGGAGGTTGGGGGAGAGGGGAGGTATGGGGCGTTATACCATGACTTGATGAAGGGCAGACAGACCATATTAGTAGAGTAGAAGTCTTTCCAGGGGGAAAAATGCTCAGAAAACTTACAGGAATGTAGTAAATACCACGGCCTCACGCTGGTTGAGTACTGCCTGATACTCCTGAGTAGTTCGACCCTTCTAATTCTGTCCAAGCCGCCTGTTTCCAGAGTCCCCAAATACTGCTGAAAGCATTTAATTGCATTCAGTAAGCCATCCATTCATTCATTCTTTTATCTCCGTGGCTGCCCGGAAGTCTCACCTCCTTTCCTTGCTCATTTTCTTACTGCTGTCCAGTCCCATAACTCAGTTACACGGGATCCTCTGGAAGCCCTCTTCCTTTGCAAACCCATTTCCCTCAACCTATTCACTTAACATTCCACCACATCTTTAGCCCCTCAAACAGAGCCTGCTCTTTGTTCACAACCTGACCTCATAAACCAGAGCCAGGGGAGAGTCATCCTCGTTAGTTAGCTGCCTGTGCCACTTCCAGATGTTTCTTTTTCATTTTCACGAGACGCCCCTTTTCATTTGGAGACAATAGAGCATTTAAGGTCATAGGATTTGGATTTGGACCCGTATTTGAGGAGGTTGGATAGATCATCTAAACTTTCTGAGTCTTGTTTTCCATATTTGAATAAAGAGGATAAGAATATCATATTGCAAGGTTATAAAGAGGAAATGTATTCATTCTTTTCAAAAATCTTTACTGATTTTAAGTGCCGGGCATTTTTCTAAGTACTAAACAAACAATTTCTTCCATCATGAAGCCTGTAGTCTCATGAGGCAAGAAAGTCTTCAAATAAGTAAATATGTATACATAATTATAAAATTTAACATGTAAGAAAATACAGGGTGCTGTAACAAAGGTTCATCTGGAGGGATAATTTAGATGTTGGAGAGGTGATCCAGTTGGACCTGTTTGCTTTTTCTGATATATAGCCTGAGTACAAAATCTGCTTTATTTTTTTTCCAACTTGATATATGGTTTTCCCAACACTATTTATTTAAAAAAAACCTCTCTTTACTATCTGATTTGACATGCAATATTCATTGTGCACTAAATTCCCATATATATTCATTCAGGTCTATCTCTGTGTTTCATTAGTCCATCTTGTTAGAGCCAATTCTATAATTTTAATTATTCATGCATTTATTGTATGTTTAAATATCTGAGAAGGGTAGTAACCTTATTGCTCTTTATCAGAGTTTTCCAGACTGTTCTTTTTTAATTATTATTTTAGTGTGCACTTGGAAATTGGCTTACCTAATTCCAATTTGTATTCTTATTATGATTGTTCCTTGATAATTTATAAATGTAACACACTGCTTTATGATATTGAGTCTTCCTAGCAAAGAACACAATGTATCTATACATTTATCCAAGCTAACTTTTAAAAAATATATCTTTATTTTTATTGAAAGACATATGACATATGAAATTATATTAGTTCCAGGTATACAGCATAATGATTTGACATATTGTAGAGTCTATTGTCGGGCGGGGGCCGAGGCAGCAACTAGTGTCTTCAAAATTTTTTTTTAATTTTTAAATTACAGTTGACATTCAATATTACATTAGTTTCAACGCATACTATATTTTTGATCCATGATTGGGAATCTGTGTATGCAGAGCCCAACCTCGGTTATACTCAGATTTTCTACTGCATGGGTGGTGGGCTCTCTCACAAGCTTACATTCATGATATAGTCTTTCCTATAAGATACCCAGGCAGCTGCTCGGCTGGCTGCCTGATGAGCAGCCCGGCACCCAGGAATACACAAGAGTCATGCACGGTAACTATGCTATTCACTCAGCTTTTATTGAATGCAGGTTCACTCAGAGTAGAACATCAACATACATTAATATCCTACTCACATGCCAGCAATCTAAGAGAATTATAACACACACATACACAGCAATCAGTGGGGAATAATGACCCCGAGTCCCAGAGTCTCAGTCTGCAGGTCCAGCAGACAGCACGGTGGGCAAGGGAGTCTTCAGTGTCTTGCAAGGAAGGATCTCCAGAGCCAGGTGGGCAGCAGAGCAGATGAAGTCCTCAGTCCAGCAGGGCAGAGCCTCTGGCAGCTGATGCCAAAGGAGATTAGCGTGGCGTGGAGCTCTGCTGTCTCAGGAGTGGTCTAGAGCCTGTCTCAGTTATACCTTGAAAGCGGTGTACTCTGCCCTTATGGGTCCTTTGATAAGTGTCTTGGAACCCCTGATGCTAAGTGGGGAATTTGCCCAGGAACCTGTAGGTTGTACTTGGCTGTTTTGCCTGATATGGCAAGTGTAGAATATCCCTTTGAGCCTACCTATGGGTCATCCCACTCTGTAGACATGCCTGTTCTGATCATGTGTGCAGAGATCTTGAGTATGTCTCCTTGCTAGATGTGTCTAGCGTGACTTAGGTGGTTTCCCTCTTGAACCAGTGTCATGACTGACTGGCAGCCATCTTGGTTGACACAAGTAACTCCGCTTTGTTTTATATACTTTATGCTATCTTGACCAGACCAATGTCATTTTATTGGTCCTGCTCTCCACAGGTACCCAGGCTCCTGCATTGTTCAAGGGTCAGCTGTATGTTGCAAAATAATCAAAACAATGTCTAGTTAACAGTTAATCACCACATGGTTATTTCTGTTTCATAGTTATTTCTTGTAATGAGAATGTTTAAGATCTACTCTCTCGGCAACTTTCAAATCATTACCTTTAATCACCATGCTATATATTAGATCATCAGGACTTATTTATCTGGTAAGTGTTAGGTTGTACCATTTGACCCCCTTCATCTATTTTGCCCATCCTCCACCTCCTGCCTCTGACAACTACCAGTCTGCTCTCTTTATCTATGAATTCCAATTCTGTTTGTTTTAGACTTTGCATATAGGTGAGATTATACGATATATGCCTTTCTCTGCCTGACTTGTTTTACTTAGCATAATGACCTCAAGGTTCATTCAATTTGTTGCAAATGCCAAGGTTTCCATTTTTATGGCTGAATAGTTTTCTACCATGGATATGTATATGAATATACCACAATTTCTTTATTCTTTCATCCCTCAATGGACACTTAAGTTGTTTCCATGTCTTGACTGTTATAAATAATGCTGCAGTGAACACAGGGATGCAGGTACCTTTTCCAGTTAGTGTTTTTATTTTCTTCTGATACACACCCAGAAGTGGAATTGATAGATCATATGGTAGTTTTATTTTTAATATTTTGAGGAACCTCAATACTGTTTTCCATAGTGGCTGTACGAACTTACATTCCCACCAACAGTGTACAAGGGTTCCCTTTTCTCCACATCCTTCCAAGTTAACTTTTATAATCTTTATGAGTATTAGAAAGATTTTCCTTTTAGATTCTGGATATTTCTTATTGTCTTGAGTATCTTGTCTTTTGTAATTAAATGAGGTTTACTTGTCCCATTTTTTTCTACCATTGTTTGTATATGTGTGTATATATATTCTGCATAATAATTAATTTTTGTGTATTAATAATTTCATATGCTGTGACCTTGCTGAATTCTTTTTTTTTTTTTTTCTCCTTTGGGAGAATTTATTTCTCCAGTCAGAAGAGGCGAAGCAGGAACTGGTTCCTGTGTGTCCCAGCCTGGGCCTGGCCTGGGAGGGGAGGCACAGGGGACAGCATGCTTGGTCCCACAGTTGTCCTGGTTGGGTTCAGGGAGGGCCTGCAGGGGATGTTGGCTCAGAGCCTGGGAGCAGAGGTGGCAGGCCACTGGGCCCAGAGGACAGCACACACAGAGGCAGTAAACACTGACCGGTGGGCACCCCACTCCAGGCCAGCGGGCCTGGGTGGGACAAGTGAGGCTCAGCAGTTGGCCTTGTCCCCCAAGGGCTCCTTGTTGGGGCCGTGGGCTTTGGGTCTGGGTGCTGCCCACTGGGACAGAGAAAACAAAGACGTAAGGACACCCAGCCTCTCAGACGGGACTGGGGGCAACTTGAGTTCTGGCAGTTTGGCTTTCCCCAAACCCCTGGAGCTGTCCCCACAGCCCTAGCTGGGAGACACGGGGGAAGGGGCTGGCCAGGCCCTGGCAGGCCGGGAGCGGCTGCAGCGCGTCCCACACCTCCCCACTCACAGAGACTGCGGATGCGGCGGCAGGGACTCAGGGAAACCACATGCTCCTGCAGACACAGGGGTCAGAGGTTAGTGACGACCCCCACAGCACACTTTCCACATGTTAAGGCATCATGGTTAGCCGGCTACAGAGAGCAATGGACAAACTGACCAGGGAGGAGTGACAGCTGGAGGATGACTGGCCCTCACAAGGCCCAGCGTCATGCACCCCACCTCCACCCCGCACCCAGGAGGGGGAGGCAGAACCACCGAAAAGGCCCAGGGGGACCTGAGCGCCGCACTCCCTTGGTAAAGCCAGGGCTTCCGGTGAGTTGGGTCCGGTGAGGACAAGTGGGAGACCCTGGAGGAATCCGGAGTCGGGGGGAGGCCCAAGCTGCAGCCTCCACCCCTACAGCCCCGGCGGAAGCAGGACGACACTGGACTACGCAGGGGGCTGGGGCCTGTGGGCTGGCAGGAGACCGGGGAACGACAGCAGCGTGGGCGGGGGCCCTGTCAGCACGTTGGTGTGGGGTTGGGGTGGGGTGGGGCACGCACATCCCTCCCTGTCCGCCCTGACAGTCTCCCGGGCCAGGCTCGGCTCTTCCCATCCTTTCTGATGGTGAGGTTACACGCCCAGAACAGGTGGTCAGCTCTGTTGTCCGGAAGCAGCACTCGTAGCTGCAGCACGCCCTTGAGTGCTTCCTCCATGGGGGTGAGGAGCTCGCACTCCTTGGCCCGGCCCGTGGCTCCCTACCAGGTAGTCGGACTTGTCAACCTTGACGCCTTTCCGGTGTGTTTGATGTACTTCACGCCAGACAGGGTCTCTCGGTCTCAGGGTGCACGCGGAAAGAGATCTTTATCCGGTACTCTATACCCCCCTTCAGCAGAAAGAATTGCTTCTTAAAGGCCTGCAGGTCACTTGTCAGGTCCAGCTCCAGAGGGCCCGGGGGCCCTGCCTACCCACCAGGGTCAGGCGGGTCACGGTGACTTTGGGGACGATGGGGTCGACAGACACGGCCCCGCAGCTCAGCCAGGGCCTCCGTGTACTTCGCAGACTCTGGTCGGCCTTCCTCCAGCCCCTGGGTCCCCTGGATGCACCTCTGTGCCGGGGCTTGTAGCTGACCGAGTGCTCGTCCTGCTCGCGCTCGCTGCATCTGCGCGCCGGCGACTCGGCCGGCGGCCTCCGGGGCTCGCCCCGCGCGGGGCTGGGGCGGAGGCTCCGGCGCACCGCGCTCGCTGCCTCTTGCACACAACGAAGAACCTGAACTGCTTTTATTAGTTTCATTTTCTGTCTTTTAGATTTTCCGGTTATACAATCTTATCATTTGCACATATAGAGATACTTTTTTATTGTGTTCAATTTTTATACCGTTCATTTTTCTAGGGTTTTGGTGGTATCAGGCAGTCGATTAGACGACATGAAGTAGCAGCGGTGATTGTGGGCTTCTCTGTGTAGCCCCTGACTTCAGAAGGAATATCTCTAGTATTTCTCCCACAGGAAATATGCTAGACTTAGGACTGAGATAAGGTGTGTATAATCATATAAAGGAAGTTCTCATCAACTCTTATTTTGAGTGCTTTTCTAAAAAAAGAGTAGAGTTGATTATTTGATCAAATTCCCCTTCAATGACTTTGTATATAAACACAATTTTTTATTAATATGCTAACATACATGAATAAATTTTGTATACTTGAACTATTCTTATATTCTTACACAAGTTGGAGGGAGGAACCCACTTGATTATAACACGTTATTCTCTGAACATGCTGTTTATTAATATGTTATTGTCCTTTTGAAATAAGTAAAATAGATCATCTTCTTTATCATCTCTTAGGCTATAATTTATAAAGTAATCTGGAAATTTTCATTTTTCTAAAATCTGGGACAGTTTAAATAGCCTGAGAATTATATGCTCTTTAAAGATCCCTCTATGAGACTAGATAATGGTACTGGGGGGGGGGGGGGGGGGGTTGGAATAGATATTTGCAACATATATAAGCAATTAAATTAGCTTGCAATCACTTCTTTAGGAGTTCCTTTAATTCCAACACAATTTTAGTATTATCTTACAATGTGTAACCTTGATATTCTTAGCTCTGCTTATCTGCTCCAACAGAAAGTATAGTCACAAGGCAGGAGCCTGGAGAAACAGGGGGAAAGGTCATTATGTTTGGAGACAGGAGAGGGCAGGGGAGTCACACCCATTTTGAAGCCCAGGGCTGCGGGAGAAGGGCTAGGCTCAGGGGAGGGCCAGGTGCCCCTTAGGGCCTGAAGGGATTAAGATTCCAAAGGTGGCAGTGAAAGGGACTGAGATGAGGGATGATAGTGGGATTCACCAGGGCTGAGAAAACAGAAGGACGGCATCAGGGAACTAGAGAAGGTAGGTGGTCTGAGCTGGGATTAAGCACTTGCATTTTTCCCTGGACAGGAGAGTTATGATTAGCAGTGGTTGGCCTCCACCCAATTTGGTACAAACTCGGTTGGTGCTGTGACTGCCTGAGGGCCCCAGTCGGCCTGACCTGTCTCGGGTACTTGTTTTTGTACGTGGGCCTGGTGACGGCAGCGCGGCTGAAAGGCGAGATCCCCTAGGAGGTTCTTGGGTGTTCTGGGTTGATGAGCACTGTTGTGCTGAGTCCTGGTATTCTCACTTTCTATGAAATAACTAATAGCAATGGTATTTTTATGAATACAAAACATTCCCTCTTTGGTCATGAGCTAACCTATTTGAACTCAATTTCTGGAGAACTTTGTTATTGTTTTTCCATTGAATTCAGAACTTGCCCTATTTTGATTCGTGAAGCAGGGCTGCTAGCATGTTGTGGTTCCGTCACTGTTTGGCAGTGAATGGGACTCATTCCTTTGAGCTCCCTTTGTTTTGTGAAGCTTGGTGTTCCAAGTTCTCTTGTCCCTAAGGTCCTTGGCTGATGACTGCTTTGTAACCATATTCTTCTATCCAATATGATGTAAAGTAATAGAGCTTGCCAATAACATTCAATACCTCAGACAGAGAGATCACTCTAAGAGAAAAGGCTGAATTCAAGTAATTCATAAGACTAGACTTTGGGCATACACTGGAGGAGGAAATATCAAGGAAGCCAGCGAAGAGAAAAATGCAAAGGTTCAAGCTGCACTAATCCATTCTTAAGAGCCATTGTTGGCCCCTTCAAAACTTCTGTTCTTTTTAACTTTACAAACTGCTGTGTTTATGTGAGAACATTAAGGTGTTATTTACTAGAATTTACCAGTGTCACGCTAGAAGCCATGCAGGAGTTTGGAGCTAAGGCACCTCTCCAGATCCAGGCATTTCCATTGACAATGGAGGTTCGTTTTCAAAGACTTAGATGTGAACTTTTTAAGACGGACAGCCAGGAGCCAGTTGATCTTTTCATGGATCTAGTTTTGATGTGACTTTCAATCTCAGGTTACTTTGATCTTTTTGGTTCCTGTCTCTTAAATTAAGGTGCTTTGCAAACAACTGCATATTCAAAGGCCTCAGAGTGAGTTGATGATATGGTTGATTCTGAACTGCCTTTGGACAGTGTTTTGTTACCCCCACATTCTACTCCTATCCAGTTTTTCCTCCTTGCCTGGTAGCACTAGTTCTAGAAGAAGGTGTTTTGTTTTGTTTTGTTTTGTTTTGTTTTGTTTTAAGCTATTGCCATAGGCATATTAGTTCATGTTCTTCTCTGGGGATCCCCCACATCAAAATGCCAAGCCCAAAATATTAATTTCTTGGCCTTTTATTTATAGTCCTTATGAAAATTATATACCTTACTCTATCCTGTGCTGAAAGATGATACTTTGAAATTTGTTTTCTCCCATGATGTTTATGAAATATGAACGTGTGCTGACTTATGAAATGGGAAACAAATTACAAACTTAGGATATACTTCTTTCTCATTTAATGCAAGTATGGCTGGATTTTTGTGTTTGATCCACACTAGGTGACATTAAGACAAAACGTTAAAACATTAAGACAAAATGTTTTCTGTAATTAGCTCTCTTCATTTGATATTTTTAAAAAGAGGAACAAATTTTGAAAAATTAAAGATAAATAGTAAATACTAACTACAAAAGGATTTCAGCATGAGGAATAACAAATGTATGAGAGATTTCAAGACAAATAAAGTGTTTTAATCCCATGGATTAGTAACTTTTAATTCTTAATATAAACAGTAAAATTTTCGTAATGATGCCACATGTCCATTTGCATTACATAAAAGTTTGGTCATACTTGCTTTAAATCAGAAAGAAGTATATTATAGTCCATATTGTTTGCCTAAATGAAACAATAGTTTCATTCCATTAAATTCTATAAGTATAGTCAATAATTATTTAAAAATTCAATACTATTTACTGTTACATAAAATAAGAATTATGGAAGAGTAGATGTATAAGAACCACTATATAAACTGTTAATATAGACACTTACTATAAATGTCTACATAAAAGATTGAAAAGAAATATGTCAAAATATTAATTTTGAGACATGCTTGTTTTATTCTGCTTAATCTTAAAAGAACTCATAGAATTAATTTCACTTCTAGTCAATCACTTATAGTCTTAAATGAAACAAAGTTAATAAAATACTGACATATGAAGAATGCTTAGATGTAACTTTTAGTTGGTGTTAAGGTGATTCATTAGAAAATCCTTGATTTAATAAATGAGCACATAGTCTCTAAGAGATTTAAAAAAATACATGTAGCTGAATGCTTTAAATTTTTTTGATTAACCCTTTTCTCTCATTATATCTTCAAATATTTTCGAAGTGTAGAGTATTTAAGCTGCTGGAATGATCCATTCAGAATCATCCAGGTGTGTTTACATAATTGAGGGTGCGTCGGTGTTTCCATGAGTCTATTCCATATGAATATTGGGGTGAGCAGACAACATAATAAAAGATGAACACACAAAAAAAATTTTTTTAGAGGTTCCCAATTATTTAGGACAAAACAAGGGCTTTAATTCATTTATCTTGTTATATTTATAATTAAATTAAACTTTTTTCTTAAAAATATACATGGTGAAGCTCTGGCTGGGTGGCTAAGCTGGTTAAAGCATCATCCCATATACCAGAAAGTTTGCAGTTTAGATTCCTGGGAAGAACATGTACCGAGGTTTGATCTCTGGTCAGGGCCTTAGTGGAGGCAACCAGCAGATATTTGTCACATTGATATTTCTCTCTCTCTCTCTCCTCCTGCCCTCACCTTTCTAAAAGCAACAAACATATCCATGGGTGAAGATTTTTTGTAAAGTGTGTGTGTGTTTATATGTGTATAAGTGAAAAGTGAAGGTAAACATGAGGAGGGAAAACAATTTAATCAATTGTCAATGGTCAACTCAGTTCTCAGATCACCTTTTATTTATAGGAAGGGTAATTTTCCGATGCTGCTCCTTAGAGTTAAGGATAACCCTAAATTAGGACACAAGCCTTGCTTTATTCTTTCTTGCTAATATTGTTGAGGAAATAGCCAGATATCCTCAGTTGTCTGACAGTGGTGTCAGCGGCTGTAACAGCAGGGAACCTGTGGAGGAGAAACTGAATCTTAGCTGCTCTAGAGAAGAGGCTTCCACTAAATTCAGTGATGGTGCTGTGCTTGATGGAAGACCTTATGCCAAGAAATCCTTGCCTCTGGGATTGATGAATAACATTTCTACTAGTGACATATCAACTAATCATTTTGTTTACCTTTATCAGCCCCACATGGATGGTCTTATATGATTGATCCCAGAATATAGAATGTACCAATCTTTAAAAGGTATTTCTTTACCCTATCCAAGTGACACACTTATTATTTAATAGACATTCCATCTAAAATTATATTATACTTACGTTTCATTAACAACACATCTGGGCTTCTCAGGCCTACATTCTAAAGAAGTAGCAAGTAGACTCCAGGCATAGCCATTCCTTTTTTTTTTTTAAACTACTGTCATGTTATCTTGTGGAGAGATCTGTTAGGGTCACTATAAAACAGGTTATTAGTTTTTATTTTTGTTGATCTTTCATCGTCCTTTGAGTCCTGGAGTAGGAATCAGCCATGAGATGAAATTCAGCAGCTTGGTAAAGAGTCCCACAGCACCATTACGAATCCTTACACAGAAGCAGGGGCTGAGCAGTGTATGTATTCTCTTGTTGCATAAGAAAATTTTTGCAAGTACATTAAAATTAGGGATGTGTTCTGGATTTACTTTTGGATAAACAGCTTACTTTTTTTTACTCTCAGCCACCGAAAAGAAAAGACCTATAATCTAATGATATGAGTTTATTATCAGGAACCAGGAGTAGCCTTAGTAGACTATTGATTCTACTTGTAATCACTGCCAGAAAAAAAAGAAAATGATTTCAGATCAATTATCACAAAACCAAGGACTTTATTTGGTAGACATCTCACCTAGTTTGCAGTTGACAGCCCTAATTACCCAGTTTCCTAAAAGTCATTGCTACCTAGGATGCTCCCTTCTGGTGAAACATCCCCCGGATTAAGAAGGCTAACTGAGCACACCTGTTTACTTCCCCAAATCCCACCCTCACCTTCTCTACTCCTGCTACATAGTGGAGTGGGTTTTAATTAGGATAGGCTATAGAAAATAGAAAAAGTTATTTTCTGTGAAAATTTAAGTAGTAATATGAGTAAATTTTTATTCTAATACAATAAAATTTTTAAAAATTGGTAAATTGGTTGTGCTTATACTGATTTTATGATAAATTTTTGTTTAAGCAGAACATTTTTCTCCTCACCCACCCTAGGGGAAAAAATGGAGTGAAAATTTTGCAAAGAAAACCAAGGCCTAACTGTGGAACTTCTAAAGAAGAGAATTTGTGATTAAAACTCTATGAAAAGAAGCTTTGGAAAAGAAAATAGAATTGCTTATAGAGACACAAAGGCACCATCTTAGAGAAACAATTTCTATTGTAATCTCTACCAGGACATTTATGAGGATTGAGGTAAGGTAGTGAGGTTTTATATATGCCTTTTGTTTTCTCCATCAGTAAGATTAGAATGATTATAGCCCCATGTTTACAAAAGACCAGGACAAACTAAGCTGACTATTTAATACCTTTGTTTAAGGTTTATTGACAATAAAAACAATCCAAATGTAAATTCTGATAGACATGTCAGAGGATTCCTTTGGAGTTTGATTACTTGAGGTATTGGGCACATGGGAGCAATTGTTAAGAGACATTTTAATGAAGATATTTCTTATCTGGAAAACAATGATTATGAATTTATAATTTTGAGCAGTTATATATTTGTCTAGATATTTGAGAGTAAATTTATTTTTTATCCCCTAGAAGTAAAAAAATAAAAGTTCTTATACAATCCAATACTTTTAAAAATAAGCAGAATAATGCATTTTAATAAACACAAGAAAGACTGTTTCAGGATTGAATCAGATTACTGGATCATCTTGAAGTAAACATCCAGCTGGTATGTTTTTTGACTTTACAGTTTTAGAAATGTGATTTTTCAAAAGTTATCCAGGAGATACCAAGTATTGCAAAATTGAGTCTGGCCCTATGATCTTGTCCTGGAATTCAGTTCTCTATAATGTATTTACAACTTCCTTTAGCTCTCATCTATTTGACATATCTTTAGTTCCTACTATGTGCCAAGCACTCAACTAGGAATTGGGGATACTTAAAAGAAGAGACATTATTTCCACCATTTGAGTGATGATACATAAATACAAACCATTCATTACAATTAAGTATTTTTTGTTATGGACACATTTACAAAATGTAATGGGAAGATAGGGGAAGAGCTCCTAAGTCAATGAATTAGATTATAACTAGGTTCTTTGCTACTAATTGAATGGACTCTTGTTTTACCATTTTAAGAAAAAATAATAATTTTAACAATAACATTATACTAAATTCCAATTTGCATTTTGTACCCCAATTTTTGAATTGCTTTTGGAGCTTAGGATTGTATCTATTAAATTTTTTCATCTATAACTTAGAAAGAGAGCATAAGAGGCTTTGAAAAAGTAAGGCTCTAAGATCTATACAGAAACTTAAGAGTTGTGTTCACAACTACTAAGAACGAGAACCATGCTGATTGTGCAGTAAACCTGGTAACTTCAGATTATTATTTCAACTTTCATCTGTGAAACAGAATAGGTTAATTGGTGATCTGTAAGGAAGTAATAAACAAAAACCTTGCTTTGTCTTCTTGCAAGATTTTATTTGAAAAACTTAGTTCTGCAATTCAATAGGAAGCAGATGCTTTATTTCAGTGTAATATAGTATATAGCTCTTAAAAACAAAGCTGAATCTAATTAATGCCTATTGTTAGAATCTAGTATTTGAAAGATATTTTTTAAAAGACAGTGATTAAATATACCATAGGTATTTTTTCACTTTATGTTTATTGTTTACACTATTACAGATGCCTCATTGCCCCTCCCCCTTTGTCCACCTCTCCCTGCCCTTGTCCCCGCTTCCCTCTGGCTATCACCACACTGTTTACCATAAGATTTTAACAGTCCTTAAGGTAAGAATTATTTTCTTTAGGTATTTTCAATTATTCTATTTAATTAGATATTTCTGAGTTAATGTTATTGGTCTTCAGCTGAGCAGATTTTGAATATACAAAATATGGAAAGATTTTCATAGGCTACAAAGAATAATAATACAACTTATATTCATTGAATACACTCTAATTGCCAGATGTGGCTGTAATCCTGGTGAGCATTTGCAGTTTTGGAGCTAGCTTAAATAATGATGCTGTGAATATCCTTATCTCTCGGTGCATATATGTACCTTTAGGTGATAACGCTAAGCATTTTCCAAAGTGGTTGTACCAATTTTTCCTCCCATTTGCAGTATATAAGAGTGACAGTTCATCATCCTAATCAACACTTGGTGTTTCAGTGTTTCTAATGGGTACATAGTAGCATCCTATTGTGGTCTTATTTTGTACTTCTGTAGTGACTAATAAAGTTGAGTACCTTTTCATATATTTATTAGCCATTGAGATATCCTCCTTTGCAAAGTTTTTAGCCCAAAGACTGGGTTACTTGTCCTTTACTTACAGTAGTTCTCTTTATTTTATACATGAGTCATGTATAAGATAATTTCATCGCAAATAACTTTATTTGTGATAAGTTATGCATTTTAATTCTTAATGATATCACTTAATGAAAAAGTTCTTTTCATATAATTTTATCAATATTTTTCCTATGGATATATACTTTTGTGTAATGTTTAAGAAATATTTGCCTACCCAGGCTAATGAAAAAATACTAATATGTTGACAGGTTTTAGTTCAGTACTTTGATGCTGTCATTCTGTTGTCTTTGAGCTTTCATCAATTTCATGGAAAGTCAGCTATCAATCGATTTTTTTTTCTTTTTTTGAAGATGATGTGTCTCTTTTTCCTCTTTTGCTCTGAGATTTCCTAATTGTCTTTGGTTTTCAGCAGTTTACCTCTAACATACTTAGATGTTATTTTATTAGAATTCATCTTGCGTAGCATTCATTGAAGACCTGGACTCTGTGGCTTGATGTTTTTCATGATTTGTAAATTTCTTCACCATTATCTATTCAAATGTCACTTATGCCCTCTTCTCTCTCTCCTCTCTTTCTGGAAATCTAATTTCACACATGATAAAAATTTTCATGTTTTCCCCTAAGTGTCTTACATTTTTTCATTATTTTTCATCTTTTAAAGAAAGAAAACCCACTCAACACTTGTTACAGGCCAGGTGTGTTCACCCTAGCCACATTCTAGTTTAAAAGTTGTATTCAGCACTCTTTCAAAATCTTACAGTTGGTCTCTGCCACTACCAGTAGGAGGAGCTGTGAGTCCCCACTTCCTTTCCTGTTGCCCCAGCCAGCGCGAGAGGATGCCAGAGGGGCAGAAATGTTGGGCCCTAACTCCCAGTTCCAGCCTGGGGTAGCTGTGAGGAAGGCCAGCCCCTCCGAGCCGCACCAGCAGAGGCTGCCATCTTCGCTCTGGGTCGGAAGCGCAGCCTGCGGTCCTAGCCGCCTGCAAGGCCCCGCCCGCCTCTCAACTTCCAGGAGGCAGGCCTCCTCTCCTCCTGAGGCCAGAACCCGTGCAGGGCCCGGGTGGGCCAAATCTCAGGACTGCCAGGAGCCGTAGGGAAGCCTGGCCTTACCTGCAGCCTGGCCACAAGGACGACCTCAGACTCCATCGAGAGGCTGAGAGCAAGGCCAGGCCCTGAGAGACGCCCCTGGGAGAAGGGAGAGCACTGCCCCAGGCTTCCTCTCCATCGTGGCCAGGCCGGGGGTGCTGGAGGGCCCGGCCCGGATCTGGTGGGCGCAGGGTCCCCGATTAAGGGGGCCAGCACAACCACTAGGCACTATGTGTAGGCCTCTCTTCCCCCATCAGCTCCTAAATTCTTTAAACTAAAGCGGCAGAGGGGAGCTAGCACTTGGTAAAGACGATACAGTGTATCTTTGAGTGAGAGACAGGAAATGCATATGTAGGCAAGTTATTTCTCTTCTGGTGGAGGCGGAGACCCTTTGCTCATCCACTTCTGCTCTGGTAACTGGAAAGTAAAAGCTGCTCATTTCTAAGTGTCTCCTTTCTTGTCTTGAGCTCATCAAGGACTGACACGGATCGCTCAGTGTGGAGCCCAGAGGTCTCCTGTCGATTATTCCAGTGCTGGGTTGGTGAAACCTTCAAGCTGGAGGAGGGACAGGGAGGCGCAAAGGACAGGGGCTAAGTGAGAATTAGGTCTAAAGGTGGAACCTTGCATTCGATCATAATTATTTAGCATGATATGATGAAATATGTAAAACAAGTATTTGTATTACCTTAGTATAATCACTTTGGGTACATTAAAAATGATACTAGACAAATCAATATAAGTGTATTCACATTCTATGATGGTCAGAATGGACCCACCCCAATCCCATTAATCATATTTTCATGAAACATTACATTTGTATATGTTACCTTAGTTAAGTTAATCATAGTAAAAAAAATCTTTAACTCATTTAAAAATACAGGTTTCTGGGCTAGATTCTGTGTAATTTATGCTTTTTGACTCCGCCGCAGTCTAGATATACTGTTTACTATGTTGTACCCTTAGAGAACTAAGGCTCCTGTTAGTGGACAGACTGTGAGCTTTGAAGGTCCCAGTCTTTCTTTTTCACGTTGACTTTTGCTGCTGGACTCTGGGCCTCAGCGTCCTCGTCTGAGAAGTCAGGTGAAGCTACCTATCACTAAGGCCCCTTCAGGCCTGATTTTGCATGACTAATCCATTATAGAGCAAACTAAAATAATGGTGCTTTTGCAGGTTTTTGTTTGTTTTTACTAGAATCAGGCTGGCAGATGCTGCAGGCATCACATGGAAAGGGCGAGGAGGCACAACTGGAAAATGCCCGTGTTTTGAGGGAGTGATCTTAATGAGTGAGAAAACGGCATTTTCTTTTGTTTTAAGGGGAAACAATCCCGAAAATGTTCTTGAGTATTTCTGGATAGAGAAGTACAAAATGGGTGTGTCTTCCTAAATGTTTAAGCACTTGAAGCACTTTTGGACAGCATACTCACCGTCCCAGCTAGTTACTAGGACTGGCCGAGTTCCTGGCCTAGCCCCGAAAAATGTGGGGTTTGAGGTGAAAGGTTTGGCTGCTAAGCCTAGACCCAAGCGCCAGATCCTTTAGCTGGGAAGACCGAGGTGAGGCTGCTGCGAGTTCATCTGCGCGGCGGGCGGCGAGCACCTGTTTCCCGGGCGGGCGGGGCCGGCCCAGAGGCGAGGCCTTGGGGGCAGCCCCTCCTCTTAGCTGGGCAGAGCCCCGCCGAGGTAGGGGCCCAGGTGGCTCAGATGAGGGGCCTGGGGCCCGGGCAGGGAAGTGACTGGCTCGCTTACGTCTTATTTGAACTTTATGGGGGTCTAATTCCTGCTGGGAGGAGGCAGAACCCTGGATAGTGTTTGTGGGTGGGCGTGAGGGCGGTGGCCGTACCGCCCAGTCTCGCCGCCCAGCTCTGCGCCACCGTCTCCTACCCGACGCGTGCGGGCGCGACTGCACGCGCCCGCAGAGGGCTCGCCCCGGAGCCGGGCGCCCCTCGCCTGCCACCTGCGGGACCCAGCCGGCCGGGTGCGGGACGCGCGCGCGCGGCGGGCGCGGTGGCGGCGGCGGCGGGAGGAGGGGCCCACAGCGCGGCCGAAGGACGCCCCGTCCTCTAACTGCTGCCCCCTGGCTGAGCCGGGCGCGGCGAGGAGGCGGCGCCGCTGCCCTGGCCGCGGGACTGCCCTCGGCTCCCTCCCGCCCTGACGCCAGCGCGCCCCCCGGGCAGCGCCGGCGCCTGGGGCTCCGGGTCCGCCCTGGGCAAGGAGACCGCCGGACGCCGCCTCGGCCCCGCGGCTGTCCCGACGTGCGACCGGCGCGCGCTCCTGTGGCGGTAAGTGAACATCTGGAAGAGGCTCTACCGGTGCGTGTGTGTCGGTCTCTGCTCGTCAGCTTTTGCTGGTTGGATTTTTCAGTGGCAGACACCTGTGAGTCACTGGAGGATTCCTGTCCAGCAGACCCTTGGCCAGGTGCCTGGGATAGCGCCTCGCGTCCCCTAAATGGGGAGAGTTAGCCCCTGCCCCTCCCACCTTGGTCTGAGCCTCCAGATGAAAGGCGTTATAAGCTGCAGTCGCACCATCCTTCCTCCTTTATACCTGAGGACTGAATGAAGATTTTCAGGTAAAGATTTGCTTATGAACATTTAATTTGTATGCCAAGCTGTCAGACTTGTGCCCTGAATAGCATAAGATGAGCAAAGTATTAGTTCTTGTACTCTTTAGAGGTGTGGGAGGCTGAATCTGGAGGGTTATTGTGATGCAAATAGAAAATGTATCGGAATAGACAGATATAATCCCTCAGCGGTTAGCAAAGGGATCTGATGTGAGCAAAGCAGAACGATTGGAGTTCTCTTCTGTTTCCCGTTTACCCCTCCCCATCCTTCATGGAATAGGTTAACATAAAATTACAAACTAGGAAATGTTCTCATCAAAGACTTACATCTTTTTAGGATCTGGTGCATAGGTTATTTATCTTAGGGAAAATTTTAATTAAGGATCCAGAGGAATAAGTAATCTATTTTTATTATGACAAAGTATAAATTTCATCAAGATCAAAACTTGAGTATACCTTTATTCTTGGAATGAGGTTGTTTTCACGTACCTGATACAGCTAACATATATAGAGGGGTAATAACATTATTTAGATATTCTGCTTGACTTATTCAGCAGAACAGTCTGGAACAACTTCAGTTTTTAACTTCCTTGTTTTGCCATCAAACAAAAATTACTTACTTATTAAGGCCACAATCTTATAGCAAAAGTGTACTTTAAAATCATAGACCAACCTCCAATCCATTTTAGTATCTCCTTTGTAGAACTCCTGACGTACTAACCACATTTTGATGGAAACTTCAGCAACTGGGAGCTCATTACATTTTGAGATATCCCTCCTTTCTGTTATTGTTTCTCTATAAACAAGGATGTTAGCAAATCCTTGTTTGCCCAGAACTGACAGCTTGCTTCCTTGGACCTGTGAGTCACTTTCCGAGTCACCCTTGCCCCCACCTATGAAACTATATGCAGATTTTTTTCAGTAGAGCTCTAACGCTGTCACCTAAGAGTCCATGACAAAAAAAAAAAAGTTTAAAAACAAAAGGTCTAAAGTGGTACAAAACAAGACTTTTGTCTCCTTTAATTAACAGCCTTTCAGATCCCTGAGCCTCAGCTTCTCATCTGTAAAATGGGAATGATTTTATACTCTCTCTACCCATAGGGTTATTGTGAGGATGAAATGAGATAATCTTCATGAAGTACTTAGTATAGTTGCCTAGAAGTCAGTAAATGTTACTTGTCCTCACTAAGTAGTAATCGTTTTTGTTTCCTCCCTTCCTTAAGATCTCTCTTTTTGCTAAAGATCCTTAGCCCCAAATTGAATTCAATAATTCATTCTAATCTGAACAGTGCAGAGTGCAATTAGTTTCTGTCTTCAAATGGAATCATTCTTTAATTATGCAATTAAAAGTTTCTTGAATGCGAACTTTTTTTTTCTCTTGTATTACTTTAAGCCTCCAATTTCCAGTTTGTTAAATATGTTTTAACCTGATTGTGGCATTCATCATATTAATTCTGCCTTTCGGTTTTGTGTCACCTGCACATTTGGTGAGTCTGTTGACCATTCAAGTAATTGATAATATATGGAACACGTCCCTTTGCTATGGAGGCACATACAGAAGCCTGTGGCACAGTAGAAATGGTCCTGGACTTTTGGAGCCTAGTTTTGGAGTCTGGCCCTGATACCTACTAGCCTCATGACCTTGAAAAACTTCTTTCCCATGTTAATGAAATGAGGTTAGTACCATGTACCTTTCAGAGTGCTTGTTAGAAGCCACTATGCTAAAAGTGTCAAGTACAGTACCGCTGGGAATCTAGTTAGCTCAGTAGATAACAGTGAGGCAAATAATGAATCAGCTGAACTCAGCACATGATTCTAGCCCATGGATCAGACTTCTTCATACGGACATCATGAGAAAAATTTTAATCAAATGCCTCACTAAAAGATCCTGAGTATTCTCTGATCTATTGCAAAAGAATATGACATTAGTTCAGTATGATTTTTTCTTAGTGAACTGCTAGTCCCTAGATATTTCCAATATTCCCCCACCCCTCATGTCCCCTGTTTACCAATTAAATCTTGAATTGTGCAAGAAATGCATATTCAACTCACTGGCCTATAATGCCTAGGAATTCTAATTGCATCCTTCAGCTTTGATTCCCCCCCCCCAAAGAAAGGTAACTGATTTTTATTGATCTAGAATTTCTTAAAATTTTTATTTCATTTTTCAGTTACAGTTCACCTTCAATATTACTTTTTTTAATCCTCACCCAAGGACACTTTTGCATTGCTTTCAGAGAGCAAGGAAGGGAAGGAGAGATTGGTTGCCTTCTCATATGCACTCTGACCGAGGATTGAACCCTCAACCTTTTGGTCTACAGGACGCTCTAACCAACTGAGCCACGCTGGCCAGGGCCTATATTACTTTGTATTGATCTCAGGTGTAAAATTGTGGGGGGGAAAATGTGTGTGTGAGTTTCTAGTCTCTTGATACCACCTCCTTTTCTATGTTTTTTCCAAAAGGCTGTCAGAATATTTATGTGCTCACATCTGTGGAGTCTCCCTGGAATATAATTCACTGGAGTTTGAAGATATGAATTCTTTTAAAGTGACCTCTTCAGCTTGTATCTTGATTCTCTTTTAATGAGGTTTCTTCTGTCCTTTCAGCTTAAAGCTCATTTGCTTTTAGGAAAGCAAAACAGTTGCTGAGCAGTTCTGTTTTCTTTCTCTAATTAATTAATATACCATCTGCCCTTGCATTTGGGAATTTTTTTAAACTGGAGTCTGTTTTCCATGGTAAGGTGTACTGTGAACAGTATGCAGCAAGTTAGTGGTGGAGAAATACAACCAATCACAGCAAAATAATGTTGAAAGTATGTGAAGTAATAAATAACTCCAGTGAGTATCTAATATGGGACGAATCTGTACTTTAAGAATTAGTTTATTGCTTATGCATTAAGAGTTACACAGTTAAGGATATTTCACAAGGGGCTGACGGTAACAAATGAGTGAAGCCGGATGAGTGTGCCAGACACAAGGGAGTGACAGAGCCGTGTGAACGTGAGTGGGTGCCTAGCTCAGAACTAGTCTAGTTCAGAACAGTGTAAACCTTGCACTGGTGAAACAAAACACTGGCCCAAACATGACGACGAGTCTGTGGCCTTTGCTTTAAGTGCCCCTGGAAGAGGTAGAACTATGTATATTTCCGTTTTATTCCCAACATCTAATGCACTGTGAAGCATGTGGATGTTTGATAAACAGCGCCACCTTAATTAGCATTCCTTAAGTGCCTCGATGTAGAGAACTGTTCTGTGCAAAATAAAAGGAGAAATGACTGTTGCCCTTGAGGAATATTTAATCATATTTGGGGAGGCAGCATTTATAAATTAAATAGACCGGATATCAGGTCAAGAAGAGAATTCCGAGAAGGTTTGGAGGAATTCCAGGGAGCCTGTACAGAGGGGGCGGGCTTCCCCTAGCCTGCAGGATGGGACTGATTTGGTTTCAGCAAGGAATGGGGGGAAGGGTGCTGGTGGAGAAAAGGAGGAGGTGCTATGTTTTCAGCACAAGGGAAGGCTAGGAGGAGAAAATGAACCTGGGTGAGTGGGATGAGAACTGTAGCTTGAAGGGAGGCGAAATTTCTTGGGATTAGTAAGAAATCCAATAGGTAAAAAACAGGGCTGTAAAAAAGGTTTACATTACATGTACCTGTGGTCCCCCTCACCCCCCAAAATACTACACCATCAGCTGCTGAGAATAGGAACGCCATGACTCCTTGGAAGTGTGGTGTGTGCATCACAGAATAATTATTACATTTTAAATAGCAAAATTTTCTGAATTTTTGGTCCTTTGACCTAGAGTCTAAATCGATTTGGACACTGTGCTCTCTCATGTCTCCACATGAGAAAAATGATTCTTTTAAGTATTCAAAACTATATATACTACTGCCTGGAATTTAATTCAGTGCATAACACGGAACACTCTTTTAATTTATTATTTATGCCTCCTACTTGTTCTAAAATATTTGAAGTAGTTACACTACATAACATAAGGACTAATCTTGAATTTGCAAGCAATAGAAAAAACGCTCTACCCTTTTAGATTCATTGGCTGGGCCAATAGTAGATTAACAGGAAAAAAATTATCTATTTATGCATGGGAGTTCACAAAGAAATGTAATTCCAGGTGACAGAGTTGGGGACTTAGATACCATCTTAACAAATGGTGATTAAGTGCAGAAGAGGCTAAGAAAGCGCGGGGCTCCTGGGGTGGGGGTATGTTCTGGGAAGGTGACTAGGAAATGTATGATAAATGGGATTGTTAGTAAGGTTCGTCTCAGGAGGTAAGGGTCGTCTCCAGAGTGGTTCTCTTCCTGGTATTGGAGAGGAAGAGACCTTTACAAAGGGAAATTTACTCTCTGAGGATTTTGGACAAAAAAAGGGAGGGCATATTTTGGAGTGGCAAACTCTGATCCCTTTCAAGTTCCTTAACTGACACTTGAGGTGAAGTTCAGCAGCTCAGAAAAGTGTCAGTTAAGATAACTTTATCAATTAAAATGGCTGTGATTTGGGTATTCTGGACCAACCTTGAATTAGAAGCTACATATGACAGTTCTGGCTTGAGTAAGCCCTACGGTCACATTGCTAATTAAATTTTTCTACCCTTACCTAGTCAAAAGCCATTTGAAGAACTCTTTATGTAGAATCTATTGTTTTTTTCTAACTTTTATGAGATCGAAATAACACAAGTTTGTTGTGCATAATATATTTTTCTCCATGAGCCTAGTGAAGTTCAAAGAATACCCTGTGAGAAAAAGATTTTGTGCAGCGATTTTGAGTATAAAGTCAATTTGTTTAGTGGAGCCTTTTCAGCTTTGGTATTTTATGATTTCAAGGTGTCTTTTTTTTTTTTATAAGAACCTTGGTCAGGATCTTGGATGAGCTACCAGTCTGCACTCAGGAAAATGAGAAACAGCTTGACAAAAGATAATTTTACTGAATCCTAAACTCTTAACACAGCTTTTCCCTTCTTCCTGTACATATCACTTTAGGATTATTAAAAAGCACACTACACTGCTCTAGAAAACGTTGCCAAAGTGCATATGTAAATCACAGATGATAAATACTGAGGTTAGGGGAGATACAGGCGTTGCCCAGCTTTTTAATATTCTGCTTTATTAGGGAACCCTGGCCTTTCGGAACCAGTGTCCTGGGGGGCATCATCCACGGCCCCTTACAGACCTCTTCTAGGTTCTGATGGTCAGAATCCTGCGCCTGTGTGCCCCTCTCAGCTCACTCAGCGTGACAGCTTCTCTTTGTTTCTAATTTAGATGAACTAGAGTCCTGTTGGCTGTTTTAATTTGCTTACTGAGCGCTATTACCAAGATTTTGATGTGGATCCAGTGCTGTTCTCTCTCCTCACAAAATGGTTGATCCTCACATTAGCATTAAATCTGGGTTTGAGGCAGCTATGTATTGCGTCAAATAACCAGTCTGGCTTTTTAAAATACATAAATATATATATATGTGTATATATATATAGTGTTAATCTTCACCCAGGGATATATTTTATTGATTTTAGAGAGACAGGAGTAGGGAGAGGGAAAGAGGGAGAGAGAGAAACATCAGTCAATTGCAGTTGGTTGCCCGCTACACGCTCCCTGCCCGGGATCGACCCACAACCTTTTGGTATATGGGACAACACTAACCAACGGAGCCACCCAGCCAGGGCACGAGTTTGGCTTTTTTTTTTTTAAAGATGTATTTCCGATGATATTAATAAGATTTGCATTTGAAAAAATTTGGGAAACAGAAAAGCATAGAGAAGAAATACGTTATCTATAATTCCACCATCCAAAGAAAATCTCTTTTGATTTTTAACTGCGTTGTATTTTTATTCCTTTTCAAGTGTATGTATTTTAAAAATTGGAATCATACATGTATATTATAGTTTCCTGTTTTTAAAAGTTAACTCTCAATTCTGAAGATGTGGATGAATTGTCTAATCATTGTAAACTTTTCTACTATATTTTAGGAGGAAGGTTGTAATATTTTCAGTGTCTGGTATAATTTCTTTAGCTAATGATAATTATACTTAAAATTATATTACATGTCCTGACTGGTGTGGCTCAGTGGATCGCGTGCCAGTCTGTGAACCAAAAGGTCACAAGTTTGACTCCCAGTTAGGACACATGCCTGGGTTGCGGGCCAGGTCTCCCATTTAGGGGTGTGTGAGAGGCAACCAATTGTTATATCTCTTGCACATTGATGTTCTCCCTATCTTTCTCCCTCCCTTCCCCTCTCTCTAAAAAAATAAATAAAATCTTTTAAAAAATCATATTACATTCTATTACAAGGCAGGCTGATAAACAGTCTTGAAAATATTTTAGCAAATGAGTGTTCTAGGAAATTATTAGTTTAAATAACAAATATTGAGTACACAGTACATGTTTTTAAACAGTATATTTTGTTATTAAAAGCCTGAGTTTTTGTTTGTGTTGGTATGGATAAATAAACCACTTGACTAGTAACTTAAAGTTAACATATGAGCAATTTCTTCATGTTACTAAATATTCTTTTTTTTTAAATTGATTTTAGAGAAAAGGAGGGAGGATGAGGGGGGGGAGGAGAGAGAGAGAGAAAGAGAAAGAGAAACACTGATTTGTTGTTTCACTCCTTTGTGCATTCATTGGTTGCCTCTTGTATGCTCCCTGACCAGGGATGGAACCCACAGCCTTGGGGTGTCGGATGTAGCTCTAACCAACTGAGCTACTCAGCCAGAACCTAAATATTTTTTAAAGTTATTATTTATTTTTGTATTATGGGCTACCCTAAAACTTGGTGAATTAAAATAACCAACATTAATTTCAGAGGTTCTGTGAATCAGGAATCTAGGTACAGCTTAGCTCAGTGCCCGGGAAAAGGCTCTGTGTGTCAGTTGTCAGTTGGGGCTGTGCTCTCATCTGAAGGGACGGCCCGGTTCCTTGCGCACCGCCGTACAGGGGTTCCCTGGGTTCCTTGGGCACTGCCATCCAGCGATTCCTTCCCTTTTGGGGCTTCTCCACAGGGCGGCTCACAACCCTGCCGATCAGAGTGAGAGGAGGGCAAGACAGTATCTTTAAAACCTAATCTGGGAAGTGGCCCCCCATCACTTTCGCTGTACTCCATGGTTAGTTGTTAGAAGTGAGCCATTAGTCCTACACGGAGGAGAGGGGATTAAACAAGGATGGGCGCTCCAGGAGGTGGGGACCATGGAGGCCGTTTCAGAGGCCATCTGTCATAGTTACTTAAGTGCCACTATATTCCAGGATATAGACATACGATAAATCTTCTTGTTGGACATTTGTTTCCAATTTTCTTTTTTATTATTAGGCTTTCGTGAAAATTTCTGTGTATACAATTTTTTTGTCTTCAGTTGACTATTTCTTTAGGATAGATTTCTGAAAGTGGGATATTTGGAGTAGGGCTTTTCACATGAATTGTCATGCTACTGCGGAACCAATTTTTAGCGCTGACGCCTGTGTTTGAGAGTAGCCATTGCAGCCCATCCCCTTTAACACAACTCTTTCCAAGAATAGGTTTGTAAACTATTGTTCCATAATTAGGCCGTTTATTTGAATTAGCATATGTCACAAAACCTGAAAGGGAGGTAATGTGACAGAGCAGCAAGATCCCTGAAACCAGCATCAAAAGGTGTGGGTCCCACAGCAGGCAGGTCCCTCAGGAAGTGTCATCATGGCCGCTTGCTCACCAGGCATGAGACTTAAGATATTTACCCTGCTGAAGTAAACAGTTACACATTAGGGTATGTTGTAAAGTGAGGAAAAATAATTCCTTCCATTGTATAAAATAATTATGAGACACCAGGGGAAGAGGCGAGGAGAGAGTGGAAATGAGATATGCTCAATAGAAACAGAATATTTACTCTGAAAGTTCAACACTGGATCATCACTTGTGACTTATGGTTGTACACACACACACTGTTGCTCTTTGTAATAATCAGGAATTTCTTTCAAATTGTCTAAACAAATTATTTAAAACAATTAACATTTACTGAGGCCCTTCGTTGTGCTAGGTATAAAGAAGTGAGACTACAAAGATGAATAACAATTATTTATTACCCATCTTTTTTTCAGAAAGAATTTAAGTGGTATAACCATATTTTTGCCTTCAAGTCTATCTGCTGTGGGCACAGAGTGGGAAACGAGTAGAATGGGAGAAGTACAGTGACAAACATGTCATGGGAACCCAAGGCAGTGACAAAGTAATATTGTGTAGTTAGAAGGCCTTTACACAGGAAGTGTACTTGAGATGGACACAAAAGAATACATAAATTTTTATAGAGAACAAATCTGTAAAAAGTAATACTAACGGGGGTTAGGAATTATAAGGAAGCCATTTTAAAAGAGAAAGCACTTTATGACACAGGAGCCTATAGAATAAGTAGTTGTCCTAGTACGTAAGGATGATTGGATCATGATTTTCAGATTGCAGTGAGCTGAGAACTGAATGTTTGTTTTTGTATTAGTTTTGGTTTCGTGCTCTGATTCAAGCTCAGATTCCTAGTTTCAGCTACAGGATCTAAAGAATAGTCCAGTTGTAACAAACTAAAGACAATATTCTGACATTGTTACCCACTCTTCACCCTCCCCCACCCTCCATTTAACAACAGTTGCTTAAGGAACTGGCTTCAGAATTTTACAGAGCCTAATTCATGTGTCACGAGTACTATTGTGTCATTTAGCTAGAATGCAACATGACTAAGAAATGAGAATAGAATATGAAGTTTAAATGTTTCATAATGTTAGTGCTGATCTAGATCGTTTTCTTCAACTAGTTGTTTGTTTTTTTCCAACTAATTGGTCAGAAACTACTCTTCATTTTCCTGCAAGGATTTTAGACAGTGCTGGCGGAATTGCTGCAGACTGAAGTTCATTGTCATAAGTAGGGGTGGTCGGGTGAAGCCAGACATGTACCCAGAGTCAAGCCCAGAAGGGAAATGTCTGCTTGTTTCTCTTCTTTACATGGACCACCTGGTAAATGAGAGGAAGCATTGACCCCTGACGTGGATCCATCACCTGATTCTAAGTGACCATCAGAATTCTTAGATTATAATTCTTTCCTTAATTGTAATCTTAAAATATTATAACTAAAGCACTTAAAATAATTAGTGATTTGATGTTAGTAGGGGACAATCTAAGAGAAAAAAAAGGAAAGAATACTAAACATCTTTCATGTTCTGAGGCAGTTCCACATGTGTTTCACATAGAAGCTCCCTTAATTTTTATGATGAACGTTTAAGGTAGATTCCCAGTTTACAGATGAACTTATACCCCACGGCACTATTCAGGTGTGTTAGACTCTCCAACATTGTCCCTTCACTTACTGTTATTTTCTCTGCCTCTTCATTGAGAAAATCTGGGCCCACATGTGACCCCATGAATTCATCTTGAGGCCGCCCTGTTGGTGTGCAGCTGCGTGCCACCTGCGCTCCGTGTGCCTGAGGATGGGACAGCTGTGTGGTCAGGTTCCAAAGATTGTGCAGTAGGGCTCCTTAGGTGACCTTTGACTAACCAAAATCATACTGGGTTTTCCAAAAAGTTCATTTATTTTCTTTCTGTACAATGGCTCTGGTAGCGTTTAGTTGTCTTTAAAACTTCATTCAAAACAATTTTGTTAGACTGTATTGTGACAGCTGTCATATCAGCATACATTTAAAAAAATCAAAATTGGTGAATTTTTGTGTAGCCATTTTAATATTGAAGATGGAAGAAAATATATAACATTTTCAGCATATTATGCTTTATTATTTCAAGAAAGGTAAAAACGCAACAGAAATGTGAAAAGAAATTTGTGCAGTATATGAAGAGGGTGCTGTGACTGATGGAATGTGTCAAAAATGGTTTGTGAAGTGTCTTGGTACTATTGACATTTTGGCTAAATACTTCTTTGTTGTGGGGCCGTCTTATGCATTGGAAGATGTTTAGCAGCACCCCAGCCTCTGCCCACTAGAAGCCAATAGTGGGAGGTAGCCGACATACCCAAAATATCCAGATCAATGAAGTTACTGATGAAAATTAAAAATGTCTTTTATTTTATGGAAAAACACCGAACGGACTTTTTAGCCAACCAAATATTTCCCTTATTTTCTAGCTTTTACTTTTTGGTGACAGTATTAAATTTAAATTGAATTCATTTCTGTTTGCCAGTTTAACGGGTATCATTTGATTCTGTTTTAAATTTATAGTTTAAGTCACTGATTCTCAGTATTACCAATGCAAAAATCTCTGATTAATGTCCAGTTTTCTTGAACCTTCCCCCAAGAAGAAGGAAAATACACCCTTAATATCCATTATTAAAGAACAAATAATGACAAACACACTATTAGAACTGTTATTTTTTTTCAATGCAGTTGGTTATATTTCTTAATGAACTACCATTTTTATTAAATGCATCTACATTGAAATTTGAAAGATAGTGTGTGTATACACACACACACATGACTATTTTTAAAGACTACAATGTGGTGTTTATGATACAGAGATTCACAGTAGCTCAGGGCTAGGGTCCACTTGAAACTTGACTTATAACTTGATATAAACTTATAGACTTAAGATATAAACTTATAGACTTTAGATATAAACTTATAACTTGAAATATCAATAGAAACCTATTTAAAGGCTTAGAATATGATATAAAGTATGGCAGCAGTAATAATCATTTCTGTTAATCTGGTATTTAAGATAGACTTTCAGAGATTTAGCAGCCTGTTTATTTTCAGAGCAAATTTAGACTTTTTGTTTTTTGGCTAGAACTTTGTGTTTAGGCCCAACTCATATTCAAGTTACGGCTGTGCGTGTGTGTGCACGTGCGTGCGCACACGTGTGTGTGCGTGAGAGAGAGAGAGAGAAACAGACAGACAGACACTTTTCCTGGCTTACTCACCAGATTCGGTCCGATGACGCTGTACCCAGGATGGAGGACCAGGGCTCCAAAACGAGCTGCACAGAATGGACTGCAGTTCCAAGGCCCCAGTGGAGACCCAGTAGTTGCTAAATCCACTGCTGAGGGAAGTGCCAGGGCTGTGGCCTAAAGCTTTATATGCTTAGTGCTTTGAGGCTTCAAAGTAACATTGAGGGAAACAAATAATAAAAAGGGCTTTCTTTTATTTAAATATGGCTGTGCGGTGTGTGTGTGTTGGGATTTGGGGACAAAAGGAGAGAGAGTGGTGGGAGGAAAGGCACCTTTTATTTTATTGTTTTTGGCTGCAGTGTCATGTACAAATGACCATGTCGCCTATTAGGGCAAACCAAGGACTCTGAGCATCGGCGCTGCTTACAGTCCGAATAAGTTGTCATCTCGTTTTCAGTTTTTCTCCCTTTGAATTTATTTTGTTAAATAAGTTTGAAAGCCCCATATTAATGTATTTGGTTCTGGACACATAATGGAGACTCAGTAAAGACTAGCTGGGTGGTTAAGGAATGTTCTTACTGATAGATCTCTGCATTATCTTATAATTACAAACTAAAGTATAAAATAACTTAATTTTCACTATTTTTGAAAATTGTATTTTTAAACATTATATTCTGTATTCAGCCAGTTAAAATGACAAATGAAATGAAATACTCTTCTTGGTTAACACCCAGCATTTAATGTTTTATGCCTTCGACTGATACGCATAATACTTTCTACCCTGACAGGCGAACAGTGCAGTCTGAGAACTCAGTACAGCTGTTTGTGCTGTCCTAAGAAGGCCAATCGTACAATCTTCTAAACTAGTGACTACTATTAAATCTTTATTTCCTAATTATGACTCAACTATCTTATTAGGGGAGAGTGAAATTATACAAAGCTTATTCTTCAGTGGTGTTTGGGTAGGGACTGTAATTTCCTTTTAACATATCATGTATTTGAATAGCTGCTACTATGAACAGTAAGTAGGAGCATAAACTTTTTGTTTTTGGCTCTGACTTTTCTTTAAGGATCACACCTCCTTATATCTCAGGAGGCTTCTGTGGGATAGAAACCACAGAACTGAAATCTGATTAACAAAAATGTGGGGCAGTTGGCCAATCCTGTTCTATCAGGACAGCTTGTGCTCTTTGAGTCTCTCTGAGCATGCGGTGAGCAGTTCTGTTAGACAGCTACCAGACCAGCTGTGTGCCTACTAACAGGGACATATTGGTGGCATTTAACCCAAGATGGGGCCTGAAGGCCAGAGCTGACAGCCAGCCCTAGGACAGTGGTCTGCTTGCGAGGCTTGGAAGCTCTGGGCCATTATGTCCCTGCTGATAGAGACCAGCTCAGGGCCTGGGGCAGGGAGCAGAGGGTAGCAAGAGACCCTGGGAAGGAGCTACATTGGTCTTTATTGGTAAAAGTAAACTTTATAACGAGGAATGGAGGTAAGTTTTATAAATTCAGGAGGGAGGATTTTTAACACTTGGAAACATACGCTAGGATTGGATAAAGTATCGTTGAAACAACCATTATTTCAAGAAGAGCCTCAGACTAAGAATTGGGAGCTCCATGCTTACTTGCCATGTGATCTCTGGGTCAGTTGCCTCTGGAAGTGGAACTCGCCAGGCCTCTCTGCCTATTTTATCTACTTGCTGGAAGGAAGGTAAGGGTAAATATAATGTAAGTTAGTAAACTGAGGTGATGAATAACTGTATAGAACAGTAGTCTTCTATACTTGATAGAAGCGCTGTGACTAAACTAGTTGACAGCATAAATATTTTACCATCTAGGTGCTTTGAAGTCCTATAGACAATCCAGAGGTGTGCCCAGACTAAAAGTGGGGGCGGGGGGGAGGTGGAATATTAATAATCCAGTTCTTTGGGTAGTGTTGCACATCCCTCTCCCCACTCAATTCCCCCTGCCCTTTTCTACAAGCTCAGGAATAACTGTTACAGGCAAAGGACTCTCACATTTAATATCCAAATTGATTTTTCTTTTATTGCCATTCAAAATCAAAGCACTCTGTAAGTTTCCAAAGGAAGTGAAAAATGGATAAAGGCCTTCAACTGGCAGTTAGGAGTAGGAGGAGGCTTCGTACTCTTCTGTAGGTCCAGAAGATTATGCCCGCCATGTTTGGGCTGATTTTAGGCCAGTGTAAGAATAAAGCAAACAACACACCTATCGCGGGAGGCGCACAGCAACAGCAGCAGGTCTGTGCTCAGGAAGCTGCCCCATCCTGTTAAGAGCTGGAATTTTAGACTGGTTTTAAAATTTGGTGTGACGAATTCAAGCAGGCAGCCTTGGACTTCCATCTCCCAGAATGTTCTCAAAACCTGTGTATTTACTGAAGTAAAAAATTACAGTGAAATGCACAGATGTTAAGGTTCCTACTTGACAGTGATTGACAAATGTATACACCCATGTAGTCAACACATCAATCAAGATAAAATAGAACATTTCTGTGACCCAGAACGTTCTTTCATGTCCCCTTCCAAGCAGTCCTTTACCACCTTCCACCCAGACAGCCACTGTTACAATTTCTATTCATGGGTAAGTATTGTTCATACTTGAAATTCATGTAAATATCAGTCTTTTGTATCTGCTCGCCATGTTTCTATTATTGCACATAACAGCAGTTCATTCCTTTCTATTGTCAAGTGGTAGTCCATTTTATGGACGTCCCTACTTGTTTATCCATTTGCCGAGAGATGGATATCCTGGCTGTTTGCAGCTTTGGCTATTGTGAATAAAGCTTCTAAGGATATTGTTATTGTTATAGAAGTTTTTTGCAGACATATTTCCATTTGTCTTAAATTCCTAGAAATAAAGTGGCTGGTTCATAGAGTAAGTGCGTGGTTAACTTTGTAGGAAACTGCTAAACAAGTTCTTTAAAGTGGTTGCACCATTTCCCACCGCTCAGCTATATATGCAGTCTGCATTCTCACCAACACAGGGCATTGCTGGGCTTAATTTTAGCAATCCTAGTGGGTGTATAATGGTATTTGCATTGTCGTTTTGAAAATACCTGTTTAATTTTTAATTTGCATACAGTGAAATTCACTTTATTTTGGTGAATAGTTCTGAGTTTTAATATATGTTATAGATTCATATGGCCACCACCACAATCAGACACAGAAAGTTCTGTTCCCTAAAAAAAGTTCCCTCCTGATCTGCCCTTTCATAGTCATAGTCTCCTCCGACCCCTAACCCCTGGTAACCACATCTGTTCTGTCCCTACCTATAATTTTGCCTCTTCCACAGTGTAATATAAATAGAATGACACAGTATGTACACTTTTAAAACTAGCCTCTTTCAATCAGCAGACTGCCTTTAAGAATCATCCCTATTGGTATCCTATCTTCGTTTTCAACTTTTGGCAGTTATAAAACCACAATAAACATATCAGTAAAGGTGGTTGTGTGAACACAAATTGCATTTCTTTAGGGTAAATACCTAGTAGTGGTATTGTTGGGTCATGTGATAAGTGGATGCTCCAACTTTATAAGAAACTGCTAAACGGTTTCTCTGACTGGCCGTGCCATTTGCATTCCCACTGGCATGTAGGAACGTTCAGGTCGCTCCACACACTCACCAGCATGTCGTGGTGGTTTTATTTTGCTTCTCCTCATAGGTGTAGAGTGGTAGTTTACCATGGTTTGAATTTGTATTTCTTTAACTGCTAGTGATGTTGAGCATCTTTCCATATAATTACTTGCCCTCTATCGGTGGCCTTGGGTGAAAAGTCTGTACAAATGTTTTGTTCATTTAAAGAATGGAGTTGTTTTCTTACTGTTGAGTTTGGTAGTTTTTTTATATATTCTCGATTGAAGTCATCTGTTTTTGATAAATAATTTGTAAGTATTTTTTCCTGATCCTATGGCCCTTTATTTTCATTTCCTTCACTGTGTTCTTCTCAGAGAAAAAGTTTTCAGTTTTGATCTAGTCCAATTTATTTTTTTAATGGTTCATGCTTTTGGTGTCATATCTAAGAACATTTTGCCTAACCCATGATGACTCTTTCCTGTCATCTTGTAAGTCTTCTAGTTTTATATTTTACATTTAAATCTCTGATCCCTTTTGAGCTAATTTTTGTATAAAGAGTAAGGAATAGTTCAGTTGAGGGGAGGATATATGTGTGTCCAATTGTTCCAGTCCCTTTTGTTGAAGACTGTCTTCTTGTATTGAATTATTTTTTAATGTCTGTCAAAAATTAGTTTACTGTATTTTTGTGGGTCTGTTTCTGCACGCTATTCTCTTGCATAGATTTGTGTCTAGCCTTCCTACCATACCGCACTATCTTGATTGCTATAACTTTAGAATCATTCCTAAAATTGGGTACTGCATGTCTTCTAACTTTGCTCTTTTTCAAATTGTTTTACTTGGCTATCCAAGTTTCTTTGATTTTCTATATACAACTTCTTTGTTTTTTATTTTTTTATTGAATTTATTGGGTTACATTGGTTAATAAAATTATGTAGGTTTCAAGCATGCATTTCTGACATTCACCATCAGTATTGTATTGAGTGTTCACCACACAAGTCTCCTTCCATCACCACTTGTCTCCCTTTTACCCTCTTCTTCTTCTCCCCACCCCCTTTCCCTCTGGTAACCACCATGCTATTGTTTGTGTCTGTGAGGTTTCTGTGTGTCTGTTTGGCTTAATCCCTTCACCTTTTTCACCCAGCTACCCAACTCCCTTCCCCTCTGACAGCTGTCAGTCTATTCTTTGTATCTGAGTCTATTTTGTTTATTTTGTTTATTAGATTCCACAGATAAGTGAAATCATATGGTACTTGTCTTTCTCTGACTGCTTTATTTCACTTAGCATAATGTTCTCCAGGTCCATCCTTGCTGTTGCAAAGGGTAAGAGTTCTTTTTTTTTTTTTTTTTTTTTTTTTTTTACGGGCAAGTAGTATTCCATTGTGTAAATGTACACTTTTTTTATCCCCTCATCTCCTGGTGGGCACTTGGGCTGCTTTCAAGTCTTGGCTACTGTAAATAATGCTATAATGAATATAGGGGTGCATACATTCTTTCAAATTGGTGTTTCAGGTTTCTTTGGATATGTTCCCAGAAGTGGGAATTGCTGGGTCATAAGGCAGATCCATTTTTAATTTTTTGAGGTACCTCCACACTGCTTTCCACAGTGGCTGCACCAGTCTGCATTCCCACCAACAGTGCGCAAGGGTTTTCCTTTTCTCCACATCTTCATCAATACTTACTGATTTATTGATGATAGCCATTCTGACAGGTGTGAGGTAATATATCATTGTGATTTTTTTTTTAAGATTTCATTTATTTATTTTTAGAGAGGGAGAAAGGGAGAGATACATTGATGTGAAAGAGAAACATCGATCGGTTGCCTCTCCTATATGCCCCAACCGGGAACCAAATCCGTAACACAGGCATGTGCCTTGACGGGGAATCAAACCAATAACCCCTCCCTTTGCAGGATGACGCCCAACCAACTGAGCCATCCGGTCAGGGCTCATTGTTATTTTTAATTTGCATCACTCTGATCATTTGTGACCCTGAGCATTTTTTTATGTCTGTTGGCCATCTGTATGTCCATCTGTTTGGGGAAGTGTCTGTTCAGGTCCTTTGCCCATTTTTAAATTGGATTTTTGGTTTTTTAGTGTTGAGTTGTGTCAGTTCTTTATGAATTTCCTTATACAATTTAGAATCAGCATTTCTGTATCTATAACCAATCCTCCTGGGATTTGTTTTTGGAATTTTAGAATCAGTTTATCAATGTCTACAAAAAGCTTCCTGGAACTGTGCTGAATTTATGTATCAATTTATGTATCAATATCTTAACAGTATTATCTTCCAGGCCATGAACATTGCTTATCCAATTAGGTTCTTTCTTTTTTCTCAATAACAATTTGTATTTCTCATGTACTATACATACAATATATAATGTAGTTTTGTTCGTATGTTTTGTTAAATTAATCCTTAAGTGCAAAATTTTTTGTTACTGCAATTGTTATTGCCTAAATATACAGAAGTACCATTGATTTTTGTATATCAATTTTTCATCTTGAGACCTCGATAAAATTGTAACCCTTAGGATTTTCTACATATACAGTCATGTCATCTGCAAATAAAGTTATGTTTTTTTCTTTCTGACAACCTTTAAGCATTCTATTTCTTCCTTGTTTACAGTACAATATTAAAGAGGATTAATGAGAATGAACACTATTGCCTTGTTACTATCACAGGGAAAAAGTGTTGTCTCTCACCATTAAGTTTAACGTTAGTTTGAGGAAGCCCCTCCTACTGTTAGTTTTCTGAAAATTTTTATCATGAATTTTTTTAACCAAATGCTTCTCTGCATATAACGAGATGAGCTTCTGGTTTTCTTTCTTTGTTAATATAGAGAATTATGTTAATTGACTTTTCATTATTCCATTGCATTTCTTGGATTCCTTGCATAAATCCTAGTTGGTCATCAGGTATTAACCATTTTATGTTGCTGGAGTCAATATGACATTTTAAAAAATTCTATCTATGTCTATGTTCATGAGGGATATTGTCTTGTTGTAACAGGGTAATTCTGACCTCATGTAGCATGAATTGGAAGTGTTTCCTCTTCTGTTATCTCCTGAAGAGTTTGGGTAAGATTGGTATTATATTTTCCTAAAGTATTTGAAAGAATTTAGAGCACTAGTGTAGCAATTTGCGCCTGGAATTTGTTGTTATTGTTTATGGAAAAGTTTAAGTTACAAATTCTGTTCTTTAATTGATACAGTTATCAGACTTTTCTATTGTGCCAGTTTTGGTAACTTGGCATTGGTATAAAGTTGCTTACAATATTCCCTTGTTAATCTTTTAATGTAGTTGTATATAGAATTTATAATGTTCCTTTTTCACACACATCTTGGTAATGCGTGTCTTCTGATTTCTTGTTTAGACTAGATGGAAACTTAACTATTTTTATTAGATCTATTTAAAGAACCAGTATTTGTTCCAATGATTTTCTCTATTTTTGATCCCTTTTCTTTGCTTCATTGATTTCTGATCTTATCTATATTATTTCCTTCCTTCTTAGAGTCTAATTTATTTTTCTTTTCCTAGTTTCTTAGGGTGAAAGCTTAGATCATTGATTTAAACCTTTTGTTCTGTTACAAGCACTTAAATCTATTAAATATTCCTCTACAGTTTCATGATGCATTTCAAAATTTTTGATATGCTATGGTTTATATTATTCAGTTGAAAATATTTTAATTGCCTTCTGATTTATTCTTTGCTCCATGGATTACTTAGAAATGTGATAGTTTTCCAAGTATTTGGGGATTTTCTGGATTTTTTTTATTGTATTTATTTCTTTTTAAAGATTTGATTTATTTTTAGAGAAAGAAGAAGAGGGGAGAAAGAGTAGTGTGTGAGAAATATCAATGAAATTTCTTAATGTGAGAGAGAAGTATCAACCGGCTGCCTCTCGCATGCCCTCAACTGGAGACCTGGCTCACAACCCAGGCATGTGCCCTGACCAGGAACGCAACTGGTGACCTTTCGGTTTGTGGGACGGGGCCCAGCCCACTGAGCTACACCAGTCAGGGCTATTATCTTTTATTTCTAATTTAATTCTGTGGTGGTTGTAAATTATACTTTTAGATTTCAAGCCTTTGAAATCTGTGGGGACCATCATGTAGTCTATCTTGGTGAGTATTTTATATGCATTTGACAAGAATATGTGTCCTACAGTTGCTGGGCACCGTCTTCTATAATGTCACTTATCTATCATGCAGGTTGTTGAATCACAGTTGTTCAAAATTTGAATTCCTTACTTTTTTTCCTTTGGATATTCTATCAGTTCCTGAGAGAGACTAATATTTATATTTTCCCCTTTTGTTCTGTCAATTTCTCTGTCACGTATTTTGAAGCTGCATTAGGTTCATACACATTTATGATTGTCACTTCTTCCTCACTGGCAAATAAAATGCCCCTCTTTATTTCCGGTAATGGTCCTGGTCTTGAGTCTGCCTTGTCTGTTATTCCCATAACCCCAGCAAACTTTCAGTGCCTCCTGCTTTCATAATGTTTCCTTTCCAACCCTCTTGGTTGCAAACTGTGTATCTGTATTTAAAGTACATCTCTTACAGGTACCGTATAGTTGGATTTTAACTAAACTTTATTTTTTAGAGCAGTTTTAGGTTCATGGAAAAACTGAGCAGGAAGTACAGCGATCCCCTGTCACCCCACCCTTCCAGCCTCGCCCGCCACCGCCATCCCACCCGAGTACTCCATCCGTGAGCCTACAGTGACAGACTGGGATCACCCTAAGTCCATAGTTTTCATTAGGATTCACTCCTGGTATTGTACAGTCTATGGATTTTGATAAATATATAATGATACATGCCCATCATTGTAGTGCTGTACGGTTACTTCACTGCCCTAAAAATCCCCTGGGCTCCACCTATTGAACCCTCCCTCCTTTCTAATTCCTGACAACCAGAGCTTACCTTTTCCAGAATGTCATATAGTTGGCTATTCTGTAACTGCCTATTTGAACTTAATCCCCTCACCTCTCACCAATTTTCCCACTCCCACCCTCCCATCTCTTTATATTTAACCTTTGGCATTTTAATCACGATGTGTCTTGGAGTGGGCTCTTTGCGTCCACCCTGGTTGGGACTCTGCTTCCTGCACTTGCATGTCTATTTCCTTCACCAAATAAGTCTTCTTTATTTTTTTCAAATAGATTTCCAATTTCTTGCTCTTCCTCTTCTCTTTTTGGTACCCCTATGAAGCTAATGTTGGATTGCTTAAAGATGTCCCACATGCTGCTTACACTATCCTTGTTTTTTTGGATTTTCTTCGTGTTGTTTTTTTTTTTCCTTCCTTATGTTCCAAATCATTGATTTCTCAGCTTCATCCACTCTACTGTTGATTCCCTGTAAATTGTTCTTTATTTCAATCAGTGTACCCTTCATTTCTGACTGGGTCTTTTTTATGCTGCTGAGGTCCTCACTAAGTTACTTGAGCATCCTTATAACCAGTGTTTTGAACACTGTATCTGATAGAGTGCTTATCTCCATTTCATTTAGCTCTTTTTCTGGAGTTTTGATCTGTTCTTTCATTTGGGTCATGTTTCTCTGTCTCCTTGTTTTGGAAGACTCCCTGTGTTTGTTTCTATGTATTAGGTAGAGCTGCTTTGACTCCGTGTCTTGGTAATATGGCCTAATGTCACAGGTGTTCTGTAGCGTCCAGTGGCACAACCTCCCCCTTCACCCAAGCTGGGTATCAAGATGCACCCTTCAAGTGCACCCTTGGTTGTTGTTGCCAGATCAATGGAAGGGGTCTTCCCAGGCCAGTCATCTGCAAGGACTGGCTGTTACCACTTACCACCAACCTCCACCCTCTGCGGAGGATCAGCTGTGCAGGGGCAGGGTGCTGGTGCTCCGATGTGGTCTATAGCTGCCCACTAGGCGCGCAGGCCCTGGGGTTTCCTGGATGGTGCAGCCAAGGCAGCCCCGACCTGTGCTTTGTCTGGGGTCACCCTGCCTGAGCTATAAAGCAATCTGAGATGGCTGCTACTTCTGCTGGGTTTGGAGATTTCTAGGCAAAGCCAAGCTATGAATCTAGACTAATTCCAGGTTTGGGGCTCACTGAGGCCAACTGCTGCTTATTTGAGAGGATTTAGGAAGTTATAAAGCATTAGCCAAGACCATTCATATGGAAAAGCAGCTTGGGTAGGCCCATAAGTTGGCTAGGATGGAGTCTCTGGGGATCGATCACCAAGGTGGATCAAACAGTGTTAGCAAGGTTCATGGAATCTTAGATATGGCACCAGTCTGCCAGCTCGCTGCAGGGAGGGCTCAGAAAAGGGACAATGGCCTCTGCTCACCTTGATGCCAGATACCTCAGCCTCCCGCTGTGTACCACTGGTGCCCCTCAAGCCACCACTCTGTTGCTATAGCCCAGAGGGAGTGAGTCTGGGTAGGTGAATCTGTGAGTTTAAGAGGAACTGCTTGGGGCTCCAGAAATTTCTTCCACCAACTCAATCCCCACTGGTATTTGCAGCCAGAAGTTGTGGGGACTTATCTTCCTGGCACTGGAGCCCTGGGCTGGGGGGCCTGGTTGTGGGGCTGGGCTCCTCACTCCCGAGATTTTTACCCACCACACATGGGGTGGGATCTGCCCATTCTGTGTCTGTGCCCCTCCACACCCCTCCTGCCAGTCTGGATGGATGTAGTTTTTTCAATTTTGTAGCTGTCATACTTCTATTCAACTCAGTATCTGTCGGTTCTGAGTGATGGTCTGTGTTTCAGCTGTAGTTTTGATGTGGTTGTGTGAAGAGGCGAGCCACGTCTGCCTGTGCCGCCATCTTGACTGGAAATTCTCAAGAATTTTTATGCATTTGAGCCAAAGTTGATGACTAATGCCTGAAAGTAAAATCTAAAATGCTCAGAGAATAAGTTCACACTTTCTTTTATGCATCTGAAATTAAGGAAAGAATGTAAGGAAGAAGGTTACATGAAGGTGGAGGAAGCAAGGCAGGGTCTGGATTACAAGATTATGAGCTTTCTCAAGGGTGCTTTCACCTTCAAGAGGTATTACTTCTGGCATTTCAATGGCGTGTTAACCTAGATGCACAAAAACAAGGGACAAGACTGCCTTAAAACTTTTAAATAAAGAAGTTACAGGCCTGAGTGTGACTACCCACCTTACCTTCCCAGTTAGGAATTTATGGTTTATTGTAACACCCCCTTTTTGTCAACATATCAAACAAGATTGAGAATGAGTTACTAGCCCTGACCAGTGTGGCTCGGTTGGGTGTCGTCCTGCAAAGCATGAGTTTGGCAGTTCAATCCCCAGTCAGGGCACACGCCTGGGTTGCAGGGTCAGTCCCAGGTCAGGGTGTGTGCAAGAGGCAACCAATCGATGTTTCTCTCTGACATCAGTGTTTCTCTCCCTCTCTTTCTCCCAACCTCCCCCTCTCTCTAAAATAAATAAAATCTTAAAAAAAGAATGAGATATTTAGGATGAGAAACTTTTAACCTTATCTTAAATTAATCTGAGCTTTTCATAGGGAGTATCTAATTCAGAAGAAAAATTTGCCACATCTAACTTGTGTTTCTTTGAATTGTTGGCACTTGTGTAAAGGCCATCATTCTGTCCCACTCTGAGATGTAAGCATCTGGCCAGGGAACAAAGCCTGATTCTAACGACAACCCAAGATGCGCAGGTTCATGAGGTTTGAGGCAGGAGCAAATTTTGGTATGCTTGTTTCCCTTAACAGTAGAGGTCAGTTTGGCAAACATAAAGGGCCAGACAGCCCATGGTCTGTCACAGCGACCCAACTCTGCCACTGTATTATGAAAGTGGCCACAGATTAGAGGAGTGCCAGCAGCTGCAGGAGCTTGTGAAGCGCTGAGCTGTGAAAAAGAGGAGGGAGGAGAGGCCAAGTAAAGACTATCCCAAGTTTGACATATTTGCTGGGACTGTCCAGAGAGCAACAGAGTCTGTGCCTGACTCTGCACTTGCACAGTGGCTCCCTAGAGGAGGCCGAAGAATCAGAAACCTCACCTCACTCCCCTCCAGACTCACTGACCACACGGAGTCCAGGCCAGGAGCGGATGGGGATTCAGTGGACCCAGGGACATTAGGGGATTCCAAGTTCCTCCGGCCTGAGAAGGTGAGTGGGAAGCAGCAGGAGCTGCTGTGTTTCCTCCTGGACGTAATACATCACCACAAAGAGGAGACTAGCAAACAGAAACGGAAACAGGCCGGGAAGGCCTGCAGTGAGCCAAGCAGGAGGCCCACAAAGGCCCACAGAGTCCCCAGAACCTCCAAGGGCCAGCCCAGACCCTGGCCCCAGAGTAAGCCAAAGTTTAAAGTGCTTGACCTCACTTCTCTGGTGGAGCGAAGAGAGGGGAGAAACCACCACCCCCCCCCCCACCCCCACCAAGCAGCATCTGAACCACATCAAGGAGGGGAAGACCAGCCAGCCTGGCAGAGCTGGCCTGCCCCATCGAGCACACGCACAGCAGCAGCCTGGTGCTGACCGACTTCCCCTCAGCCCAGGGACAAGAACAAGAAAAACAGGAAGAAGGGCGACAGAGCCAGCAATTCACTTGATGCTGTTTTTCTGTCTAAAGGTACTGACCTAGACAGTGTGGATATGGATAAGACAAAGAGGAAAGTATTTCAAAAGATTCCTCTTGGATGCCACCAGATAGACCTGACAAAGACTGTCAATTGGTCGGTCCAATTTTAGCTTGAAAAACAAAACCACTTTGCCGCCCAGTGAATGAGGACCACCTAGAGAAGGATGCACGGGAGCCAACCCAGGTCATGCTGGGTGGGGCGCTGCACCTGGGACCCCAGACCAGGACGTGCTACTGGCCATGCTGTTAGGTCGTGTGCATGTAGTCTGTGAGCCTTTGATCGTAGCTCTGTGCCTTTGTATTGGATAGTAGCTCCCACCACTACTTCTGGCACCTTGGCCTCGGACACCTAGGCCCTGGCCAAAACCGAGTTTGTTCATTCATGTGGCTCTGTGACCTCTGCATCTCACCTGTCCACTCAGCTCCCACCTGGAGCGAGCAGGTGGTGCAGTTGCCCTTCAGTCTCCACAATCTACTGTTAAGAGTGTTCATACGCTGTTCGTGTCTGATCCCCTGATTTGTAGCCAGCTCGTGTAAAACACTTGCAGAGTGAGAAAGCTCAAGAACAGAACCCACCTGATACTCACAAAAATTAAAAAAAAAAAAAAAAAAAAAAAAGTAGCCATGGATGATATGAAGACGAATGGGCATGGCTGCGTCTCATGAACTTCCTTTCCAACACAGGCAGCCAGAATTTGGCCCAAAGACTACATAGAGGTTGTTGATCCTTGGTGAACATAAACACATCTAAGCTAGCAAAAGTTTAACTGTGTTTTCAGTTTTCTAAACTTTTGAAGAGCTTTAAAAATGTTATCATAGTTTGTAACTTGCCATTTTTGACTGACTATCCTTTCTTCTATTAATCAGATAAAACTTGAGGTACCTCACATTTTCTCCAAGGGACCAAAGAGTTAAAAAAGACTGTTTCTGCATGCTACATAATCATATATTATTTTGTGTTCTATACCTTCACAGTGAAACTTCTCTTCTCTTGACAGATAAACACTGTATGTGAAGAGTGGTAAAGGGAACAGTGATTGCTGAAGGGGCCTGGAGAGAAAAAGCACTGGTTAACGTCACACGGACAGATGCTCACTGTTTTCCAAAGATGCTGTTGAAGTAGTTAGTCTTTCCTACTGCTTTGCTTCACTCAAAGTTCTTCATAACATGGGCTGCATGAAATCAAAGCAAACTTTCCCATTTCCTACCACAATTGAGAGTGACAAGCAGCACGCAAGTGCAGAGAGCTTTATGTCAGATGAGAGATTTCAACCTAGGATGCCTTCTGAAGTTATCAGAGAGGAAGTGAAGGAACCCACAGAGTCCGAAATTGTAGTCTTTGAATTTGCACACCGCCTGTCCCAGGAAATCTTGAGCGATGCCTTGCAGCAGTGGGCAGACAGTAACATCAAGTACTGTGACATCCCATTCATTGAGAGTGAGGGGCCTTGATGCTGGAGAATTATGATACCTTCTTGAA
The DNA here is from genome assembly GCF_021234165.1 of Pteronotus mesoamericanus. Lineage (NCBI taxonomy): Eukaryota > Metazoa > Chordata > Mammalia > Chiroptera > Mormoopidae > Pteronotus > Pteronotus mesoamericanus. The sequence continues at coordinate 46,901,694 of NW_026555325.1, forward strand.
CTATGGATATAGTTGGTGCTAGTTTAAACACATGAAATGAAAGCAGAATGTTATATGAATAAATATTGGTTCCATCTGAATGTAAAAAATCAGTCTATGATCATATCAAGAATACAGGAATGCCTAAAATGAAATGTGTTTTAAGCAGTTGTATGGTAATAGCAATTTCTGTCTGCTTGTTCTTGGATCGTAGTCACTTAAAGGGCTGACAGTAATCAGCTCTATGTCACATATAGTTTCAGACAATATAGCATCACCAAAGAAATAAAAATTTAAAAATGCTCCAAGACCCCAAATGATTTAAAGACACTCCTTTAAAGTAATATTAATTTACACCAAAACCAAGATATGAAAAGGATTGTTCTTGAAATGTCTTGGCAGTGAATGGCACTCAAGCCATAGCGATTAGCAGTAGGTTTTGTTTGTCAAAACTGTTTGTGTTAAGGATCCCTACTTCTTAACAAAAATGATCAAGTGTTAGAGAGCAACCCGCACAGAAGGGATCCACCCTCAGGGCCCTAAATCCACTCTTATTGGATGGCTCACACTTTTTGTATAAGGCATTTCACAAGATACAATTTACAGAAGTCATGACATTATTGTTTATCTCACTGAATTAAGCCCAGTGATACATTAATATAACTACAGAAGCAACCAAGTTTGGGTACCTTTATAAACAGCAATCCAATACATTTTAAAACAACAGAAGCCCTAGTTGGCAAGGGAAAAAGCATAATCTGGTCTCAGTGCTGAATGTATACTAAGCTTTGCTTCTCACAGATGTAGAGGGTTAGTTTTTAGGGTGTTTTTGTTTTTGTTTTTTTATGGTAACAGTTCCCACAGAGCATTTATAGCCATATGCTATTTTCATAAATTTGGTTTTAGGAATCCTTTTTTAAAAATAAGAATTTAGTACTGTTTGAGATCACTGGTGACAAAAAGTTTAGGAGAGAAAGAAGATACTAAGACATAAGTTAAAGGAAGATTGGGACTGAGTCTCCAGAATTATCTTGACATCAAAATTTTTGCTACACATTGAGTTTAACTGGAAAGGGAATTATTTAAGCCCATTTGCGTTAGATCCTTTCATTAAGATACAACAGACTCTGTCACTGAAATCTAAAGGAAGGCAGAGAAAGGCTTGTGACCTCCATAATGAGATAAACATGCATTTGGCCTTTTAGACAGACAGAAATGCTACCTCTAATTTTAACGATTATACTTTGAAACCCACAATCAAATAGAGTGAATTCTCTAAGTTACTTGGGCAAAGATAGTTCTTTTGAAGTGAATGAGGTGCCATGTTCCCATTATCTTCGGACATTTGGTCATTCAACTTTCACTTCACCTAGTCCTAGGCCATCTTAGCAACCGAGAAAATAGAAAAACAACCACCCGTTTGTATAGGGCTGAGAACAGAAAGTTTCCTAAAACTGCAAAACATGTTTCTAGCTCACAAAGAAAAATTTAGGTTTCTGAGTGTTAATTCTGAGTCAGATAAAAGCCTAGATATTGCCACTTTTCATTCATTCATTTTCTCTCTCACATCGGGACACTTTTGCTGCAAGGTCATTTGCTGAAAGGTAAATGTGGTATATAAAATAATACGTATGACAGAGAGAACACAAAGCCATAGGAAAAGCAGCACATCACACTAAAATTTTCGGCACACACAGGGACACAGACTACTGGGTTTTGGTTATATCTAATCTTTTAACCTTTTAACCTTTGCCTGGGCCCCTACTTCCCAGGGGTATGGGATATCCTCCAGATCTGAATCTAGCTGGAAGTGCAAACTCTTGCTACCCTCTCGGACACTGTGGCAGTATGGTTTTGTCGCCAAGCACTATCCTCTCGTCCCTGAATCATTTTAACAGAGTATAATATCCTGTGACATGCAGAGACTTATCTTGGACATGTATGCCATGTTATATGTCAAACCACGCACAAGGAACTACAAGGCTTGCATAATCAGTGTTCGTGGATAAACCAAGTTGGAAGCAGGCAGGAGAAAGTGTTGGATAAGCAGATTTATACTGCTCATGGTAGTCATCAAGATACAGTTTGGCGCTGATGACAAGAAAGATATGAGCATCCTTAAAAGGATATTCAGCTTTCCTATCTTCATATTTAAACATTAGATTTACTCTTGCATGAGCAATAAAGAGTAAAAGGACTGTTTGAGGGAGAAGACATATAAAACAGAAGACTGAAAGAATTATTAGCTACTGGGAAACATCTGTTCCAACTTGTATCACAAACACAGATGAAGTAAGAATAATGGCCAAAGAGTAAGGGAGAGAAAAACCAGGAAAAGCGAGCCCGAGGAACAGCACCAATGCCGAACTCCATCGGAAGACGCACTGCGAAGACAAGTTTCCAGTGTTTTCCACTGAGGGAAAGGACCCAGCAGCACTTTACCACACTGACACACACGCCCAGCCACTGGATCCAGTACGGGGGCAGATGAGTGGCTACCCACGCAACAAAGAACCGGCAGGTGGCACATGGCGGAAGCAGCAGATTATCAGAGGAAATGTGCCAGTTCCTCATTCACAGAAAGACGCACAACCCACAGGCGTGCTTCCCCGCCCCTTCCCCAGTTCAGGGACCTTTCCGTTACAGGCCTGTGACGTGAGTTCTCCACTTTCAGTTGCCTTACCCGTTCTCTGCAAACTGCCTATGATTATTATTAGCACCTAAAGCACAATTTTGAAGGGGATAAAAATGATCATAGTCCCAACGGAATAATTTGTGTCAAACTGCCTTATTAGTTTTAAAAATAGTGAATGAGCAATGCATGATACTCCTATATCCTACTCAATCATTGACATTTTATGAAATGGAAGAACTGTACTTTTGTATTATACAGTTGTAGAAATCAAAAGTTAGAGACACAGTATAAATAATGTCAACAAACAGTAATTTAAAAACAAAGTTCTTACAAATACACTGTTTGCTTACTCATAACGCCCGCATCCAGTATTTGTGTGACCAACTAGGACACATTGTGCTTGGAGCACTGGGCACAAGCTCAGGTGCATGCCCTAAATCTGACTTTGCAAAACTCAAGTTTTATTAGCAAATTCTCGTCCCTGTAACACTAAACTATAAAATGGTATATTTTTTCCAAATATTTTTGTGTCTGTACAATATTTTTTGGTAACTGTACAATAAAAGTCTAGTTGCAACTAACCAGCTATGCGTTCCTATTTAATTTCAGTAAGCAAATGCTTTTCAACAGTGTACTTTCAAACCTTTCGCATAGAAGGCAACATTTTCCACATTTCTAACAAATACAAAGTGAATAAAAATCCACCTTTACAAGTGATTCTTGGATCATTCAGGTCCAACTGAGGAGCTCTAGCAATATAAATGTAAACATGGCCATTGTCATGGGGTATTTATTCCAAATCTGTTCCTAATTTTTTGGAAGAAAAATACTTCCTGTTTAATATATTAAGAACAAAATTTAAAGCAATTCTCTAGACTGCAATTTCCCCATCTATAAGGAAGGTACAAGATAAAATCTTTGATGTCATTTTCAGTTCTGCCACCTTTTGTTCTTATAAATTTGAAGTTCTTAGTTTTTGCAGGATTCATGATGAAGGAAAAACTATACAAGTTACAAAATAAATGATAAACTGATCTTTAACACAAAATTATTCTTCCTAGACTTTAAGGTCCCAAGTCGCAAACACCTTGCAGTTTGTGTACCTCCTAAGTTATTTTGTCAAGAGTACCAATTACTGAAGGATTTACTTCACTTTAAAGTCCTCTTGTTTTCATTTTTTTCCCTCCTGATTTAAACTGTGTAAGGACAAAAATCACATAAAATTTTGATGTAAATCGCAGAAAAAAAGAGTCTATTTTAGCAATTAGAGTTTCCTAATCCCTCATTCTGTCATGTTAGCAAATATTGCAAAGAGCAAAAAATAATTCACTTTTGCCACAGGTAGGGATTGTGGTTAACTTTAGAAAATGCCAAGGCTAAGTTAATAATACTGAAAAGACAACTTTACAAAAATCTTTGCCTGAGATTTCAAATGTTATGAAAGGAACACTTCTGCTATGGTAACTCACAATTACTTTTAAACAGATTGATATATGAAGAAAATTCTATGAAACATTAACAGAGTATCAAAAAAATGTCAGGGTTTTTATTTTTTATAATCTATACATTTATTTAACCAAAACACAAACCGCTACCAAAAGCTATAACATGAAGTTCCCATTTTAATTAGATATACTAACACAAGAATCTCTAGAGACCTTCAAATTTCCCATCTTCTAAAACAGGTGTTGGCAAACTTTTTCTGAAAAGGACCAGATAGTAAATATTTTAGGCTTTGCAGGTCTTAACTGTCTCTGCTACAATTACTCAAAGCAGCCATAGATAATATGTAAATGGATGAGTACAGCTATGTTCCAATAAAGCTTTATTTACGGACACTGGTATTTGCATTTCATGCAATTTTCACAGGTCATGAAAAATTAGTCTTTGGTTTTTCTCCCCGTTCATTTAAAAATGCAGAAACTATTCCCAGCTTGAGGAATATATAAAAAACAGGGAGCAGGCCAGATTTGGGCCATGTGTCATAGTTTGCTGACCCCTGCTCCAAAATACCTTCCAAATCCAGTCACTTCAAAATTTCAAATCATTGCTTCCCAGAGATTTAAAGGAATTTTTCAAATCTTCATCAGTAACTTCTTTTAGAGTGGCTGGTTTCCACTTTGGACTCTGGTCTTTATCTATTAAAACTGTCAAGTGAAGACATAAAAAATGTTAGTTCATTTCTTTCTGGTATTGCCAGATTTTAATTACTGAGTTGACAAACTCTCTTGTACGAGGCATATTTTCTATAGCACTCTTCTTAAAAGTTTGAATTGTTGTATGTGCTCTATTTTCCTTATAAATTAAGTCCCCACAGATTTTGAAGGGACAGCAATGTAGTGATGATGAGCATGTGGTTATTTTCTAACCTGCTGAGTCCGATCGATACCTCTAGCTTGAATACTGCCTACTGAACGAATGCAGTGGTTGAAGGCCTAGAACTCTTTTCTCCTTCACACCAAATAGTAAACGAACTCTCCCTCTCGTAAAACAGCAAAAACCAGAGTTGGTGTGGTTTAAAGGGAAGGCAGGAAAGGGTCCAGGACGTCCTCCACAATGAGCTGAGAGGAAAATTACTTGAAGTGGAGGAAAGGGGGCTTTATGCATAATTAAAGGTGGTACTGCCACTTTGCTGAGTCCCCTAGTTCACATAGCTCTGAATTAAAATACCAGCCCATCTTCAAGGTTATCAGAAACCCTACTTCTCCTATTTCAATGTAGTCATCATTTAGTGTGGCCATATAGTAACCCCACAGGATTACAGTAAGTATGAGGCCATCTGTATACCCTCCTTTAAAGAGGGAGAGGGAAGGCAGTTTCCTGGCTGTGAGGGTATACTATGGTTATGCAAACGTTACCAGTGGGGAAACTGGGTGGAGGGTACTCGGGATCTCTAACAGCAGTTTTTAACCGTTAATCTCATGGCGCACACAAACCGATTACTAAATCTCTACGGCACACCGAAAAAGATATTTTTTGCTGACAAAAAATAGTTATAATTTTGATTAACACTGGACAGATATTGTATTGGCTGTTTTCATTTTTTTATTTGACAATCTAAGGGAAAAGAGGTCAGTGCTCCTGACTAGTCAAGTATTTCATGGTTTAAAAATTGTTGTAGTATACCAGTTGAAAATTGGTGCTCTATGGTATTTCTTAAAACTGCATGTGAATCTACAGTTACCTAAAAAAAAAACAAAACACTTTTTTTTTTTAGGGAAGGGGGCTATATTTAGAATGGTTGTGGTATGGTATTTTAACCATGCTTAAAATGTGCTTAGTTCTTGTGAAGAATGAAAATTATTTAAACATACAAACTCTACAGTGAACCTATAAAAAAACACATTTAGCATTAAAAGCTAAATAATTAAAGAAGCAATCTGGGAACCAAGGAAGCAGGCTGCCTGAGAAGGTAGAGGGAAGGGAGCTTCATCCATAATTAAATGTGGATACTAGCGGTTTTTCAGGTTTGGCTGTGTAACTTCAGGATTCCAGTATCATTAGGTTGAACACTGATTTATAATCCCTGCCAATCTGAAAGTTTTACATTCCCTTAATGTAAATAAAAATCCTGGAACATTCTTTCTACAAGGATCCCTTCAAAGCCCTTCGGCCAATGCTATCTACCTCTTTGACAGTCTACTGAAGGGCAAAAGGACAGAATAATAAAATCTAAGTATTATTTTATTTTGGACTAACAGGAAATTTTGCCTGGCACAGATTCCACAAGTTCTTGCTCTCTAGGCAGCCCGGGTTTTTCAGGTCTCACCAGACACACTCAAATTCCAACTGGTAAGCTCTCTCGCTCTAAGCTAATCTCTTTTTATTTTCTTCTACAATCAGGAAGTTTGTTCGAGATGTTAAGAGTAAAAATTTTTGACAACCATTCCCCTAACTTGCTAGTTTATTTTATCTAATTTGCTAACATATTTTATAATTAGCAAATTGAAGCATTTGGTTATCCAAAACACCAGACAGCTTTACCCAGAATAGATACTGCATTCTGAATAAAAAGTTTATGCTGAAAAACAAAGCGATAAGCTTTCTCTTTATTAAAAAGCTTGATAAGAACCTGTATTATATATCAAAATTTTGATGCTGCTCGGTTTTAACTCTTCTTTAAAATCAACAGTATATCTAAAAACAAGTTTGAGAAGGGTTGCTATAACATAGAATGAATACTTGATCAACATAACCCACACAGATTCTAAAATCAGAAATCTAGGCTGATCCACATGCAGTAAGAATTTGCTGGAAATTAGTAGGGAAAATGCATATTTCACTTGGTTTCTGAATTTCATGTGTCCTCTGAAAGGATTTGAACCCACTGCTTATTTCTAACACTATATCATGTCATAGATTAAGAAAATTCCACAAATAGTGATCAGTGTTTATTGAAGCTTCTATATCAGAGAACATAACCTTTCATTCAGATAAAGTATATCTAGATTCTTTACTATATTAAAGCGATCAATAAAAAAAATAAGAAAACTAGATATGCAAAGTACATGCAGAAACAGAACAGAAATGATAGCTATTTAGGGATACGGGCATATACATAAAAATTATTGCAAATTTGCTAGGAACAAAAAAATATTAACCACGTCACTTGCTTTTCTAAGTATACCGACTCTGAAGATGATAAACAAAAAGAAATTAACAAAAACATTAGCAAATTTGACTAAGTCCAAGGCCAGCGTTTAACCGCTCAGGTGCGGGCAAGGAGGCGGATGGGAGGCTGGGCAGTGCTGGGCTTGGCCGCCCGCACTGGGGGAGAGTGAGGGCCAGGCCTGAGGGCTCTCTGCATGGGAATCGATGCACCTCTCAGAGCCCTCAGCAGCCGAACGAGTTGGTAAACTCACACTGCCTCAGCACGTGATTGTAGAAGCAGGATTACCTCTTACATATAAACTAGGGAGCAATGACCAGGTTATATGAATTTTTTAAACAAAACTGGGTGCAAAGACTTATCTTCCCTTACATGCCAGTTGGTAATATTTTTTTTTAAATACTTCGCAACCTTCACACAAGTCCAATTTTCATTAATAAAACAACTATCACCTTTGATTAACAGTGTATGCTCATAAATTCTATGTCCATAATAGACAGGAGGGAAAAAATTGTCACTTACCTGCCCTAACGCCTTCCTTAAAGTCATGACCTCTCTGAAAGAAAATCAAGATTAAGTGGAGAATTTCTGAGTACCCTTATTCCTGGTGCTGTCTCTCTACCCCAACATGAGCCCCCCACTCCCAGGGCCACAACCCAGACCCCGACATCAGGGACTGGACCAACTCTGATAAGCTGCTCTGACCGTCACTGCCGCCCTTATTTGCTCAAGCGTCTCTGCTGCTGCAAATCCCTAACCTTACCCTGGGCTCCGCCGACCCTACGACTTTCTCACCATTTGTTCTGGCTTCACCTCGCTCTTCAGCCAGCCCAGTTTCCCCCGTCCATTCACGTGGTCACCTTTCCTTGGAAATGTCCTCATCTCCCTCAAGCTTTTTTCTTCCTTTTATTCTGTCCTGGCAAAATTCAGGCATTAGCTGAACCCTACCATTTGCCTCTGCCTGCATTTGAGCAGCTAAATCTTGCAGCAGTAAAACCGTTCAACTGTGACTTGTTTCATTTAAAATTCATGAGCATAAATTTCAAACAAGCATGGAAAACTGCCCAACAGTCCATGTTCTCTTCCCCACTCCCCAAGACGATGAGTTCAACTGCCTTCTGTCTCTTCAACTTCTACTGCTACCGAACTCTACTCTCACTATATTCTTAGCTTAAATTTCTACTTCCTTATAAAAAAAAAAAAAAAAAGCAGCAGCAGCCCTAACACATGTAACTCTCTGCTTCCTACCACTGAAACACCTGCAGACCAACGGCAGCCGTCTGCACCGTGCCGCCCCTTCCCTAACGGTGGAAGAAGGGACCGACCCCCTTCAAAGGCCAGTCGTCCCCTGCGTTCACATTCACATTCCCTCTGCCTCCTCGAGGACCTGGCCTGAGAGGTTACCATCTCTCTTTCTTTTCCTGGCTTCATCAATGTGGGCAGTGTAATTTAGTGGCCGATGCATACGGTTCAAATGTCAGGGTTCACCTCCTGGCTCTACTACATAGTAACTATGCGACCTTGGTATAGTAATTTCTCTAACTCCCAATTTCCTGAAATGGCAATATCAATACATCCATCATAGGATTATCTTGCTCCCAGCCCAGTGCCTGATACATAGTAAATGTTCAGTAAATGTTAACTATTATATCAGCAGTTCATCAACATAATATGTTTCCTCTATCGGATCACTATCAATCTTATTTATAGCCATGTTCTAGTATCTTCTACCATACAAGATAAAGGAACCTCACTTGATACCACAGTCCCAGTGTCCACCCTATTTCCGCTTCAACTTCCATTTGCTTCTCTCCTCTCCAAGTTACTGCACTATAACTTCTGCTCCAACACTCCGCTGGAACGGCTTGCCCAAATCACTCATAACTTCGGTAGAACAGATGCCTGTATCCTCATCTACTAGAGGCTTTGGCAGGAGTCCCTCTTCCATGAGACACTCCTCTCCTGCTTTCGGGACACCTCGCTCTCCTGGTTCTCCAACCTCTGTCCTCATCCACTGCTCCTCCTCCAGCCCACTTCAAAATGTCGGAGCTCCTTGGAGCTCCGATCAGCGCGCTCTCATTTTTTCCTTCTATGTGATCTTATCCACTCTATACTCATAAACAGCTGAGTGGTCAATTCTGTTAAAATACCAGATCATGTCACTCCTCTGCTCAAAACACCCAGTGGCTTCCAACTTTACTCACAACAAAGCCAAAATCTTATAAAGACCTTCAAGGCCATCTATGCTCTAGGCAGCCCTACCCTGTTAGCTCTGACCTCATCTCTCACTCATTCACCACACCCCCTGCCCCACTCCATCCGCAAGGCCTCCAGGAGGTCCCTGAAACAGGCAGGCCCACACCCGCATCTGCGCTCATACTTGTCTTGCCCTCTGCCTGGGTGCCCTTCTTCCAGGCACTTGCACAGTTCGCTCCCTCACGTCTTTCAGGTTTTCGCTCAACGTCTCAATGAGATCTTCTCTGGTCAACCCATCTACAAGTTCAAACCCCTTCTCCTCCCCTATAATCCATATCCCCTTTCCACTCTACTTTTTTCTCCTTAGTATCTATAATCAGTATATTTTACAAGTTTATCTGTTTATGATCCATCTCCCCCATGACAAAGTAAGTTCCCTGAGGGTTGGGATTTTGTCTGTTTTTTTTTTTACTTATGTACTCTTGGTGCCTCAAACAGTGCCTAGCATATGGTAAACACTCTTATTAGTTAAGTAAATAAATCTCTACAGCTTTTAAAACAATTGATGCTAGTGTCATTCGGAGTTAAATCCTAAACCACACCTCTGAGCTCTAATTCCTATATGCATTCTTTCCCTCACACCCATCATCAAGGCCTAGCTCCTGCATTTGCCTCAAATCCATTTAGTTCTCTCTGTTGCCACCAGCCTAGTCTAAGCCATTGCTATTTTGTGCCTGGATTACTGCAATAAATTCCTGTCTGCTCTCTACATCCACTCTTGAACCCTTCCAACCCCATCTCCATTTAGCAGCATAATTACCTTAAAACAAACTGAAACAAATCACCACCTGCTGAAACCCAAGAAACTTCTCAACATACTCATTTCTCACCCTTCAAGTCACAGATGAGCTGATGCCTCAAAGGGTGTCTTCCCTGGCCTACCTATTCAACGCAGATTTCCCTTTGCCTCCCCACTCCCTCCTGCCCTCACATCACTGTCTTGTATCATCAACCTATTATATTTCTTTTAGAACACTTACCACAATTTGTAATTATATTACTTATTTTGTTTACTTGTTTATAGCCTCGGTACACTATAAATTCCTTAAGAAAAAGGACAGTGTGTTGTTCTTTGAACCGCGTAGCTCTTAGCACTGTCCCTAGCACATAGCTAACCTACTTGCTGAGAGAAGGAAGGAAGGAAGGAAGGAGGGAATCAATCGATCGATCTAGGCAGTGCACTAAATGTACACTGAAAAACATGCGCTGTGTGAGGTATACCAGACAGTGGTCAAGAATGCAGGCCCTGGAGTGAAACCACCTGGTTTCATACACCATGTCTCTGCACCACCTTAGGCAGGTTACTCCTCTATGCTACAGTTTCCTCATCTATAAAATGGAGACAATGGAGTACCTATCGTTCTAGAAAGAGTGTAAGATTTAATAGAGAAAATGCATGTAAAAGTACTTAGCCCAGTACTTACTCATAATAACAATAGACTTCAACTGCCAGGAGTGACTTTAAGATATCACTAATAGAGCTTCACTATGGTTAGAGGAAGTACTTTGAACATCTTAATAACTATTTCAACACATGAAAGTCCATTACAGATGTCTTTTTTCCAGTTATTGAAGAAAATACTTCCTTTCGACCATGTATTAATCTCAGGGCCCTCTATACATAATACAGAAGGGATGATTCTGCTTTTGAAGAATTTAGCATCTGCAAGAAGAAATGACTGTGACTCTGAAATGTTTCATGAAATCAGTAATATTCTATGTGGTTACTACCTATTTTAACTGTACTTACAATGGGGCTTTCCATGCTAATCTATTAAGTAAAACATGTAACAGACTAATAACTTCCATTTGTCATTATATATACACACAAGCATTCCTCATTTTACCCATGATGGAATTCACAGTTAGAAAGTTTATGCCTTTTGCCCAAGGTCAGAGACCATGCCTGAAAATGGTTAATTTCTATTTTTGAGTTGCATACAAGGTTAGAGACCTTACACTTACATACTAATAATATCGCTGCTGTTTCATAAAGGCTTAGTAACAGCCTGGGAGCAATACCTCCACACACCTTAAACTAACCGGCCCACTGTGTTTTCTGAGTACATTTATAGGTAATTTTAATTTTCTTATTTATAGTTTTCTGTACTTTACATGTTCTACAAGGACCATATATTATGTTCATAACTGTAAAATGATAATTTTTTTTAAAGTCTTACCATGCAAGCTTGACTCAGACGATACTCCATAGTTAATACTTCTGGCAAGGTCTTTGAAGACCCCTCCATGAGTTGTTTTAATGTGATCTTTAGAGATGTTGGAGACATTTTATTAATTACCTATTAGAGAAAAAATTTTTACTAGTTTTAGACCAGTAGTTCCTTTATTGTCTATAATAAACCAGCTAAGTTTTGATATAAACCTTATTAAAATTTGCTCCTTAGCAGTTTCATATTACAAAGTCCTACAAAAGTGAGATTACACCTTAGGCTAATCCTGCCAAAGCACCAAACAAAAGATTTCTAGTCCATTACAGTAAGAAAATACCACCAGTGGAATAAATTCTATACCTATAAACTAAGTAATAAGATAAATATACATTTTGTAGCTTACCTGATATAAATTACGATCCCAACGGGGTAAGCAAACAAAGATTATGCTTAAATATACATAATATACACCTTAGAAACCACTAATACATCCGGGGACATTTCACTTCACAACATAAAGAAGGCAAAGGAGTAGAAATACGGTTGCCCTTCCTATCTTGTGACTCTTTAAGTGTCTTAACTTCGTCTTCATCTATGAATAACTGCTCCTACCTTGGAAGTAAAGAGGGAAAACTATTCGAGGTATCATGAGGTGCTCTACAGTATTTAAACATTTAGAAAAATAAGAATTATAGGCTTAACTCTTTAGCTACAATGATGAGTGACTTCCTTTTGAATTTAAAGATGCTGTTACCAGCGCTCCAATACAAGTGTTTGGCTGGGATTATGACAGCTGCTGCAAGAGGTTTGATACTTGCTCTATAAATCTGATGTTTGCCCTTTCCTTTATAATTGTAATATATAGTTTTCAGGCATATTGTTGAATGACTGTCTCAAAGATATAAATTTCACTTTTAAATTCAAAGAATTCCCCACATCAAGATTCTAGGTTCTTTACAGCATCCTCAAGTCTGGCACACAGATTCAGAGAACAGACTGAGTGGATAGAGCAGCACCTTAGTTGTCAAAGCTTAACTAGATGATTACTGTGAAGAGAAGTTTCAGGGAAGATCAGTATCCTACCTACACCCACGATGCTGCTGGAGAGGAGGAGAGAAAATGACTAAGGCTTTTATGAATCTGGCTCATCTTCACAGGAACTCATTCTTCTACCCTTGGTGCTGTATGGACAACCTCATGTAGCGTCCCGAATAGCAACCCTGCCCCATGTTCTCGCCTTTTTGGTTGCTGGCCAAGGGGATGATGGCCCAGTATGTCTGCATACTGTGCTAGGGGGCCCCTCCTTCCCACAGGCAAGGAAGACAATGGGTCCCTTTTGCTAACAAAACCACTAGTTTTCTCTAGCCAGAATAATGCCCATTGTTATCACGGCTGAAATCCTGGAGGCACCTCACTCACAATGCTAAAAGGTGTACTTCAGGGAGTGGCACAGCCACCTTCTCTCTCTCCTAGTCTGCAAAGTCAGTGCCGCTACAATCCTTCCCGACAGTGCTGCATTGTGTGAGCCCACAATCACATACCTGAGTATTGCAGGTACTGTAACTGACGGTGTCCTCATTTCTGGGTTTGGCTCTTTACTATCTAGCATTCTCAAAACATAAAACTCCATCTCTTGCTACACTTCTTCTGCTGGCCACCAATTAATTTCATTTAAAAGAGCCACCTAAGGGCCCCAGTTGCCTGCTCTGTGTCACACACACATGCTAGGTAAAATTGGGAAAAAAATTTCAATAAAAAAGCTCTGCTGGTTCAGGCATTTTGTGAAATAAGTTGACTCTTGAACAACATAGGGGTTAGGGTGCCAACCCACTATGCAGTTGAAAACCTGCATGTTAGGTTTTGACTCTCTCAAAACTTAACTACAGTTGTGTCTTTGTATCAGCAGGTTTCACATCCACAGGTTCGATTAACTGTAGAATGAAGTCGGTATTTTTGATCCGCACTTGGGAGTCTGCAGATGCAAAGGGCCGGCAGTGAAATAGCCTGCTGTGGGCCACAAGCCTTCCTGATAACAGTCAATTAACACATATTTTTATATTATATGCCATATTCTTACAATATAGTTAGCTAGAGAACAGAATGTTTTTAAGAAAATCATAAGGAAAATACATTTACTGTATTTACTGAAAAATACTCATGTGTGAATGGACCCATGCAGTTCAAACCTGTGTTGCTGAAGGGCCAACTATATGAACTAAAGATATTTTCATCAGACAGACATCATACAGGGTGGGGCAAAAGTAGGTTTATAGTTCATATGGAAAATAATACAATAATGAATAATACAAGAATCAACTGTTTCACATACAGTAACTCTGCATTCGCCCCTCCCTGTATAAGGAGAAACAGGTATATTGACAAATGAAAGAAACTGTAACTTCCAACAACTTAAGTATGCTGGCAATATAGCACAGAGACTTAGGTGTAGATTCTAGAGTCAGCGCTGGGGCGGGATCCCAGCAGCACCACCTTCGACAACATCTTAGCTTCCTCATCTGTAAAACGGAGACAGTAATACCACCCACCTCATAAATGAGATGGCAATACAGGATAGTGCAATGTGTCAGAAACCAAGCAAAACAAGGATGGGAAGGAACATTTATGGAGCACATTTCCCTGATCTCTACGGCAAGTACTTTCACATGTAGGTGCCTTTCACAAATGAGGAAATCAGACTCGGCTATGAATTTATCCAAGGTCACACAGAGCAGGAATCCAAACCCAAGCCTGCCTACTCCAAAACCTACCTCCTTGGACTATAGGAGCTATAAAAGTAGGCAAGAATGTCAAAGGCTGAAGAAAAGTAAAAAGTATCAAAGATAAAAAGAGTAAATTGTGTCAGGTGAAAAAGGGAAAAATGGAATAAAACCTTGCTTGTGTAATGTTGATGGCAAGGGGAAGACAAAAGATAGTAGCCTGAGGGAGAAAAGAGCCAAGGGAAGGCTTTCTGTAAGGGTAGGAAGGCTGGAAAATAACACTAATGTGCCACTAACTCAAGAAGTAGAACTGAAGATACTGAAAGTCAGAGATGACTGAGGCAGTTAGTCCCTAGAGGCGGCAGGAAAGCATGGAACGAGAGCACGGAAGGGGCTGTTTCCCACGGCAAGGGAGTGAGACGCGACACGGGTTAGAGGAACCGAAGAGGGGCCAATGGAAGAGAGTTAAAGTTGCTCATATAACATAGCTTCATCCATTAACACGGGAGCACTGAGACTGTTCTTGAAATTTTGATAAATGATTAGGACTTGAACCTTTAGCTATGCTAGAACTGTATGTGGATATAACCCTGCACCCATACAACCTAGTGAACACAGTTCTACTGCTTGGTAGAACACTGGTCAGTGTTCTAACCATTTATCTGACACTTTAAACTTTAGTTGTCTCCTGTATGTCAAAGAGCCAACTTCTTTTTCCTTTATTTTTATCAAATGATTCACTTTCTCAGCTCAATTCAACAATATTACTGAGCATCTGTTATGCGTTAGACACTTCAGGGAAGACAATAATAAATAGGGCATGGTTCTTGTACTCAAAGACAATTTCCAACAAAAAGAAAACTCAGGATACTGCCTCTGCCCCTCACCTCAGGAATCTACCAGAACACCCAATAATACAGTCTGACTTGCATTTTCAAGAGAAAAACAATATCCAACAAGACTACTGATACAAGTAGAAGAATAATATTCAACAAACCTATTGATACCATTAGAAGAATTCTACCAAGTAGACCACAGGGTGACTGAAGGTCCTCAGAGATAAGCCCCAGCTCTTTCTCTGATTTACTATGTAATCTTAGAAAGTAATTTTTTTTTCTCTTTATAAAGAAAGATGTCATTTATAACATTCTCTGAAAGTCTAGGGTTAGCCATATTTAATCACCCCCAAGAGGAACTAGCAGTTAGGAATTCAGGTGTATTTATATCATTTTACTTTTTTTAAATGCATTTAAAAATAGAGCTGATGCCCTAGCTGGTGTGGCTCAGTGGATTGAGCACCAGCCTGTGACCAAAGGGTCGCCAGTTTGATTCCCAGTCAGGGCACATGCCTGGGTTGCAGGCCAGGTCCCCAGTAGGGGGCGCATGAGAGGAAACCGCTCAGTCATGTTACTCTCCCTCTCTTTCTCCCTCCCTTCCCCTCTCTATAAATAAATAAAATCTAAAATTAAAAAAAAATTGTTAAAAATAGAGCTGATACTGACTTAAAGACAATGAACAGGAAATGAGAACTTAAGAAACTAATTAGAGAAAAGAAACTGGCTTGTTCTTTACCTAATATAAAAGAATACATAAAAATACAGGGATAAATACGAAAAGGTGTAATTTTGCTCTCCTCTGAAGAAAGACTACAGTATATTTCATACCTGCTAATATGCTATGAAATGAACTTTCTAATCCTTCCATTAAAAAAACAAATTCATTATTTCTAAAAACTTTCTCTGAACTAGTAAATATGCCATTGAGCAAAAAGTTTAAGCAAGCCACATAGTAGCCAATTAAAAAGTACACATTATAGAAGTCAGAGGGAAAGGATAAATTATTTGTTCATATCATACTGCAAAACTTGCTTAATTTGGGTAGCAGATATTTTACAATGCTTGCAAAGCACTAGAGAAATAAATTTGTGCAAAACAGGTCAAAACAAATTACTCGTAGGAGTATTGAAAGCATTTTTAGTAGAAATAATGTTCTCTCCAAGGACAAATGGTGCTCAGAAAAAAATGATAAACTGAGGGACGCTATAGAAAGAAACACCTTATACCGTTGGATTTTATTTTCTAAAGAAAAAACCTAAAATAGTCTATCCAATCATTAAGAAGTCCCTAAAAACATAACAGTTAAATGAACAGGTACCAAAACCCCCAAGTAACAAACTCCTGCTTAACATTATAATATATAAATGTAAAGAGTTTATAATTAAATCTGGCATTTTGGCTGCCCCCCAAGCTTCTGGACGCCCTGTCCCCAACTTGACAGCGCCCTTCAGTGTCAGTCCCCCCTTTCTAGTAGATGGAATTAAAGAAGCACTTCCTGTTTAGGTGTCCCAGAGGTTCTGTGAACTATCTGTTCCCTACAGTAAAGCTCTTCCTTCTTAAGAGGGCCTAGGTGGACTCTGTTTTCCGCAACAAGAATTCTGACAGTAAAGAGCCTGAAACTATAAAGAAGAAAAGATAAAGTACATGGGGATGGTGGATCAGGGAAAAGAAGAATTAGTAGCACCAGTTAAAAAGCAGTAACTATAGGTACTACAAACATTAAAAGATATCATGAACAACTTTCCAATAAATTTGACCATTTAAATGAAAGTGTCATATGCTTTGAAAGATAGTTCAAATCTGACCCAAGAAACAAATACATCTAAATAGTCCTATATCTATTTAAAATTTTTAATCCATAGCGACAAACCTGCTCACAAAGAAAACTCCAGATGCAGATGGCTTCACTGATAAAAAAGAAAATTAACAGAAACTCTTCCAAAAAACAAAAAAAAGGGAAACATTTCCATACTTGTTTTATGAGTCTGGCATAACTTAATTATCAAAAACTGACATGGAAATTAAAGAAAAATTATAGGCCAATAGCTCTCATACCTAACGCAAAAATCCTAAACAAGTATTAGTAAGTCAAATCCAGCTACATATAAAAAGGACCATACATCATGACCAAACGGGGCTTATTTCAGGAAATCAGTTCAATATTTAAAAAGTAATCATTGTCCCTGAAATAGATCCCAATCTATGTGATCACTTGATCTTTGACAAAAGGCACCAATGCAATCCAACGTGAAAGAAGAAAGTCTTTTCAACAAATTATGCTGGAACAATTTTATGGCACGATGGGAGAAATAAACCTGGGCCCCAAAGCTTGTTTTTTTTAAATAAAAATTAATTTGAGATGGATCTAGCTAGACCTAGACAAAAAAGCAAAAACTAGGAGCTTTTAGAAGAAAACATAGGAGGATATTTTTGAAGTTTGGAATAAGTAAAGGTTTCTTAGGACACAAAAAATACACATAAAAGAGAAAATAAGTTACCTTGGGCTTATTTAAATTAAAAACTTCTGATCATTAAAAATTAATTATTGTAATATACCCCATTAATGAAGGTAAAAGAAAAAAATCATATGACCATCTCAATAGATTCAGGAAAAACACTTATATTAAAATCCAACACTCATTCAAAATAATTACATATGTGGTGCCAACACCCCAAGGCTGCGGGTTTGATACCCTATCAGGGCACATACAAGAATCAACAAATCAATGTATAAACAGAACAACAAACTGATGTCTCTTGCTCAGGCATCCCTCCCTTGCTCTCTCCTTAATAATCAATAAATAAAGAAATTTCTTAATTATATAAAATGGCCCTGGCTGGTGTGGCTCAGTGAATGCCAGCCTGCGAACCAAAAGGTCACTAATTCAATTCCCAGTCACAGTAAAAGCCTGGGCTGCGTCTGGGTCCCCAGATGGGTACATTCAAGAGGCAACCTATCCATGTATCTCTTGCACCTCAATGTTTCTCTCCCCCTCTTTCTCTATCCCTTCCCCTCTCTAAAAATAGTAAAATCTTAAAAAAAAAAAAAAAAAGCCTATATAAAATGGTCCTTTGCTCAGATGGTTGAGTATCATCCCACAAAAGGAGGCCAATTTGATTCCCAGTGAGGGAACATGCCTGGGTTGTGGGCTAGTCCCTGGTTTGGGCATGTGCAAAAGGCAACCAAGATGTTTCTCTCCCTCTCATTCTCCCTCCCTTCCCCTTCTAAATACATACATACATACATACATACTTACATAAAATTACATAAAACCACTTAGTCAACTAGAAGAAACTCTCTTATACTCAATGAAGAATATCCACAGAAAACCTATAACGATAAACATTTTTAATATTTTTAAAAGCTTTCCCCCAAGACTGAGGCAAGGTTGGCTGCTATCATCACTTTTATTACACATTTGGCTTCGAGGTGCTACCAGTATGGGTTGGGGTGGGGAGGGAGGGCAGGATGGGAAACACAAGGGATAAAGAAGAGAGGTGGGAGGAACAGAGGGAAAAGAGAAGGGAAGAGAAGGAATGAAGGAAGAAGAAAAGATGACATCGTTACATATGTAGACAATCCAAAGTAATCTAAAAAGTACTAGAGTAAGTGATTTAGCCAACAAGGGCAATATAGAAAACTTAATTTCAATTATATTTATACAGATCAACAAATAAAAATAAATTTTAAAATAATTACATTTACAGTTGCATCAAAACCCATCAAATATCTAGGAATAATTCCAATGAAAGATGTGCAAATGCAAGTCCTCTACGAAGATTAGAAAACATTATTAAGATAAAACAGGGAAGACCTAAATAGAGCAACATACCATATTTATGGAATGAAAGACTAAACACTTGCTTTCCTTCTGGGAGTCTAGAATTTTGTGATGTGCTATGCAGAGTACCCATGTGACCAATCCACAGTGAAAGCCTCCACATGTGTGTCTCAGCTAGTCACTGGAGGAATTAAGCAAGTCCTATGTGACTCCACCGGGAGAAAATGCTTAGAAACACCCTACATGTTTTCCCTTTGCTGATTTTGCTTTGTATTCTCTCACCGTGTTAAATCCTAGCCCCAGAGCCAGCATACCCAGTAGACAGCTTCAGACCACATCAAAGCACCAACCACTTCCGCAAGTGACACACTCAAGCGGCAGGTTCAGCAGGCACCAGAACCCTGCTGAAGTAAGTCCTGCTCCATGGGGTGGGCCCCTGCACAGCTGATCTTCCATAGAAGTTCGTGGTCACAGCCAGTCCTTGCAGCCAATTAGCCTGGGGGTAAGTCCCTCCCTTTGATGTGCCAACAGCAGTCGAGGCTCAGCTGCAACAGGAGAGTGTACAAAGCCCACACAGAGTGGGTGGATTGTCCAGCTTGGCTGATAAGGGAGGCTGTGCCACTGGACCCTATAGGATACCTATTACATTAGGCCATTGTACCAAGCCTGGGAGGAGTAGCAGCTCTACCTAATACATAGAAACAAACACAGGGAGGCTACCAAAATGAGGAGACAAAGAAACATGGTCCCAATGAAAGAACAAAACAAATCTCCAGAAAAAGAACAAAACAAAATGGAGACAAGAAATCTACTAGATGCAGAGTTCAAAACACTGGTCATAAGGATGCTCAATGAACTTAGGGGAAGGGTAGATGAACTTAGACAGAACTTCCAACAGCATAAAAAAGGACATGGAAACCATAAAAAGAGCCAGTTATAAATGAAGACTACAATAACTGAAATGAAGAATAATTTACAGGGAATCAACAGTAGGTGAAGCTGAGAATCAAATCAGCGATATGGAATAGATGCAAAAAACATCTAGTCAGAATAGCAAAAAGAAAAAAAGAGTCCAAAAATATATAGTGTACAGAGCCTCTAGGACAATTTCATGTGTACATTCACATCAGGGGGTGACAGAAGGAGAAGAGAGAGAGCAAGAAATTGAAAACTCATTTGAAAAAATGGCAGAAAACTTCTTTAACCTGGTGAAGGAAACAGACATACATGTCCAGGAAGCGGAGAATCCTAAGCAAGATGAACCCAAAGAGGCACCACCAGGACATAGCATACTTAAAATGCAAAAAGTTAAAGACAAACAGAGAATCTTAAAAGAAGCAAGAGAAAAGCAGTTAGTTATATCCAAGGGTGCTCCCATAAAACTCTCAGCTGATATCTGAACAGAAACTTTGCAGGCCACAAGGGATTGGCAAGAAATATTCAGTCATAAAAAGCAAGGACCTATAACCAACATTACTCTACCCAGCAAAGCTATCACATAGAATCGAAGGACAGATAATGAGCTTCCCAGACAAGAAAAACCTAAAGGAGTTCATCACCACTACCCAACAAAGTATCACTTGAAATGTTAAAGGGTCTTCTTTAAGTAGAAGAAAAGATTAAAAAATATGAACAATAAAATGGCAATAGATACATATCAATAATTACCCTGGCTGGTGTGGCTCAGTGGATTGGACACTGGCCTGTAAACAGAAAGTTTGCTGGTTTGATTATCAGTCAGGGCACATGCCTGGGTTGTGGGTCAGGTCCCCAGCTGGGAGTGTGCAAGAGGCAACCGATCAATGTTTCTCTCACACACAGATGTTTCTCTCCCTCTTTTTCCCTCCCTTCCCATCTCTCTAAAAATAAATAAATAAAATCTTTTTTAAAAAGAATCTAAAAAACAAAATAAGTGCACAAATAGGCAGAAACAGACTCATACAGAGAATATTTTTATGATTGTCAAATGGGAGGGGGGTTGGGTGAAAAAGGTGAAGGGATTAAAAAGTATTGATACAAATACAAATTGGTAGTAACAGAATAGTCATGGGTATGTAAAGTATAGCACAGAGAATATAGTCAATAATATTTCATTACTACATATGGTGTCAGATGGGTAAGAGATTTATTGGGATAATCACCTAGCATGTTATATCTAATCACTGGGGTGTACACCCAAAACTAATATATGCCAACTGTAACTGAAAAATAAAAAATGATTAAAAAAAGAGAATGTAAGCTAATACAACCATATTGGAAAGCTATTTGACAGTAACTACTAAGATGAATATACACATTGTTAAACTAATTTAAAAAGGAAGCCATTAGACTGAGGTGACTTTCATGCTTTAGTAGCCTACAAGCAAACCAAAACCTAAGCATACAATTTCTCAAGGTTAAGAAACTGAAACCTAAGGACGATCAACCATGAAGAGCCAATTAGGCTTGCCCAAATAATCCAACCACTTAAGCTGTAACTAATCAAATAATTTCTTTGCTTTGTTTCTACTTCTCTATAAAAGTCTTTCTCCAGCTTCTATCGGTGGCGCTTTCCTAACCATTTCTGGTTTGGTCCTGCCTGATTCCAGTCAATTTTTGCATAAATAAACTATTAAAATTTTTAATATGCTTCGGTTTACCTTTTTAACCCCATACATGATGACTCTGCAGTACTAGTCTTGGGTATGTACAGAAATGTGTATCTGTGCTACCAAACGATGTAGAAAAAAATGTTTATAGCAACACTATCTAACAGTAAAAACGTGAATATAATCCCAAACTCTATCAACAGTGGAAATGAATAAATACAATGTAATACATTACACAATGGAACATCTTATAGTAATGAGAATGAATAAACTACTGCTATATACATCATGGATGAACCTCACAAATACAGTGCTGAGCAAAAGCAGACAGACACAGAACTATAGACTTCATTTATATGAAACCTGGAAACAAAATCTACGCTGTTACATACAAGTCAGCGTAACGGTTAGCCTAGCGGACAGGCAGTCACTGGGAAGAAACACAAGCGGGACATCTGGAGTGCGTGATAATTGGTTCTGGGCGTGGGTGATGTTTATGTTGTAATATTTTTTTAAAGACTTTATTTATTTATTTTTAGAGAGAGGGGAAGGGAGGAACAAACAGAGGGAGAGAAACAACTGTTTGCCTCTCGCATGCCCCCACCCGGAGACCTGGCCCGCAACCCAGGCGTGTGCCCTGACCGGAATTAAAGAGGCGACCTTTCGGTCTGTGGGATGATGCCCAACCCACCGAGCCTCACCCGTCAGGGCTGTAGTGAAAATTTTTCAGCTACACTTTCATGATTTATTTTTTGTACTTCAAAAATGAATTCTTAAAATACACTCAGAAAAAACTCACTAATTTCAAGCTCTTTAGCATAACATTAAGACCCTTCACAGTCTGGTTCCAGTCTGCTTTTGGGCCGTGTTTCTGAAACTTTACTTCTTGTTCCCAGCTCTGCATTCTCCAAACTTCTGTCCTTTGAGTATGTGTTCTGCCCTGTCTCGACTACCCTATGCCCCTGGACAACTCATGCCCATCTCTTATCCTCTGTTCAGATAGCACCTCTGTGAAGCCTTTCAGGCTCACTCCAATCTCTTTCTGGAAACCTACAATAACTTCTAAAATCTTCTACTTTAGCATAATTTACCATACTGTTTTATAACTATTTATGTGTTTATTCCACTAGAATGTGACCTGCCTGTGAAATGCCTGAGAACAGGTGCTGGATTTTAATTCTGTACCTCCGTGGAAGCATAGTACCTTATCCACTCATCATACCTATCGTGTGAAATGCTCTGCAACAGGTGTCTGGAAATACAGGAGTAAGCGAGCTTCTCAAGAGCTTATGGTCTGCCAGAGATAGCGCTCAATAAAGCAAAAAGAGAGGTGATATATAAAAGAACACATAATAGGACAGGAACAAGCATTTTATTTTTTTAATAATTAGCTTTACTGGGGTGTAATTTACCTATGATAAAATTCACTCTCTTAAGTGCATTATCTCTACAAGTTTTTTCCCCCAACCAAAAACCAGCTGCATTAGTGCTGCTGGAGTCTTTACAGACCATACGGTGCACTCAGACTACTCCCCAGGGCTCCAAGGACTGCCTCCAGTTGTCGGGGACAATACTGTCTAGCGCTTACACTGGAACGACGTATATAAAGCTGAGGGGTATGCGTTTTCAGGAGCACAGGCTAACACTGTGAGGCAAGTACTGAACCTAACACCAGCTCTCAGCATGGACTGGGTTTTGGGCCAAGCTGGGTAACTCCTAAGTGATTAGGTGCTAGGGCTGCAGCGGCCGGGTAGCAGGAGAAGGCACGTAGGGCTGAGGCTCCGCGTGGCCCTGTCCTTTCGCCTTCATCTGCAGGTACCACCCTTTGCCATACTCAAAGCACCTCTTCCCATCCTTGGTATCAGGCACGAGCTGGGGCACGCACGGCGACTTGTCCCCCTTGCTCCTTGCTCCCAAGGGACACCAAGGTGAAGAAGGCACTGGCAGCTTGCTAGCGCTTCTGTGAGATGTCCACCGTGGGGTTGGCATCCACCAGGACCTCGATCTCCAGGGACGTGTTGCTTATGAAAGCCATGTTCCCAGAAATTGTGATGACACACCCTTTTCTGATCTTGTGAAAGTTAATGGCATCCACGGGGGCTGTCACTACATTGGCCTTGCAGTGACGTGCAGCCACGATCCCAGCCACCTCATCCATGAGCTTCATGGTAACACTTCCGTGCACAAAGCCGTGCAGCGTGCAGTCTGAAGGCCCCACCAGATGGATCAAGCTGGACTGGCTGTTAGGCTCCGGGTTCAGGACAGGCGGGACAATGTCCCCATTCCTCCACTTGGATGCCATGCACTCCAGTTGCTGGGCCCCTTACCGCCTGCAGCCCTACTCCTACTGCTCCTGTTAGGCATACAAAACCAGAGGTACCTCCGGGACCTTGTCCACGTTCTTCAGTGACAAGGGCACATACCACAGGGTCTTATTGGTCAGCTTTTTGGTGCCTGTGAGGATGTTTTCAGACATCACATTGACCTGGAGTTCCACTCAGTGCTGGGAGGTATAGGTGATCTCCTCGCTGACGTGCAGCCACCTCACTGACAACAAACACAGGCAATAGGAAGTCGGTGTACTCGACCTGGGCCAGGGCGGCCGCACAGCACTCCCAGTCCGGCTGTTACAATGCCATGTGCTGCTGACAACCCCCACCTCCTCAATCGACTTCAGGATGGTTCCTCTATGCACACTGCCAGCCACGTTGGCATCATCTGGCCACATCATCCAACAGATCTGCATGGCAGATGGGATATAGGCGGCTGGTGGCTGAAGGAGAGGACAGCTGTCTGGCCTAGTTCTACAAGTTCTCACAACTGTTTACAGTTGTGCGACTACCCTCACAATCAACAACAGAACAAGAGTTCGCCTTTCCTCAACTCTACCCCTGGGCAACTGATCCCTATAGTTTTCCACCCTTATAGTTTTGCCTTTTCTAGAATTTTATAAAAACAAAAGCATACAGTAGGTAGTCTGTGTCTGCCTTCTTTCACTTGCTTCTAAAATTCATAATGCTTCTGAGATTTATCTGTGTTGTTTTCTGTATCAATAGCTCATTCCTTCCTATAGGTGAGTAGTATTCCGCTGTATGACTATATCACAATCTGGAAGGAAATCTACTAAAGGATGTGAGGAGCCATAAAATAAACTACTATGAAAATTCCATCAATTATAAATAATTTATATTCATATATATTTTAACCCCTTGTTATCCTATAATGATCAGCAATAAAAACTTTAAGACCTAAATAAAGGATAAAAACGAATCGTATGTTTTTATTTAATGATTAGTACGTACGTTGGAAAAAAACTGTCTTTCCTCCCAGACAATCCAGGAGAGAAAGGAACCCCTACGGCATAGAGCACATGGCTGCAACTCAAAACAGGAATTAGACTAAATTCGTGGGACCTGCGGAAAGAAGTCAGGTATCCCCGAGGAGCCCCCGCAGGGGTTAGAAGCAATACTAGGGGCTTACTGCAAAAAATATTGGAATCTTCTTAACATTTTTTCAAACATTTATTTCATGTACAAACATTTTACCTAAGCACTAACAACTATATTCTCCTTCAGGATCATTTTTTGGTGTGTTTCTGGTTGATAGAATTAAAGTAACTCTGTATCTATGTCCTGTCAAGGAAGCTTCAATGGGAACTTTTTGATTCCCACGTCACGTTACTTGCAGCAGATACTAGTATTTTGGAGCCATGCTCACTCACCAGAGCTAAAGATAAACCCAATGAAAATGAAAATTGTCCTTTCAATGACAGTGCTTATGGGGATGCAAGCAGTGATGGGTGGCTTGCCAAGTATCCTTTTCTGAGTGCAGAATAATTATATTGCCAGCGGACTGGAAGAAGAGCTGGAAGACTGTCTTGAGCCCCATCTCAGTGTTTTTAAAATAACATGGTTAGTTGCATATCTGTACTGCGTTAAAGTGACACCATATAGCCTATTAAGTGCTGTATGACTATTTTCCAGTGGAATTACTAAGTGCATACTTAACTGGGCCATATTACTAAAAAAGAAATAACGGGAATACTAGTTTTCATATTGCTCTGGAAATAAGCAATTTAAAGTGAGAATCCTTGAAATATAAAATGATACTCTACATTTATGTAAACATTCCTAAAAGTTGTTAATAATAACATTAATTTTGTGAGTTCTACCTATTCTAATTTATGCCTATCCTTGAAAGTTAGTAGAGTTCTAATACTGAGTAAGATCCTAAGAGACAAATTAACTTGGGATTTCTTCTTAAGAATATAGTAACAATGGTTTTCATCTTCACAGAAAAGACCTTACCTAAATTTTCTTGCCAGATTTCCTGACAACTGAAAGACTATAACCATACCAATATAAAGAAAAATACTATCAGATAAAGACAAACTAAAACACCATTTCTAGTAAGTGTAAGGATGCATGCTTTTTTCTTTCCTTTGTCTCGAAGTCTGAAAAACTAGGTTTCACAATCATATGATAGCTCTAAGAATGTCAGTACCCAATGTGCAGTCATTTATACAAAAACAGCTTTTCTTCTGCTGTTACCAGCTGAATCACGCTGTGGAAAGATAGGAGTGTACCTAACACCGGGAAACACTGCTTAAGACTCAGCTATGGCTATAGGTGGAATCTCCTGTTAGTTTAAAAAAGATCACTCTTTTTTTGTTATTATTCTTAAACCTACTTTTTAAAAAGACCATATATTGAGCTCCTGCATATTAAATAGACCTTAGATTATGACAACCACAATCTATTACAAGGTGACTATTCTACAGTCACCCAACCCTTCTAATAAAAATGTCCCTAAATGCTTCTCCCACAGGACAAGGCAGACTGCTGGAGATGAAGCATGCTTACTGAAGCGCTCTGCTACAGCTAAAGGACCTAAAAACAGCTGAGCATCGCCTTCAGCATCCAGCACGGAGACAAGACAGTTGGGTTTTGGTAAGGTTTTGTGGAAAGGCTTTCTGAGTCTCAACTGATTTCAGGGGGGAAAAAAAACAAACCCAAAAACCAGTGTGGTGTGTGACACTACAGAGCTCTGACACCCTTCAGTGAGGCTTCCCAGTCACAAGAATTCTCAGTGCTCAGGACAGAAATGATACATATATTACCTTCAACTGCTCTAGAGCAAAAGGTGAACCATCCTGCTGTAAATTTTCAATAATCTGTTCCACATTATTGGCAGAGAACCAACTATAAGAAAGGAAAAATGAGATTTCACCAATGTAGTATTTCTACTTTCTGAGATAACAATGAATCTAAACATAGGCTTCCCCCAAACTCCATTTCTAAAATGAAAAATTTTCCAACCTATTTTACAGGAAATAAAATATTGCTTCTCTGGGTAAGTGTTTTTGGTCTACCTTTGCTAATGTAAAATAAAGCCTAAACTTTCTCTTTTGCTGTCTTCCATCTATTTATAAATAAATGATATATTAACTGTGAAAACCTGAGGCTTCTAAAATGTGGAGATAGTTGTCTTATTTTCTAAGTTTTTCTCCTCTGTGTTCCTTATGCCAGTCTGTCAATCTCTCAAATCACTGCACAAAACCATTTGCTGATGGGTTTAACAGGACCTTCAGAGAAGGTGACTTTACAAAGATAAAAGGTAAGTTAATTCAATTATTTTTTAGCCTCTCTTCCCCACTTAAAAAAAAAAAAAAAAAAAAGATGTTTTTCAATAAAATGAGCCAGCATGAAAGATTACTTAAATATAATGGATTTATTTCCCCTGCAAGTGGACAAGAAGCTCTTTTCAAAAGTAAGTAAAAATAAAAGCACTATGCTATCTGATTTCAGAATTAGGTACATTATCAAACACAATGTAATTACAATGTTAGCAAATTCCACTTAATATACAATTTCCAAAGTAACAGACATAATTGAGATCTCTTTAAGTACCTGTTTATTTTGTCCATATGTTCCTCAAGTATGAAAGGCTTGCCTTGATCAATCTTGGACTGTTGGAAAGAAAAATCTGTAAATTAATTTGAAATAATATTTTTTAAATCCTTAATAATTTCCTATTTAATGATACAATTATGACAGATTATCACTTTCAAATTACATGCAACAGTCTCATAAATAACTACTACTGTATCTTCAAAATTCAGGCGTTATTTCAGACTAGCACTTGAAACTGTCAAAGGCCAAAAATGTTCTTGTATTTTTATTTTCATGGCATTATATACGATATATTATCACTAAAGTGTGTCAATAAATTTGAGAACTGTAGAAGCCCGTTTTCAACGTAAGCCTAAGAAGTCACCCTGCCCAAATTTCCACGTGATATAAAAATTCCTCCCGCATCCCTGATTCCCCTGGTGGCTCTCACCGCCAGAGTGGCAGACCAGTACCTCAGTAAGAAACTCAGAAGTGCTTGAACAACTATAATTAGAATTTTTAAAAAATTCTGAACCAAAAATAAGCCCTCCCATATTTCTAGTTCTAGTTAATCCGTCTGCACCTTAATCTTCTCACATAGTGCAGTTTTGTACCCCCTCGCAATCCAGATCCTGCTACGCATCCACGAATTCCAGTTTATCAAGGTCATTGTTAAAGTGTGGACAGCTTAGCTGCAGGTGTGGCTGAATTACAACAAAGTACAGCAGGACTCCACATATCTTTGTTTGTTTTGGGTACAAAGCTTTAACTAATAGAACTCTGGGTTTGTTTTGGGGCAGTCCTGTTTGGCTGCTGATTCACACCAAACATTAAAACTTTTTAAACCGGTGCTATTATAGGCTACATTTCTCTCATCCCATGCTTAAAAATTTGGTATTTTGAACTAAAATCCAAAATTTTCACTTATCTTTATTGTGATACTGTGATTTAAAGTAAATATCTATTTTGTCTTTCATTCATGACTCACTATTCCCAAAACCCTTGGAATATCTTAAGCAGTGCATCTTTTGTTTTAATATTTGGTCTTCTGTCTTCAATTCCTGAAATAAAGGTGAAATGGGTATCTTGTTCTTAACAAGTCCCTTCCAACCACACCACTGTTGGTTAATGAGGTGAGTTTGGAAAGGGGCAAAGGATGGGGGCTGGTTGCCAGGGGAACGAAACTTGGATTAGAACGTTGGAAGTTTCAGTCCCATCGCCCACCACCCCCCACCTCTCCACCTCCCTCCTGTCACCTCCACCAGGGAAAGGAGCTGGAGATCGAGCTCAATCACCAACAGCCTGTGATTTAATCAGTCATGCCCATGCAATGACGCTTCCATAACAACTCAAAAAGGATGAGTTTGAAGAGTTTTCAGGGCTGGTGAACACAACCACATTCAGGGAGAGGCTGCACCTCAACTACACAGGGACAGAAAGAAGCTCCTGCGCTTGAGACCGTTCTAGACCTTGCACTTCATCTGGCTGTCAATCCATGCCTGTTTCTATATCATTTATAATAAACTGATAAGTGTGAAGTGTTTCCTTATTCTTGTGAGCCATTCTTGCAAATTACCATAACCAAGGAGGGGGTCATGAGAACCCCAAATTATTGTCGGTCAGAAGTACAGGTGACATCATGGGACATGGGCCTGACATCTCAAGTGGGGTCAGTCTTGTGGGACTGGGTCCTTAAGTTGTGAGATCTGACACTAACTCCAGGTAGATGGTATTAGCATTGAAATGAATTAAAGGACAACCAGATGGTGTCACAGAGAATTGCTTGATGGGTGGGAAACTTACACATCTGGTGTCAGAAGTGACTGTGGGAGTAATGTGAACGTAAAGAAAAACACAGGGAGTGTTTTCACATTTATTGCTATTAAATCACTCTAAACCCAAAGGGTTGTTTTTAATCCATAGCCTTTTACCTAACTTAACTTTTATTTTTGGTTTGAAATCAGTTTTATCCAAAACACTGTCAACATTCTCATCCAAATCACTGAAAAAAACACTGAGTAAGACAACGCTAACATGACTTCTTACAGACTAGTACCTATGGATTTAACAGATCTCTTTGGTAAGGCTCCATTGGGGGTTTGGTAACCACACACTAGGACCCAGCCCGTATTTATGCAGCGTGCCAACAAGAGAAGCTGTCAAGTGCTTGACAAAAGTCTGAAGAAATGCTCACATGCTGTATTCACATTAATTGCACTGAGTATTCAAGGGCCCTGTCAATCAGTTCTCACACGTGCTTCGCTTCTGGGTAATTTTGGGGTACTATTTCTCTAAATATTTCCACCCCTCTATCTTCTCTGTTATGAATTCCTAATAAGTATGTAGTAGACCTCCTGGAAAAATACCTCTAATTTTCCTTTCTCTTCAATTTCTATCTTATTTATTTTTTTGCCCCCAGAGTTTCCCTCAACCATCAATTTTAATCTAATCTGTTGAAGATTATTTCCTCCCTTGCTATCCTGTTTTAAATTTCTTTTTGTCCTTTGATTAATTCTCTGCATAATATCTGTTCTTACTTCATGTATGAAATATTTCCCTCTTATCTGATGACAATTATAGGTTTGTTTCTTTTTAAAGTTTCCCTGTTCTCTCTGCATTGTCTGCTTCCTTCAAGTCCCTTTTTTGTTCACTTCGGCCAGTCTCGGGTTTTTTATGCCTGGCAATCCTTGTTTTTCTGTGTAAAGCACTAAAGTTAGGAAGCTCTGTGTGTATCACCTGCAGTTATAGGACTGTCAATTGTCTTATGTATTAAAGACTATCAGGCAAGGACCGGGATGTGTCATTAGAAGACTCCCTAAATGTCAGTATCTATAGGTTTTTTCCTTTTCCTTCTTATGTACTGCTGGAGAATAGGGTGATGCTATGGACTGTTTGTGATTCCCCCGCAAAACTCATGCTGATACCCTAATCTCCAGTGTGAGGGTATTTGGAAGCAGGGACTTAGGGAGGCTATCAGGTCAAGAGGATAGAGCTGTCATGAAGGGACTGGTGCCTTTCTAAGAAGAGATCTGAAAAAGGTCACCTTTTCTCTCTCTGCTGTGTGAGATATAGCAAAGTGGCTTCCACTTACAAACCAGAAAAAGGATCCTCACCAGGAACCTAATTGTTTGGCATACTGACCTTGAACTTCCCAGCCTCCAGAACTGTGAGAAATAAGTCTCTGATGTTTAAGCCAGCTAGTCTATGGTATTTTTGTCATAACTGTCCAAATCGACTACGATAGATGGTATGTAATGGTTCTGGAAGCCATCAGGGAAAGAGGCTAGAGGTCTTCCCATTTAGTATGTTCTGCCTCTTTTCAGTAGAGCACCTCACCTACCCCTGTCCCAGATAGGCCTCTTTAAGGAGTCTCTACTCTCCTGCCAGGCTATGAGAGGGTAGCTGCTCCTTAGAAAAATTTGCAGCGATCTTCCTATTTTTATGCCCTATTCCACAGCCCTGCCTTCAGACTGACCCAGTATCTTACAAAGGGTCCAGAGCAACAACTGACTCACTTCTTATTGGTTCCCCCACTAAAGGATAAGATTTTAGTGTTCTCTCTCTAGCGTAGCTGCCCTCATCCTTCCAGGGTTCCAAAATAGTGGCAGCCCATGCCTGCCATTGTTTCCTCTTCTATTCTATTTATCTTTGTGGATTCGTGCCCATTTTATTTCTTATTACAATTTCAGTGGGGTTTTAGGAGACAGCATTATTCAATCCTTCATGTTTAACTAGAAGTCATGTAGCATTTTAATGGACTCTTGGCTCTTAAAAGTAAACTTAAGTTAGATAACATAAGTAAGGAATTAAAATTAAACACTGCAATAGACCATATTATATTTAGTTATATACCAGAGTTTTGCTTTAGCATCTTCCCAATGTCAACACTGAACCTCCATTACAGAAATGTCACAATGTGTTGCAAAAAGCCCCTGCAAGGGCCCATCATGAGGCTATGCACCAAAATTCAAAAGCAATGAGAAGACAAGCGTTGCAGTTGCACAGTAGTATATTCTTAGACGGCTATTACAACAATTCTGAAGCAAGACCCTCCCATCGAGCTTTGAAGTAAATAAATCCCAGTATATTTATATATACCACAAACTATAATGTTCATCAATTGCTATTTTTCAATCACTTACCCTTCCCCATAAATTAAAATCTGAGGTTAGAATACTGTATTACCTTCATATGGTAAGTTTCTAAGACATCTGCAATATTTTCTTTTGAAGGAGATTTCAGGGCTAACAAATCTTCTTCTAACATGCCCAACTAAAGGTAAAAAAAAAAAAAAAAAAGGGTGGGGGACAGATTTGAAACACCATTGTTAACACAAAAACAATTTTTTAGGAATCTTTTATTTTTTTTTTTAATATTCTTTTTTTTTTAAATCCCTGTCTTAAAATTATGATGCTCTCTCTCTTCAGCTGAGTCACTGAAGGACATTTTCAATGAAGTTGTGCATACACGGTCCCACACAGCAGATGTTGCCTTGCAAGGAATGAATAAAGGTGGGGAAATTAAAGGGGAGCAGTAGAGATATTCATCTTCGTTTCCTCCTGGTTATTGAGCACTTGAAACGTGGTATTGCAACCAAAGATCTGAACTATAAACTTTAATTAATTTTAACTTAAATTACCACATGTGACTAATGACTACTATAATCATACAGCTCTATAATATAGCCACACTTAAATCTCCATTTATACCCCTCACACACTTATCCTATGCTCAGCCAAATTAAGCTTTTTACTGTTTCCAAAACATAGCTAATGTTTTCCTGCCCCTGTATGCTTGCTCATTAAATGTTTCCTCTATCCAGGATGCCTTTTCCTGACCGTACACATCTTAAAACTCAGCTGAACTGCCACTCGATGAGAAGACTTCTAGTCCTTCCTTGTAAGTAAGCCCTTCCGCCCTTCAGTAATCAGTGAGTGCTTGCTTTGTATTGTCTTTACACTTGTTGTATCTTACTCTGTCATATGAGACAGATGGTTATTTACATTTTGTACCCACCTCTACCTGGCCCCATTCCCAGTGCGCATTATTGTGCGTCTCTCATTCCCGTTATCCCTACAGGCCCTGCGAGTGGCAATCTTCGTGCCGCAGACATTATGACTGCGCAAGCCAGCAATGAAGGAGAAGGCTGTGACTCAGCTTTTTCTGCCGTCCTTAACTAAATTCTGCTATAATCAAGAGTGCCTCCTCAGAGTAGGTAATGGAGTGTCCATGTTTGTTTCCTGTTACAGCCCAAAAGGATGAGACAGTCACCTTTTCAATGTGACTGAGGATGCCATAACATGGAGAAACATCTGAAACTTCAAGCACATGTGATAGAGGGCCCTCATAGCCGTGTATAGGGGACAACCTCCAACTTTGTCTACTTCATTCATTTATAGCATACCTTCTGCTACCCCAAAACACCCCTCACTCAAGAGCACATCTTCATTTGGAAATCTCTATGTTTCCTGAGAAGCTCAATTCACCCCCCAGTTCCAGGAATGGAGCACATTACTAGGATAAGCTAGTCGGGTATTCCGCCCACCCATGTGGTCCAAGGGTGATATAAACTAGTCCAATCAGAGAGAGCTAAGCCAGTTGAAGCAGAATAAATCCCAAATATCTTGCTGGGAATTCTGAGACAAAATCACCTTGAACTGGGTTTTCTGTTACATTTAACACAAGTAGTTTTCTTTTTTTTTTTTTTTTTTTTTTATTTTTTTTTTTTTTTTTTTTCCCCCCCCCCCCCCTTTTTTTTTTTTTTCTTTTTTTTTTTTTTTTTCTCCCCCCAACTACTGCAATAAAACTGGTGCCACCTTTTGGGAGATGGGAAAACGCGGGGCTAAAGGAGTTAAATGTAATCTAGTATTTAACCCCGGGCTGACTGACTACACACTCTTTGCCGCTGTGCTAAGAAAACTGGAACACTGTTTTTAACAAAAAGACAAGGTAGCAGTCCCTTGCAACAGATATCCTTTAGGAAAGTTTTTAAGACCATATTTTACAAATGCACCACGGAAACTAATAACCAAAAGACTTTCAAAAATGTTTTTATAAAATAAAAGCCTATCTTTTATAACTTTAGATTTTATATATTAGACTTCCTTAAAGTATTATTTTTTTTACAGAATGTAATTATTCATTAAAAAATATTCACTGAAGGTGTCAGACAAAACAGCTCTGAATCTAGATAAAATCATCTCCATTTTGTGTATGAAGAAAATGAACACTGGAGAGTTCAAGAACTTTCCCTAAGCTCACAGAGCTTTAAGCAGCAGATCCAGGATTCAGACCCACATCTACCAAAGGCCTATGATCTCAGCCACTCATACGGCCTCCCACATAATATGAGTTATTCCAACAATACAAAAATGCAACCATTCAAGTAATTACCTTTTCAGAATCTACAAAATGTGTAGCAATTCCTACTTTGTACACATCTCTTCCTTTCAGCTTGAATCCTGTTAATGCAAGGAAGTAACCAAGTTTTCCTTGAAGTCTTGGCAAAAAATAACCTCCACCGACATCAGGGAATAGTCCTGTAATTAAGTAACAAAAAGAGATAGCAATGACTCAAATGAAGGAGATGAACATAACTTTATTTACTTTAGATCAGCTTGGTATCAAACAACACCTGTGTAGGAGGAAACTACCTGAGGCTAGGGCAAGAACCATAAAAAAGGATTACAGAGAAGAGTAATAGGAACCCACACAAAGCTCAGAATAGTGCCTGTTTCCACCAGTCAGATAAGAAAAACCTCATGATTCATGGAGCACTGAGTAGAATACAAAAAGGAAAATAATTAGCACTAGCCTGAATCTCACACAGGATTTTATAATTTCTTCAACAACAATATAATCTGAAGTAAGATGTATCTAAGTAAGATGATTTAAAAGTAATTATGAATTTTTTTTAATTACCTATTGCAGTCTCCGGCATTGCAAAAAGAGTCTTTTCAGTAGCCACTCGGAACTGTCCATGAACCGAGAGTCCAACTCCCTAGGGAAATAAGACAAAAAAAAACAAAAAACAAAAAACAAAAAAAGTTTAAAAATACTGTAAAAAATAAAAAGAAACTCATACACTCACAATATTATGAACCAAGTAAATTATCTTTATATTCCCCAGGAATTTCAGAAGATAGACTGAAGAGAAACCCTACAGCACACAATTTCAGAAGATCTTACTAGGCAAAAAAATACATGGGCATCCCTGCTACCTGGAATAGATCTGTTTTAGATAAGACATTTTCACTCAGCATTTCTGTGCTTTGCTTTATGTCCTCTTCCCCAGATACCTTGCATTTCAAACTAGATGCAGCATCAAAGAATACTGATTTCTCAGAACTACTGGGTGTTGTTAGTGGTACCGGTCTTCAAAAAAGCATAACCAAGCTATTCTAGAAAATTTCAGTAGCTTTAAAGTAGAATATTAACATATTTCATTTATTCATATATTTCATCGAATAAAATTAGCAAGATCACTTTTCTCAGATACAATGGGGTCAACCATATAACTCTTTAAAAATGGTTACTAAAACATAAGTTTTAGAAAAATAAAATGACTGGCAGAAAACCTATCTCTAACTTGTTGAATGTCACTGAAAAGGACAAACTTAACAGTCATCTCTGAATAAAAACATATCTGAATCATATTTAAATCAACAGACATCTGTATAAAATAAATAACAGGTATACAAGTGATAACAAAGTACCCAAATTTATGTCAGTCTTCACATTATAATATACATATCTTATGTTCTTTTCACACTGTCCAGAACTTCTATTAGATGTTGTTCTCACTCTTAATCCTTTCTACCCAGTCACACAGTTAAATTAGTTAAAACATGTAAAATATTTGAAACAATGTCAGGCATTAAGAGTTCTGAAGAGTGAGCTCAGTAGAAAAGGAAATAAAGGATCATCAGGTCTTCAATTTCCTCTCAAATGGTTCAGAAAAAAATTATTCAGATACATGTGGGGAAGAGGAAGAGAGAAAAAACAAATGGGGAAAATGAGAACAAGGAATGTGTATGAAGGATATACAGGAGTTTTTTGCACTACTCTTGCATCTTTTCTGAAAGTTTGAAATTGTTTCACAATAAAAAGTTTTTAAAAATTAAAAATAAATGTCCCAAAGTAAATAGAGCCTACAACCACAGGTAAGAAAAGAAACTCAGAAAGATATTCAATGGGGCGATGTGATGAATGCTTATGCAGTCATGGATTTAATTCTAATCAGAGAGAATGCGTAAGCTCCTGCCCAGAATGAACACTGCATCAGCATCAGAGAGTATGTGAGAGACTCTCCTCACCACCATTTACGATCATAAATGGTGCATTAGTTCACTAAGCTATAAAATTAAATATCATAAGTTTCATAATGTATCTCTGGAACGCTCGCAGTCTAGTCATCAGGCTCCACAGTAAAAACAAAGACTTTTTATTATGCTTCACACATGAATGTTAATAAGCTAATACTGCATGTAATGATGTTAATACATTAATAATATAAGTATGAATGTATTTTCATAGAGGAATATACAGAGATCAGCAGCAAACACATTTTTTATCCTGCTTTTTTTTATGCTATTACATTTGTAACATTCATTCTCCCCTTTGTCCCCCTCCACCCTGTACACACTCCCTCCAGCATTACCCCCACCCCCATAGTTCATGTCCATGGGTCATGCATGTAAGTTCTTTGGCTTCCTCATTTCATATCTTATTTTTTTCTTTTTATTTTTTATTTATATATAAATCATGTTTATTCTATTACAGTTGTCTCAATTTTTACCGCTTTACCCCCTCCACCCATCCCACCCCCACCCCCTGCTCCCACAGTCAATTCCCACTCTGTTGTCCATGTCCATGGGTCATTCATACATGTTCTTTGTCTAGTCCCTTCCCCTTCTTTCCACCATTGCCCTCCTTTCCCATCCTCTCTGGTCACTTTTTCAGTCTGCTCCATGTTTCCCTGCCTGTGGTTTATTTTGTTCATTAGTTTATTTTGTTGAATAGAGTCCACTTATAGGTGAGATCATATGGTATTTGTCTTTCATCAACTGGCTGATTTCACTTAGCTTAATATTCTCCAGTTCCATCTATGTTGTCGCAACAGGTAGGAGTTCCATCTCTCTTTCTTAAATGTAGACTGATTTTATTTATTTTTTAAAGTTAAAGTTAATTATATAATGTCAAAGTTAATTATAAAATATTAAAAATTTTAAAACCATTATGAAATCTCAGCAATTAAACCAACATGACATTAGCACAGAAATAATCAAGTAGATCAATGAAATGATCTAGATCTTGATCTAGATACTTGATCTAGAATGAACATTCTAGAGACAAATGTATATATCTGATTAATATATGTATGATTAAGTTGATATTTCAAATCAATGGGTAAAATAAGGCTTATTAAACAAATAAGGTGCATGGACCACTATTACTTGAAATAAAACAAATATAGAGCCCTATTTCACACATTATACAGGAAATATTCAGGTGAGTTAAAAAATCAGTATGTAGAATCTAAGGAGTTTTAGAAGAAAATAGAACTAATATTTTTCATGACCTGAAATGAAATATTCAACCCCAGAAGCTATAAAGTAAATATTGACAATATGACCATATTAAACATTTAACTATATAGTAATATACATATAAAAAAGTTAAAGGACAAGGAATAGAATAGAAAAGTATTTGCAACACATCTAAAACATGGTTAATAGGTTTTTTGTTTCTTGGTTTTTTTTTTTTAGGGAAAAAAGTTCTACAAACCTTTAATCAATAAATAGGTAAAGAATACCAAAAAGTCATTTAAAACCTTTTTTTAAAAAAAAAAATAGAAATAGCCAAGAAATATACTAAAACAGGTGTAATTTCAACGAATGGTAAAGGAACATTAAAATAACATCATTGTCACAATCAGATTAATGACTGTTAAAAATATTGGTAATATCGAGTATTGGCAACTGTGAAAGGAACTGGGTATTCACTGAAACTTTTTCTTCATCTTAAAGCAGTCCCTTTAGCATATTTTTCAGTGCTGGTTTGGTGGAGGTGTATTCTTTTAGCCTTTTGTCTGGGAAACTCCTTATTTCACCTTCCATTTTAATTGAGAGCCTTGCTGGGTAAAGCAGTCTTGGTTGCAGACCTTTGCTTTTCATGACTTGGAATATTTCTTGCCATTCCCTTCTGGCTTGCAGTATTTCTGTTAAGTCAGATGCTAGCTGTATCAGGGCTCCCTTATATGCTACTACCTCTTTCTCTCTTGCTTCCTTTAGGATTCTCTGTTCGTCTTTGGTATTTGCCATTTTAATGATGATGTGTCTTGGAGTGGGCCTCACTGGGTTCCTCTTGAATGGGACCCTCTGTGCTTCCTGGACTTGTGTAACTGTTTCTCTCCTCCAATTAGGGAAGTTTTCCATCATTACTTTTTCAAACAGGTTCTCTATCTCTTCCTCATCCTTTCTCCTTCTGGTATCCCTATTATACGGATATTATTATTATGTTTCAGGTTGTCCTGCACTTCCCTAAATGCCTCTTCATTCTTTTTTGAGTCTTTCTTCATTTTCTTGCTCTTTCCGGGAGTTTTCTACCTTGTCCTCCAGCTCACTGACTCGTTTCTTAGTTTCATCTAGCCTGCTTTTAATTCCTTCTACTGTGTTCTTCAATTCAGAAATTGTATTCTTCATTTCCTCTTGTCTCTTATTGATAGTTTCTATGTCCTTTTTCATGCTGATATACTTTGTGGTAAGTTCCTTGTAGTTTCCCTGGAGTTTTTGGTAATCCTCTCTGAGCTCACTGAGCTCACTGAGCTCATTGAATTTCCTTAGAACCGTTGTTTGGAACTCAATATCTGATTGTTTACTTGCCTTTATTTCATTTAGTTCTCTTTCTGGGGATTCCTCCCTTCCTTTCGAGTGGGGAGTATTTCTTTGTCTTCTCATTATTTGTGAGACTCTTCTCTTTTGCTTCTGCTTCTTAAGTTGATCTGTCTTGATTTCCTGACTTTGCGGTGTGAACTTCTATGGTTGGAGACCACTCTTTTTACTCTCCGGATCTGCCCCTGATGATGTCAGATGTTGACCCTGTCTCTATCCTGCATTTTTAAATGCATATACCAAGGTCTGTCAGGAAAAAGTCCAGCCATTGTTAATATAATGAGAACAGTGTGTAACACTGAAATAACCTGATAGCCAAGGAGAGTGGACTTGAATGCACATACATAAACAATGGTGACTTCACCGTGCTAGTCAGCGGTGGTGGTAAACACCGCTGAGTGAGCATGTACTCTGTGGCCATCGCATTCAAAAGTACTGAGTGAGTAGAGCAACAAATCTGCATCAAACTTTGCATTAAGCTACAACATTCCTCTGCAGAAACTATTCAGATGATTCAGAAGGCTTTCAGGGATAGTGCAATGAGTGCAGTGCAAATAAAAGTGTGGAACAAAAAGCTTCAAAGATGGTGAAGAATCTGTTGAAAGTGATACACGTTCTGGAAGGCCTGCAATAAACAGCACCTGAGAATGGTGAATGTGTACGGGCTGCAATGACCAAATATCGGTGACTGACAGTGCAAGAACTAGAATCTGATCTGGGCATTCCAAAAATACTATGTCCAAGATTTTGACACAGGATCTTGGCATGAAACGTGCTGTGGCAAAATTCATTCTGCAGCTTTTGCTACCAGAGCAGAAGGAACACCGTGCTGCAGTTGTTATTGACTTGATTCAAACTGCTACCAATACACCAGATTTCCTCAAGAAGGTCATAACCAGAGATGAATTGTGGGTCTACAGCTGTGATCCAGAAATAAAGGCCCAGTTGTCCCAATGGAAGTCATCTAGTTCTCCATGTTCTAAGAAGTCATGGCAAAGTCCCAGTAAGATTTTGACCATGTTAACTGTGTTTTTTTATTGGGAAGGTATTGTCCATCAAACAATTAGGAGTACTACCTCAATGTTCTTCGTCGTTTGAGAGATGCAATATGATGAAAACGGTTACAGCTATGGGTAACTGGTGATTGGCAGCTTCATCACAACAATGCGCCCACTCATGGATCAACATCTTACGCAGTTTTTGGTGAAACATCAAATCACCCAGGTGACTCAGCCTTGCCGCAGCCCAGATTTGGTACCCTGTGACTTCTGCCTTTTCCCCAAACTAAAATCACCTTTGAAAGGGAAGCGATTTCAGACCCTCAGTGAGATTCAGGAAAATACAATGAGGCAGCTGGGCAATTCCAACAAAGGATTTTGCAGTGTTTTGAACATGGAAGAGATGCTGGGAGAACTGTGTGAGGTCCCAAGGTGCCTACTTTGAATGTAACTGAGGCGTAATTGTCCTATGTACAATGTTTCTTTCTTCTTCGATAAATGTCTCTATTTTTCATATTACATGACTGGGTACTTTCTGAGCAGGCCTTGTGATTCACATTATTTTTGGACAAAAATTATATTAAACAGAAACAAATAACTGAGGCAGAAATACTTATATATAACAGTCTATCAGTCTTGAAGGTATAGTTTTCTTTAAATAAAAGAACCAGGAAGATATTTGGAAGTTCTTAAGGGAATAAATCTTACTTTTCATTATAAGGGAAAAAAAATTAGTTAACTATGTGTGGTGATGGATGTTAACTAAACTTACTCCACAATACACACATACCTCAAATCATTATGCTGTATATTTAAAACAAATACAATGTTATATGTGAATTATATCCCAATTTTTAAAAAGCCAGGGAGTAAAAATAAGAATTTCACTGTCCAGTCTAGAAACCTGGAAGTAATCCTTGCCTCCGTCTCCCCCTTATCCCTCATATTCAATCCACTATCAAACCCCACCAAGTCTCTTCCCAAATATCTCCCTTCACTCTACCTTAAACTTTCTGCCCCTTCATTATCTCCAAGCCAACAAGGTGGAGATGGGATGGAGGCAGGGTGAGGAGTAGCACAAGGGAGACGATCCTGCACCAAGAACCGAGAGTGCTTTTATAATCGAAAACAAAATGAACCAGAGTTCTGACCAACCTGACTACAGGAAATGGCCAAGGAAAAAGGAAAAGAACTTCTATAGATCTGAGAATCTGCAAGTCATAAAGTTGCCAAGACTACCCATAACCCTAGAAAGTCAAAGTTCTATTTCCCAGAATTCAATACCTTATAACAGCGATTATCAGGTGTGCCATGAGAATTTTTAAAACATGCAATACCTGACTATATAGTCAGAGGCATTGATCTCTTTTTGTTTAGACTGTCAAATAAAAAAAAAATGACAAGAGCCAACACAACAGTAGCCATCCAATGTGAATGAATCAAAATTATACCTATTTTTTATTCAAACTGGAAAAAAAATATGTCTTTCGTTGTGCCACAGATTTTTAGTAATCAGCTTATGTGTCCATGAGATGAATAAAGTTGAAAATTGCTGCCTTATAGTAAAGGCAGGGGATGGGGGGTGCGGGTTGGCAGCAGGCAATGAAGCCAATTTCCTGTGAAGAAAATAGAAGCCCTTCTCAATTCTGTACTTATATATCCCTGGGCCAAAAGTCAGGGGGTTAAGAGTAGATAAAAATTAAGAATAAAGGGCTCTACCTAATAAGAGAGAGTAGGGTGAGATGGAGTTAAACCCCACAGGAATATCAGTTAAAGATAATTCATTGCATTTTGAAAAATATAACACGATTCTTACCTATGAAAAAGGTTCACTGTGAAAATAAATGACCCCCAAAATTTACTATGAGAAACCCTGCAACTAAAAGCAATCCTAACTCTCCCCTGCTAGGGCAGAAGGAAACCTAAGTAGAGAGAATGCCATGGAAGAAAGGGAGAACTATCCCTTTCTTGACAGAGAATCGAGAAAAAGAAGACATCCCTTTCTTGATAGAGAATCAAGAAAAAGAAGACATCGAGAAAAAGAAGTTGAAGAAAGTTCAACAGTGAACACATAAAAATGAATGCATATAAATACATTCTCCATACACTTAGAAACCCATGGGGAATTTCCACTCTATTGCTCCTTTCACAGCTACTGTTGTTACTAATATTTCAGTCCTAAAGGAGACTATTTTCCATATCCTCCTTTGTCTGATTATTCTTCCTTTTGTAAAAGAAATAATAAATAGAGCCACTTTAAAATGGAGTTGGAGCTGCCATGCCGGAGCCTTGCTCCGCTTATACCTCAAACTTTTGGAACATTAAAACAGCAAAATAACTTTTGGATTGGGCCTAAAGCAACACTGTATCCCAAAGGACTGTTATGAGAACACAGATATTACAGCCACCAGACTGATGACTACAGGTTTGAAAATTTTTTAAATTGTTTAGAATTAGCATCACTAAGTTATGTTTTGGGCACCAATAGAAATGCCTTCCTTTTGTTGATGTAATTGTTCCCCTTCCCATTCTCATAAATAACCACTGTCTTCATCTCCTAATCAGAACATTATTTGGGCTTCTATCTGAATCAATGCTTCCCAAATAGCTACTTTTTTCTATTCTTAATCTCAAATAAATGATTGTTGCCTCTCATTTTGAAAGGCCTTTTTGTTTTGTGATTGCACTGCGGCACCTTTCTTTAGTCTCTAACTGGTCGCCTGTTATCATTGCACATTGATTTCAAGTCTAGTTTCATCACATGACTGGCAGCTTCTACCCTAAACCTGCAAAGGATCACAGAGCTCACCTCATATATGACCTATTCATGTATCTGAAATCAGATCACCTTGATCTACACAACCAGGCTCAGCAACAATAATGTCTATCAACAGACATGCACACTACAAGAAAAGAATATTACAGGCTAATGTTCCTGATGAATACAGATGAGAAAATCCTCAACAAATATCAGCAAACCACATTCAACAATATATTAAAAGGAACATACACAATGATCAAGTGGGACTTATTCCTGTGATGCAAGGATGATTCCAAATATGCAAATCAATGATACACTACATTAACAAAATGAATAAAAATTATATAATAATCTCAATAGATGCACAAAAAGCATTTGACAAAATCCAGTATCTTTTTATGATAAAAACACTAAACAAAATTGTTATATAGTCATGGGCCTCATAACTACGTTTCGGTCAATGACAGACCACATAGACCACAGTGGGTCCATAAGATTAAAATAGAGCTGAAAATGTCTTGTTATTAGTGATGCTGTAGTGGTGATAGTATAAATAAACCTACCATCACATGAAAACATAGCACACACAATCAATTACATATAGTACATAACACTTGATAAAGATAATAAAGCGCTATGTTACTCATTTATGTATTTACTATACTAACTACACTGTACTTTTAATCCTCAACCAAAGACTTTTTTTTTCATTGCTTTTAGAGAGAGAGTAAAAGAAGATAAGAAGCATCAGTATGAGAGAGAAAAATCAATCAGTTGCCTCCCTTATGCACCCAGACCTGGGACCAAACCTGCAATCTAGTTAAGTGCCATGACCAAGAATCAAACCTGCAACCTTTTGGTTATGGGATAACACTCCAACAACTGAGCCACACGAGCCAGGGCACTACAGCATACTTTCTGTCATTATTTTAGAGTATACTCCTCCTACTTATAAAAAAAACTGTTTTGTAAAACACTATACTGTGTTCCACTGGCAGTAGCCTCATACATCTCATATGTACTGCATCCCTTGACTGCATCATTTTCTCTTGTGCTTGATTTAATCTCATGTTGTTTTGTACAATAACATGCTATACAGGCTTCCAGACTAGGAACAATAGGCTGTATTATATAGCCTAGGTGTACAGTAGGCTATACTATCTAGGTTTGTGTAAATACATGCTACGACGTGCATACAATGATGATATTGCCTAACAACATATTTCTCAAAATGAACCTCTATCTTTAAGCAGCATATGACTGTAGATAGAATATAGCTCAACATAATAAAGGCCTTATATGACAAGCCCATAGCTCACATCACACTCTTCAGGGAAATGCTGAAAGCTTTTCCTCTAAGATCAGGAGTAAGACAAGTATACCCACTCTTGCCACTTTTATTTAACATAGTGTTAGAAGTCCTAGTCAGAGCAATTAGGCAAGAAGAAAAGGGGGGACAACCAAATCTGGAAGGAAGAAGTAAACTGTCTCTGTTTAAGATGACATGATATTATATGTAAAAACTCTAAAGAATGTAAGAACTAATAAATTCAGTAAAGTTGCAGGATACAAAATCAATACATAAAAATTAGCTTTGATAAACTAATAATCTTTCAGAAAGAGAGATTTTTAAAAAATTCCATTAACAATTGCATACCTAGGAATAAATTTAACCAAAGAGGTGGAAAATCTATACACTGAAAAAACTAAGACACTGATTAAAGAACTAAATAAGACATAAATAAGTGAAAAGATATTCTGTGCTCAGGGACTGAAAAAATATTGTTAAAATGTCCATACTACCCAAAGCAATGTACAGAGCCAATGAAATACCTCCCAAATTCCAGTGGCATTTTTTCCCAAAAATAGAACAAACAACCTTAAAATGTGTAAGAACCACAAAGACCCCAAATACCCAAAGCAATCTTGAAAAAGAACTAAGCTGGAGGCATCACACTTCCTGATTTCAAACTATATTACCAAGCTATAGTAATCAAAACACTATAAAACTGACATAAAAATAGACACAAAGATTGATGGAACAGAATAGAGTCCAGAAATAAA
Source organism: Pteronotus mesoamericanus (assembly GCF_021234165.1). Classification (NCBI taxonomy): domain Eukaryota; kingdom Metazoa; phylum Chordata; class Mammalia; order Chiroptera; family Mormoopidae; genus Pteronotus; species Pteronotus mesoamericanus. Next base: position 46,945,873 of record NW_026555325.1, read on the forward strand.
ACCACACCTACACGGTCAATTAATTTTCAACAAAGAGGTCAAACATATACAACAGGGAAAACACAGTCTCTTCAATAAATGGTGTTAGGAAAACTTCATGTCCACATGGAAAAAAAAATAAAACTGGACTCCCATTTTATACTGTAAACAAATCAACTCAAAATGGGGTAAAGACTTGAATGTAAGCCCTGAAATCATAAAAATCCAAGAAGAGAACAGAAGGTAAGTTCCTTGATGTTGGTGCTGGGAATGATTTTTTGGGTTTGACAGCAAAAGCAAAGTCAAAAAAGCAAAAACACAGGTGAATTACATAAAACTAAAACCTTCTGCATACTGAGGGAAACAATCAATAAAATGAAACGGCAACCTATGGAATGGGAAAAAAAGTGCAAACCATATATCCAAAAAGAGGTTAATATCCAAAACAACAACAAAAACTCTTGATTAAGAAGTGGACAAAGGATCTGAATAGACATTTTTCTAAAGAGAACATACAAATGGTCAAGAAGTACATGAAAAGACATTCATCAATGATTACAACAAAAAGGCAAATCAATACCACAATGACATACCACATCACACCTGTTACAGTGTCTATTATCCAAAAGATAAGAGACAACAAATGCTGGTGAGGACATTGAGAAAAAGGGACCATTGTACACTGTTAGTAGGAATGCAAACTGGTACAGACACTATGGAAAACAGTATGGAGTTTCCTCAAGAAATTAAAAATAGAACTACCGTATCATCCATACTAAAGGAAGCTGAACTCAAAAGCTTCTTTAAAAACCTTAACTTAGTTAACAAAATTATTTCATCTGTTCTTTCATAAATTCTCAGGTTCTATTAAGTAATTAAATGTTAAGAAAAACACAGCATTTTATTATAATAAAAAAATGGTTTCTTAAAATGTCATCTATTCAACTGTCACTAGTAGGAAAAAACAACACCTTTTAAAAATGAACAAAGATGCATTTCTTATGTCTCACAGACCTTTGTTATAGATTAATAAAATTAAATCTTTGATGACTGTTAATTCTTTTCATAAGAAAAGGATGTATCTCAGTTAATCAGCAATTAATCTTACTCTGATTCAGTACCTCCCATTTAATTGAGCCCTAGTCAATTTCCCATGTGTCTAGTTTGTACCCACTGACTCCCAAGTCAGTCAGTCGGTGGGTATTGTTACCTGCTCATTGTTTACATTCCAATTTCCACTTCTCTAATCATTAGAACAAACCCCTTCTAAATGTGCCTTAAAACTTTTAATTTTCTGTTATACCAATCACAAAACCCTTTGCTAGCAGCATCTTAAGACACTTTGGAGAAACACAAAAATACCATATTGCACACTGGTTTGAGTTGGCTTGGGAAGTTAACTTTGTTTCTATTGTAAAGAGCATGGGAAGGAGGGAAAAGAATGGAAGGGAGTGATGCAGAGAGAGAGACACAGCGGGAATGGGAGATGCAGAACTGAAAGAAACACAGAAGTTCTTTAAATCCAATTCAGGTGGGAGGGAAATGTGGGTGACACTACATGCATAGAATAAAAATTTAAGATTTTTCTGTTCTATACATACTTAAAATTAATCTTAATTTTTAAAGCAAATCTGCTTTTCTGTTATATATTAACTTGAGAAAATATGACTGTATATATTTAAAATGAAGGGTAAAGGAAATTAAAAATTTGTCTTCCTAGGAAATGTAATAAACTATTCTTTCCAATTGCTATTCATAAAAAATTGTTTCTCTCTTTCAGAAACAATGGAATGATATATTACATAATTTTGATCAACCAAGTGGAGAAGCACTCAGAAACATTCATTTTTATTTTACTGTATATTAAAATATTGAATAAATATTCTGAATAAATTTCTGAAATCTGAAATATAACAATTAGCCATCCCCTCTACAAAGTGTTATGACCTTCTTCAGGGTGAAACAAGAGATAGTAAAACTGTCATTTTTCTTGCTGGAAGAAAACATTTTCTATAGCAAAAAGAAAAGAAAAAAAATCAGGCTCTATGGTGCCATCTTTTGGACTGTTCAAGTTTTCTTAAAATTCTTTCTTACAAGAAACAACTGACTGATCAGAATCATGAAAAAGACAATTACTATTTGTATATCTTTTTTTAAGCCATGTTTCCCTATCTTATTCTCATGCTTCTATAGTATTAAAAAACAATTATTAAAATTAAAATATTACATTATATATTAAAATATATAGTAATGAAATATTTTAAGATAATTAGTATAACTGAAATTCTATTTAAAATTCTAAAAATAAAGGCCTTGTGAATAAAAATCTCTGTGCTCTCAGCACTTTATGGTGGTGGTACCTAAAATAAGGAGCCCCACTGTCATCAGCATCATCTGGGAACTTGTTAGAAATGCAAATTCTCAGGCCAACTTCCAACTGACTACACTGGAAACGGGGGTGGGAGGAGGAGTCTGTATTAACAAGCCCTCCAAAGGATTCTGATAGAAGCTAACCTTTCCACAGTGGCTGCACCCGTCTGCATTCCCACCAGCAGTGCAAAAGGGCTCCCTTTCTCCACATCCTCACCAGCACTTGTTGTTTGTTAATTTATTGGTGATAGCTAGTTCTAACAGGTGTGAGATGATATCTCTTTGTGGTTTTAATTTGTATGTCTCTGATGATTAGTGACATTGGGCATCTTTTCATATGTCCATTAGACATCTGTATATCCTCTTTGGAGAACTGTCTATTCAGATCCTGAGCCCATCTTTTAATTGGGTTGTTTGTTTTTTTGGTGTTGAGTTTTGTAAGTTCTTCATAAATTTTGGTATTAACCCCTTATCAAATGTATCAGCGAACATGTTCTCCCATTCTGTGGGTTGTCTTTTTATTTTGTTGATGGTTTCCTTTGCTGTGCAAAACTTTTTAGTTTGATGCAGTCCCATTTGTTTTTGTTTTTGGTTTGGATTTTTTTCGTTCCCCATACCTGGGTAGTTATATCTGGTAAAAATATTGCTATGAGCTATGTCCAAGATTTTGCTGCCTATGTTTTCTTCTATGATTTTTAAGGTTTCAGATCTAATATTTAAGTCTTCAATCCATTTTGAATTTATTCATGTGTGTGGTGTAAGAAGGTGGTCTAATTTCATTTTTCTGCATGTATCTAATTTTCCCAACACCATTTATTGAATAAACTATCTGTAGTCTATCGTATGTGCTCACTTCCTCTGTCAAATATGAATTGACTATACAGGTGTGGGTTTATTTCTGGGCCCTCTAATCTGTTCCCTTCATCTATGTGTCTGGTTTTATGCCAGTACCAGGCTGTTTTGTTTACTAAGGCCTTACCTAATTTGATATTAGGTAGGTGATTCCTCCAAATTTGTTCTCATTTCTCAGGATCACTGTTGCTATGCAGTCCCTTTTGTGGTTCCATATAAATTTTTGAAGTATTTGTTCTAGTTCTGTGAAATACATCATTGGAATCTTGATAGGAATTGCACTGAATCTATAGATTGTTTTGGGTAGTATGGACATTTTAATGTTTATTGTGCCTATCTATTGTGCTTTCACTTTTTGTATCTTCTTCAATTTCTTTCTTCAATGTCTTGTAATTTTCCGAGTACAGGTCTTTTACGTCTTTGGCACTGTGGAAAGCAGTATGGAGATACCTCAAAAAATTAAAAATGGATCTGCCTTTTGATCCAGCAATCCCACTTCTGGGACTATATCTGAAGGAACTCAAAACTCTCAATTGAAAGAACATAACCACCTCTAAGTTCACTGCAGTGTTATTTATAATCACCAAGATATGGAAGCAGCTCAAGTGACCTTCAGTAGATGAGTAGATAAAACAACTATGGGACATTTACACAATGGAATACTACTCCTTTATCCTCGATCTTTAAAAAAAGGACTAAACATTATACAAAACTCCAGAGCCCCATGAAATGTGAACACTACAAAGAAAAAAAGCATGAATCTGTCTACTTAGCAATAAGAGGGATCTCTGCCCACCCACTCTGACTATTCCTACCCCCCACCTCCACCCCGTTAATGTGAGTAATGAATCAGCCTGGCGCAGTTGGTCACCTGTAGGCTAATGGAAAATACCCAATGGACCAGGGCAAAGGCCCTCATCAGACGCATGAAGGTTTGCAAATGTTGGCTGCCAGTGCCCCACACACTGTCTTCATGGAATCCCCCTTGATCCCAAAGGTTAAGAGTCCCTTGATCCTGCTTTCTAACCATAGCTGCTAGCAGAATCCCCTCCCAAAATGATGTGCAACCTCTAAGCAATTCCTAGTGCTCAAGAGGCTTCATCAAGTATGGTTCCACTAGAAAAAGAGAGGGACTTCTTAACTTCCCGATGACTAACTCTCCGAAACACTGAAACAGGTGAAAGTTCTAAAGTCTATTTTTTGGCCTCCTATTACCTACCTAAATCCTACCTTTTCCTGACATGAAGACTCATTCTGACCTTTCACTTCTTTAAAGGTTTGTTTTTGTCATAGTCAGTGCTATACAATTTATCCACTTGTTTGTAATTATTTCATATTTTCTCCAACTCCCTTATCAAGTTATTGAAGGCCAGTGACATTTAAGACTTCTTTGTAATAGCACAGAGTCAAACACTTGTCAACTGATATAAATGTAGCTTCAGAGAACTTCATAAAACAGTCAAACACTTTCACTAAAGTGAGATTTTTGTGCAACAGACACAACCTAGGCAACCACAACCCCACTATTTAGAGTCCAAAAAACCACTAAACATTTCAGAAGTTTCTCTTCTGAAAATATTGGAAGCAATCAGTTGTTGTTGTTGTTGTTTTAAAATATTTAATTAGTTCTATTGGTAAAAAAAGCTTGTTAATTCAAGACACTAAAATAGCATATAACATAATTAAGAACAATTTTTGGGGGGGCGGAGATAGTCTAAAAGTGCTATAAGTAAATGTTATATCCCAAACGTGCAAGGTTCTAAAATCCTAACATAATTTTGTTTCAATGAGGTTTTTTTTCAATTTTATTTATAAGCAGAGGAGAAGGGAGGGAGAAAGAGAGAGAGAGAAACATCTATCAGTTGCTTCTCGCATGCCTCCAACCCAGGAGCTGGCTGTACAACCCAGGCATGTGCCCTGACTGGGAATCGAACCAGACACTTTTTGTTTTGCAGGCCAGCACTCAATCCACTGAGCCACACCAGCCAGGGCTCAATGAGTTTTATTGTATTATATTCATTGCTTCACTTCCACTTAATAATTAACTTACTTCTAATACAACTCACATATTAACAATGAGAGTAAAACAGTCTACTTACCCCACCCATTGTAATTCCATGAATAAGTGCAACATATGGTTTCTGGCAAGAACCTAAAAGAAACAGAGCTGTAATTAGTTGTAATGTTTAATAATAATTCTTTTTTTCCCCCAAAATTACATGTCACATGAACTCTGAGTATTTTCCCAGGGAACTTTTTGCAAAAGATAGGTAAGACTAAACGTATGGCTTGTAAAGTGTTCTTTTTAAAATGTCAGTCCATAAACAATCCTGATCATTTGTTCATTATCATTTAAGAACTCAACACTTCCATTGGAAACAAATGAAAGCCTTGTTTAATTCAGCTGTTGAGAAATAGAATGAACTACCCTGTAAGCCACTGATGTTTATATACACAGTTGTATTTTAAAGAACATAATTTGTTTTCTATACATCTGAAGTAGTAGCTGGGTTCAAAGAGCAGTGTAGCCTAAAGGAAAAAGCATGGACTGGAAATCAAAAGCCCCAGAGCATAGTCTCAGCTTTGTCATTAATTAGTACTTCAACTATATGCAATAGACATACTGGCTGACATTAGGCATAAATATACATATTTATATGTGTGTATAAACACACAAGTTATATGCATGTCATATATGTGCATACCACATACATAATATATAGATGTTTCCTCATCTATTACATGATAAGACAATATATGGCCTCAGAAGTCCCTTCCAGCTCAAGAATTCTATAAACTTTTATTCTGTTCCTTTCCCTTTTTTCCCTGAGAAAGGGAATTGCTCACAACATAACAAAAAATGTAAATCGCTGAGCTTCTGTTACAGTTTGTTGTCAGTGTTACTTCCTTACCTAAGACAAATATAACACTGCAGTTTTGATCCATCTAGCACTTCCATAAATATTTTCAATTTACTAAATAGGCTACCAAAGCACAAATCTAACTTCATATTGACAAGGACATCCATAGCCTTCAATTTTGAACTATAATTCCCTAGAAACTAGGGAACAAATTTCTTTTAATTAAAAATTGTTTTTATTGACTGACTTTTTAGAGGGAAAGTGAAACATCAATTTGTTGGTTGTTTCACTTGTTTTATGCATTTATTTATTCTTTCTTGTATATTCCCTGACCCGAGATCAAACCTGCAACCTTGATATACTGCGAACAACACTCTAACCAACTGAGCAACCTGGCCAGGTTGGAAAGAAATTTCTCTATTGATTATAGATACATATATTTCAGATATAAAATATCCGAATAACTGGTGCACAACATGAAGCCTGAATTTGTCAAGTTCTTTGTTGATTAAACTGTCATTACAATGTACAGAAATATACTTTGAAGGTTTTTTCTCTATACATTAACATTTTGCCAAACTCTCTTTTCAAACTACTTAGAGCTCTGTTTTTTCCATCTCCTTTTGGTTAGTATAGATCCACACACTGTCTAAAATTGTAACCTCTAGCTAAATTTAGCTATTTAGATTTAACTACTTATGATTAAATAGAATTTAAACTTCAGTTTCTTGATCAGACTAGCCTCACATCAAGTGCTCCTTAGCCGCATGTGGCTAGTGGATTATCACTGCACAACACACATATAGGATATTTTATCACTGCAGAAAATCCTAATGGACAGTACTAGTAGGCACTTTTAGAAGGGAGAAAACACTCTAAGTAAATTTGGTAAGTACAATTTTAGATTTAAAGAAGTGAGAAATGTCCATTCAATTTAGCTCACAAGCCAAAGTGGGAAGCAGTCTTTCTCCCACTCCTACTTAAAACACATAGAAATTCTAGAAAAAAATAATGTATATCCAAGTTCAAAGCAAAACAATGGAAATCCCCACATGTCAGATATAAATAAGAAACTCAAATCAGTAGCTGAGTAGCAGTTATAGCCAAAGATTATGAGTATGTATTTGATTTTTCAGCTGGGAATAAATTCTTGACCACATATCTTATACGATGAGCTACCCACACAAAGCTTCATGTTAGGAATAGCTATTCAATATGTAAAACTTGACTAGAAAAACTCAATTAAGTTTGTGCCAGAAGAGAAAAAAGTCAGAGAAAGCTTGAACACTAGACAACAACCACTACCACCAGTGCATCTAAACAAACAAAACAAAATATCCCTAACAAATTTGGAATGGAAGTAACACCGATAACCTAGTAAAAAGTGTCTACAAAAAGATTATACTAAAGAATGAAATTCTTTACACTACAATTATTCAACATTATAAAACAAGTCCTAGTCAAAATACAGCAAGAAAAATCATAAATATAAAAACTGGAAAGATGAGAAAAAAATTATGTGTAGGTGGTAGAACTGCTTAGGAGAAAAGCCTAAACTACAGAAATAGCATTAGAATTAATAACAAATTTCAGCATGGTCTCCAAATATAGGAACAAAATATTAAAAGCATTTCTATATGCCATAAATAGTCAATTAGTAAATGTAACAGGAATATTACCATTAAATGAAGTAACAAAAAACATAAGCTACTAAGAATAAAACTTTTTTAAAAAGGAAGACCTTCATGGAGAAAATTACAAAAACGTAATGAAAGGACATGAAAGTCAACCCCATGAAAATGTTCTAAAACTGGTTTATACTTAGAATGGTTGAATTTTATAACACGTGAATTATTTTTGAGTCTTCTACATGAATAAGAAAAGAGATGTGCCACATTCATGAATGAGGAGACTCTTATAAGAGATGTGAATTTTCCCAAAATTAATCTAAAATTCATTACCATTCCAATCAAAATCTCAATAGAATCTTTTGTGGAATCAAACAAAATAATTCTAAAATTCATATGTAAGTTCTAAAGTCCAAGAGCAACCAAGACAATTCTAAAAGAAAACAAGGGCAAATTGTTGTAGCACATAGAGACATATATGAAAGCTGTAATAATTTTGACACTGTAGTTTCAACGTTAAGTACGAGCAAATAGATCAATGAACAAGGCAGCCCAGACACAGACCTGGTCATATATAAGAACATGATATATGGTAGAGGTATCATTAAAATCAGTGAGGAAGGTATATGCTTTTTAATAAAAGATATGGCAACATCTGGCTTCCTAGCTGGAATATAAAAGTTAGATGTCATCTGCAAAAATATTTCAAATACATGAACGACAGAGTATAAAGAAACAAAATATTCAAACTATTAGAAGAATAGATGAGAGAACATCTTAATAACGTCATTATTAAGTGCTTTTCTTCAATGCAAAAGCAGATATCACAAAAGAAAAAAGGGGTACATTTCATCCCATCAAATATTGACAAAAAAACCTGTAAATACCAAAAGATAACTTAAAGCATCAGGCTCAGAGAAATGGACTTTAATAGGTATAATCTACAAAAGTGAAGAATCCAGAATACAAAAAGACCTACAAAGTCAGAAAGACAAAAAATCCAATAGAAAGATGAATAAGGAATAAAACTGAAAATAAAATCTAACTGCTTAATTAACATAAGAAAACACCTTCCACCTCACCATTGTTCAATTTAGTACAAATAAAAGGCACAATAAAATATTGAACATGCAAAGTTAAACAACAAAAAATGAAAAGGATGGTTAGAAAATAGTCTTGGAGTTTAGTGAAGAGTTTGGAAACAAACTGAAGATGTATGAATGCTATGATCCATTCATTCTGTTTCTATTATTCCCTAGAGAAACTTTTTCACATGGGCATGAAGGGGACATATATAAAGATAAAACAACCTGTACTGGTAAAAAAAATTTGATATGCAAATTATCCATTAATGCAGAATAAATATGTGGGATATATTCATAATACTGAATACTAAAGAATAGTTATATCCCATGTTATTAAATTTAAGAAATGATATATACAGTATAACAGTACTTATGTAAATTTCAACAAAAAAAACAAAGTAATACTATTTTTGCTCATGAATATGTAGTAAAAATATAGAGTATGGTCAAGCAGGATAAACTACAAATTAATGACAATGGTTGCTTCTAAAGAGGGATAATGGTTGTTTCTGGGGAGAGAAAGAAATGGCACTGAGGAAAGCAACAAAATAAGCTGAACTATAATTTTAAAACTTGTAGAATTATATTTCTTTTATATAAATTACAAAACTTCAAGCAAAAATAAAATACTGATGTCTGTTCATTCTGGGCTGGTGGTTACACAAGTACTTATTGTATTATGTCCTGTAATTTAACATCTGAAACACATGCTTGGTAAAACTACTGCTTCACTTCCACTAAAATCTGCAACATCAACTATAAAGAAATTTTCATCCCAAAGTTCTGCAAGAATTAGGAAATGATACTTCATTTTACAGAGGAAACTGTAACCCAAGTTTTTTTTCCCCTCAAGAAAGCCAGCCACAGGATCAGAATCCTGTTTTCATATTGACTGAATGACAAATAGTTGGTAAGTATAGCGTACTAATATTAATAATATTAAAATGTGAATTGTTTTGAAATGAGCAATCAGAATAGTTTAGTCAAATGTATTTATACCTGGAACATAGTATATAAAACATCAAATAAGAGTGTCTACTGACTGCATTTTTAATAATTCGTTCTGCGGCTGATTTTCTTGATTCCATTTTCAAAGCTCTCACAGAGCACACATACCAATGGCATTGTTTAGCATGTATTCTTCTCTGAAGAAATCCTGAGCTATCTTCCGCTCTCCCTTTGCAATTGCTGACACCGTTACCAAAAAAAATAAAAGGAAAGAAGGATTACAAATTTTTTTAAAAAAGTGTTTTCTAGTCAATTATAATCAAATAAATTTAAAATATTATAATACTCAGTAATGATCTGTTAATGTTTCAAAGTTGTCCATGCCACAGGCATATTATAGTTAACCCCAGTCCGTAGTCCAGTGTCAAAACTTCAAGGCAAAAATTCTTAAGAAGTTCTTACGAAGTGTTACACTTAAATTAGTAGTTATATATTGCTACAAAATGCATTTTTCCTTTAACTGTTTTCTGCAGCACCTAAATAAACATTTCCTCGATATACATTTCCTTTGGTAATATATCCTAATTCAAAGTATACATACACACACAGGGAAATATACGTATTCCATGTAGTTAAATATTTGTCACATTCATTTCATCATGAAACATTTACTAAGCATCTACTAAGTATCATGCACTGTTTTAGATGCTCTACACAACAAGATAGCAATATAAGATGTCTGCCTTGAAGTTCGGACTAATGAGAAAGAAGATTACTAAAGTACAGTCTTAGTGCTATGCTTACTATAAGGCAGGGTACTGTAGGAATGGGAGCAGGAGAGGTGTAATTAAAAGAAGTCTTCCCAAGTGACTCACAGCCTCAACATTGTGATTAGTGGTGATGAACCAGGTTATGACCTAGATTTATTCTGTATACCTGATCATTACGCTGAGGATTTGGAAAAGACATTTATTCCTCGTGGGCTGATTACAGACAGGGCCAAATGGCTTGCCTGAGATGTGATGAAGGAGATGGGAGGCCATCACATCATAGCCCTCTGCATGCTCAAGGAGCGGGGAGGGGCTTAAATGCTTCGCTGACCTGCTGGATTACATCAAAGCACGGAACAGAAATAGTGATAGATCCATTCCTATGACTGTAGATTTTCTCAGACTGAAGAGTTATGTAATGACCAGTCACCAGGGGATATAAAATTGGTGGAGATGATCTCTCAACTTTAATTGGAAATAATTTGATTGTTCAAGATAAAATTGACACTGGTAAAACAATGTAAACCTCGCTTTCCTTGTTCAAGCAGCATAATCCGAAGACGATCAAGGTCGCAAACTTGCTGATAAAAAGTACCCCCGAAGTGTTGGATATAGACCAGACTTTGCTGAATTTGAAGTTCCAGACAAGTTTGTTGTAGGATATGCCCTTGACTATAATGAATACTTCAGGCATCTGAATCATGTTTATGTTATTAGTGAAACTGGAAAAGCAAAACACAAACCCTAAAATGAGAGTTCAGGTTGAGTTTGGAAACATCTGGAATACTACTGAAATCACCAGTTATCCAATGTTCTAGTTCTGTGGCCAGCTGCTTAGTAGAGCTTATTGCATGTATCTTCTAAGAATTTTATCTGTTTTGAATTTTAGGGAAGTACAGAAGTGATGGAATATTGTTAACTATACCACTGCATGTTTAGAAAAGTAAAAAGCAGTCAGGTTTTGTATCAATGACAACATCTAAGATATCAGATAAACCATATGTCCTGGAATTATTTTAGTAGTGTTTCAATATTATTAACTGTATTTTCCCATTTGTTCAGATTATTTTCAGTGACTCTTTGTCAACAGTTCCTTTTAAATACAAATCAATTAATTCCAAAAAAAAATTTAAAAAAAAGAAGTCTTCCCAGAAGACTAGTCTGAGCCAAGTCTGAACAATAGATAGGCATTTCCTAGAAAATGACGAGGGCAAAGATTTGAGTAGAGGAAGGAGTACTTAAAAAGGCACAATATTTGCATGTTTCTTCTTTTATGGGAAAGAGTTACACAAAAATTGTTGACTATTTATAGTTTTAGACTAACTCTAGCACTCCGATATTATCTTCCTTTAAAATGTTACAAATGTTGACTTCTTTTCCTGGTTTTTAAAAGAAAGGTTTAATATCTTTTGTCATTCTGAAGCTTTCCCTGATATATGCCCTCCCTCCAAAAAATCATTTATTGTCTTTTATTCAGTCCTTATCACTACTTCCCAATTCTAAAAGGAAAAGCGTATAAATTGTAATACATGTTGAAACTCTTTTACATCAAAGTTCTTCTTAGAGCTCCTCCTAATATTATTTTAATCAACTGTTTCCTATATAAAGTAAAATTAAATGATGCTCATAATATCACTTAAAATTTTTTTCTCTGAATATCCACTTCTCATCTTGAACAATGATCTTTAAAGAAACTAAATTTCCTGGAATTGAAGCCACTGCATTATTTCATGTAAACTAGAATAATTCTAGAATTTGTAACTGTATTTCCAAACATTAATATAAAGTTAGGCCTTTATGTAAAAATAGCTCACAGAAGAAACTAAAATCAATACATAAGGCTCTGCCCATCTTTAAACTGATAAGATCCTAAGCTCAGCTCCAAAAGAAAGGTTAATTCCAGGCTGAAAAACAATGTTTTAAAAATATTCATTTTGTGGGCAAAAAAATTTCAAAAACAACTCAGTTAACAAATTAATCTAAGCCATCAAAAATTTCGAACTGTAGTTTTAAGACTTACTTTATTTTTTCTTTCAATTTAATAAAATATTTGCAATTACATCCTGAATCAATCTTGTTTCTTCCTATTCCAAATGTAATGGTTTACAAAAACTCGTAAATTTAGTACCTAAACATGACTGTCCTAACACAATACAAAACACAAATATACAAAATAAAAATACAAGAAAAAACCATCCTTGGACCCTACCAATTCCATAAGAAAAAGAACACAAAATGTAAAAGCAGTTTTTAATATATATCAAATACTGACAACCAGTTGTGGTAACAGTTAGTACATGACATTGGTCCTGAGAGCAAATATTCTTCTCTTTTGTCTTTAATAGTTAAATGTGTAAGACAGATTGACCTAAACAATTAGAAAGATAAAGAGAATTAATCTTCTTATTTACCCCATCATGTTTATTTAAACACACATAATATATTAAAAATACATAGGAAAACACTATAATTAAGTACATTCTGGCTTCAGAAACATGAACAGTGGGAACATACAGGCAAAGTCATGGAAATACATGAAAGTATGTAATGCCTGGAGACTGGCAAGTCACTCAACATGGCCAGATTGTCAGTTTATGTGACAAACGGAACTGCTTAATCTCTGCTATTCTAAAATAGAAAGTGGATTCACATACCATAACTAGACATTCTGTATGGGATGATTCAGGGAGGGAGACAAGATATCTGAAGGGCGTAGGTTTAGTAGCATTTTCTTTTTTTAATCATTTTTTATTTTCCAATTACAGTTAACATACAATATTATATTAGTTTCAGTTGTACACCCAAGGATTAGACGTTGTATAACTTACTAAGGGATCATCCCGGTAAGTCGCGGCCCCATCTGACATCGCACGAAGTTATTAGAATCTTACTGACTGTCATCCCTGTGCTGTACTTTGCAGCCCCACGACTGTTCTGTTACTGCCAGTTTGTACTTCTAAATCCCTTCACCTTTTTCATTCTTTCCCCTAATTCCCCTCCCATCTGGCAACTGTTCAAAATGTTCTCTGTATCTATGAGTCTAATTTGTGCAGGGTTGTTTTTTTTTAAATTCATTCTTCTCCTCATATTTCTAATATAAACTACAAAAGGTAAGTCTTTAAATTTTTCCTTTTTCTAAGTTAAGTATATGAGAATATAACAAAACAAAAAATACCTAGAAAGTAACACAAATTATGAAGTACTACAAAAATTTGTTAATACTTTATCTGTTCTACTGAGGCAAAAAAAAATTTAGGTGAGAGGGAAAAAAAGTTTTTACCTATGACATCACCCCCTGCACAAAAAGCCTTTCCACCAGCTCCCTTTATTATGATCAGGAAAGTTTCAGGATCTTGTTCCCACTTCTGAAAAGAAGATGGTATAAGCATATTATGACTACAAACTCATTAAAGACATATCCACTTGCACAGCTACATATATATACATATATATATATATATATATGTACAGACAGACACAGTATATGGATATACTACTTTTGCCCCATCCTGTGTGTATAGCCATATATATATAAAGCATAAGCTTTATGAAGCATATCCAGAAGAATGAATCCCAACTTCATTTTCTTTCCTGACATAAATTAGAGGCTATTCCAAAAAAGTTGCTAGATGACTACATACTATGATCCAGATTTCATGATGGCATCTGCAATCTTTGCCATGACAACTTTTAGACCAAGGTAAAAGAAAAAATACAGGCTTAATAATACTATATATTACATAAGCTTAGAAACCTGAACAAATCAATCCAAAGTCTGTTGATAAACAGAGCAATAACCTTTCTACTGTGGTGATATAGGGTTCTGTCCCACTGAAAAGTTTGTAAGAACAATTATATAAATCAAATCTGGAAGTTAATTCGGTGTTGGTAAGGGCAGCTAATAATTAAGGAGGATGAAAGAATCAAGAGCCAATGTTAATTCAAAATACTAGAGCAAGGGACCAACACCAAATTAATTAATTAGAGACAGAAATATTAACAGAGCTCTATAAATTCTACACTTGAGAATAAACATATAAATGCACAAGGAAGAGATGTAGCTGGACAGTTGTGGTTGTCCAAAAGGTTAATGCATGCCCTAGCCGAGAAGCTCAATTAGTTAGAGCGCCGTTCAAATATGCCAAGGTTGTGGGTTCAATCCCATCAGGGCACATACAAGAACCAATGAATGCATAAATAAGTGGAACAACAAATCAATGTACCTCTCTCCCTTTCACTCTCAAATCAATAAAATTTTTAAGAAGTACAAAAGGTTAATGCAATATTGGACTATACTAGTAGAAATATGTCATTCTAACATGGAAGTTTCTTATTTCTTCCACTGTGGTCCAACTCTAATCTAGAACACTTAGCGTATTTCTCTGTATCACCTTTAAGGACATATTATAAGGTATTCCAAATCGACACAGCAAAATGGGAGAGACTCATCAAATGAACAACTAAGAAATAGGTGACTAAGGGAGAGCTAGTTTTTGTGTAACATCTATGTGGCTGACTATATTAGGTACACTATTTTACTTCATCTTCACAATCCTATGAAATATTATCATCCCTATTGCATAGCTGAGGAGAGACACACAGTGACTGGCATTCCCAATCTACATGGTTAATAAATAGAAACCCAAGTTTCAAACTAAAGTACTTCACTGCACGTGCAGTTCACACAGAATAGAAAAGCATATGGCCTTCTCTAATAAAAGCTGGCCAAGCAGTTAAAAAACAGTTGTATTCAAATCAAAAAGCTGTCATGTGGAAGCAGATTAGATTTGTACACTCATATCCCAAGAATCAGAACCATCATCACTGGTTAAAAGGTCAGAGAAATAAGGAGTGGCAGAACACAAGAAGAAACTTAGAGCTATGGAAAAGTGGAGGAAGCTGTCTCATGAGGCAATGAACTCTCTGTCACTAGGGGTGCTTGGGTTAACCACATAGGGAAAGCACTGAAGACTCAAGAATCAATGGAGCTTGGGAGCTGATCCCAGACAGTCCAATGATTCTATGGGAGAGTACCAGAAATGTACTATTAAGATATACATTCAAAATAATCTATATAATTGCTCTAAAAAAAATTACAAACCTTTAGCTGTGGATAAATCTGCCGGGTCATATTAAGAGTCAACGCATTTAGCATCTTTGGTCTGTTTAGTGTTATCACTCCTCCACAACCTTTTCTTTCTAATAGTACTTCTTGTGCTGCATCCGTGTGGTTGGACATACTCTGTGTAAACAAGTAACATTAAAATTTATCAAGTTTTTGTCGCAAGCATCAAAACACACACAAAAAATATAAATCTTTCACACAATGTTAATGGTAACTAATCAAATGGATAACTAAGTATATCTGACAAAGATTTCTAAAGTTATTGAGATTCCAAAACAAACTCAACATACCTCTTAAATCTTTTAATTTTTATTTCTAAGTGAACTAAGTCAACTTGAACCATAAAATCTTAAGTCTTTTACTTTATTACTATATACCAAGCAATATATTAGGTACTTAGAAGGCAAAGACAAATAGAAAGAGCAAATAATTCAGTCTACAGTAGCTACGAACAACTTGGGGAAAAAAGATGATACTTGAGCTGGGCTTTCATGTATGCCAAGAAAAAGAAGAGTGAGAATCCTAGAGAATATATTTGAAAATATTAAGATGTTAAACCTGAGCAGAATAAACACCAGGTGAAGAAATGAGTGATGGGTAAGTAGGGAGAATTAGTGTGAAGCCAGATAATAAAATGACGGACATACATGTCATATAGCTGTGAAGAATTTGCCTATATGCTTACTTACATAAGGGCCTCACACACCATAACTTAATCATCAGGTCTCAGTGCTCATGTAATATAGTACTAACATAATTTCTGGAAGTAACATGTTTTAAACTATACAGCAATTTCCCAGGTCTCTGCTATATACAGCTGTCGGGGTAATGGCACAACCTACATTCCTTTAAGGACAATGCTTTAACCTTCACATGGGAACAATGCACAATATAAAACTGAATGTCGGCTTAACTGAAAATTTTTAACTGG
The DNA here is from genome assembly GCF_021234165.1 of Pteronotus mesoamericanus. Classification (NCBI taxonomy): domain Eukaryota; kingdom Metazoa; phylum Chordata; class Mammalia; order Chiroptera; family Mormoopidae; genus Pteronotus; species Pteronotus mesoamericanus. Next base: position 46,962,422 of record NW_026555325.1, read on the forward strand.
AGAATGCATACTTATTAACAAAAATCGAATAAAACCTTAAAGTCTGTATTTTTTTTTCTTAAAGATCATTTTTTTGTTTTTTTACCTTTATTTTTTTAATTTATAAATCATGTTTATTCTATTACAGTTGTCTCAATTTTTACCGCTTTACCCCCTCCACGCATCCCATCCTCACCCCCTGCTCCCACAGTCAATTCCCACTCTGTTGTCCATGTCCATGGGTCATTCACACATGTTCTTTGTCTAGTCCCTTCCCCTTCTTTCCACCATTGTCCTCTTTCCCCCTCCCCTCTGGTCACTCTCAGTCTGCTCCATGTTTCTTTGCCTGTAGTTTATTTTGTTCATTAGTTTATTTTGTTGAATAGAGTCCACTTACAGGTGAGATCATATGGTATTTGTCTTTTATCAACTGGCTTATTTCACTTAGCTTAATATTCTCCAGTTCCATCCAGGTTGTCACAAAAGGTAGTAGTTCCATCGAAAGTCCGTATTTTGACAGCATTAAGCAATATCTTTACACAAGGTTTAAGACCTCCTTTATAAAATCATGTTATATATTTAATGTTGGAATTAATTTTTTTAATTACCAGAAAAAAATAATTTATATTCACTTGAAAGGGTTACAAGTAAAGCTATAAAACAACAAAAAATAATTGCATCTTTTCAAATTAAAACTTAAAACTATAAGTATTTTTAAATATATTTTTAAACAAATTCACAAATGTCAAAAAGTTTGATATCCAGTAATATCCAGAATATGTGGAAACAGACATACTGGAGAAGCATAAACTACTACAGTGTAGGAAAAACAGTCTGAAAACACATTTTTTTAAAAGATTTTATTTATTTATTTTTAGAGAGAGGGAAAGGAGGGAAAAAGAAAGGGAGAGAAACATCACTGTGGGAGAGAAACACCAATGGGTCGCCGCTCGCACGCCCCCACAGGTCCAGGCGTGTGCCCTGGCCTGAACTGAACTGGCAGGGTGACACCCTTTCCCCTTCCCTTTGCGGGATGACACCCATCTCACTAAGCTACATCAGTCAAGGTTGACAACACATTTTTTCAAAGCATTATTTGAACCAAGTCAGATTTGTCAGCCAAAATAAAAATTTTCATGATTGTTTTCACCGAACAATTTAACATAAATTATCACCGGTACCAGAGGCAATCTTTTAAAACTCTATTATTTGGTTTCAGCTCAGAAATGTTGAGAGCAGAAAAGATTTTCCTTTGGATTTTATAGCAAGGGCGGGGGAGGGAAGCTGAACAGACTACAGATTAATGACTTTTGTTGAGCTCAGTCAGAAAACTGTCACAGGGGCCTCATAAAATCTGAAGAGAGGTGCCTTCAGAGAGACCCAGGACCAGAATATTTGCATACCTCAGGCAGAGAAGCCTTTAGGAAAGCTAACTAGAATTTTCGATTACTTGCTGGAGGCCAAGTGTGGGCAAATGTGATAGTCTGACACTCCTGCGAGTCACAGTCATGAAGAGTTCTCACTCTGGCTGCCTTTTCCTCGAATCCAATCAGGCTGCCCCAGGAAGACTGGGGAAAGCTCTGCTGCGTAGTGCTGGGTGGGAGAGGGAAGTGGATATAGCTAAATACTCCCCCTCATTTTCCACACAGAACCAAAGGCTACATGGGCAGGGAAGTGAGGAAGGGAACGAGGTCCACAGGGGTGACATGGAGGGCCCAGATGGACGCCTGCATATACAGTGGGTTGTATTACAGGGCAGTGATACTGAACTTGAGGAACCTGCCTGACTATAGCAAGCTGTAAGCAAGCCTACTCTCTGCCCCAGAAGGAGGCTGTGACAAGTGAGTCTTAACTGAGCTGCTCATGTATGACCTAACCTCACTGGAGTGACCGCAGCGGTAGTGGGAGGGTGGACACCCTAACAGTGATCTGGTGGGGACTGTAAGGGTAAATACAAAAGCAGCTATACATCAGCATGACGCTCTAGTTGGTAAGTTTGTTTCTCATGGGAGGTGGTTAATAATTTTAAAACTGCTTTGCTTGCATGCTGGGGTTAAACAAGAAACAGCCAGAGCCTCTGTCAGGAGGACAGGTACAGATATGCAAACAGGGATGGCTAAAATGAACCCTGCCTCGTGGTACTAAATTAAAGTCAGAAACATCAGTATGAACTCATGTTTATACACACACACACACACACAGGACAAATACAGAAACAATTAGAGACATGTATTTACACATGGGTTAGGATACAGTGTGTGTGTGTGTGTGTGGATACAGTGTGTGTGTGTGTGTGTGTGTGTGTGTGTGTGTGTGTTCCCCTATACTTACTGGCTCTATCCCCCAAGAGAAAGTCATGATACCCAAATAGCAAAGAACACTCCTAGAGCTTAGATCTTGATTTCTAAATGTCATTCTCAAATAAAGAAACCAGGGCTCCTTACAGAAATGGCTGATTCTACGGCTGGGATAGGGAAAACACTAGGGGAACCCTGAGCACACCTTCCAGTATCCTGTCTCCAAAGTTCCCCTTTTGATAAGGGCAACAGTCATATTGAATCACCCCAGGAATCCCTACTCCATAGGACTCATCTTAACTAATTAAATCTGCAATGACCCTATTTCCAACTTGGTGGTGGAAGAAGCCATCTGCCATGGGCCCTGAGGTTTCTCGCACTTCATGGCTAGGCATTCCATGAACCCAAGGGCCTGATCACTCTGTGCTTGGGTCATTTTTCAGGGTTGTATTTGCTCAGGCAACTTTGAGGAAAACGTAAGGTCTCCCTCTGGGACAGAGAGTAGGTAGGCTTGCTTACAGCTTGCTATAAACAAGCAGGTTCCTCAACTTCAGTATCACTGTCCTGTAATACAATCCACTGCATTTGCAGGCACCCATCTGGGTCCTCCATGTCACCCCTGTGGGACTCGGGGAGCATGGAGAGGCAATAAAAACATGATGCTCAATGGAGCTCATTGTGCCACTAAGAGCAAAGTCTTTGTTTCAAACTCCAAAGTTTCATGTCTTCTGCCAGCATCCATGAAACTGTAACAGGCTAACTATTAGCTTCTAACTGGGGTAAAATCAAACCCCAGACCCGAAGCTGTCCAGCTCGCCCAAAAGCCCTCCACCTGCCCTGTTCCAATCACAGCCCTCTCCCTCCCTACAAAAGCAACAACTGTCCCGGTGTTTATAATAAATGCAAAATGTGCATCCATAAACAATCTGTCCATCTTTTAAAACTGAGAATAGCTTTCAAGTCTTATAATCTACAGGTGCCCCCTCCATCCCTTTGTTTTCCTTACAACTTGGTGGAAAAAAAACCAAGTCATATAATCTATAAAATTCCCCAGTATGAATTTTGCAACAAATGATACATATTTATTTTTAACAGCTATGCATTTTTACATATCAGTTTATCAGTCCCCTACTGATAATTTCCATTTTTGCTATTACAGTGATGCACAAATATCTTTAAGCATGGATCTTCAAGCACTTAGGCCAAGCATTTTTGCAGGACGTTTACAGAGGGTCAGATTTTGAGTAAAGGATGTTATAGGATCTTCTACTGTTAATGCCACTAGATTGATGTAAATGAATGAGCGAACAGATTTGTTCCTACTTCTACAATTCATGCCCTTCTAAAAACCAGGAAACCACTAGTTCATTAATCAAAATCATACATGCAAAGGGCAGAAGGGAAAAAGATGGAAATCTCCACTGTAAGTGTCACTTATATATGTTCATTATTCTATAAAAAATTAAATCTCCTTTGAAAACATCACAAACTTTTAACTAAAAGCTAGACAAGTTGGCTGTGAAGAAAATTTATCATATTAGGAAAGATTACAGAGACTAGAGTCAGAAATGAACTTCTGATACAACCCAAAACGCGTGCGGGGCAGAGGACAGAAGGGCTAAGGAGAACAGAGAAGGAAAGAAGAAATGTTTCTAGCCCACAGCCAGAAAAGAGATTTAAGGTAAAAAATAAGACTTTCTTAAATCTTTATTATATGTCCTGGAAAGACAAGAGGATCACCATTTATTTATATTTTCAAATATTTTCTTAAGCTATTAGAAAAAACTGTTCTTTATTTTAACTTACCATTAAGGTTTTCCATGGGCACTAAGCTAAGCAGTTGAGAAACGTGTCACTTAATCCTCAAAACAACCCAGTGAGTTAAGTTCTAGGAGTTCCTTCCCAGGATAAGGAAACTCAGGCCTGGAGAAGTTAGATTTTGTGCCTGGAGTCACACAGCCTTGGGGTAGGACTAGGATTCAAACCTCATTTATTTCATTTCAAAGCCCATGCTCTAACCATTATGCTTCCTAAACTGACTCTCCAATCATCTTCTTCAAACTATATACCGTATTTTGCTGTGTATAATGCACACTTTTTTGCCCAAATTTTTTGAGGGAAAAATAAGGATGTCCATTATACATGGGTATAATGATGACATACTATGGGTATAATAATCCCACGTATAATGCACACAAAAACGTGGGTACACATTATACATGGTAAATACAGTAATCCCACCCATTTTATCCCACTCCAAAAAGCTTTTCCACTCCTGCAATGACTGGGTGACCCATCATTTCCATCCATCCAGAGGAGAAATGTGAAAGACACTTGCTAACATGTCTGGATACCATATACACAGAGCTCTGTGCTAAACTGAACATGTGAAGTCTGCCCAAATGAAATCCATGAGACACACATGACTTGGAATATCTACTCTGCTGGAACATGGAAATACTCTGGCAAAATCCACAGCAGCATTTCCCAAAGCATGCGAAAGGGATGTTTACTGCTTCCATGTGGAAGGAGAAAATGGCATGTGGTCAAATCAGTTTTGGGAAAAAACTTAAAAAAATAGAAACAAGTTTCATTTTTATAAGACTTCTCCATCTTTAATATGCAAATACACAATGAAACTCTTAAAATACAATAATTTCTTACTCGATTAAAGTGGTTGTGTGTGTGAGTGTGTGTGTGTGTGTGTGTGTGTGTGTTTCATGCATAATCTTTTGGGACTTATTTTGCAGACTGCATTTTTGGAAAACACTTTACAGCATTCATAAATGTTCTGAGAAATGACCCTTTCCTTTGAGGAAAATTCAGTGCCTGATACATAGCAGGTATTCCAAACATGTTTAATAAGTTTAATAAATAATCCACTATTCTACCGCTGCAGTTTTACTGTTAACAATGACCTAGGACAAGCTTCTCATTGTGCATAACCAAGTCCCAATCTTAATCAAGCATACACCTTTCACTATAAGTGACAACCACTGCCATCGAACAGGGCTACTACTCCACAACATGCCCAAGGAAATGTTCTACCGTTAGCAGAACACGATTCTTTTAAAATGCTTTGCTGACATTCCTCTTTATCCAGTCTCACATCCTTCCCGTTCCTAAGATTTTCATCAATTTCCAGCCAACAATACAGAATGTCATTTAAATTATTATAACAAAAATATGACTCAAAGCACAAGATAACCACAATTCTTAGCATCAAAAAACATTTAATAGGCGCCGAGTGACCGGCGAGGGTTGGCGAGCGTGTGTGTGACCCACGCGGGCTGGCGAACGCTTGCACCTGCCGGCAAGGCCTCACACAGACTGGTACCCATACGGCCTGCGAGGGAGTGCACAGAGGGGCAAGGGCAGGCGTAAATTGACCTACCCGCCGCGATTGCGGAGCGGCCCACAAAATAAGTAGAGCTGCCCAGAGTCCCTGGAGGAGAGACCAGAAACAGGATTAACCGGAGAGTCCTAGAGCTGATTTCCTCCCATTTCCGTAGTCCCCACTTGGCGAGGGCAAGCAACGCACCCAAAGAGCCAAAAGCGGGGAAAACACACAATAGAAGACCCTAAACTGAGCAGTGCCGCGAAGCTCGCGTGCTAGGGAGGCCATATGAGTACAGGAGGCCGCGAATAAGCCCCCTGGTCTGGGGCAAGCACATGCGAGCCCAGGCAGGCGGGGGGGCCCTGCCGCGCTGGGAACGCGCTCAAGGAGCCTGCGTGAGAGCGCAGAGAGATCCCAAAAAATAGCTCAGCTCTGACCGAAGGGGCCACAGAGCTGCTCCAAGCAGGAGTCAGACACAGGCATTAGACTCCTGAAAGACTCAAACAAACAACCCAAGGCCCTATAGGGTCAACAACTGACATCATCAGAGGCAAGCCCAGAAAGAAAAGTAAAGGACCAAAATACTTAACAGACTCTCACAAAAATGGGAAGAAAAAGAAGTTCCCCTCAAATGAGTGGAAAAGGGGACTCCCCACAGAGAGAGCTCAATGAAATAGAGGCAAGGGAACTATCAGATATGGAATTCAAAACAATGGTTCTAAGGAAGCTCAATGAGCTCAGCCAGCTCAAAGATAACTATGAGAAACTGCAGAGAAACTATCAGGATCTTACAGCAAACTATATCAGCCTGGAAAAGGACATAGAAACTATCAAGAAGACACAAGAGGATATGAAGAATACCATTTCTGACTTGAAGAACACAGTAGAAGGAATCCAAAGCAGGCTGGATGAAGCTGAGGATCGAATCAGTGAGATGGAGGACAAGGTAGAAAAAAGCTCCCAGAAAGAACAAGAAATGGAAAAACGGCTCAAAAAGAATGAAGATGCATTTAGGGAAATGCAGGACAACCTGAAACGCAATAATATCCGTATAATAGGGATACCAGAAGGAGAAGAAGAGGAGCAAGGAATAGAGAACCTCCTTGAAAAAGTAATGATGGAAAATTTCCCTAATTTGAGGAGAGAAAGGCTCTCATGGATCCAGGAGGCACAGAGGACCCCACTCAAGAGGGACCCAAGGAGGTCCACTCCAAGACACATCATCATTAAAATGGCAAATGTCAAAGACAAAGAGAGAATCCTCAAGGCAGCAAGGGAGAAGGAGAAAGTAACATACAAGGGGGCCCCGATACGCCTAGGAGCTGACTTCTCAACAGAAACACTCCAAGCCAGAAGGGAATGGCAACAAATATTCCAAGCCATGAAAAGCAAGGGCCTACAGCCAAGGCTGCTCTACCCAGCTAGGCTCTCCATTAAAATAGAAGGAGAAATACGGAGTTTCCCAGACAAAAGAAAGCTAAAAGAATACATCTCTACCAAACCAGCACTCCAAGATATGCTAAGGGGACTGGTTTAAGCAGATGAAGGAAAAGAATGAGACAGAGAGGAACACAAGTACACAGAGAAAAGATGAGTAAGTTTCTATCAGTAATATCTCTCAATGTGAATGGACTAAATGCCCCAATCAAAACACACAGGGTAGCTGAATGGATAAGAAAACATGACCCACACATATGCTGCCTGCAAGAGACCCACCTCAGAGCAAAAGACCTACACAGATTGAAAGTAAGGGGATGGGAAATAATATTCCAAGCAAATGGACATGAGAAAAAGGCTGGCGTTGCCATACTTGTATCAGACAAAGTCGATTTCAAAGCAAAGGCCATAAAGAGAGACCCAGAGGGGCACTTTATCATACTTAAAGGAAGAATCTATCAAGAAGACATCAACATTGTAAACTTATATGCTCCCAATATAGGAGCCCCCAAGTTTATAAGGAAATTGTTGGATGACTTCAAAAAAGATATAGACAGCAACACAGTGATAGTAGGGGATTTCAACACCCCACTGTCAAAAATGGACAGATCTTCCAAACAAAACATTAATAAACATATCGTGGCGCTGAATGACACACTGAATCAAAGAGACTTAACTGACATATATAGAACCTTACATCCCAAAGAAGAAAAATACACATTCTTTTCAAATGCTCATGGCAGTTTTTCAAAGATAGACCACATGATAGGACACAAAGCAAGCCTCAGCAAATTCAGGAAAATTGAAATAATACCAAACTTTTTCTCAGACCACAAGGCCTTGAAACTTGAAATCAACCTCAAAGAGAAACTTCAAAAACTTGTAAACTCATGGAGACTGAACAGTACACTATTAAACAATGAATGGGTCAATAATGAGATAAGAGAAGAAATCAAAAAATTTCTGGAAACAAATGAAAATGAACAGACAACAGTCCAAAACCTATGGGACACAGCAAAGGTGGTCCTGAGAGGGAAGTTCATAGCAATACAGGCTTACCTTAAAAAGATAGAAACATTTCAAATAAAAGACCTAACACTACAACTTCAAGAATTGGAGAAACAACAACAAATAAATCCCAGAGCAAGTAGAAGGAAGGAAATAGTCAAGATTAGAGCAGAACTGAATGACATAGAGACAAGAAGAAGAATTCAGAGGATCAACCAATCCAGAAGCTGGTTCTTTGAAAAGATTCATAAAGTGGACAAGCCTTTAAGCAGACTCATCAAGAACAAAAGGGAGAGGACCCAAATTAATAATATCAGAAATGAAAGAGGAGAAATAACAACTGATACCACAGAAATATAAATGATCATCAGAAAGTATTATGAACAATTATATGCCAAGAAACTTGAAAATCTTGATGAAATGGACAAATTTTTAGAAAAGTATAATCTTCCAACACTGAAGGAGGAAGAAACAGAAAACTTGAACAGACCGATAACAGCTGGGGAAACTGAAGCAGTCATCAAGAAACTCCCAGCACACAAAAGCCCAGGGCCAGACGGTTTCCCAGGAGAATTTTACAAAACATTTAAGGAAGAGCTAACCCCTGTCCTTCTCAGACTATTCCAAAAAATCCAAGAGGAGGGAAGACTCCCAGACTCCTTCTATGAGGCCAGCATCACCCTGATCCCAAAACCCGATAAAGACCCTACAAAGAAAGAAAACTACAGGCCAATTTCACTGATGAACATAGATGCTAAAATCCTCAACAAAATATTGGCAAACCGCATCCAGCAAGACATTCAAAAAATTATCCACCACGATCAAGTGGGATTCATCCCAGGGATGCAGGCATGGTTCAATATACGCAAATCAGTAAACGTAATACAGCACATAAACAAAAGAAAAGACAAAAACCACATGATCATCTCAATAGATGCAGAAAAAGCATTTGACAAGGTACAGCACCCATTTATGATCAAAACACTCAGCAAAATGGGAATAAATGGGGCATTCCTCAACGTAATAAAGGCCATATATGAAAAACCTACAGCCAATATCATACTCAACGGGCAAAAACTGAAAGCTTTCCCACTAAGATCGGGAACACGACAAGGATGTCCGCTCTCACCGCTTCTTTTCAACATCGTATTGGAAGTCCTAGCCACAGCGGTCAGACAAGAGAAAGAGATAAAAGGCATCCAAATAGGAAAGGAGGAAGTAAAACTATCATTGTTTGCAGATGACATGATAGTGTACATAGAGAACCCTGTAGACTCTACCAAAAAACTCCTCAACCTAATAAGTGAATTTGGCAAAACAGCAGGATACAAAGTCAACATTCAGAAATCAAAGGCGTTTCTGTACACCAGCAATGCAATAGAAGAAGAAGAAATCAGAAAAAATATACCATTCGATATAGCACGAAAAAAGATAAAATACCTAGGGATAAATTTAACCAAAGACACAAAAGACCTGTATGCAGAAAACTATACAACATTGAAAAAAGAAATTAAGGAAGACACAAATAAATGGAAGCATATACCGTGCTCATGGATTGGAAGAATTAATATCCTCAAAATGTCCATAATACCCAAAGCAATTTATAGATTCAATGCAATCCCTATTAAGATACCAATGACGTATTTCACAGAAATAGAACAGACATTTCAAAAATTTATATGGAACCATAAACGACCCCGAATAGCCGCAGCAATTTTGAGAAAGAAACGCAAAGTAGGAGGGATCACAATACCGGACATCAAACTCTACTACAAAGCCACTATACTCAAAACAATCTGGTACTGGCACAAGAACAGACCCATAGACCAGTGGAACAGAATAGAAAGCCCAGAAATAAGCCCAGGTCTCTATGGACATCTAATATTCGACAAAGGGGGCAGAAGCATAAAATGGAGCAATAACAGCCTCTTCAACAAATGGTGTTGGGAGAGCTGGACGGCTACATGCAAAAAATTGAAATTGGATCATCAGCTGACACCATACACAAAAATAAACTCAAGATGGATAAAAGACTTAAATATAAGTCGCAACACCATCAAAGTCCTCGAGGAGAACATTGGCAGGAAACTCTCAGATATACCACGCAGCAATTTTTTCACTGATATGTCTCCTAAAGCAAGGGACATAAAGGAAAGAATAAACAAGTGGGACCTCATAAAAATAAAAAGCTTCTGCATGGCTAAAGAAAACATCAGCAAAATGAAAAGGGAGCCAACCGTATGGGAAAATATATTTGCTAATGATACATCAGATAGAGGTTTGATCTCCAAGATATACAAAGAACTCACTCGGCTTTACTCCAAGAAGACAAACGATCCAATCAAAAAATGGGCAAAGGACCTGGGCAGATGCTTTTCTAAGGAGGAGATACAGAGGGCCCAGAGGCATTTGAAAGGATGCTCTGCATCACTAGCCATCAGAGAAATGCAGATCAAAACCACCATGAGGTACCACCTCACACCGGTCAGAATGGCCATCATAAACAGATCCACAAACAACAGGTGCTGGCGAGGCTGTGGAGAAAAGGGAACCCTAGTCCACTGTTGGTGGGAATGCAGACTGGTGCAGCCATTATGGAAAGCAGTGTGGAATTTCCTCAGAAAGCTGAAAATGGAACTGCCTTTTGATCCAGCGATTCCCCTGCTGGGACTATACCCTGAGAACACCAAAACGCCAATACAAAAGAACCTATGCACCCCAATGTTCATAGCAGCACAATTTACAATAGCCAAGTGTTGGAAGCAACCTAAATGCCCATCAGTAGATGATTGGATCAAAAAATTATGGTACATATACACAATGGAATACTACGCAGCAGAAAGAAAAAAAGAAGTACTAAACTTCGCGACAGCATGGATGGAACTGGAGAGCATCATGCTAAGCGAAGTAAGCCAGGGGGCGAAAGACAAATACCATATGATCTCACCTATAAGCGGAACCTAACCAACAAGGCAAAGAAGCAAGGAAAATATGACCAGCAACACTGAAAGGAAAAGAAATCAACAGAGACAAGAGGGAAGGGGGGGAGAGGGAAAGGGAAGGGAAGGGGAAAGTCAAGGGACATATAGCAAGGACTCATGGACAAAGCCAAAGGGGAAGAGCTGAGGGAGGGAAGGTGGGAGGGGGCAAGGGAAAGAGGTGGGGGGGAGGCAGAGACAAATGTATTTTAAAAGTAAATAAATTAAAAAAAAAAAACATTTAATAAATACAAATTACTCCAGCATCATTTGAGTCATTTCAATCTGGGTCAGTAAATTCCTCCACATGTCAATAGTTTTTAGAGTCCCTCAAACCATCCTTAGCTGTGCTCTATTCTCTCACCTTCTGTGAGCAGATCTATTTTTCATCTACAATTATTACATCTAAGTAGCTGATTCAAACCTGCATCTGTATCTTTACTGCTCCAGAGGCTGAAGCCCATGCCCTTATTTCCAAATGAATGCCTGCTACACAGGATTTTCTTATCACGGGAGTTAACTACAATACATGGCACCCCACACTATACTTGTTAAAAACCAAATTTACCAAAAAAACCTCTCTCCAACAATCTGTCTCATGTCCTCTCCACTTCTCACAACTGTCTACAGTACTGCCCTCAGTGGCCTATGTCCATCACTACTTTCTTTATTGGCTGTATTATTAGGAGGGTCCCGGGTGGACTGCTTGGGATACAGCCTCTCTGCCTCTCAAGAACTAATAAAAGCCACCAATGGAGCCTCCAACCCGTCAGCCCTAAGGCCCTGATGAGAGTCTAATTTATCTCCCTTCTCTCGACGAGGCTCATGGCCCAGGTCGCCACAGCCCGCTGAATCTGGACTCTGTCACGTCTTTCTCTCCCGTCTGTGCGTATATGCCTAAATAGGAATCACTGACACTGTTTTAAGATCTTTTCCAGGAAATTCATCCACCCCATGTACATCAGCTGACTAAAATAACTACGGGTAGGAATAATCCAGTCTTCATCTACCCAGCTGCACTCAGGCTTAACTGAGAAACACTGTGCCAGAGACTGCGGGGTGAAGTAAGTTAAGTCTATGGAGCCAGATCACCTGGATTCAAATTTTACCTCCTATTTATTTGCTGTGTGGCATTAGAGCATATTATTTAGCCTCTGTTCCTCCATGTCTAATCCACTAAATAGGAGTAAGGCCATAATGCCTTCATCAAAAAGCCTTGGTTCCAGATGTGTTTCAAAATTCAGAAAATCTCCTAGACTTTGGAAAGATAAAGTACATATCACACACTATATGACACACCCCAAGGCGAGTCTGAGCCAGTACACTCTAATCAAATGCTTTAACACTTCTGCACCAAAACATAAATATTCACACTAGTTAGGATAAAAACACAAAGAGCTTCAAGTCATATTTTGTCACCAAATGTGCTTACCACACACTTTTGGTTCTGAGGTTTCAGCATTGCATATAGACTCAAATGAGCTAATACATATCAAGTACTTAGGATAGCACCTGGCATACAGTAAGTACTGTAACGGAGTAACCTGTTTATATGCAAGGTTCTTTTCAGGCTCTTTAAGGGTGTCTTAGTCTATTCATTCTGCTATAAAATACCATAGACTGGGTGGCTTACACAACTAAACATGTATGTCTCACAGTTCTAGAGTCTGAAAAGTCCAAAATAAAAGCACCTGCAGATTCAGTGTCTGCTGAGGGCTCATTGCCCCATTCATAGATGGCCACCTTCTCACTGTGTCCACCTGCACAAGGCCGGAGAGATGAGGAAGCTCCCTGGAGTCTCTTTAGGAAGCACACTGTCACCATTCCTGAGAGCTCCACTCTCCCGACCCGTGCACCTCCCATAGCCGCCCTCCCCCAACCCGGGGCCTCCGATTACCATCACAAGGGGGAGAGATTTCAACATGAATTTGGGGATGACACATTCAGTCTATAGCAGAGAGATACAAATATGAATAAGAATTATTTTCCTTGCAATGTGATAAAGACATCTAAGCTCTGGAAGGGAACTATTAGCACAATAGTAGTTAACATGTATAAAATCATTATATGCCAAGAACTAGGCTAAGTTTTTAAATGAAGCACAAGTCTTGACACTATGAAACTGGGAACCATGGTGTACCAAGGTCAATGACACCTGCCAGTATTTCTCCAGTTCCCAAAAAACGACATTTTAAGTTATACATCATAATCTAATAATGCCAGCAAAGCAAAACACAAACTTACCAAATGATGCCGTATATTAATCCTTTTGAATGAATTAAACCTGAAACAAATGTAGAATACAATGAACAAAGTAATGTAATTACATTTCAATGTATAATAGTATAATCCCTTTTGCTTTAGCCTCCTCTAAAACGTACTAAAACAAAAAGTTTAGAAAAACAAAAAAGGTTTAGGTAGAAGAAGGCAGTGAAACTAGTCTGTAATGGTAGAGAAAGTGGCTTCCTTTTAAATGAAAACAAGATTTACTTATCCACTAGGATCCACTGTTAAACTGATTCAGAAAAAGATTCCTCTGCATCCAGATACACACAGATGTCTGGCAGCAAACATTTCATCACCACTAAAATAATGACTCATTCATCCCAAAGAAACAATTCAGAGAAGAATTTGAGAAAGAAGGAAGTTCAAGGAGTTAGTCGTAGCTCCTTGACATTTAAGAAGATACTGTCAAGTCTTAAATCAAAAGTTACCTTTCTAACCTCAAATATAATTCCCAAATACACACTGAACAGAGGACAACAGGCATCACAGAAGGAATTCCTGATTGGCAAATCAGTTTTGCTTGCATTTTATAACTTATGTTAGAAACTGTGAGGGGTTAGAAATACCAGAAGGAACAAAAAGGAAATGACCCTGTCTTTTTGAACTTTGCCAAAGCCACAAGGTAAGATCCTAACCTACAACTATCTCATTGGTCCCTACCTCAAGGCCATGAGTGTGGTCGTTTCAGGACACCCATTTAGCCAGCACCAACCACGGGATAAACAGAAAGGAGACCCCCTGAGTCAAGTTCCAGGTTATCCTCCCAAACAAATGAAATTGGGTCATACAGCCAGAGGCCAAGAAGTTAACGCATCACTATTATTAACAATAGGTGTGGAAAATAGACCTTGCTCAGGTGACTCTAAAGGACAATGTCGATTTCACCTTACAATCCCCAAAGGGTAGCAACACCCTCTCCAATGTGGAACAAGGTGGGGAGTATGGGATACTGTAGGGCCTGTGACTCAGCAGCACATCTCTTAAGGCATTTATCATTTTCTCCTTTGTACTGTGGGGCATGGACTCCAAGGTGGTGGAGATTCCCAGGCTGAGTGATGACATCTGGGCTGTGTATTTCCTCTTCACCTCCACCAGATGGCAGTTTTGGCGCCAATAGGAAGGAAAGAGACCGTAAATTCAGAATTACTTGGGAACTCTGAATACTCAACAAGAGTATGATGAATAAGAACAAATAGAAGCAATTTGACTATACAACATCTGACAGGGAACTTAAGTTTTTTATTGATGAGAGAGGGAGAGACACATCGATTTGCTGAGTGCATCCCACTCACTTGTGCACTCACTGGTTGCTTCTTGTGGGAGCCCCGACCAGATCGAACACGCAACCTTCATGTTTGGGAGCAACACACCGACCAAGCTGCCCGCCCAGGGCCTGCGGTAGCTCGGCTTGTTTTCCATTTTGATCCAGAGATTTTTGTGACTTATGAATGCCGCACTTGTATTTGGTAGGTTTTTATTAATTTTGAGTGAAATAAAATTCTGTCTCACAAATAAAACTGGGACTTGAAGTCAAACTTGTTTTTCTTGCTGTTTGCTCTCTCTGTTCCATAAAACTTGCCAATCTGGCAGCAAGGCCTTTAACCTCGAATTGGCATTTTGGCACTGGCCTCATTAAGGAAGTCAAAGTTATTCTGATTTAAAGAGTTAGCACTTACATATTTTGATACTTAAACTTCCAAAAAGATAAAATTGATGCTGAAAAAAAATTTGAAATGGTGCTACAGGGAAAGTATAGTTCAGATTTTAAATGTCTCTATGGAAACATTTAGAAAACATCCCTCTGTCTTCCCTGCACTGGGAGCAGCTCTCCGGCCACAGCCCGCCTCGTCCCGAGAATGCGCGCCTGGGCCGAGTCTGACTTTGCCCTCTCCTGGGTCAGGAGCGCCTCAGCTGCAGAGCTGGTCACTGTCCGCGGTGGTGCCGAAAAGACCAGAGACACTGACGGATGAGCACCTCGGAGCCTGGCAGCCCTGTGTCCTCTGACCTTACTTATTTCTAGCTGCAGCTTCCAAGTAAGTGCCATTTTAAGGGACACCGACACAGCAGCCCAGTTCAGTGGGGTTGGAGCTGCCACAGTAAGGGTGGCAGGCTCTGGGGCTGGAGTGGGAACTGTGTTGGGTGCCTCATCCCTGGTTTTGCCAGGAATCCTTCTCTCAAGCAACAGCTCTTCCCCTACTCCATTCTGGGCTTTGACCTCAGAGGTCATGGGGCTCGTGGCCTGATGGTGGCCTTTCTCATCCTCTTCGCCAAGTGAAGGAGCCGTCTCCACCTCCCATGGTTCTTTCTCCCATATCGTGTCTTGTATGTTCCTTTTCCCCTCCCTAGGCAGCCTGGGGAAAGTGGTTGGCTCATGGTTTGACAAAGGGAAGACAAATAAGTAGTGTATTAATTTAAAAAAAAGAAAGAAAACATCCCTAAATAAGGTGTAATTGGTCACTTCAGTTTAATTTTAGTAAAGGCCTGATTTTAATGACAACTTGTCTGTGCTTTGGAATCATTTGGAGAAGCTTCAAACAAAATATCTACGCCTGTGTCCCACCTCCAGAGTTTATGATTTGATTGATCTTGGATGTCACCTGGGCCTTGGCACGTTTGCAAGAGTCTCCAGGGGATTCTAATGTGCACATATATTGTGGAATCACTCACTTGAGGCAAGGCACATTCAAAATACGCTAATCCAAGAATGTGAAGCATGACTGATTTAAACAAAACAGTGACTTCCCTGCCCCCTTCTGTTTTTGTAGTACTGATTAAAATGTAAAAAGAGAGTAATATAAATTCTGTAAAAAAGGTGGGATTACAAATATTTTTTAAAGATTTTATTTATTTTTAGAGAGAGGAGAAATAGGGACAAAGAGAGGGAGAGAAACATCAATGTTCGAGAGAAACACTGACCAGCTGCCTCTCACACACCCCCAAATCGAGAACCTGGCCCACAACCCAGGCACATGCCCTGACCAGGAATCAAATCAACTTTTCATTTTGTGGGATGATGCCCAACCCACTGAGTCACACCAATCAGGGCAGATTACAAATAATTTTATAAATTCTGTCATCTACGATGTGGTTATAAGTGGTAACAATGGTCATACTGCCCCCTTTTTTTGAATGCCCCTCAAATAATCTGAAAGTATCCTTGAAAGATTAATAAACTGGCACATTTTCAGTTCCAGCTAATAGTATATGTACCTACACATGTACACAGTGCTTACCAAGCTGCTGCTACTGATTTCACCTTTGACATCTCTCAGTACACCTTAAGCTTCATTTCTTGTTTGGCATGCATGCCAGTGTAGTCTCACTCCAGCATTTTCATATGCATCTCTCTCGCTGGGCTCTGAGTTTCTCAATGGCATGAGTGATGTCTTCTGAGGAACTTTTTTAAAAAGGCCCAAAGCATAAAGATACAATTTGATGAGTTTTCACAAACTGAACATTCTCACTTCACTGGCCCCTGGATCAAACTCAGGCTAGTACCAGCATCCCGGAGCCCTCCTCATGCCCCTTCCAGTCACTACCCTTTCCTATGTTCCTTTTCCTTTCTTATTTATTATGAAATTCTTGACTGTGCAATTCTCAGTAAACTCTTACATATGTATACAGCTCTATAGCCATCTTCTAGACAGAGACAATTTCCACCACTCAGTGTTTCCTTGAGGATGCCCCTTCCCAGCCTCCCCTACCCACTCTCCACCATTCTAACTTGTTCCTACGGATCACTTTCGCCAAGTGCGTCTGTATTCCTAGCCTAACAAACACTTTAAAACAACAAATTTAAAAGTGTACTATACTTACGTTTTGGAGCCTGCTTTCTTTTTGTAACTTCTATCATGACTATTTTTTTCCATGTCATTCATATTATTTAAGTATTTTTAAATAAATACTTCATTGGCTGTGTAACGTTTGTGTATAGATGACAGTTTTTCAATTATTACTATAGCCCCGGCCTGTGTGGCTCATGGTTGGAGCATCGTCCTGTAACTGAAGGGTCGTGAGTTTGGTTCCCAGTCCGGGCACATTCCTGCCGGGGATGCAGGTTCGTTCCCCAGCCTTGGCATGTATGATCCCCAGTCCGGGCACATACGGGAGGCAACCAGTTGTTGCTTCTCTCTCATGCTGCTGTTTCTCTCCCTTCCTCACTTTCTAAAAGCAATTAAAAAAAAATGTCCTCAGGTGAGGATAAAAAACATTACTGTATTGTTAGATATTTACTGCTAGTTTCACTTGGTCAGATTTATTTTCTTCAGGTTATACGCAAAGTGGCTGCTTGGAGCAGTAGTTCTCAAAAGTGTGGTTCTTTGACTAGCATCATCAACATCCCCTGAAAACCTGAGAGAAATGCAAATTATTGGCCCCACCCAGACCTACTGAATCAGAAACTGTGGGGTGAGGCCCAGAAATCTATTTAGTGAACCTGCAGGTAATTCTGATACATGCTAAAATTAAAAACAGCTGTCTTGGAAGGATAAGAACCTTATCATAGGGGATTTTTATAATTATCCAATAAAACACACACAGGCTCACAGAATTAAACAACTTTTCATGAAACTGTTTAAGCAGCTAAATGAAGCTTATTATAGCAGAAGTAAGCAAGGTATTAAACAGAATGTGAAATGTGACTAGAGCAAAGAATCAAGTACAAGGCAAAATAATTCAAGTATGAACTGACGAAGATCAGCAGTTGTGGAAACAGAAATGATTTTATTAAGTTATTACAAAGTAAACACTCAATAAAAAAAAAAGAATTATGCCAAAAATGACTCCCATATTTCAAGTCAGGAGAATAAAGAATATAGGTACTTAAAAGGTTGGGAAGAGAACTAGCTAGTTTGTAGAATGAAATATGAATTTCATTTTTAATTTCTTGAGGATGTAGTGATATAAATAAAAATATTCAACATCAAGTGGGAAAAGAGAATGGAGCTTGAAAAAAAAGTTAGGACTGAAGACAGGTTAGGCAGGCACATTCACCACCACTGATAAAGCTCTCTATGAGGAGTAACTGAGAAATGAACTGCAGTCCAAAACTAGTGGCCTGAAGCTGGCCTGGGTCTACAAATGTGTGGGGTTTGGTTTTGTTTTGTTTTGTTTTTGGTCACCAATGTTTTAAAACTACAATATATTTAAAAATAAAAAAAAACTTCACCTAAAAATGCAGTTTTCCAGCCTTACCAGAAAAACTGGTAGTTATGGAAACTCCAGGTCTATATTTTAGAATGGCAACAATGCCTGGGGTTGAGAAGCTGCCTCCTTTAGACAGAGCACTGCTTCCACCCAGCCAGCAACACGCAGTGCTTCCTCCTTAGCCTCTGCATGTGAGTGACTCCTAACATAGAAAAAACATGGCAGAATCAAATATTGAGCCTTCAGAAACAACTACGCAGACATAAAATAAAGAGGTAGCTCAAGAAGCAAGAACCAAAACAACGTACTTAAGCAGAAGATGGAGAAAGCAATGAGCACTATTAACAACTTAAAGATGAACTTCTTTGAAGAAGCACCCTAACCCCATCTTCCTATCTAACCCTGGCTCTCTCATAATTGTACTTTTCCTTCAAGACACTTGTCAGAGGTGAAAAGTGTTACTAAGTATTACTTTTTAAAAAATATTTGTTTCATTATCTGCTCTCCTTTCAAACTTCAAGGGCCTTAGAAAAGAAACAATAAGAACATCAAGTAGTCCAGGTTGGCTATAGTATAAGAGCAGTTATACCTAGAACAGTGCCTTCCAGAAATAAAAACATAATAGTAAGTATTGCTGAATTCATGAAGTAAATTGGGCCAAATCTTGAAACCCAGATTGGGAATTTTTTAGTTAATTCCAAAGGTAGGAGTGCACCTTATCTAAAATCTTCTGAGCAAAGGAATGGCAGTCACTGAAGGAAACTTAAGCCAAGATTAACAAGGCAGTTCACCTGCAGATTCAAACTGGGAAGAGGTAAGTCCATGAATCAAATTTCTGGAAAAAAACTGACTAGTGATAAATCTGAGAGGATTGCTCAAATGCTAAAGCAGGAAGAGATAAGGATCAGGTATGTGGCAGAACTCAGACAACCTCAGGAGTCTAGAATGATAATGCCAAGAAGTTGAAAGTACAGATGCTGAATAAAGATTGCATTTTTGTGCAAATATATAGTGGGTTGGCCAAAGTTCGTTTAGTTTTTTCTGTACCATGGCTCTAGTAGTACTTAGCTGTCTTTAAATTCATTTGAAACAATTTTGTTTGATAGCATTGTGATAGCCATCATATCAGTGTGCATTTAAAAAGAAACTTATTAAAATTGGTGAATTTTTGAGTAGCCATTTTAACTTTGAAGATGTGAGAAAATAAGCAACATTTTCAGCATATTATGCTTTGTTTTTTGAAGACAGGTAAAAACACAACTGAAACGCAAAAAAAAATTGTGCAGTGTATGAGAAGGTACTGTGACTGATCAGACATGTCAAAGTGGTTTGTGAAGCTTCAGGGTACTACTGGCATTTTGGCCAAACAGATCTTTGCTGTGGGTTATCTTATGCATTGGAAGATGTTTGCCAGCACCCCTGGCCTCTCTACCCACTAGAAACCAATAGCAGAAGATAGCCAACATATCAAAATATCAAATTAATAACGTTATTAGTGAAAATGAAAAATGTCTTTTAGTTTATGGAAAAAACTAAACGGACTTTGTGGCCAACCCAATATTTGAAGTGTAAAATGAGTCATATAGATGGTTCTGACTAGCACTAGATCTCAGGACAGATCAAGTTTAGAATATACAAATTTGAGAGTTATCTTTAGAGAGAGGTGCTTCATTTGGGAACAACAAAAACATGTGCAAGGGCTGAAATGGCACTACGGCTAGGTAAGTAGTGGAGAGTGGTTGGAGGAAATCAAGATGGCACCGGGGAATCTAAGAAGGCCAGAGCTCAAGAGGGACTGCCCAACAACGTCAACCACAGCAGAGACCTTTTGTCCTGTCTGTAACATTCCCTGTGACATTGTATTTCTTAATACATTTGTAGGTTAGGTGGTTGTAGACTGGATGACCTTGGGCTCCGCTGTCTGCTTTGCTAGGATAATACCCACTGCAGGGCCGAAGCCCCAAACCTACCCCAGGACTTGCCTACTCAGTCTGCCCCTTGAAATGCGGGGTGGAATAAAGCCAGTCTCAACTCTGGTAATGACAAGTTTTTTCCCAAGTCAGTTAACTTCGATAATAAACGTGACTTCCCGATTTGTTTCCCAAATAATTTGGCATTTGCCCACAAATTCAAAAAAAAAAATCAGCAGCAATGGCATGTACTGATTTTCTTAGTATCAACCAAATCTCTCTGTGAGCTGCTTAGAGGCACAAGGACCACTAATTTCAAGGCTTGTTGTTGTTGTTGTTTTGTTTTTTTAAGGAAAGCAATTCTTCGATTTCTCTTTAAATATTTATTGAGAATGGTGTCTGTGGATACAATGTTATAAAGCAATAGTCATTCCTCTTAAGTCAAAGAAACACTCCCATCTCCCTTCCCAGGCAAACTCAAAGGCTGAAGAACCCAAGAATTTCAGTTGCTGAGGAGGGATGGCTCACCCTTGAAGAGGTCCCAGCGGCTATCCGTATTGCACGGGTGCAGACAGCAGGCTTCAAGACTGAGGATGCAGCCTAACGTCCTAAAATGACTGCTCCCAATGTCCGCACTAGCTCGAGCTGCATAGAGCAGCCCTCCCAAAAGTTACACACAACATGTGCACACATACTCCACTAACCCACGTTCTGTGTCCGCCGCACTGGCCTGGAACTTCCAGACACCGGTATTAACGTTTGGAACCATCCGACAGAGTCGAACCATAAAGTCACACTAGGAGCACAGGTGCAACCACTAGCAATGCACGAGCGTTTGCTAGCTGCACAACACACGACGCGAAATTCTTCCATGTTGAAACCCTCCGTGTCCCCCTAACTACACTCAACTGTCAGAAAAGGGAAGAAACTGAAGTCAGAAAGGAAAGAAAATCCTGCGGGGTCAAGAGTAAAGATCCGGAGTGGCAGAAATAGAAGGAGATGGTTCAAAGGTCTCAGAAGGAGGGGCGACGAGGACGGGCAGGGGGCGCTGCGACCGGGACGAGACTCGGGTCTGCAGGTCGTGTACCCAAGGGCGACTCGAAACTTCGAGGCTAGGCCGTCCTCAGTCCCGTTATTTTTTCATCTCGGCGAGCGCAGCCGTCGCGCCTGCTCTAGGCCTCTCACTCGTTCACTCACCTCGCAACGAGGCCCGACATCTCCTGCTGCCTAATCACCGAACACGCGGGAACCAAAAAGCCGCGACTGTGCACTCCGATGGAGCCTCAAGACAGACCCGCCCGCTGCCGCCGAGCGCCGCCGGAAACAGATGGCAAGTCCTCCGGAGGCCTAGAGAGACCCAGAGAGGCCCAAGGCGGGGTTTTACGCTACGCGGCGACGACGGACGGAGCGAGAGAAATTGCTTGACAAAAAGGGTTGAGGGCGGGAGAAGGAGGGGCGAATGGGATGGACGGGGCGGAGCCTGGGATGGCAGCGGGGCCCGGACGAAGGCGGAGGGCGGGGCGGGGCGGGGGCGGGGCGGGGGCGGGGGCGGG
The DNA here is from genome assembly GCF_021234165.1 of Pteronotus mesoamericanus. Classification (NCBI taxonomy): domain Eukaryota; kingdom Metazoa; phylum Chordata; class Mammalia; order Chiroptera; family Mormoopidae; genus Pteronotus; species Pteronotus mesoamericanus. Next base: position 46,984,352 of record NW_026555325.1, read on the forward strand.
GGCGGGGGCGGGGCGAGGGCGCGGGGGCAGGGAGCGAACCCTGGGTGATTGGGAAGAGATTCTGTTCCAGAAACTCTGCCTGGAAGAACCCAAGTAGCTTTGATTTAGCATGTTTAGTTTGACTAGCTGAAATTGACATAACGAAATCTTACAGAATTTTAATCTCTTTAAATTAAAAACGTAAATTTAATATTCTTTTTCTTTGAGGTTTCAAAAAGGTGAAATGGTAACAGGAAGACATCGATGTAGTTTATTCCCAATCCAATGTAGCAGAACTTTGACATTAGGATTGGGATATTTCCAGTTTGATCCACCCCTCTTCCTCAATAACAGACCAGCGTTGTCTCATTAAAAGCTGATATAGTATATCCTTTCACCAACTAAGTTAAAAGTTACTCTAGCCGTGAAAGTATAATTATTCAGAAAGTACCTTAGTTTTAAATGAAAACAAGATTTAACCCATCCACTAGGATTCACTGTTAAACTGATTCAGAAAACGATTCCTCTGCATCCAGAGGTCCAACAGCAAACATTTCATCACCACTAAAACAATGACTCATTCATCAGAAAGAAACATTCAGTGGAGAATTTGGAAAAAAAAATTTAAAAAGGAAGTTCAAGGAGTTAGTCTTAGCTCCTTGACATTCAAGAAGATACTGTCACTGTCAAGTCTTAAATCAAAGATTGCTTTTCTAACCTAGGTCAAATTATTTTTTTAAAGACTTTATTTTTAGAGAGAGGGGAAGGGAGGGAGAAAGAGAGGGAAAGAAGCATTCATGTGTGGTTGCCTCCAGCACCCCTAACTGGGTACATGGTCCACAACCCACCTGGCCTGCATCCCAGGCATGTGCCCTGACTGGGAATCAAACCGGCAGCCCGTTGGTTCACAGGCCAGCACTCAATCCACTTAGCCACACCAGCCAGGGCTAACCGAGGTCAAATTATATGTATAATTCCCAGATGCATACTGAACAGAGGACAGACAACAGGCATCACAGAAGGAATTCCTGATTGGCAAATTAGTTTTGCTTGCTTTTTATAACTTACGTTAGAAACTGTGAGGGGCTAGAAATACCAGAAGGAACAAAAAGGAAATGGCCCTGTCTTTTTGAACTTTATATTCCACAATAAGATACTATCTTTATCTGCTACTGAAAAGGGGTAGAATGGCAAGTGACTAGAAAAGCCCCTCTGGGTCAGGTAGAGGAATGATAGAGTGAGAACCTGAATGGGATGATTGAGACAGTCCTAGCCTATGGTCTGGTGGAAAAAAGAGGCTTGCGTAATGATAAATTATTCTCTCTCAGATAATTACTGTGATGGAATGTTAAATTCAAGGTTTTGACTTGAGGTGCCAAGATATGATATATATATCTGCTATCAAATGAGTTCTGAGATAGATCACAATCCTATTTTCAAGGGACTTTTTAGCAAGCTTAGTAAGTCCTTAACCCTGTGACTCATTTCAAGGATGGGGAAATTGAAAACTACTATGAAGATTATTTTAGGAAGAAGAATTTCACAGAATATTGTGGATATTCTAGTTTAGAACTTTGGAGAAAGTATCACTAACTGGGCTTTGGAAAACAAGTAGATGTTTTTATTTGCAATTCAGTTTTTAAACAGTTATGGGACATCACCATTTGACATCACCGTCTGACCTTGACAGCATGTCTCATTCAGTGCACAAAGTAAATGAACTAACTAGTCATCTGATCAGCATGTTTTGTTGGCAAGAGGTTGGCCCAAGATTTAATTCTCCCCTGTCCTGCTAATTTTGAGGGTGTGCAACCTGTGCTACACAAGGCCTCGGTGCTTATGATGCAACCCTGGGCAAACGATGTAACCCAAGAACTGTTTCAAAAGTGTTTGTGTCACTTTGAATCACAAGATTTCTAGTTACAGACAACCCACAGAATGGACAATATTTTTGCATATGAGATATTTGATAAAGAGTTTGTATCTAAACTATGTAAAGAACTATTACAATTCAATCATAAAACAAATTGCCCAATTAATGGAGAACCGGTGTCAGTGAGGCAGCAGTGGTGGCAAGCTCAGCAGCTGCGTTGCTGGAAGTAAACAACCATGTCGTCGAGCACGGAGATGATCATGCTCAAGCTCAAGAACGTGACCACTGGAAACAAGCCAGAAGTTGTAGAAATAACATTTGCAGATTTTGATGGGGTCCTCTATAATATTTGAAATCCTAAAAGAGGCAAAACAAAAGTGATGGGCAGGGCCTTCAGGCAAATAGTGCTGATGCGTTATTAGAGTTATTAAAGAGGGCGAACAGGACTATCTTGGTAAATCCAGAATCAGGATACAATGTCTCTTTGCCACACTACCTTAAAAATCTGCCTGCATCGAAGGATTCCGTTGTGTATCAGGCTGGGATGGTGAAACAAAACTGTGTTGCCTCTGTCTTTGAAAAATATTTCCAGTTCTGAGAAGAGGGCAAGGAAGGTGAGGACGGGGCAGTTATCCATTACAGGGATAATGAGACCATGTATGTTGAGTCTAAAAAGGACAGAGTCACAGTAGTCTTCATCACGGTGTTTAAGGATGATGGTGATGTGGTCATTCGAAACAGGAGTCAAAGAAGGACGCAGAGCCAGCCACAAAACCCCCTAGGGCCTCTTTAGCCACAGCAACCTCCTCTGGAGTCTAAGACACGCGTGCTGCTGTGGATGACAGCCTTCATGCGGCTCCCTTGCCACACCAGTATCAGTGCTTGAGACAACACCATCAACCTGATCCATACATTCTGAAACTACCTGCACTACCACATCAAGTGGTCTAAAGCCAAATTCACACACGTATGTGGGCAAAAATGTCGCAGTTCCTCGAGGTGCTGAATCCTGGAGGCCTAGATGCTGAGGGAAAACAAGAAGTGAAAACAATCATGGGGAAGACATTTTCATCCTGCTAACTCTAGCGAACAGAAAGAGAAAGTGGCTGGAATTGAAGCCTGCAATACTTACCATTGGATAACTGTAGCTTTTAATGTTGCACCTTTTCAGATTCTTAAGAGAGTCTCCATTTTGGTTTCATTTTGTACACGTTTGGGAAATAATCTGCAAAAACAAACTGTGCTTGGGAGGACTTCATAGTCCCCAAGAATTTTTTAAAAAAGAATAAAAAATGGACAACAGATCTGAACAGAGAGTTCTCCAAAGCAGGTACACAAATGATCGATAACCTTATGAGATGATACTCAATATGACTAGCCATCAGGGAAGTGCAATTCAAAACCATAATGCAAACACACCTAATAGGATGGCTGCAATCAAGAAGGCAGATATTAAGTGTTGGTGAAGGTGTGGAGAAATCGGATTCCTCGTACATTGCTGGTGGGAGTATGAAATGGTGTGGCCATTTCAGAAAAAAAAGTATGGCAATCCATCACATGGTTAAAGATCAAGTTACAAAACAATCTAGTAATTCATCTCCTGAATATATATCCAGGAGAAAATGAAAACATAATCCACACAAATGTTTATAGTGGTATTATTAATAGTAGCCTAAAAGCAGAAATACCTAAATGTCTAGCAAATGATGGAATTTTTAAGTGATATTTCATACAATGAAATACTATTTGTCAATAAAAAGAAATGAAATACTGATTCATGCTAGAAATGAATGAACCCTAAAAGCGCTACGCTATGTGAAAGAAACCAGTCACAAAAGACCATAATTATATTATTCCACTAATATGAGTGTCTAGAATAAGCAGGTGTACAGAGAGAGAGGGTGACAGCTAAAGGGTATAGGGTTTATTTTGGAGTAATAAATATATTCTAAAATGTATTATGGTGATGGCTGCATTATCCTAAAAGCACTAATTGTATATTTTAAATGGATGAAGTGCGTGGTATCTCAATTTTTTAAAAAAGAAATCTGGTTGCTCCACATCCTCATCAACAGTTTATGTTGTCGGTCTTTTTAATTTTAGCCTGTTGGTGTGTATTTTAATTTGACTTTCCTTGATGTTTAATGATATGAAGTACTTTTTCATGTGCTATTATCTTCTTTTGTGAAGTGGCTGTTCACTTCTTTTGTCCATATTTAAATTGGGTTATCATTTTATTATTGATCGATGTAGTCATTATTGATTGCTGTTGCAAATTACCCCAAGATTTAGCACCTGAAAACAACAAGCATTTATTATCTCTCACTGATTCTGAGGCTCTAGAATCAGGGAGATGCTTAGTTGTGTAGTTTTGTCCTTCCTGAGGTTGCAATCACGGCGTTGGCTGGGACCGAAGTCATCGGAATGCTCAACTAGGGGAGGGGGACCCACTTCCAAACTCACTCACGGGCCTGCTGTCAGGCTTCGGTTTCCTGCCACAGGGCCCTCTGCATAGGGCTGCTCACAATGTAGCAGCCGGCGTCCTCTAGACCAAGTGATCCGAGAGACAGGACCACTGAGACAGAAGCCATAGTATTTTTTATAACCTAACCTGGGAAGCGACAAACCATCACTACTGCCTTATTCTGTTGGTCACACAGTACAGTGTGGAAGGGGACTGAGCAGGGGTGTGCGTAGCAGAGGGTAAGGATCATTGAGGGCTGTTGGGAGGCTGGCTACTACTCTTGAATTTTTTTTTCCTTCTCCCATTGCCATTCAGTCATCAGTGTGCTTTAAGGATCCCTTCGAAACATCTTTCAGATTTGCTCTGCCTTCTTAACACCACACAATACCATTCAAGTATCCATGTATAACCCATTCCAGATCTAATTTCTCTCTCTCAACCATCATATCCTTCGATTCACTGTTTTACTGACAACAGATCTTCCAAACATACCACTTTTGAGCAATTATTTGGCTGCTGAATAACCTCACAATTGTCTATAGTTATATTGTCCAATACTAGACACATGTGGCTATTGAGCACTTGAAATGTGACTGATGAAACTGAGGAACTAAATTTTTTTAATTTAAATTTAACACCTGATGCAGTAAAATTTGTTATATTGACTCCATGTTAAAATGATAATATTTTAGATACATTGGGTTAGGAAAATATAGTATTAAAATTTACTTCACCTGTTTTTTCATTTTTTAAATGTGTCAAATAGAAATTGTTTAATTACATAGGTGACATTATTATTGAATAGCAGTGGTCTGTAACTTTATATATCACAGAAGGAAGGTACTTAACAAATTAAAAATATAATATAATCAGCATATGAGAGACCTACTTCTTGTCTCCCCGTGCCTTTCCATTCTCTTGTTGGCTTAAGATTTTACCAGAATGATTTGGTAATGTGAGGCATGGAGGAGATACAATGGGTGTGGTTTAGGAAAAAATTTTACATTGTGTGTAAGAAATTTTAAGGAAGGAAGCCTCTTCAAGTTCTATCTTGAATACTTAAGATTTTAAGACTTTTTAATATACAATACCTTAGGAAATTAATTTCATTTTCATATTGGCCACACACTATCCAAAAAATAGGTTATAAAATTGTTAACAGTTCTAAAAATAAAGCTAGACAAACATTCCAAAGCAAAATACACAAAGGAATAAGCAATCAGGATATAACATTTGAGATAACAAAGTATGCAATAAAATGATTTCACAAACTAGAGTATCAGTGGGAACCCAACAATAAGTTGATTTTAGGGTCTTCCACAGATAGCTAAAATAAACAAGAATATATTCAGGAAAGCTTACAAATGGAAGGAAATGACTCATCGATAATCTGTTTGCTCCAGAGGAAAACCTTTGTACTGAACAGCACAGAACTCTACATCTAATCAGCAGGTGCAAAGCTGGGCAGTTCACTTAAGAATGTTCAGATGAAGGGCAAGGAAAGGCAATACAATGTCCCTTCCCTGAACTTTTTGTTCTCAGATTCCAGCTTTTAAGTCTCTTGAGTTAGAGGGAAACTCAGATCCTAAGGATCCACATACTTCCAGACTTTTATTATATTTTACATCTGGCAATTCAGTAAGCAGCACTTCTGTGAAAAGTTAAGTGGGAAAAACAAGATAATGTGAATTTTATGAAGTTTAACTTATATACACTCTGTGTGTATGTGTGTGCTTGTGTGTGTGTATAGTATGACAGAACAAAGAAAATTACTCAGGCCCAGTGAAACCTTATTAGAGAGAAGCTTATATTCCCACATATTGCAAAGTGACTATAAATATACCTGCACGACTTGTTCTAGAAGTGTATCCTTTGATTCTTTGATTTAGATATCTCAGCTACTTGTTGTCTTCAGTACTGCATTCAACTCCCCATAGTTTATATAATTTAGTAAACTTGCACTTTAACTTAAGACAAACTCAGAGTTTTAAATATCTTATCACAAATGTAAAAGATTCCTTCCCTAAAATTCTCTTAAAAATCACAGATATGCTTTGTTTTCATGAGACTTATTTAATCTTTTCTAAAGCAAGTATAATTGATTTATATTAATCTGTAACTTAAAAGAAACACAAAAGTAAGATTGCGCAATATGGTGCTAGGAATCTTTTACAGCTAAATAAATTCAAATCTAGTCCTTGTGTGGGTAACCTAAATTTCCCCCTATTTGTTGATTACCTAATATTCCATGCTCAGGTCTCTTCACACGGGCCTAACAAAAGAGATGTAGGTGGCAAATGCTGCAAAACTCATTTTAATCCAGTGAACTGCAGTCAACACCAATTTCAAGTTTCCAGCAGCTGATGTCACTGGCATCCACGCAATGTTGATCTATGTGACAACAGTTGGTGACTTCAGAGCTAGTTTGCAATAACAGGAAACGATATGGCTGAATCGAGAAAGGCTGCCACTGCTGCGGTTCACCCGGGCAAAGGCCTTGGCTAATGTGTCATTAAAAATCATGTTTCAAAGAGATATTTAAAACATGGTGAGATGCTCGTCGATGATGATTGAACTGCAGTTTACAAAACTATGCTTAGTAATGTTTGTAAAAAATACACATATACACACAGAGAGAAGATGGAAAGTTATAGTCTAACCTGTTAACAATTACAGTATTTGGGGTGGGTTTTGTTTTCTTCTTTACATTTTTTCACATTTTTTAAAAGTTTCCACAAACTGTTCTTTATAATGCATTACTTTTATAACCAGAAAAAATCGGTTAAATATAGTTAATAAATTTTATCAGAAAGTATAAATACTAAAAATATTTTGAAAAAATGAATTTGGGCAAAGAGCTATCCTATTGCTATTTAAAAGCTATGCCACTGGCACAGTAACCCAAAGGAGGACGAAAGGAAGAAAATAGAGGACCTCGAAATAAATATGGCCTAGTGCGTAAGTGAACTTAGTATGTGATACAGTGGTCATTAAGGGTGAGTGGAAAAGGTGTGTTTGTTTAACAAGGATATAAAAAAAATTAGCTAGCTATTTGGGGGGAAAATCAATTTAGAGCTTCTCAAATAACTTCTAGATTGTTGGAGGCTTAAATCTTAAAAATAAAATAGTAAAAATATTAGGAGAACTATAAGTGAACATTGACCTAATATTTTCATTTAAAAGAATATAGGCATAAAAACAAAGGTCTGTAGATATAACTATGTAAAACAGTTTAAATTTTGTAAATAAAAATCCTTCAGTAAAATTAAAAGGCAAACTAATAAAATTATTCACCACAAAAATGACAAAGTGTTGCCATACTTACTATACTGTTATTTGAATTCAAGAAGATAAATAAGACTATGGTATTGCTAGTCTGAGGGCCCTGGGAGGGCAAAGGCATAACTGCATTGTTTAACATTTATATCCATCAGTATAATGCTCAGGTACAATACAAGAAATTAATACATATTGAATAAATAGAGTAAACGTGAAAGGCCACTAAAAGTGGGGGGAGGAGGGGAAGAAAGGAAATACAAATATCAAACAGAAATGTAAAATATTCTCTCACTAATAAAATACAATTAAAACTATGATAAGAAATTAGGAGGGTTTTGTGTGTGTGTGTGTGTGTGTGTGTGTGTGTGTCTGTGTGTTTGATAATAGGTGCAGTAATGAGATAGGCAACATCATTCAGAGTGTAGAGTTTTGAAGGACCATTGAAAGTTACATTGCTGACTATGTAATTCTAGAATATAACCTAAAGAGATACAATAGATATTTGATATTTACGGAGGATACATCTTCTAGATTCTTGGACTTTGTAAATCTGTGTTTTCACATTGTGTTCCACAGAGTCCTGGAGTCTGCAGGCATGTCTCAAAGTCTGCCTCAAAGATGAGGAAGGAGGTTCCCCTAATCCTGCATGTGACTTTTATCTCATTTACATGCTCTCTCGATATAAGAATATTTTCTTAAAGATTCCAGTGAAAACATCAAAATTTGAACACCACTGTCATGCAGTATATGATATCTTCAATAAAGTGCAATGGAGCACTACTTCTCAAAAAGTACTGGAGAAGTGAAGAACAATAGCGTGTTACAATCCCAAACACTGACCTCAACAGTTACTCAAATTCCAGCTTCAGGAAACTTGCAAATCATTCTATTATTACCTTGCAAATAGTCATAACCTCAGATCTCAGATGTAAAATCTGAGACGATCCAGGACCTGTTGCATAATAAATAAAAGAATTGTGTTCTATGATGTTCACCGGTGTTCTTTAAAAATCAGTGTGTCCTAACAGGAACCAACTTCCACTCAGATGTTTCAATAGAAGAGATTTTATTGAAGGAGCTATTAACAGAAATTTCAGTTAGATTTAGAGTTCGGGTTGGGTGAAGGGAAATAACCCTGCATTACACGGCCATGACAAGAGACGTGGGGGTATTCGGGCTCTTACAAAAGCAAGAAGCTGTTACCACCAGTAGGGCTGAAGCGAGAAGGCAAGGAAGTCAAATGAGCAGAGCGGTGAAGGGGGAGCTGCCTTGCAAGAGACTTAGAGGACAAAAGCAGGAGACAAGGTAGGGAGAAGTACCCTAAATTTTCTCCGTTTTCACCCTCTAACCTATTGGTGATGTTACCCATTGGCCAATGCTACGTGGAAGCCAGCTGGCAAGAGAGCCCAGAGAAAATAACGTATGAAGTTCTGCCTTCTCAGGCTCCGTCTAGCAGAGAAGTATGGAAAATGGTTCTGGCAGAGAGCAAGTTGAAAATAGCCAGCATGTTTATAATAGTGGAATACTGGGAACCCAGATACCCAATAATAGAGGAATGCTTAACTAAATAATGGTATTAACCATCCTCCAATTAAGCAATTAATGGTACTCAAAAGACCATTATATGTTTAGGGAGCACATAAGAGAGAGTGACCAACTCCATATGGCCGGGGCAGGGGGGGGGTGGCAAAGATTCAGGGAAGATTTTTTTCATATTGAAAATTAAGGTGCTTTGTTGTCACCCAAGCAAAGTTTCTTGTATTTTTGTTTAATACAAAACAATGCATATTTACTCTAGGAAACATGTGCACAATAAAAAACCAAAATCTATGATCTCACACCGCACCTCAAGACCACTATCAACATCTGAATGTGTTTATGTCTTTTAGATCTTGTTCTATGCATACATACATCTATGATTATATTGCATTTGGAGTAATAACACATTCTTTTGTAAACTGTATTTTTCTACTCAAATCACAAATATATTCTCATGCAATAAATATCATTCTGTAACTTTTAAAAACATTTAAAACCTTAAAAAAAACTTGTTTCCTCCTCTCTGGTAACTAATTTCTATCTTCAGACACTTAGTTTGCTCTCTCATTTGGCAATTACCGAAAGCACTGTGTGATGAGCTTTCTCGTAGTCTACTCTTTCACACATTACTGCTCTCAGGCCAATTTCAGACCACAGTCTGAACTTTTCTACAGCCCTCGAACTAACAGCTTTCATATTTTTTAAAGATGAAAACAAAAAAGGACACACACAAAGGAGAAAAGCAACAGAGACATATGTGGCCTGCCACCTGGGCTTTTATAGAAAACATCGTCAGTCCCTCCCTGTATTATGAATTCCAAGAAATGCTATTTTTGAGTCAAAGGATGTGAACATTTTTTGAGGCTTTTACTGCACTCTGCCAAATTGCCCTCCAGAAACATTGAAGCAAATTATGTTCTTCTCATAAGCACCAGCTTAATCATTTGCCATGCCTCCTGACTCAAGGATCACTGGCCCTAAACGTTAGTTAACTCTGAGTACTCTTTTGTTCTCAGTCAAGTCGATGGTGCATTATCGTGTTAAGTTTTCATTTCCCTTAAAAATACATTTGACCATTTTCTTTCTTGACTTTAATTTACATTTTTGCCAATTTTTTTAAAAACAGGGTAAGACTCCCTTATTAAATAAGGATGACACTCTCTTATCTTTCGTATACATTGCAAATTTTTTGATAATTTTTACTTATCTTTTAATTTTATATAATGGGTCTTTTTGATAAGAAGTTAAAAATTCTATAGTCAAGGCTGCCACGTTTCTTTTGTAATTTTTCCCTTTATTTCATGCTTACTTTTTTTTTAATCCTACTTAAGAGTATGTTTCTTGATTTTTAGAGAGAAAGAGGGAGAGAGAGGCATTGATGTGAGAAAGAAAATCGATCAGTTTGCCTCCCCTTCTGCACCTCGATCCCTACGCCCCGACTGGGGATCCAACACAAAACCCGCTCGTGTGTGAGAGGGCGCTCATCCAATGGAGCCATGTGGCCAGGGCTAGTTCCTGCTCACTGTGAAATTACGGGCAATTCATTTATATTTTCTCATTGCACTACTAAGTCTTTTTAAAATTTAAATCTTTTAATCCTGCTCAAATTTGGTGTCTGAGAAAGGTGTTTACAGTGTGAATAGGTAATATAATGTGAGTCCTAGAAGTGTATTCCTGGGTTTAAACTGGCTTCACTACATACGGCATGTCTGAGTAAATTACTTAACCTCTCTAAGTCACAGTTTTATTTATTAAATGGAGATAATAGTAATACCTACCATAGGGTTGATGGAAGAATATACATCTATAAAACACAAAAAGCACTTAGGATAGTGCCATTGGCTATTACTATAGCAGTAGGAAATACTCCAGGTGAAAGAAGTAGCCTGTATAAAGGTAGAAAGTGATGAAACAAGTTTGAGCATTTAGGAAACCAGATGTGGTGCGGTAAAATGGGGTGCCCAGTGTGAGGAGCAAGGCTGACAGATGTGGGGGGAGATGGCCTTGAAGGCCAGGCCCAGGAGCTTGCTCTAGATATTACCAGAGACTGGAGCCAGCGAAGGCTTTTATGCAAGGAGCAAACCCACTGAAACTTGTGATGTAGGATGATCTCTGTGGTAGTGAAGTGGAAAATGGACTAGATTCAGAATGTTAATCATACTGTTGTGTCACAAAAATAGCAGCCGACTGCTCCACCCCCCCCCCAACACCCAAATTCCTGCTAAAGCTTTGAGGGAAACTCTTTTACTTTCTAACTATTCAGGTATTTGACTCTTTATTTCTAGATATCATGTTGAGACTATTTCTTGTTTAACCTTCAAACTTTTCCTATTTTGTCATCATAGATACAATTATTAGACTAATTAATAAACAATGACTCTGAGAGAGATGACAGAATCCACTTGCTAGTGAGGGAAAGCTTGGGGATGAGATGGGGGAGGGGTAGAAGAGGAGGCGTTGTCCCAGGCTAGAGACCACACAAGCAGGCTGGAAGCAGAAAGCTGAGTTCAGCTTGGGAAATGTCAAGTTTTAAGCACCATTTCCTGTAGTGTGACACATCCAGTAATGCCCTAGGCTTCTGTCTTGGTGGTTCCTCACTGTTCTGAGAACCAAGTGTTGACAATGCAGGAGGCAGTGTTGGGGGGGTTGGGAAAATGTCGGTAAAGAAAACCTGCCAGCTAGAACTTTAAACAAAGCTTTCCAACCTCATGCCATGGAATGAGTTACAGCCGGGCGATACTGGTCTCCTCAGCCCTCCAGGTGGGAGGGCCCAATCGCTCCTGCGCACAGCGGCCTCTTCTGTTTACCCTAGTTTGCACCTTTCAGACCTTACCATTTCCTGGGTGTGCCATGGAGTGGGTGTTATGAATCACTGCTTTACGAGGCCTGTGCACTCATAGTCAACATTCAGTCTGCTGGGCTGGCTGCCAAGCCTCCTTTACCGAAAACTTCGTGGCCTTTTAAAAATTTCTGCTGCTCCGACGCCCCCCATCACTCATTCCTAGCCTCACCCACCATTTACAACCACCTTGAAGGTACACTGAGTACCACTGTTTAAAGGGTTCAGGAGGAGTTCCTCCCCACAACCTACCTACTGTCAAGGTGGCACTAGGCCCACACCTTAAAAGGCAAGCACCCAGAGGACACTGCCCTGGTTTGAAGAACAACGAGCACACTTGACATTGCTGTTAGAACAATGGGACTTGATGGCCTCGGGCAGGAAGTCCGTCTTCACTGCGGCCCGGTCCCCATTAAACCCGTAACCGCCCCCCGCCCCGCAAAACAGTAAAGAAGAATGGAGGAGGATTTTAAAATTTAATTTATGGGCAGCTCAGGCACAAAAACAGCTGATTAGGTGACTTTGGAGCCCTTTTCTTCCCGGCACTCCCCTCTGAATCATCCCGCTCCGTTTGTGACGTCGCAGACGCCTGGCTCCTGCTGGAGTGCGATGCCCTCGCCCGCCCCGGGAGCCTCGAGGCGTCACCACGCGGTTCCACGCAGCGGCCCCGGGGGAGGTGGCCTGGCGGATGCAGAAGTCGGCGAGGCAGGGCCAGGGAGCCAGCGCGCCACTCGGCTTCGCCTTCCCCTCCGAGGACCTGGGCTGCGCTGCCTGCCCCTCGCCTGCGGCCAGACGCCCGGCGCCCCTCGGCTAGCCTCCCGCGCCAGGTCACCTCCTCTTTCTCCGCATTTCCCTCCTCCTCCTCCCCCGCCTCTTCCGTTTCTAGAGGGAAAGGCTGCAGCCTCCTTCTGGGCTCCGCATCCCCGGCTTTGGTAACACGATTTCCTCCCTGCGCCCCTTCGCCCCAGCGCCACAACTCTCCCCTTCTCGGATCTGCTTCCCGGTCCCGGCGAACAGCACGTTCCCGATCGCCTCTCCGAACGGCAGGTGAGTAAATCTGGGCCTGGAAGGCTGCTTGCTTCTCCGCCCGGCCTGCGATGACCTCGGTCGGCTGCCCCGGAGCGGCCGCCGGGCCGGGCCACCCGCGCCGCTGCTGCAACCAGCTGGGCGGAGGAGATCGCGGGTCTTGCGGCTCCCCCGGCCCTACGGCAACTCCCCGAAAGAAGTAGACAGTGGGAAGAAAGATTAGCAAACAACTTCTTTTAAAAAAAAAAATGATCGTTAGCATTTCTAGGTCGAAACGGATCTGACAGTTGTCGAGGGCAGTGGCCCAGGTTCAACAGGTAGATGGCGTAGCTGTCAAGCGCCCCTGGGTTTTGCTTTGAGAGATGCTTCTAAGTGTTCAAAGCTCCTGGCTGCCGCTACTGACCTGCTAAACTACTGGATGAGTATAAAACAAACACGATGGGACCTGACGTAGAAAAGTCTTTACCTCCTTGCTTGTAATTCTCGGCATTTTGAAAGGCGGTGTTGTGAGATGTGTGAAATCAGCCAGTTGATGAAAGACAAATACCATATGATCTCACCTGTAAGTGGACTCTATTCAACAAAATAAACTAATGAACAAAATAAACCACAGGCAGGGAAACATGGAGCAGACTGAAAAAGTGACCAGAGAGGATGGGAAAGGAGGGCAATGGTGGAAAGAAGGGGAAGGGACTAGACAAAGAACATGTGTGAATGACCCATGGACACGGACAACAGAGTGGGAATTGACTGTGGGAGCAGAGGGTGGGGGTAGGATGGGTGGAGGGGGTAAAGCGGTAAAAATTGAGACAACTGTAATAGAATAAACATGATTTATAAATTAAAAAAATAAAAAATACAAATACAAATACATACAGAAAAGTATGCAAGTCCTAAATGTGTATAGCTTGATGAATTTACATGGTCGACCCACCCATGTAACCAGATCCAGAATACACCGTGGGGCAAAAGAAGGTTTACAGTTGTGAGTATGTGAAAGTTTATTGTTACATTATTTAGTTTCCATATGAATAATTGTAAACCTACTTTTGCCCTGCCCTGTATTATCAGTGCCTAAAAACCCCCTTCATATTCCCCATCAATAACCCTTCTTTCTTCTCCAAGGGTAACCACAGCTGTGACTTCTAACACCTTGAGTTAGTTTTCCCTGTTATTGAACATCAAATAAATTAAATTGTACAGCATATTTCTTTCTTCAATGGTGTTTTATTTTGTGTGTGAGATTAGTCCATGTTGCTGCCTATTGCAGTAATTCTTTCATTTTCACTGCTGTATAATATTTCCTTCAGTGAATATGCCACAGTTAATTCCATTTTATTACTGATGGTTATTTGGGTTATATCTAGTGTTGGGTTATTGCAAATTATGCTCCTCATAAATATCCTGCGCTTGTTTGTTAATGCATATGTGAATCAATTTCTGTCAGGTATATACCTACAAGGGAAATTGCTGGATCATAGGTTTTTCTTATATTCAACAAATTACAAATAGTTTTCCAAAATGGTTGTACCAGTTTTATTCACACCAGCAGTGTATCCTCACCCAAACTTGAAATTTTCAGTCTTTAATTTTAGCTATTTCACTGGATATGCAGTGGTATCCTGTTGTGATTTCTAGTTGCATTTTCCTGATTACTATAAGGTAGACTATCTTTCCATATGTTTATTGGTCATTTGAACGTCCTCATTTATGAAATATCTGTTTGAGTTTCTTGCCCTTGAACTGATTCTGAGGTGAGTAGACATTAAGTGTAGAAGGCAGGAGGAAGGCCAGTCAACCAGAAGAAAGAGCATGTGCAAATTAATGTTCTATACAGAGCATGAAAGTAAATGGACAGATAGTGGGAAATCAGCTACCAACATGCTAAATTTAATCGGAGCCTATGAAGTGATGACAGCAATATTGCACAGATAAAAGTAAAATAACACCAAAACAATAGAGGCAGTTCCATACTATACTACTTAATGGATTCTGGGCAATGTTTGACAGTCCAATATGTGAAAGTTGAAAAAGGTTTATAGACTGAGAGGTCAATTTTGTTTCCACGGAGCTAAAAGGTAGTATTTGTAAGTCCCCAGTAACGCTTATGATACAGTTTTGCTCTGGCCTAGGTAATCAGGTGGGCAGATGAGCATCTCATGTTGATATTATGGGAAACTATTGTTAGCATTTGCACTGCATCTATCCCTGGTTGCTCCAGAAATTGAACAAATTGAGCCAACATACCTTATAGGTGCCCACTTATGTTCCCCTTCCTTCTACCTGGACAGCCTCCCTTCTATAAACTACTCCCGAAAGCAGGTGTTCCCAACCCCGGGGCCTCGGTACCTGTTAGGAATCAGCCGCACAGCAGGATGTCAGCGGCGGGCTTTCCAGCAAAGCTTTACCCTGCTCCCTATTGCTCATGATACCATCTTAGCTCCATTCCTCTCACCCCAGAAAAATTGTCTTCCACAAAACTGGTCTGTGGTGCCAAAAAGGTTGGGGACCACTGCCCTAAAGCAGCCCTAAGTACTGGAGCAAAAGGGAAGAAGACCAAGGTCTTTGTTTACCCTACAGTGGCAGTGTGAGCTAAATAGAGCCTTGGGCGAGCCCCTCAGCATGTGCCCATGGGAGACTCCTGGACAGCTACTCCTCCTTAAGAGAGGTCACCACAAACACCCTCTCGTCAAACACTCAGGTATTTCATGGAAGCCTGGCCCTTTCCCCCAACAGCAATGGCTGTCAGGCAGGGCCACTATACAATAGCTTCCAATAGCCAGTCCTTAGGGGATGAGTGAAAGACTGAATTCAGGATGTGAATAGTGGGGGTGGAGTGGAGTCACTGCATAAAAGGCAAAACTGTGGGCTCTGTAGAAGTGGTGGATTATCTTCAGGAAGAAGGGAATGTGAACGGAAATGCTTTGACCCACTTGCCTGTTCATCAGAGAGCAGCTCTATTTTGTTGAGGGAGCTTATCTGTGTCGTCACACTTCTGTCACTGTGAACAACAAAAGGGCATGGCCAGCTTCTGGTACAACCAGGCTCTTTACACGACACCTCAGGTCCTAGAATCTCCGCAAAATATCTTGACAAAATATCCCCTTAACGGAATAACGACCTTCCGGAGCCATCCACAGATGGCCTACCATGAAGCCCGAGCAGCCTTGCAGCTTCCAGGAGCCAAGTTTCCACCCAGACGCCCAGAAACTGAAGTAATCAGATCTGGCTGGCATAAAGGAACTTTATTCTGGGTCATTCCGAGAATCACAATTAGGTCCCAGCCTTCTGGATTTAATGGACTAGTAAATATTCTAAAGAAGATTCCAGTGACCCGTATAAAGTTGCTGCCTCTTGTTTTCTGAAATAACGACATGTGACTGGGGTTTCTGTGAAGTTGTGTTTAATAGCCATAGGTGTCATTTAGTAACTGCTATATGCAACGCTCTGTGCTGGGTCCTTTTTTAGAAATACCTCACTCGATCTTCACAATGTCTCTGCAAGATACATGTTATCTTCCCATTACAAACGAGGAGAGAGGCTCAGAGAGGGGAAGTAAATTACCTGACACCACACAGCTAGTTAACGGCAGAACCAGGTTTTGAACCCAGGTTTATCTGATTCCAAAGCCTATGTCTTTCCCACTCTACTGTTTATCACATCTAAAATATGTGTAAATTATTCATTCAGATATGATTTTTAAACCTCTGGTGTTCTGATGAGCTGATAGAATGGTCAGAAATTAAAAGAGTTTTATCTTTGGAGAGAGATTTGGGCTTCCAGGAAAAAATCTTAAGAGCCTCCCCACCCCGCCCCGCCCTACCTTTAACTGACCTACTTCAATTTAGTCAGTATTTCTCCATCTGGATATGAAAATCCCACAAAAGCTAAAGAGACTGTTTATATCTGACATTATGATAGATACACATTTTGGTCTAAGATGGTGAGGAATATAACTTCTTTAAATCTTTTCTGCACAAAAATGTGATTTTGAGAAGAACAGGTTTAAATGAAATAGGTTGTTACAAAGTAAAGCTTATGAGAGCTTATTTCAATGTTTATTGCATCATTAATGATTTGGCTGTTAAATAATTCCATGCGGGAAAATTTGCCTCACACAGTTAAACTTATTGACTACGAAAGTGGGGAAGAGAGCCCTACCTCATTTTTATTGTTTTACCAGCAAACAAAAGACAGAGGAATAGGTTGTGTTGGCATTTGCTAAGATTATCAAGGTCTGTCTTTTAGGAGAGGTATACTCCCTAAAATTTGTATGCTGAAAGCTTAACCCCCCCAATACTTCAGAATGTGACTGTATTTGGAGATGGGGCCTTTAAGGAAGCAATTTAAGTTCAAAAGCGGTCATATGAGAGAGTCCTAATCCAACCTGACTGGTATGTCCTACGAAGAGGGAGGCAGACCAGGGATGTGAACGCAGAGAAGGAAAGGCCATCGAAGAACAATAAAGAAGATGACCATCTGCAAGCCAATGAGAGGGGCTTCAGGAGAAATCAAACCTGCCAACACCTTGGTCCTGAACTTCTGGCCTCCAGATCTGTGAGACTTTAATTTCTGTTGTTTAAGCCACCTAGTTGGTGGTATTTTCTTATGGCAGTTATAGGAACTAATATAAGAGGAATTAGAAATTCGACATGAGCTGAGCCCCTCCCTCGCCACTGATGTCTTGAGAGCCTGTAAGAGAAACAACAGTAGAATAGGATGTATGAGCTTTTACTGTCCAGCAAAGGTGGTTTGCAGTGGGGCTGAGGATCAGCTGGGGCAAACGTTCTATGAGTAAAATGAAGAAAGGTATTCATTAGTGATTTATATTAGTCAAACTAACAACAACTATTAGATGTGTGTTCTCTACTCTTCACTATATAATGTACCTTATGTTTATGATTATTTTTTCAATAATTACTCATTTTGTTAGTTAACTGTTTATAATGTATGAAAGAATTTTATTGGCTGAAGTACTGACTAATGGAATGGGCTTCTGCCAGCTTGCCTGGGCTTGAATCTTGTCCCAGCCATGTCCTAACTGTGTGGTTTTGGCCAAATTATATAACCTCCTGCTGTGGTTCCTTTATCTATGAAATGGAGAGAACAGTACCTTTTTCATAGGGTTGTGTGAGAATTAAATGGGTTAATATAAGTAAAGTTCTTAGAAGGATATAGTAAGCACCTAATAAATGTTAACTATTACTATTTTAACTTGGTCCTCTCTGCCCATAGATAGGTGATAGCAGAGCCACTGGACCTATGTGGTTTCACCAAGACACTTGCCACAGGTGCCACACTCCCCCCAACGCCCACAAAGTTGCCAGTATAGTGTTTACTTAGAATAAGCAACCTGAAGAACAGTAGCTATTAAATCTGTGTTTAGTATCATCTAGAGGCTGACAAAAATATGGTTTTCTGGGTCCTGTATCCCAAGATTGATTCACTAAGTTGGGACAGAGCCCAGGAATCTGTCTTTTAAGTAGGCACCTTGGGTAATTATGATACAGGTGGTTCTTAAAACATCCATTAAAAAATACTAATCAAAAGGAATTATTTTATATTCAAAGCTATTAAATTATGGCAAATGTCATAACGTATTAATCATGAGTTCCTAATAATTTTCCTTCTAAGGTATTTGAAATGTTTAGATAAAATTTAGGTCAATAATGAGGTGTAAGATTGCTTTTAAAAGTTGTCTAAAAGGCCTTGACTGGTGTGGCTCAGTTGGTTAGGCATCATTCTACAAAGTGAAAGGTTGCTGGCTTGATTCCCTGTAAGGGTACATGCCTGGATTGCAGATTCGGTCCTCAGACATGGCACTTAAGAGAGGCAGC
The DNA here is from genome assembly GCF_021234165.1 of Pteronotus mesoamericanus. NCBI lineage: Eukaryota > Metazoa > Chordata > Mammalia > Chiroptera > Mormoopidae > Pteronotus > Pteronotus mesoamericanus. The sequence goes on from NW_026555325.1 coordinate 47,003,188, forward strand.
CAACTGATACTTCTTTCCATCTCTCTCTCTCCCCCTCCATTCATCTCTCTCTAAAAATAATAAATAAAATCTTTTACATTTCATTTTATTTTTTAAAATATTGTATTTGTTTTCAGAGAGAGGGGAAGGGAAGGAGAAAGAGAGGGAGAGAAACATCAATGTGTAGTTGCCTCTCACACACCCCTCATTGGGGGACCTGGCCCTCAAACCAGGCACACGCCCTAATTGGGAATCGAACTGGTGACTCTTTGGTTCTCAGGCCAGCTCTCAATCCACTGAGCCAGCCAGGGCTAAATAAAATCTTTTAAAACTCATCTAAAAGATAATCAAATCAAGATGGCTGAGGAGTGAATGGAAGTCACACTGACCTCCTCCCAGGACCAATCTGGAATTACAACTAAATTGTGGAGAAATCACCTGGAACAAACAACTGAACAATAGTGAGAGAGGAGCCTTATAACCTTGGACACACAGAAGAATCAGCTTTAGTGCAACCTAACTGGTAAGGAGTGCAGTAGAGACTCAAGAAGGTGGGCAGCGGCAGCAGAAGATATTGAAATGGCCAGTTGGATCCCCCTGAGAAAAGTGGGGTCTAAACCATAAGCAGGGATCTCCAGCCTACAGCACCAGAGCCCAAAAAGTACACAGATAACAACCAGCTGGGGAAAGTGGCAGGGTTGCTCTCTGCCAGAGACAGGTGGCTGGAGATGCAAAAACCCTTTTAAAGGGCCAATGCAGAAATTTTTATTTGCAGCCACTTACCCTGGTCACTAGCAAAGGCGGGGACAGAGTGGGCTAGAAACGCTTGAGGAGATACTGGAGAAGGAGGCTTTGGGGAGAAGAACTGAGAGAGTAGCCAGCAGGATCCCAGTGCAGACTCCTCCCCGATATGGCAGCAGCCATCTTGCTCAGGCAGACCACTCCCCTGAGCAGCAACCGCTTGAGAGGACACGTCCCCAGGAGGGACTCTGCTCTGCCCTGTGGTGTCAAAGTTGACCTACTGAGTGCAGAGTGACTAGATTAACAGCTGAAGGAGACAGTCACAGACAGCCGATTCCTGGAAGTCTCAGAGCTGCTTAATGTCAGACAGGGTCAACATCTGACATCCTCAGAGGCAGATCCGGAAAGTAAAAACAGTGGTCTCCAACCATAGAAGTTCACACCACAAAGTCAGGAAATCAAGACAGATCAATTTAAGAAGGAGAAGCAAAAAAGACGAGTCTCACAAATAATGGAAAGACAAAGAAATACACCCCAGTCAAAGGGAAAGAAGGAATCCCTAGAAAGAGAATTAAATGAAATAGAGCCAAGTAAACTGTCAGATATTGAGTTCCAAACAATGGTTCTAAGGAAACTCAATGAGCTCAGTGAGCTCAGTGAGCTCAGAGAGAATTACCAAAAACTCCAGGGAAACTACGAGGAACTTACCGCAAACTATATCAGCATGAAAAAGGACATAGAAACTATCAATAAGAGACAAGAGGAAATGAAGAATACAATTTCTGAATTGAAGAACACAGTAGAAAGAATCAAAAGCAGTCTAGATGAAGCAGAGGATCGAATCAGTGAGCTGGAAGACGAGGTAAAAAAAAGCTCCCAGAAAGAGTAAGAAAATGAAAAAAGACTCAAAAAGAATGAAGAGGCATTGAGGGAAGTGCAGGACAACCTGAAACATAATAATATCCATATAATAGGGATACCAGAAGGAGAAGAAGAGGAGGAAGGGATAGAGAATATGTTTGAAAAAGTAGTGATGGAAAACTTCCCTAATTGGAGGAGAGAAAAAGTCACACAAGTCCAGGAAGCACAGAGGGTCCCATTCGAGAGGAACCCAATGAGGCCCACTCCAAGACACATCATCATTAAAATGGCAAATACCAAAGACGAACAGAGAATCCTAAAGGCAGCAAGAGAGAAAGAGGTAGTAACATATAAGAGAGCCCTGATATAGCTAGCAGCTGACTTCTCAACAGAAGCACTACAAGCCAGAAGGGAATGGCAAGAAATATTCCAAGTCATGAAAAGCAAAGGTCTGCAACCAAGACTGCTCTACCCAGCAATGCTTTCAATTAAAATGCAAGGCAAAATAAGGAGTTTCCCAGAAAAAAAGAAAGCTGAAAAAATACACCTCCACCAAACCAGCATCGCAAAATATGCTAACCGAACTGCTTTAAGAAGATTAAGAAAAAGAGTTTTTGAATACCCAGTTCCTTTAACAGTCACCCATACTTGATATTTCCAACATTTTTAATACTTATTAATCTGATTGTGACAATGACGTGTTACTTTATTATTTGTTGAAACTAAGCCTGTTTTTGTATATTTCTTGCCTATTTCTATTACTTTTAAAAAGCTTTAAATGACTTTTTGGATTCTTTATCCATTTTTTAATTGGATGTTTGTAGAATTTTTTTCCCTAAAAAAACACTATTAATCCTTTCTTAGATGTGTTGCAAATACTTTCCTATTCTATTACTTGTCCTTTAACTTTTTATATATGTATATTACAGTATAGTGTTAAATGTTTAATATAGTCATATTGTCAATATTTTACTTTATAGCTTCTATATTTTAATCTTTTAAAATATAGGGTTTGAATATTTTACTTCAGGGTAAAAAAAAAATTATCTTGTATTTTCTCCTAAAACTCCTTAGATTTTACATATTGATTTTTAACTCACCTGACTTTTTTTTGTATAATGTGTGAAATAGGGCTCTGTATTTGTTTTATTTCAAGTAATAATGGTTCATGCCCCTTATTTGTTGAATAACCCTTATTTTTGCCATTGATATGAAATATCTATTTAATCATATATTACATTGTTAGACAGATATATAAGTTTGTTTCTAGAATGCTCATTTTATTTCATTGATCTTATTATTTCTGTGCTGGTGTCATGTTGTTTTAATTGCTGAGACTTCTTATTTTTTCATATTTTATAATGGGTTTTGACATAAAAAATAAAAACAGCCTGCATTTAAATAAAAAAAGAAAGAAAGAAGGAACTTCTACCTTTTGCGACAGCATGGATGGACCTGGAGAATATTATGCTAAGTGAAATAAGCCAGTCGGTTAAAGACAAATACCATACAATCTTACCTGTAAGTGGAATCTGTTCAACAAAATAAACTAACGAACAAAATAAACCACAAGCACGGAAACATGGAGCAGACTGAAAGTGCCCAGAGGGAGTGGGGAAGGAGGACAATAGTGTAAAAAGAGGAAGGAACTAGACAAAGAACATGTATGAATGACCCATGGACATGGACAGCAGAGTGGGAATTGACTGTGGGAGCAGAGGGCAGGGTGGGATGGGTGGAGGAGGGCAAAGGGGAAAAAATGAGACAACTGTAATAAAATAAACATGATTTAAAAATAAAATTTAAAAAAGATAATTTCTACAAGTATTAAAAAGAGCTGCTGATAAACCTGAAGAAATTCTGTACTCTCTGCAGTCCTCAGTTTCTCTGTAAACAATCTCAAGTTGAATCATTCAAGGTGAGGGTGAATTGTTCAGTACTCTGCTCAGGGCTGTGGCTTGCCAGATTAAACTGTGTTGAGGACAGATGGAGAGATACACAATATAAAGAAGCAGCTTACAGTGAAGCACAAAGAATGGTGGTTAGACTTTTTGGAGGAAATTGTTCATTCAGTCAGAAAGTAGCAGCCTAGCTATGCAAATTAATTAGAAGGCCTTGCATGTAGAACCTAATAGCTATGAAAGATTTTTTTTTTTAATGGAGCTGGGACCCTGGAGAAAGGTAGCTGAAGAAATGCTGCGTTTTTACAGGACGGGGTTCTTATAGGGTGGCTGAAGAAAGCATAGTCTCAAACTGACACTGGGCAGTCAAGCTGGAGCTTGACAAAATACAATACTGTTACCCAGCATCAGAATAAAGACTGATTAAGGTTGAACTCCGGGATAGCTTTGGAACTGAAAACCCTGATTATTGTGTTACAACAAATTCTTAAAATCTGTGTACCAGTGTAATGGGGTGCAGAGTAGGGGTCCCCTGAAAACAGGAAAAAACCCCCCATAACCTTGACTGGAGGAAAGGGGAAGTGGATGATAGCATGGTTAAGATATTTTGCATAATCATGACAAGTTAATAGCTGTGCCTTGCTTGAAGGAAGAGGTCTGCCTTCCAGAGTGAAAGGTGTACTGACTCTGAGAGCATTCGGGGACTGGTGACCGGGCAAGGGGGCGGCGGGGCAGGGGTGGCCTGAGAGCTTATATAGCACCTGCATGAGAGGCAGGGGGCAGTGCCCACCCCGTAAGTTTCTGGGAACTCTTGCCCTGACTAAAGATAGTGGCCAAAAGAAGGTTAAAGATACGGGGAATTGGCAAAAATGGCACATCATAGGAGGGTCTAGATAGGAGTTCACATAGGAAGCCCTGGGCCTAGCTTTTAAAATGAGGATGGGCTGAAAGAGAAGGGGTCCATTCCACCATGAGGTCTGATATGTAAGGGAAAGAGTCTGCCACAAGGAGAAGCCATCCAGTCTGTAGTGAGAAAGGAGCTACTTCTGCTCCTCTGAAGGGTGTTTGGAGAAGCCTCATTCTTGGGATGCCGCCCACTGGTCTCCCTGGGCCCATGATCCAGAGTAACACCGCATGTGATTTCCTGAACCACTACATGGAGGCTGAGGAGAGTGCGCCCTAGATCCTGAAGGAGAGAGCTTTTGTGAGAGGTGGCGACTCTGAAACCCATAAGTGCCCATTCCAGAGAGGTTGGAGATCTGTTTTCAGGACTGGCTTAAGAATAGATAAGGATACGGGGAACCTCTGGGCATGGTTTTGGCTTATAGCCTTTTTGGGGGGCAAGGGAAGTGCTGGTTCTCATGGGAGTGGAGGGTTCTGAGCAGCAGCGCTCTCAGTCCCCCTGAGGCTGGAACCCTGTCAAGAAAAACCTGTTTCCTTCAACACTACTTGTTGGGTCAAGTGTCAAGGTGTCACATGGCCGAGCCCCGTGTTGCTCGGTTACACCAGGACTGCAGTTTAAAGCTGGTATTTCTCAGTGGTCAAGTTTCTGTGCAAGGCAATGGGTGGGCTGGTTCCTGGAGTTTGCAGCCTGTGTGAGTCACTCCCCTGAGTGTTCTGAGGGCCCTGTAGGAAGAGTTTCTTACGTTATCCAGTGGTATTTCTTTTAGGAAGAAAAATGAATTGGTTTTAACAAAATTGAGTAAAATAGATAATACTGATAGTGTTTATCTAGAAAACTTTTAAATTGGACTCATTAAAATCTTAATGCAGCTTTTAGGATAAAAAAATTTTTAGGTAACTGTTGGGTTGTTGATTCTTTTTCTTTACTTATAATAACTTCAGAACAAAAATCAAAATTATCAAAGTTACTGAATTTATATTCTTGGGACTTGTGTATTCTACTAAGATACGTATGTATATATGTGTGTGTGTGTGTATATATATGTACACACACATATATATGTATACATTCACAGTTTGCTTTTCCAGGTGACATTATAGCATTAACATATTTCCATATTAAATATTCTTTAAAAACATGAATGTAATGACCACACAGTAATTTATCTTACATTTTTACCAATGTTTAAAGATTATTTTCAACATTTTGCTATTGTAAATAATGTTAATCCTCCTTGCATAGAAGTATTTTAACTCAACTGTGACTTTCTTAACATAAGTTAAGGCAGGACTGGAGTACTGGCTGCAAAGGTAGTGGCATCTCTAGGAACTTGATACGTTTTTCTGAAATCGGCCTCTGGGAACCCGCTTGTGTGCACACCCATTAGCAGAGATCAGCAACTGCTTTGCCACATCATTTCGGAGAATGAATCCTAACTTCAAAACAGCTTTGTCTGTTTAATAGAGAAGAAGGATGTCTCTCATTGCTTTTATTCATTTTCCTTTTATTACTATTGAGGTTGGAATATTTTCTCATGGTGATTGACCCATAATCTTAATAGCATTTTTTAAGCAAATTTGTTTAATTTAAACCAGCTATGACAATTCACAATTAACTTACTTGCATTGATGGCTTCGTTATGGTACCAGTTCTTAGCCTTGTAGTATCCATTAAGGGAACTTTTTAAAAAAGAAGTTCAGTGTTTATTATGATGATAAAGAACATGAGCTGCTGCTGAGCCTATGTTCTTGTGTAAACGAGAAGTTACTTAACCTCTCTAAGCTCTAGTTTTCTTGACTTTTAGACAGGACTGATAATCCCCACCATAATTCTCACAATAATGAGGCAGCAATTAGTAAAGCTTTCAAGAAAATGTAGCTACTATTGAAAAATGAGAATTGTTTCTCTTCTAATTACCCAATAGGATATCAAGGTGTGATAGCATATCTTTTAGAAGTCAGAACTTTTCAAATCCCAATAAATTGCACGTTTTACTTCACTTTATTATTTAAACTTTTTCTGATTGGAAGAGCAGCACAGATAGTGGGAATTTTTTATGGGGCAGGGAAGGTGGTTGGGAGATTGCTTGGGTTGCTAGCCCGAGAGTTGCCTCAGACTTGCAGAACACCACAGGCCTTACTGGTGCTTAGTATTTTAGGAAGTTGCCCCAGAGCTCAGAGGATAAATCCTCTCCAACTTCCCCCATAGGGTGAAAGAAAGAACACTTCTAAGCCTGTGAGATCATTCTAAGGTCATTACAAGAATTTGACTTTCCTTTTAACGCTATGCTTGTGTGTTCACCTGTGTAGGTATTTATATTTATAATTTCATATTTATAAATCTCTAGAAGTCAATTCTTTGCCTAATGGATTTTTGAGACTATAAACACTTTAAGTTTCAAATTTTAGGTGATAATCTGCTCTTCCACACTGAGGGTGTGACTATGAGGGGGGGCAAAAACAGGTTTCCAGTTGTGAGTACACGAAACAGTTCATTCTTGTATTATTATTTATTAATTATTATAGTGTTTTCCACACAAACAACTGTTAGCTGACTTTCGCCCCATTCTGTACATGGGCTGTTCAGTCATGCTGACCGGGTTGACTGCCAGATGCCCGGTTGACTGACATCACTCACTGAACTGCTTTCTCTTTCACATTCTTGTGTTTTTCCAGCTGACAGCAGAGGGAAGGTGCTGATTCCACCCACAGCTGCAACTGAAACGAAAGGTTCAGAAATGTCAGCTATCCTCCGGGAGCTGCTCCATGTCTCTGAGAAAGCTGCCAACATTGCCCGGGCATGCAGGCAGCAGGAAGCTCTCTTCCAGCTGCTGATAGAAGAAAAGAAAGAAGGAGAAAAGAACAAGAAGTTCACAGTTGATTTCAAGACCCTGGCTGATGTACTGGTACAGGAAGTGATAAAACAGAATATGCAGAACAAGGTAAGAAAGGTCACAGCCAAGGTAATTACAAAATATTTGCCCTTGCGGCTTCTATGCTCTGTTAGAATAGCAGGCCTTTTCTTTGTTCCCCTCTCCTTCAGGATACAAGCACTTTGGATTCAAATAAGCAAACAACTGAGTTTCCCCCACCCGCCTTGTTTTGATTACAGCGTACTAAAATGTTCACTGCGAAAAATTTAAAAATACAGAAAAGCAAATAATGAAATAAAAATCACTTACAAGTCTAATAGCTAGTGAGAAACATTTTGGTACAGAACTTTATATTAAGGTTCTTTTTAATAAATAGTTATGCATTCTTTGGAAAATAAGCAAATATAAGAATCCTCTCAATCTGGCCGCTAGAAAAAAACCACAGCTATGTTTTGGTATAGATTGTTAGAATGTTTTCCTTCTATGTGTATGTGTGTGCATGGCACATATTTATTTCAGTGGACATGAGAAAATACTGTTCTATAACTTTAAAAAAATGTTGATATGTTAAGTCCCACCTTTTTTTGACATAATCATGTGTCTAACTGTTGCCTTGGTTATGGGCTTGTAGACTTAAAGTCCCCCTTTATTTTAGTAGAAAAATACTGTTTATAACTAACAATGATTGTGATTCTTGGTATCTAAAGCTGAGTGGGGGGAAAACTGTATTCATAAATAGTAATAATAAACAATTACACTAACAGGCACTTATAAATGCTTAGTATTTGCATTTAGAACAGTGTCAGACACTGTTCTAAAGGCTTATTTAACTTTTTAACTCATAACAATTTTATGAAGAATAAAATGTTATATTAATTAATGGGTGAGAAAAGACTGGCACAGAGAGGTTAAGTAACCTGCCTGGGTTACACAGCAAGTGAATGGCAGGGCCAGTTTTGATCACAGTCCACCAGGCTCCAGAGGCTGTACTCTTTGCAGTACTATATGGCCTTTATATATGTATATATTCTAGATTTAGGAGGATAGACCTTTATGACAGGAGGCACTATGAAATAGTGGAATAGTTTTCTATGAAAATTCTCAAAATATTAGGAATCATATAAAATCATTTAAGTAAGTACTTGACCACAGGCAAGAAGAGAGAACAAATGATCCTTTGAAATCTCTACAAACTATACTTTTTCATGCTCTATATTATTTGGCTACACTACACTAAATGAAACAAGTTTATTTTGTTACTGAATAAGATATTGGTTGCAAGGGACTGTTGAGCAACTGGATTAGAAATGTATCAACGTTAATTTTTTAACGTCTAATGGTCTAATATTTGCCTCAAAGCATTATAACAAGTTCAGGCGATTGCTCATTGATGAGGCATATGCCAGGACATGTGAACAAATAAATGATGTTCAGTTTTGGCTCTGTGAAATGCCTCCGTTTCATGACTTACATCCTGCACCTCAGAAGCAGGTCTCTAGGCAGGCTTCAGAGCAGATCCTCAGCCCTTGATGACTAGGCTCATTGCCAGCCCGTGTTGACTTGCACTGTTCTTCAAAGCTGAACAAGTAACAAGTGATTGTGGGCATCATTGAAACTATGGGCCATCTGTGAATGACCGAGTTCAAATATCTAAAGCATTTCCTTGCTTTTGTTCCCTGAGAATATCACACATATTATAATTCAGCACATATTCTGAGAAAAATTATCTTACTTTAGAGAAAGTCAGAAGCAAAAAGTATCTGAAAGCTTTCTGGTGATAGAAAGATGAGAGATTTTTTTCATTCTGTATTGATCCATAAACTGTTGCTCAATAAAATATTTTCCTCCTTTTTTTTGCTACATCATCCTCCTGCACTGAAGGTGAATGATCCTTCCAACAGGTGCAGAAAACACACTTGAAAAATGAAAGCAAAATGTAATGTTATCTTCTAATCCCTTCTATCCAGTCTCGAGTAATAAGTTTATATACTTGATCAATATTAACTTGTATAACCTGCTAGGGTGGTATTTAAAAGCAACAGTTAAAGTATTTCCTCTGAAAATATTCTAATTCTATGGTCCTTAAGTAGATAGAAGGTTTCAGAAATACTTCTGCAAACTCAACAGGGCATAAGGAAAGCAGACTTCTATGATGATTTTATAAGGGCAAAGGAGCAGGAAAATATTAGAAAAGTAAGTGCTGAACCAAACTGACTTAATTTTTTTATGCTTAGCTTGATTTCTGGAATTGTAAATTTCTAAATATTTTATCTAATTGTGCTATTTACCATAATTTGAAATATAAAATGGAAATCTGTTCAGAATTGAACATGTATATAAGTTTTACTTTTTTATTGTCATTATTTCAGTTTGTTCTCATGCTCTGAATTATTCAGTTTCCAGGCTTGGAAAAAAAAATTTTTGGAGAAGAATCCAATGAGTTTACTAATGATTTGGGTAAGTATACGAATCTTAATGTATTTTTGTAACTTAATTATCATTTTCTATTCTAATTTTCAATTTACATTATAAAATCAATGGATGTTTGGGAGCCTTTCATGTAAATGAAAATATGTTAATATTTAAATGTTAAATTTTATTCAGTACCTCAGAATATCAAGCCATTTAACTTTGGGAAATGTGTTACCTTAGAATTATTTAGCAAAGCCACATGTATTATTTTAGATATAAATCTATAGCACTTAAATAGTGTATGACTTGACCTTTCGAAAACTTGCATGGTCCTTTGGGAACCTAATGGAATTACAGATGCCCCAGGTGCACATCCACACAACTGTTCAGACAGTCTCAGGTCTGAAGTTTGAACCTGTCTGTGGACCTACTGAGGAGTCATGGACCCTGGCTGAGAATGTAGAAGACACCCTGTTCCTAAATACTGTGTGATCTTGAGCAAACCATGCCACTTCTGTCTGTTCTCAGAACCTCACTAAAGGGAGTTGGACTAAATAAAAATGTTCATTTTAATACAAGGTTTTAAGCCTTATTTAATTAGTTCCCTGTGTGCCAGATTTCCTTTGATGGACCTCCATGTTCCCTGTGGTATAGAGAAAAAAAATATCAAAATCGCCATTGGATTCTTTTCAGAGAAATAAATTATTTTTATTTTGAGCTTCTTGTTTGCTTAATGGTGGAAGATTAAAATAATGAACTTTAAACACTAATCCTGTGACAAAAAGTTAAACATCTAGAGGAACATTTACAAAGGGAAAAATTGATTTCTGGATTAACTCTGGAAAAAATTTTTGTCTATTCAGGGGCTATGTAAGATGTAAGTAGCTCTGTGAACGCAGAAGGAAGACAAATCCCATTTAAACTTCTTAAGGCTAAAAAAAAAAAAAAAAAAAACCCTGTGGCCAATTCATAACAAAGCCTACACTTAAAATCCTATGTGTGACTTACTTCATAAACAGTTACTGTATTTTAATATTTTACTCATCTAGAATTATAGGGGTAAAAAGGCACTCTGCATACACTGTCTCGAGAACTGAAGGGGGTGATGGGCTCAGCATGTTGGAGGGGCTGAGATGTGGAGAGGGGATGTCATGGAAGAGGTTGTAGGAAAAAGTTTGGGTTTTCTAAGCATGATGCAGATTCACTGGAGAATTTTAAGCAAAGGCGTGATGGGATGTGACTTCCTTCTTTGAATACTCCCAAGACTTTACTGAGCCCAGAGTGGATGCTTAATAAGTGGCAGTGATTAGTATTATTATTCCTCAATTTTAATATACTAATTTAATTTGAATTTAACTTAACTGAACTTAAGTGAATGTTTCTGGCTGATTCGTTGTCCTAGATTTATACTGTGCTTCCCAAACTTAATGAATCATGGCAATTGCCTCGGGATTTTGTAGGTCTGGAATGAGGCCTGAAGTTCTAAATTTCTTTTATATCTTTAAAAGAACTTTAAATTTTATTTCTCAATTACAGTTTATATTCAATATTATTCTGTATTAGTTTCAGGTGTACAGCATAGTAGTTAGGCAGTCATGTGCTTTAAAAAGTGTTCCCTTGATATTTCTAGTACATAGTGGGCACCGTACATGGTTATGGCAATATTAGTGACTGTGTTCCCTACGTTGTACTTTACATCCCCATGACTGTTTTGTAACTACCAATTTGTATGAAGTTCTTCATTTCTAACAAGTTCCCAGGTGGTTGCTGGTCCTTGGAATGGCTCGGGCAGTGAGGAATATTTGTCTATATAACTAAAAAGCCCCAAAGTGCCATGCTTTCTTAATATTTAGAAGTTCGTTCTCCATTTTTGTCACTTTTTGTTGCTATTAAGTGGGCTATTTCTGCCAACCTCTTTCCTCACTTTTGTTGGGAGCTGGAAACCACATTAACCAAGGGTCTAAGAAGCATGTTTAAAGTGATGATCAGGCACCTGAACTTGGTAAATTGTGGTTTCATTCAGAGAAGCAGCTTGGCTTACATTCTGATTTCCAGTGTTTCACAGAGAAGAGCTATTCTATGTGTGTCATTTAGAGTCATATAGTTTTACTACATGTAAAGATCAGTATACTTCATCTTAGTACTTTACTGAGCATAAACATTTTTCATTAAAAGCAGCATCATAGAAGAGGTAGAAGCACTTTGAAGTGTTGACAGAAACACCATTCTTTTCAATAATATAAACACACATGGGTAACCTACATATATTACAAAGTCAAAAGGGTTCAGGATTCAGGGGTTCTTAACTGGCCCATGAGGCCCCTTCAACCGGATACAAAATTGTGTACAATACCCCCATGCGGGCATTTTTCTGGGGAGAAGTTTTAATTCCTGGAACCCATCCCTCACTATTCATATTAAGTGATGGGTGACCACTAGGCATCTGTGACTTTATGCCCCCGACCGCAGCGTGATCCTGGCAGTTGGCCAGGTTAGGGACCACTGATACAGACAGGTAGCTCTCACTCAACTTAAGTGTGCAGCTCTTGCCACCCCTCTCCCCACCCTGTTTTTCTTTTCTCCCCGCAACTCTTGAAATTAATGACTTTTAGTTTGTCTCTACTCTAGGAGAAAAGATTATCTTGAGATTGTGTCCAACAGAGGAAGAAACAGTAGAGCTCCTTAGCAAAGTCCTAAATGGTAACAAGTTGGCATCTGAAACATTAGCCAAGGTCGTTCATCAGGATGTTGCCCTTACTGACCCAACTCTGGATTCAATAGAGATCACCATTCCACAGGACGTTTTGGGAATTTGGGTGGATCCCATAGGTAAGTAAAGGATAGTGTGTTTGCTTTTATTCATTTGTTCTTATTAGCAATCCTTTTTGGGGGGAGGCTTAGAAAAATAAAAATTGAATGTAGTTTAACTCTCCTTTGTTAAAACGTTAAAATATTTTAAATGTTTAAAATGATAAATTAAAAAAATAAAATGATAAATTAAGAGGTGTGTGTGTTATGATGCGCCGTTATAAACAGATGTGTATCTATAACACATAACTGATATGTGTGTTTGTGGTATCTGTGTCACATGCAAAGTTGAATGAACTCATCTTTTAAAGACTTCAGAGGCCAGCCTGCTAAATTTAAGAGAAGAATGACGTGACAGCAGCTATGCCTAACTGAGCACACATACCAATTAAAGAGCACTCAGCTTCAGCAGATATTTGCCATATGGGAGCACATGCCAGATCTTCAGATTTTCAAAGAGAACCTGAAATTCAGGTTATTAAGTATGATCTCTTCATTTTTTTAACCATGCCTACTAATCTGATTAAACAGGCAATCAAAACCACTGTACAGGCCAAACGAAACACAGCTAAATGTGATTCGTGAGCAGCCAGTTTGTAAGCCCTGTATAAACTTTACCCAAAATTTATTTTTTTGGTCATGATTGTGATAGAACCAAAATCTGTAGCTCATCATTTTAAAAGTGTAGGCCTCACCTCAAAGATGCTCTAAGTACAATGCCCTAGGTAATCAATTTTCAGAAGTTCCTTTTATTCTTTCCCACCTGCCTGGCATATGCCACCCAAGACAACTGGGACCATTCATTATGCTGTGCAGCAAACTCCCCCACGCTCCCCACACTACGAGCCCTTTAACATAGCATTACGGAAAGACCCTCAGTCACGGAGGAATTATACTGGGTTGGCCAAAAAGTCTATTTAGTTTTTTCCATAAACTAAAAGGCATATTTTTCATTTTTACCAACAACTTTATTGATTTGGTGACTTTGAATATGTCGGCGATCTCCCACTATTGGCTTTCAGTGGGTAGAGGCCAGCGGTGCTGCTAAACATCTTCCAATGCATAAGACAGCCCCACAGCAAAGAATTATTTGGCCAAAACATCAATAGTACCAAGAAACTTCACAAACCACTTTTGACACGTTCGATCAGTCACAGCACCTTCTCCACACACTGCACAAATCTTTTTTTAAATTTCTGTTCTGTTTTTATCTTTCTTAAAATAATACAGCATAGTATGCCAAAAATGTTGTATATCTTCTTCCATCTTCAATGTTAAAATGGCTACACAAAAATTCACCAACTTTGATACGTTTTTTTAAAATGCAGGCTGATATGACAGCTATCACAATATAATCTAACAAAATTGTTTCAAATGAAGTTAAAGGCAACTAAGCACTACCAGAGCCACCTTACAGAAAAAATAAAATGAACTTTTTGGCCAACCCAAGAGAACATTCAGCCAGTAGATTATAAATGCAAACTACCACTCTTTCCCAATTTATTTTTAAATCACTTAAAGGTAAATCAGCATCAGTTAAGATGTCTGAGGACGGGCTCTGCCGTTTCTTGGTTCTATCCTGAATTGCCCCTGTTAGCTAGCTCTCTCGACCTTTTCAGCACATCCTTTACCGGGTGCTACCCTGCTTGACGCTAGCAGTCACCTTCTGGCCTGCATTGTTTCTTACAAAGAAACTGAGCTCCTCAGCTTCTTTTTTGTAGGAGTCCCTTTAACTTTTTTTCCTCTTGTTCTACCATGATTGTCTCTTTCCTCCTAATTTGAGTGACCAAAAAACAAACAAACAAAAAAAGTAATTTCTCCCCAGACAGATACCTGTAAGGAGGTTTTTTAATCCACTTTGGACTTGTTCTACAATTAGCAAGAGCTCTACAAAATCCCACCAGTTGTCCTGAGTTATTAGCTTTTAAATGCCTTCAGTGTGATGAATAGTTCAGTGCTTATTATAAGCACAGGGCTCTGCTAGATGCCACAGAAACCAGAGACCTGTCCTCTTCCTTTGAGTTCCCATATAATTGGGAAAATCAAACTCAAGTAGCTTAAGAGTGTAGAGTATGAGAGGTCAATTAACAAGTGGCACCCAAAGGTAAAACCTGAATGGTTACTGTCTTCGTCTGTTCAGGCTATTAAAACAAAACACCATGGACTGGGCAGCCTATAAACAGCTGAAACGTATTTCTAACAGCTCTGAAGGCTGGAAGTCCAAGATCAAGGTGCCAGCATGGCTAGGGGAGTGCTGTGTTCCTGGTTCACATCAGTACCTCACCACGCCCTCGCCTAGTGGAAGGGACCAGGGATCTCTCTGGAGCCTCCTTTACGGGCACTAATCCCATTCATGAGGCTTCCACCTTCATGACTAAGCACCTATCGAAGGTCCCACTTACTAATACCATCCCTTTTGGGAGTTAGAATTTGGGGGGGGCATAAACATTCAGACCACAGCAGTTATTAAATTAGAAGAAAAAAATGATATAGGACAGTGTATAGTTGTATTCATTATTTTCTAAATAATCATTACCTGAATCCAAAGAAATTTGCTTCATTTCCAGACTCAACTTATCAGTATATAAAAGGTTCTGCTGACACTGAATCCAACCAAGGAGTCTTCCCCAGTGGACTTCAGTGCGTCACCATTTTAATTGGTGTCTACAACATACAGACAGGGGTGCCCCTGATGGGAGTCATCAACCAACCTTTCGCCACACGAGACCTAAACACCCTCAGGTAAAAGATGAACACTTTAGGAATATTATGGTTTTCAAAATTTACAAGCTTAGCTTTACTTAACCTCAAGATTACCACTCCACATGATATTCCTATAACATGATATATTGGGGGTGGTCCTACTAAAAGTTTGCATGTTTGAATTAAAATTCTTTTATGTGGCCTAATTTCATTGGCATAATTTTATCTGGGGCATGCTGGTAGGAACGTTTAAACAAAATAACATCTAGGAGAAATCATTATGTTGCATTTGGGATGTTGTAATCCTGTTCCCTTTTCCTAGAATCCATTCAAAGCAGATGAATTGAGCCCTGGTAACAAGTGTTCTAATATATTTGGAATGGGATCGATCCCATCACTACATAGCCAGTTGACTTTTATACAGCTTTAGAAGAAATTCAAAACAAAATGTGAAAATTAGGACCGGACTTTGAGGTGCTCTCCCCATAAACGTGTCAGCCTCCTCCCTCGTCACCCTTCCGTGAACTCCTGGGTAGGGTGTGGACACAGCCAGTTGCCTCCGATCCACAGCCTGTGCTTTGTTTGGGGCTGACTCCAGGGCATAGCAGGGTCCAGGTGGAGGCAAGCAGCTCTTCTCTGTGGTTTCGGGTTTTTCACTGAAGTAGGTGTCATTATTTGTATAGGTCTCCATATTTTTTGTTACTGAACTTTGAGCTGCTTTAGGCAACTAAGAGTTATTTGTTCTTTAATAGTCATAAACTACACCTCTGGAATTTTGACATTTTTCCTCTCCCCTGGCCTTCTTCCAAACCAAAAATACTTGTTATCTTTAAAAAAAGATCCTTAAGAAATTAAGAAGAATTGGGACTGCATGCAGACAGAATCATGGCATAGAATTAGTTGACAAAATAGTTAGTGGCACAGATCCTGAAGTGGTACTTAGATTCTTACATTCTCTAAGCCTCAGGTTCCTCTTCTGTAAATAGAGTAAGTTACCGAACATACACAGTAAATTAAACATTGAGAAAAGATAGGTGCTATTATTATTTTCGTTGCCAATAATAAGTACATCTTTCTTGATGTTGAAGCTGAAGTGGAGCTTGTGAATAAGACAATGAAAAGGAGTTACACTATGTGAAGAAAAACTTATGAGGATTCTAAACCACTTGCAGACTGAAAACAGATAGACGATTATCTGTTTATCTTTTTGCCTATTAAACTTTAAATTCCAAAAGTGGCAATGAAATTTTGCTGTGTTCCTAGAGGCCCAGAAATCCCACAAATATTTTAGCGTTGCCCTAGGTTGATGTGATGATGTTGCAAAACTGAAAGCATTCCTAATCTGCAACAGTACAGACAGCTGCATGCAAAGCAGTAACTTTTAGAAATGAATTAGCTACTTGATACCTATTTCTAGGCTTCAGGGCATTGAGATTCATTACACTAAATATTTTTTCACATCATGAAGTTGGAAAGCAACATGAATAATGAAAAACAAATGCGATAACCTACCTCCACAAACTGAAAGTTCTTTTCCACAGGTGGAAAGGACAGTGCTACTGGGGCCTTTCTTACATGGGAACGAATATCTATTCACATCAGCCTCCCATCTCTCAGACAAATGGCAGTGAACCTCGGAGCCCACTGACTGAAAACACCAGCCCCGAGGCTGAATTCTCTCACCACTTTTCAGCGGTCATTAGCACGAGTGAAAAGGAGACTATCAAAGCTGCATTGTCCCGTGTATGTGCAGATCGCATATTCCGGGCAGCTGGGGCTGGTTACAAGAGCCTGTGTGTTGTCCAAGGCCTTGTGGACTTCTATATCTTCTCAGAAGATACCACATTCAAATGGGACTCTTGCGCTGCTCATGCCATACTCAGGGCCATGGGTGGGGGGATGGCAGACTTCAAAGAATGCTTGGCTAGAAAGCCAGCAACGGGGCTTGACTTGCCACAGTTGGTGTACCACATGGAAAACGAAGGTACTAGTGGAGTGGATCGCTGGGCCAACAGGGGAGGACTGATTGCATACAGATCACGCAAGCAGCTGGAGACATTCCTGGGCCTCTTCATCCAAAACCTTGCACCTGCGGGTATACACACATAGACGAACCTTTTCCTCAGTGTAATTATAAACCAGACTGTGAAACTGTCTCCTACATCTCTATCGTTTGAAGATAGCTTTGTCCTATTGATGGTCAATGGTCGCCTTCCTCTTTTGAGGAGTATTTTTCCATTATGTGTTCATAATAATGTTAATTTCAATAAATAAATGACATTCATGCAACAATAGATGTGTGAAATTCTTCGAGTGACTATTGTGCTATCAGTGGTGCTTGAAACATTTCATTAATGTATTGAAGAAAGAGGAAGAAAACCTGCCCAGTTAGTAAAACTCTTCTAAACATCTAAGTGATAAATAAAATGTTCCTGAAATGCTAGGGAGAGCCCAAGAGGAGGTTGTGTTTTGTTTACAAGAGGGAAAGTGTGCCGCTTTAGCCTTGGTAGAACATTTAGAACTGTAAACATGATGCATCACTTAGCCAAGTTGATATACTTTCAACAGTGCTCTTGTGTTTGTTATATGAATTAAAGCCAGGAGCCTCCTACTACCCGCCCCCCGCCCCCCGCCCCCACCATACACACATCCTCACATACTCTCACATCCTCTTTTGCACATACATACTCTCTCTAATGCTCTTACACATACACACATACCCTTCCTCTCTCTGATTCTCTCTCTCACTAACACTCTCCATGCACACTCCATTTTGGTAGATAAGAGAAGGAGACAGGGTAGAGGTTTCTGCAATTTTTGCATATGCACTACACTTCAAAAAACAGAGTCGAGTCCCCTAAGGAACCCATGTCTTGGGACCTAAGCCTCCTCTCCTACCTCTCACCCACGCACATATCTGGCAGCAGAGCACACAGTTCTGGAGAAAGTGGGAGAACAGCCTCGATTCATCCTTTCACACACCTGCTGACCCACACCAGCCTTCTGCTCAGCTTTGGACAGCACCCACTACCCTAAATGACAAGGGATATTTTCTTAAGTAAAAACTGGACATGGAACTTTAAAAAAACAAACAAAAAACACAGGTAGAGTTAAAGATATACAGTCCTTGTGTCTTCTCGCATCCCTTATCGAACGTCCTAGATCACTTCCTAGTCTCTTTAGCAGCCCTGGGAAGGAGGTCGTGCTGCCATCTAGTGGCATCAAAGCTAAGCTCTGACTTCTTTCCACCTTGCGCCCTCTGGGGGCCAAAGTATATTTCTGCAGCATCTTTCTTTTGTAACAAAAATGAAAATAAGTCAAACTCTAAGAGTATCTTGTTGCATGCATCAGATTCAACAATTTATTTAGTGATAGGGTTATAGTTTTTAAAGCTTGAATTGCGTTTTGTGATTGTGGGCTCTTAAGCTGTCCAGGGGTGGGCAAAGCTAGGTTTATAGTTGTGAGCATGCGAACAGTTTTTATGTGTATTATTATTTATTAATTATTGCATTATTTATTTGTATTACAGCTGTAAATCCACTTTTGTCCACCCCTGTATATTTTTACCACATAATTTTTAATTTTACAGTTTGATTTTTAAGTCAGTGAATTCATTCCTCACAAAACACATTAAAAATGAAAACCCAGAAGATAGTCTTGCTCCCTGATATGCAGCAGATTGGCAAAATAGAATGTGGTTTAATAAAAAGCTTTGTTGTCCATATGAACATTTTAGAATATGTAAATTATCAATAAAATGCAACAAAAACAGTCATCTTTAATATGATCTAAATAGGCAGTTTGTCAATGTACTGGGGGTGAGGGGGGGAACCTGGATAGAACACGAATCCAGCGTATTCTGTGAACATCGACTATACATACCCATTGTCAATTTTTGCAGGGAAGCCGAGGCCCACCCTCTGAGCACGCACTGCTGACAGGTCTGCATTGTTTTTCTTGCATAAACCACACCCATGTGAACATGATCTCTAATTTCCATTTCTTTAGAAGAAGAACTTAAAAATATTTTCAAAGTAATCTGAGAGCATTACCATTCTGGATTAACATTTTTTCCCTCCAATTTTCCAGTTGCCTCATGCTCAGTAATTTTTCTTGTCTCATCTTTATCAACTCTTTCCAAGGCCTTCATTTCTTTGTCCTAAAACTCATGTTCCATCATTTTATATTTAATTAACCTCTCATTAAATGTACAATTAGAATGCACAGCTGGGGGAAGAAGTCAACAACTTTTGGTAACGTGGAATTCCATTGATGGGAGTAGGAGCTGTGGGTAGTGGTGGACGGATATTCCAGAGAGATCAGGTGTCTTGTGCATCAGCCTGTGTGATTTAGAGGAGTCTGGCAGAGAAATGAGTCTTTCAGGACCCTTAGGTGAAGGGTGATGAAAAGAGAGCTTCCACTGTACACCAATAAGAGCAGCCTCTGGGAAGCCAAGGCAATGTTGGTTCCTCTCTTGTCCTCAACGACTCAGGAAACCCTCGTGGCTCCGCCTTCAAAATATAGCTAGAATTCAACTATTCCTCATCACTCTGCTACCCTCACCCTGTGTCAGGCCCTCTGCATGTCTCACCTGGATTATTGCAATAAATTCTTAACTTGCTTCCATACCATCTATTTGCAACCCAGAAGCTGGAGTGATCCTTTTCAAACATCTATGACATAATCCCTCTGTTCAGTTCAAACCCTCCAATGGAAAACAAACACAAAGAACAACAGAAACGAGGCAGCCCTCCAGTGGTTCCTCAGCTTTCTCAGGGTAAAAGCTGAAGTCCTGACACAGCTTATCGCGCCCACCATCCCCCCTTCCCACAGTCCTGTGGGGCAGGCAGTCATCTGCTCTTACTGTCCTCGCTCGCTTTGTCCCAGCCACACTGCCTTTCTGTCCTGTACTTGCTGAGCCTGTCCCCTCCTCCTCAGGACCTAGGTACTTGCTCTTCTAACTGTAAAGCTCTTCTCCAAACGTTGTATCGTTCCCACCTCCATCACCATCTACACTGCCTAAATGTCACCATGCCAGTAGGATCTTTACTTATCATGTGCTTGCACCCCAGACCCCCTCACCCATCCCACACTGCCTGTCCCCTTGCCTGCTTTCCCCCTACAGCACCCTTTGCCTTCTAATGCAAGATAGAATGGGTTTTGTCTGGCTCCCCACTCTAGAATGTTAGCTGCACAAGAGAAGGGATTTTCATGTACCATGTTCCTCCATTGCTTAGAAGAGTGCTTGGGCAAAGAAAGAATGTTAAATGCTGATTTAATGAATGAACTGGGCTCAGAAACTGGACAAGAATGAACATGCAGTATCAATGACAACTTTATTTCCAGCCATTATTTCCAAAATATTGCAGAAAATATCTGTAGTGCCAAGAATTAGTCCTATGGATTAAATTCTCAAACAACCACTTTAATGCTTGAAGTAACCTATGGACTCCTGCGTCAGAGAATGAACATTGAAACATTTCCCAAGCTAAAGTTCAAGTCCTGGGTATTAGCCCTATTAAGAGGTAAAGGAGAAAATAATGGTTAAGCCACTTTTTCCTCCACTCCAAATCCTACTGGTGGTAGGGCAGGAACAAGAGAGCTTGCAATAGCTGGAATACAAGGGAAACTGGCCACCTCCTCTACAGCAAAAACTGAGCCCTTTCAACTGGGTTCGGAAATTAGTAGCTTGAGATAAAATGCTGTGCAAATGTGTCTGCTTTATGTATTTCTAAAAGCATGGAGCTCTGTGCCAGAATGGCTTACCGACCTCACCCTTTCAAGCAAGTCCAAACACACCCATGAGGTACTAGGGCAGATTACTGTGGGCATAAACTCGTCATATGGCTAAATTGCTATATCAAGGCTTAGAGTATGGAAGTTGGCAAAATAATAAAAAGCCAAAGAGAGTTAATATATTCTTATCCTTAGAATAAAGGAGGGAGTACCATTACAGTGGGAAATGTGTAGCTTTGATATTATCTTTCCCCAGGACAAATATTTTTATCAATTTATCATACTAATATAAGCTAGGTCATGTGTGTGGCAGGTTGGGGTGCCAGTGACATTCTATACCTTGATGGCTGATATACAGGTGTGTTTACTTGGTAAAAATTCATTGAGTTGTACACTTAAGCTTTGTATACTTACTATTGGTATGTTATACTTCAGCTCAGACATTTACAATAAAAACAAGCTGATAAATATACTTGATGAATGTGCATATTTGAACAGCTCTCAAGTTATTTCATTAAGATAAATTCCTAGAAGTAGAATTGCTAGATCAAAAATGGACACTTTAAACTTGGGTGCCTGTTGACAGGGGGGTCCTTCAGAACAGGTGTATCAATTGATACCTCATCAGCAGAGGGTAAGAATGTTCAGTTCCCACATTCTTGCCAATGATAGCATCAATCTTTCAAATCTAGTAAACGAAAAAAAGTAGGTCAGATTGTTTTAATATTCTACAGTTGGCCAATTGTAAGTAATTAGTGAGGCCTACTATGTTTCTTAAACTGTACCATTTTATTGTGAAAAGTATATGAAAGTCTGAATACTTAAATTATAGAACCAATGAGCAAACATTGTAAATAAGCAAGTTTGAACTCAACACAAGAAACTTTCGCAGGACCCGAGACATCCAGGCCCAGGAGAGACTGCATTCTACCTGCCTTTAATCCTACAGGCATTAGGTTCCAGTAAAATCCGGACGATCCCTTTTCTGGGATTCTAGCCATGACATCTAATTTTTGTGATGAACCAGATTATCAATATTGGGTTTTTAAAAAATAGTCAAAGCAAATACATCATGTTTAAAGTTTTTTTCTTTAGGTACTTTTTCACTTAAAGATCTCACTCATTTCTGCAACTTCGAGTATCTGTTGATCCCCAAGTTTATAAAAGGAAAGATGGAGGAGAGAACAAAGGAAGGAATGGATTGACATAGGTAAAAACTGTCACCTCCTTTAAACTCATTCCCCATTGCCTGTTGGCCATTTCTACCTCCAAGTCTCTTCACTCCATGAAACTCGGCCGCTCCCAAAGTTACGGGCTTTCCTGCCCTGCCCCACCCCACTCCTCCAGCAGGCTCCTCCAGCATTCTCACTTTCCGATTCTAGGTCTTCTTTGCCGCGTCCTTCCCTGAGGGCACACTCTGGGTGCTGTTCTCGTCCTTGAACTCTCCTTCACTGCTCTCTCCCCATTTCCTGGCCTCCAGCATCCTTTCATTTTTCAAATGTCCAGCTCCCCACTTTGGGGCAGACCTCTCCTTGCCACTGACCTGCCCTTGCACACACACAACCCATGTGGCTTTGGGGCACCTGAAGGAGTTTAAGAGAACCGTGACGAGGGGTGTGTGATTGTGAGGGGACACTACTCCCTGCTGCAGTCTCTTCATTGGCAGGGGAGTCACAAGGTCCCTTCCCGGGCCAACCCTGTATAACTGATTCCTAGTGAGGCCCTCATTTCCTTTACAACGCCTCTGGTAACTTTCTACAGGTTCCTAGGCTTTAGCTTGGCATTCAAGCCCTCCTTCCTGCCTTGGAAATGAAGAAAGAAAAGTAGGTGAGACTCTCAAAGTCTCTCCTTAGATTCAGATTCTTAGCACTGAGCTGATTTTTGTGGGGTTTCTCAGCCTCTTACCCTGAGCACGCACAACTTAGGAACTGGAAAAGTCTTGAAGGGCAATTGCACACACCAGGCTCATGGCTTTATATCTCTCTTTTTTCTGGGATCTTAAGCCCTTAGATATTGGCTACCCAAAGTCTCTGAACTCTGGTCTCTGTCTCCCCAGTCCAGTGAGACAGCTGCAAACGGGAGCTTTCTCTGTCTGTATGTCCCGCAACATGAATGGGAAAATACCTTAAGCTAAGCAAAGATTTCTTAAACAAAACACTAATCATAATGGAAAAACCATAATGGAAAAACTGAAAATAACCTCAATGATCATCAGTAGAATGGTTAAAATAAGTTATAGTCTATATATAATGGTATCAATGCAACCAATAAAAAGAAAGAGTTAGGTCTAGATGCATTGTTATAAAAACATACTCATGGTACACTGCATTGGTATACTATGTTGCTAAGTGCAAAAAACAATTTATAGAAAAATAATCCAATTTGTAAATTAAAGAATATTTTTAAAGTCTCTAAATATAAACAGCAAGGTATTCATAGTAATTATGCCAAGAGGTAGGATGATAAACTAATCTTCATTTTCTGTATCACCACAGATTGTTTTCAATATACAATTACTTTTACAACTAGAGAAAACAGTAAAATAAAGATATAACAGTTCTTTAGGAAAAAAGTAGCATTTGGGCTACAAGATATATATACTCTCTGGAAGGTAAGTTTGATGAGAGTAGGGACTTTTTTTATATGTGGCTGTGTTCCCAGCACCTGGAACAGTGTGAGTCACGAAGTGCTTAGTAAATATTGGTCAAAGGAACAAACATGCCCAATAAGATATGACAAAATGTTAAGACATTGGAGCTAGTTTCAAATATTTAGTTATCTCCAAAGAAGTAGACATCTAGTATTATGGAAAAATACAAGGGAGGCCGCTTGAATATAGTCATGTGCTTTTCCTCAAATAACATACATTCCTGAAATACACTTTAAATGTACGTACTTCTCTGCTAAACCTACAGGTCCCCTAATATCATGGCCTCTTCTGTCTGTGCCCTGTATCAGTACATTTCAGTAAAGACTGCACCAGAACTTTGAGTGCCTAATAAATATTAACTGAATAATTACTCAATTATTGTTATTTTATTACTTATTTATTATCAGTGATAAAAATGATGACCTGGTATTTAAGGAAGTAATTTTTTTCTTATTTTATTTTAGTAATATTAAATTTAATAGAGTCAAATTTTAATCTAGGTAAGTGAAGATAGAATTTTGGCTCCTTTCATGTTCCCTGTGTGCCATGTCATGCCAGGGCCCATAGGGTAACAGTGATATTATAATCAAACTTTCAATAATAGCAACATAAAAACCTATGTTTACTCCATAGGACTTTTTGCTTTAAAGAAAAACATTGTTTATCACATAATATTTTAAAAGCAAGAAGATGAAAATACTTGGCATATAAGTATACAGATTTTAGGGACTCTGTTTGGCTAAAGAGACCTGAAAGTTCACAAATTCCCAGTTCATTCAGTTTTATAAGAGACCCAGGAGGGTTCAGTAATCTGCACATGGTGAGGGAACGGAGTGCTCCCACGATGCAGGGTCCCCCAGTGAACTGTTGGAACGTTTTTAATAGTAACACCATTTGACTGAAGTTAACTCATTAATAAATTCATAGAAAACCAAATGGTAAGATGGGTCAGGCCATGCAGAACATTGTTTGCAACTGAGCTGTTGAATGAAATAGAAACCATTTCAAATAAAAAATGATGATGCTTTGGATCACACACCGATAGCTTCTCCAGAAAGGCATAATGATAGTAAATACATATTTGTTGATTCCCAAGATAACACTTTCAGAAGAATACAGAGAGCTAGAAGAATACAGAGAATGTTTAGAGGGAGTGGCCAGAATAGTAAAGCTTTTCTTTTTTTCCCTAAAGAGTTTATTTATTTATTTTTAGATAGAGGGGGAGGGAAAAAGAGAGAGAAACATCTGTGTGTGGTTGCCTCTTGCTCACCCCCTACTGGGGACCTGGCCTGCAACCTAAGCATGTGCCCTGACTGGGAATTGAACTAGTGACCCTTTGGTTCACAGGCTGGCGCTCAATCCACTGAGCCACACAGCCAGGGCAAGATTTTCTTGTTATTCTGAATGGTGTCATTTTTTTCCCCACCTTACAGTGTTTTTGTTTGTTTGTTTTTTTAATATTTGGGAAACACTGAATTAGGTATTTAAACTTTGCACCTTTGCTGTATTACATAAACCTATTATTATAATAATTTTTTGGTTTGATTCTCCTGAATTTTCTAGGTATATTATCAAATGGCACGAATAATATGATTTTGTTTCTTCCTTTCTAGCATGTATAACCGATCTTTTATTTTTCTTATTGCATTAGCTTGAAGTTCTGGAGGAATGCTTCAGCAAGTTTGTGGAGGATGAGTGTTAAGTGGGTGTACTTTTCTGGCTCCTTAACGTGTACAGATTTTTTTTCTTAGTAATGACAGCTTATTATAAAAATATACAGTAACCTTATATAGCAAGGAAGAGAAGTTTCCTAATTTGCTATGCAATATCTTGGGCTCTTTGGAGGCATCCAATATGGGGTACTTTTACTGCATGGAGTCTTAAAGTCAAGGTTCTTCTGAAGTGCTGACTTCCCTTCAGTCCAGTACTGAATGGTTGCGTTTGGCTTATAAACTAAGATGTGGTCCAGGTAGCAGTGACCAGCAGAGTAGACACAACTAAAACATAACTAATACAGAACATGAGCCACAGCCTCCCTCTCTCCCCGGCTTTGATGAGTTATAATGGACATACAATAACTGCATATATATAGAGTGTACAACTTGGTTTTTCACCCCTGGAACCATTGCCACAGTGAAGATAATGAACATATCCATCATCCTCCAAAATTGTTTCATGGCCCTTTGCATCACTTCCTTCTCTCCCCTCCCTGCCCCACCACCCCGCTTCTATTCCCAGGCAACCAATGCACTGCTTTCTGCTCCTATAGATTAGTTTGCATTTTGAGAGTTTTATAAATAGAATCATACTGAACTCCTTTGTTTTCAGAGAGGGGTGCCTGGCTTTTTTCACTTAAGATGATTATTCTGATATTCACTTATATTGTTTGGATATATATTTTTATATTTTTTAATATTTATTTATTTTTTAGAGAAGGGGAAGGGGAGGTGAAAGAAGGAGAGAAACTTCAATGCAAGAGAAACATGAATCCACTGCCTTTTACAGGGTCTCTAATAGGGGACAGAATGTGCAACCCCGGCCTGTGCCCTGATTGCGGATCAACTGGCGACCTTCGGCTCCCCAGGAGGATGCCCAACCGAGCCACACCAGGCAGGGCTGGATGTTTGTATATTCGTTAATGAATATCAGTCGTTTGTTCCTTTTTATTGCGAGTATTCCATTATATAAGTGAACAGCAATTTGTCTATCCATGTTTTGATGGATATTTGAGTAGTTTTCAGTTTTGGCTATTACAAATAAAGCTGCTATGTACATTCATATATGTCTTTGTGTCAACATATGCCTTCATGTCTTTTGGGGAAATACCTACGAGTGGAAATAGCTGAGGATGATTTATGGTTAACATTTTAATAAGCTGCCAAAAATGGTATAACTACTTTATATTTCTACCAACTTTGTATCATGTTCCCGTTCCTTCAAATTCTCTTTAAAACTTGGTATATTCGGTCTTTTTATTTACCTGTTTGTTCATCTATTCTGTTGCACATGTATTGGCATTTCATTGTGCTTTTGATTTGCATTTCTGTAATGCACTGTTTCTCAACCTTATCACTATGGACATTTCAGACAAAATAATTCTTTGCATGTGAGGCTGTTCTGTGCATTGTAGGAAGTTCAGCTGCATCCCTGGCCTCTGCTCACTCACTACATGCCAGTAGCATCCTCCACCCCAGTCATGACAACCGAAAATGTCTGGGGTGTAGGGGTAAAACTGCACCCAGTTGTAAACACCGTTCTAGTGACTAATGATACCAAACATCTTTTCATGTGCTTATTTGCCATCTATATATTTTCTTTGGTAAAGTGTACTTTGAAAACCTTTGGTCCAGTTTTAAAATTGGATTGTCTCCCTTAGTGAGTTGTGAGAGTTCTTAGATATTCCAGATCCAAGTCATTTGTTGGATCTATACTTGCAAATAATTTCTCCCATTCTATGCTTTGCCTTTTCATTTTTATAACATTATGTTTTGTTCACTGCTATTCCTATCAGTAAAATTATACAAATTAAGAAAGAGTGCCTTCCCTAGGTGAATACCCTAATTTTTGCATTAGGAAAAGACTGTTTTCTATTTCTATGCCAAAATATTGCTGAACTACTTTTCCATCAAATACATGGTCTCTTATCACCATCAGCTTGATGTTCAAAACTATTTTGTGAAGCTAACCGACATGCAGTCTTTATGAAATATAATAAATAAGTAAAAAAAGAATAGAATTCCTGTAAGTATAGTGCATTTATGATTCACTAATTTATATTTCTATGGTTAATTCTGCTTTGGGAGTGGTATATTTTTCCTGAACACAGAAATTTTCTGTGGTTAAAATCCTATTTTCTTTTCTTTCCAGCATAACTGGTAAATGACAGCTGAACTTTTACCTGATAAGAAGGATAACTTATATTTAAAAATTACAGGAAAGAGAACAGCCTTGTATTCAGAGATAAATAAGTATGAATGTATTATAAATACTTGATAATTTAAGAAATGTTTGAAGTAATGCTCTTAATTATAATTTAACTGCCCAAGAGATAGAATGAATTGTAAGACAAAAAGAAAGGAAAAAAACAAACCCATTATGTTTTGAAGAGCAAAAGCTCTTAATTTTGATGAAGTCCAATTTACTTACTATTTTTTTATAGTTTGTATTTTTTTATATTCTATTTAAGAAAATCTTTTGGGGTGCTAGTAATTTTTAATTATACAGAGTTTTTATTTTATTATAATTCATTCAATTTTACCCTTATGGCTTGTATACTTTCCTGTATGTATGTTTTAAAAATTAAAAAATATAGCAAGTTCTCATGGACAAAGCCAAAGTGGGGAAGGATTGAGGGAGGGATGGGGGGAGAGGAGCAGGGGAAAGTGGTGGGGGAAGGTGGAGACAAATGTATTTGGAAAAATAAATTAATTAATTTAAAAAATAAAACCTCATCACAGTAAAAAAAATAAATAAAAATGTATAATAAAAAATAAGTTTTTTCAATAGTGATGATAATTGCAAAACAATGTGAATGTGCTTAATGCTACTGAACAGTACACTGAAAAGTAGTTAAGATGGTAACTTTTATGTTCTATATTTTTTACTACAATAAAAAAACAAGTTTATGAAGCAAATAATACAAAAATTAATTTTAGAAGATCTTTTTGACAAAATACATGTCAAAATTATCCTTTTATATATATAAATTCTGCTGAAATTAAGAAATTTCACTCAAATTCCACCCTGGAAAAAAATGACATAAGTCAACGTGAATAAAACACCCAATGGCAAAAGAACCATTTGAGAAAGAAAACAAATAATGATAATAATGAATTTCAAGTCAAAGAATAAAATTAATATCCGTGATTCAATACTGACATAATAAATGATTATGTGAGTAAATAAGTGGGAAAGAAGAGAAAACATTTCTATACAACAGATCCAATTAATAAATACAGAAGGCATAAGAAAAATAGGAAGTCTCCGCTAGAACATCACAGCAATAACAGCTGCAGGCCAGACGATCAATAAATGCTAAAATTAATGAATAAAGGTTTAAGAGGAAATGGTATATTTACATAGCATCAAAGTGTCTCTTCCCAAATATTGTTGACTCTTGAGGAAAAAGACAGTGACTTTATAACAGAGAAACCTCACAGACACCACCTTACTCAAGGAATCAAGATTAACACTGCAGGTAATGGGATATATGATGTGTGTGCTCCCTGATATGATCTGAGAAGCACACATCACCTCAGTGACATTCTTCTCCAAAATGCATCTCCTCAATCTAACCATGAGAAAGTGTCAGTAAAACTAAATGGGGGGGGTCATTTTACCAACTACCTGACTCGTATCCTTTAAAAGTATTAAGGTCACAAAAGACAGCGAAAGACTGAAGAGTTGTCAGAAGCTGGAGGAAACTAAGAAGACATACATGTTGTATGGAATTCTACTTAGATCCTGGAACAGAAATGTCTTTCGTGGAAGACTGGTGAGATCAAAACCAGTTTTGTGTTAGGGTTGACGGAGGGCACCGATGGCAATGTCAATTTCTTCCTTTCGATCATTGTATGATGGCTGTGCAGGATGTCAACATCAGAGGAAGCGGAGGTTAGGGGGAGCTCTCGGTTCTATCTTTGTAACTTCTCTGTAAGTATAAAATTACTTCAAAATAAGAGATTAAAAAAGAAGACCGACAATATCAAGGGCAAGCATATGAAATGAGAACTGAGAGTAGATGTATAAATTCTGCAACCACTTTGGGAAACTGGTATTAACTAACAAAGGTGAAAACTAGTATATCCTGTTATCTGGCGATTACACTCCTCAGTGACAGAAATTCATACATACGTGTGCCAAAAGACAAACACAGGAATGTTCTTATCTGCTGCATTATTTGTAATTGCCAAAGAGTGTAATCTACATGTTCCATCAACATAATCCAAATGTTCATCAACAGAAGAATGAAAAAAAATTATGTGATTTCTTTGTATATTAGAAATAACTACACATAGCAATGCAATTTTGAGGAAAAGAAATTAAACACAAAAGATTATATACTGTTTGATTCCATTCACGTAACGTCTAAACACAGACAAAACTAATCTGAGGGGTTAGAAATCAGAATGATAGTTACCTTTGGGTGGAAGGGAGGGGCAGAAATGTGTCAGGGTCCCAAAGGGACCCTTGGGAATGCTGTGATGTTCAGTATTTTGGTATTGGAGATGGTTACACAAATTTTGTATTATATTTATTATAACTCATGAATTTTGCCTTTATGACTTACACATTTTTCTGAATGTATTTATATTCTAATAAAAATTGTTATAACTTAAAAGGTAAGTATATTTTTAAAATCACGTAACTGGACTCCATTTTAAGTGTCTTGGTTTCTACTGGATACATGTTCAAGGCTGGAAATGGAGCCATTACAGAGACTGCCGCATCAGGACCTTAGTTAGAGCGGTGTGCGTAAGGAAGTGTAAGATGGAACATATTGGACAGATACCAAGGAGGTAAAATTGGCAAGACTTTAGTGTTTGATTGAAGGTGGTTAAAGATTTGGAACTTTACGCGTTAGGCCCTAAGGATCTAATAAGTTTTTCTTAGGAGGGGAGGAACATAATGAAAAGTTAAAACTGTATCACTCATAGCATATGCTACCTTCTATTATAATTGACCTATTTATAGTCATGTCTTTGCTCGTAAATTACAAGCTTCTTGATGAAAGAGACCTGGTTTTATACTCCTTCTGTCTCAAGGGTTTAGCTCTCTGCTCCACCTACAGTAGATTGTCATTTAAGATGACCATAATTTAGAAGACAAAGAACAACATAAAATGTGGAACTGGATTGGGAACATACCAGAAAACACTTTAGAAAATACATGAACAAAATTAAAACACCTATTATTAATTTATTGAAGACTCTTATTAAACATGTATAAAAAGATACTTTAGTAACCTAATGAAGAATTATACATTCAAAGTAACAGCCAGCCTCATACTCAATGGTAAAGCAAGAGTCACTCAAAGAAAGTAATAAGACAAGTGGACAACTTTTGATCATCCTGAATATTTATAATTGCTTTGCCAATGTAATTATATTTTTAAAAACAGACATATATGTTGGAAAGTAGACCACAGCGTCATTATTTGCAGGTTGATATAATCATCCATCTCTGGAAAACTCAAGAGAATTAAGCAAAAATATGTCAGAATTAAAGATAGTCTCCTATTTACATTTTAAGTCATCTTTTAAGCTCCGTATAAGCCCTATTTTCTCTGTTTAACCAATGCCAAGCAAAGAAGGGACAATGGCAGGGGACAGTCAAAGAACCATCTTCATTACTATTGTCGTCATTGAATTTATGCATTTATTATCATCAATTTATTCAATAAATACTTAATCAACTCTCTCTCCATGACCCTTCCATTTCCTCCCACATGAGGCAATCCATGTCAAGAGCTCAATGTTTATCCTTCCATGCCTTCCCCCGTACTTATACAACCATATTCCAACAGTCAAGTTCTGTGACAGTTACAATAGCGTAGCAGGGCTGTAACTGCTATGTACCCAGTATCTGTTCTCTCCTTCTTTCATAGCAATAGAATTTTTATCTGTGCACATGGATACTAGTTAAAAACTATATTTCTCAGCCTTCCTTGCAGCTAGGTGTCACCATACAGCAGATTTCTGCCATTGGAATTGAAAACTAAGTCATAGGTACAACTTCTGGTTTTGTTCTTTTGTTCTTTTTCTAAAAAAAAAGATTGTATTTGTTTATTTTCTTAGAGAGACGGTAAGGGAGGGTGAGAAACACTGACGTGCAAGAGAAGAAAAAGGAGCATTTCTCTTCTTTTCTCTTTCCCCATGACCGGAATGTGATCATAAGGGGAAGAGCCGGAGCAGCCTTGTGGGATTTGGGGATGGTAGCTTTATGCTGAAGATGACAGAACAATAAGATCAAAAGAGCATAAATCCCCTGGTCCTCAGCCCACTGAGTAACCTATCTACCTGCACTTTTATATGAGGGGGAAACATACTTTTATCTTGTTTAAACCACTGTATGTGTACTGTTACATGAAACTAATACAAACAATATAAAATAATACAAATTTTGAACAAAAGAAAGCTGTTTCCTGTCTTTGAGGAGCTTACAGTCCAGCATGGAAAACAAGTCATTACAATAGCATTTAATAAGTGCCATGTGGTGCATGAAGCCACTGAGGGGCAACGAGCCTAAGTGTGTGGAGGACATAATGTTTTATCTGGGATCGGAAAGAGGAATAGAGTTTTTCCCACTCTTGCTGGGAAAATTTCTTTCCAGGCTTCAGAGACAATATTCTCCTGAGTTTCCTCCTACTTCTATGACGGGTCCTTAGTTCCCCTCCTAGACCAGCCGGTAAATGTTGGCCTTTCCCAGAGCTCTCAGTATATTCTCTCTCTGGGTGATCCCTTTGATCCTCATGATTGTAAACAGCCCCTCAATGCTGCTGATTGCCAAGACCAGCCCCCTCTTCAGAGCTTTGGAGTTCTGTTTAATTGCCTGTATCACAGTTCCATCTGCAAGTCTCACAGGTATCTCAAACTTATTATGCCAAAATGTGAGCTCTTCCTTTCTTCCTTCCAACTGCTTCTCCCTCTCAGTAAAGGTTATCAACAATCCACCCCTTGCAAGAGCCAGAAACTTGAGTCATTCTTAACACTTCCTTTTCCTGGCCCTCCCACCCAATATATTGCTAAGTATGCTGATACACTTGAAAAAACTCTCTCTCAAATCCACCCACTTTTCTGCATCCCCACTGCTACCACTGGACCAAGCCACTGGACCTCACCTCTCTCCTCATGGACGGTTACATTCTAAATGAGTCGCCATACCATTCTGCACACAGCAGCCATAGCAATATTTTTGAGGCACAAATCAGATCCCCTAAACATCCTTTAATGGATTGCATTGAATGTAAGTTAAACTTTCAAATGTTTAACATGACGCACAGGTTTCTGTCTTTCCTGGTTCCTGCCTACTTCAGCCTCGTCTCTTGGCGTTACCTTAGCCCAGCACTCGTTCTGCTCCAGCCATCATGCTTCACTCTTTGCTGCTGAAAAAGTTGCAGGAGTGCTTTGGGAAAAGCTCTTTCCAGAGCTCTTTTTCCTGGCCATCTCCTACTTACGCCTCAGGTCTCAGTTTACTACTCCTTCCTCCAAGAGGCCTTGCCTTTCCTCTGATCTAAATTATGGTCCTCATTTTTCTCTTGCATATAACACATAGTTCTCCACCCTGTGGAAGACTGCTAGTTGATTCCCCAAATCCATTCTCCCTTTTTTTTTTGTAACAGTAGAATTTAGGTGGGCATACAGCCTCTCAGCTGAAGACTAAGCTTCCCACCTTTGCATCCAAATGTGGACATGTGACTGTTTCAGGCAAAGGGATATGAATAGGTAAAGTGTGCAAATGCTAGGGTTCCCGTTTAAGTGACTAAGTTTATATTCTCTTCATCCTTTGTAGCCTGGAGCACTCACCCTGGACCAGATGTGGAA
The DNA here is from genome assembly GCF_021234165.1 of Pteronotus mesoamericanus. NCBI lineage: Eukaryota > Metazoa > Chordata > Mammalia > Chiroptera > Mormoopidae > Pteronotus > Pteronotus mesoamericanus. The sequence continues at coordinate 47,036,297 of NW_026555325.1, forward strand.
TGCATGTGTTATATGGACAGTGGAGCCACACTATCGGCTTTGGCTTGCCTACTTGAGACTGTCAGAGGAGGAAAAAAAAATTCAATCCTGTTTAACTGCTAGACTTTTGAATCTCATTGTTACAGAAAAGGGGACCATGGATGGGTTGCAAGTAGAGGAGTAAGGTCTGCTGGCAGCACAGCTGGGTGGCACCACACAGTGCGAATGCTACCCCCACAGCGTTGTGCGACCCTGTGGGGCTGCAAAGAAATTACGTGGTCAGATGTTTCCTCAAATTATTATTTTATTGCTTTTTTGTGGGGGAGGGGGAGAGAGAGAGAGAAAAAAACATCAAGTTGTTGTTCCACTTACTTATGCATTCATTGGTTGATTCTTGCGTTTGGTTGATTCTTGCGTATGCTTGACCAGGATGGAACCTGCAACCTTGGTGTATCAGGATAATGCTCTAACCAGCTGAGCAACCTGGCCAGGGCCACGTGGTCAGATGATTTTGAAGATTACTTTGGTTGCAACAGGGAAAATTGATTGGATGAGAGAACACATTGAGGCAGAGAGGCCAGAGATACAGTTGCCATAAGGCAGAGGAGAGAGAACCTCATGGATTAGCACAGCACATGAACAGAGAGAACAAATTTCAGAGTTATTTTGAAAGATGGACCCACACGGTTTGGCGTTTGGGTGTTGTAGGCAAAATCACTGCCTCTTAGAGATACCCACATCCTGATCCCAGGAACCTATAAATATGTTACCTTACATGGCAAAAAAAGACTTTAGTTTTGATTAAGTTAAGGCTCTTGAACGGAGGAGATCATTTTAGATTATCAGGGTGAGCCCAATATACTCACACGGGTCCTTATGAGAGGGAGGGAGGAAGGTCAGAGTCAGAAAAGGCAACGTGAAGACTGAAGCAGAGGTTGGAGTGACGTGCTATGTGGATGGGGGAAGGGGCCAGGAGCTCAGCGATGTGAGCAGCCCCTAGAAGCTGGAGAAGTCAAGGAAAGGGATTCTCCACTAAATCTTGCAGATGAAGCGCAGCCCTGCAGACACTGAGATTTTAGTCCAACAAAACCCATTTTGGACTTCAGATTTCGAAACTTGTAAGATAATGAGTCTGTGTTGTTTTAAGTTTGTGGCACCTTGGTTAGCAGCAATAGAAAACTAATACACTGGGTATGCGGGTGAAGGTGAGGAGGGCACCCAGTCCAAAGGCCTTGTACAACTGGGTTGGCCAAACCATCTGTTACCTTTTTCCCATACGATGGCTCTAGTAGTGCTTAGTTGTCTTTAACTTCATTCAAAACAATTTTGTTAACCTGTATTGTGACAGCTGTCATACCAGCATGCATTTAAAAAAACCCCTCAAAATTGGTGAATTTTTGTGCAGCCATTTTAATGTTGAAGATGGAAGAAAATATGCAACATTTTTGGCATATTACACTTTATTACTTCAAGATAAAAATGTAACTAAAACACACAAAAAAATTTGCAGAGTGTATGGAGACGGTGCTGTGACTGATCGAACATGTGCCCAAATAATTCTTTGCTGCGGGGCTGTCGTATGCATTGGAAGATGTTTAGCAGCATCCCTGGCCTCTACCCACTAAAAACCAATAGCAGGAGACAGCTGACATACTCAAAATATCCAAATATTTATTTCACCAATAACCATAAAGTTATTGGTGAAAATGAATAATGTGTCTTATTTTACAGACATAAACTAAATGAACTTTCTGTCCAACCCAATAGTTTGGGAACCAGAAGTAAGAGTGATGGGGGGAGGGGCAGGCGATCATGAAGCATTCATGTGGGACTCAGTGAGGTCGGATTGCCTGTGCAACAGCCTGCTGACAACTGGCCATGTACATCTTCACTCAGGCGAGAAGCTGCCTCAGAGAAAGGGATGTCGCGGCATCCTCAAAGATTTTGTGATTGAAGCCAAGGCAGTGAGTGAGAGCAATCACAGCAAAACAAACAAACAAACAAACAAAAAACAACAGTTAGAGGAAAGGCCTAGGCCCTGGGCAGGTAGCTCGGTTGGTTAGAGTGTCTTCCTAATATATCAAGGGTACAGGTTCCATTTCTGGTCAGGGCACACACAAGAAGCAACCAATGAATGCATAAATAAGTGGAACGACAAATCAATTTCTCTCTCTCCCCCTCCCTTTCTTCTCTCTTTAAGATGAAAGAAAGAGAGAGAGAGACAAAGAGAAAGAGAAAGAAAGAGAGAAAGAAAGAAAGGACTAGAGCAGCAATTTTCAGCTGGTGTGCCACAAGAATTTTTAAAACTGTAATACCTGACTATTTAGTCAGGGGCACTGACCTCTTTTCCCTTAGGCTGTCAAATAAAGAAGTGACAACACAACAATAGCCATCCAGTGTGAATGAATCAAAATTATGCCAACTTTTTTTTGCAAAAATGTAATATATTTTTTTGATGTGCTACAGAATTTTAGTAATTAGATTCATGTGTGCTGTGAGATGAAAAAGGTTGAAAATCTCTGGCCTGCAGCCTTTCTGATGGTGGTGACCTCCCCAATGACAACATGCTTCTGTCTAAGAGTCTCCTCATCCCACCCTGGAAGAGGAGAAGAGGAAACACAAGAAGAAAGGGCCCTGGACAGTGTGGCTCAGTTGGCTGGAGTGTTGTCTCTTAACTGAAAGTTTGCAAGTTTGATTCAGCACATACCTAGGTTGCGGGTTCCATCCCTGGTAAGGGTATGTCTGGGAGGCAACCAATCGATGCTTCTCTCTCGCATTGATATTTTTCTCTCTCTATCCCTGTCTCTAAAAGCAATGGAAAAATGTCCTTGGGTGAGGATCAAAAAAAAAAAAAGGGCCCAGTGCAGAGCCCCAGTTCCTACTTCATGAAGAAATGACCAGGATGCTATAGAATCACCACCATCTTTAGCCATGCACAAGGAGCTTTGTGTGTTGCTGCTCCACTGTCCTCTCTCAACCTACAGGGGGACAAGCCAGGCTTACAGAGGATGCTCCTTCAGAAGGAAGCAGCACTAAAAGCATCCTGGGTCAAGATGAGTGGGGAACCATCCCAATAAACACATTTTGGATTTAAAAAGGAAGAAAAAGGAGAAGGAGGAGGAGAAGAAAGGCCTAGAACAAAACTCAAGTGGAGCATACAAAGGGGACCACTCAGAGAGGAAGACTAACCCAAGGCTTGTGGGTCAGTCACAGAAGTCAGAGGAAGGGAGTGTCTCAAGAGACGGGGGTTGGGAAGGGGAGGCATCAGTGGTGTTCAATGTGGCTGACAGGTAGAGGGAGAAAAGTGGAAGACATTGTTTACATAAAAATAAAATCCCTACCATTTATTATGTGAATATACATGTTTGTAATTATTTACACAAGCAAGCAGAAATAGGATGGTTAAGATCCAGGGCCCTGAAGCTAGCCCAGCTAGGTTTAAATTCAGATTCCACCACTTATGAGAAGTATAACCTTTGTGAAGTTCATATTTACACACATCAGTTTCCTCATTTGTACAGTGGTATAACAGTACCTATGTATGCGATTGTTGGGAAGACTAAATGAATAAACATATGGGAAGTGCTTTGAATAGTGGCTGCCACAGGGTAAATCCCATATAAGTATTAGCTGCTATTGTTCTTATTATTATCTAAAGTAATGTGTTTGCTTTGTTATTTAAGAATAATCCATTCCAGCCTTGGCCATGTAGCCCAGCTGGTTAGAGCGTCGTTTCAATATGCCAAGGTTGTGGGTTTGATGCCCCGTCAGGGTACATAAAGAATCAGCCAATGAATGCATAAATAAGTGGAACAACAAATCAATGTTTCTCTCTTACCCTTCCTCTCTCTCTTAAAAAAAAAAAAAAAGATAAAAATAATGAGTTCTGCCAAAGGAGATAAGAAAAACAAACATTACAAGGAGAAATGAAATTAAAGTAGAAGCAAGTAGTTTGTGAGATAAAGTAAGTAGTACATGTATGAGCTGAACATAAAGAGGAAGGTTGGAAAGTCCAAGTAGGCACCAAATATTTTTGATGCGGTAAATATCCACGAAGAATATCCGGCACTCAATGTTCATCAGGAAGGCTTAAGATGACCGCTCACTGGGGACACACCTACACATTTATTCTCTGCTAAGAAATGCAGATGAAATCCATAGCTACTCATAAGGCTAAACGGTGAGCTACAACTATGGTCAAGCATATTTGCTCCTGTCTCTCTGCAGAGAAAGCAAGTGTTGGCTCTGGCACCAGGCACCCTCTATTTGTTTGCCAAGTCCCCTTACTCAGCCTCAACTCTGGTCCTTGTAACCACACCGTAGCACAGGGAAGACTGATATAGGTGAGGCGGGGGGAGATAGAGAGAGGGAAGAGAGAAGGGAAGAGGGAGAGAGAAAGAAAAAGAGGGGGAAAGGGAGGAGGGAAAAGAGGAGAGAAACTCACAGGTACTATGCATAGTTCATAAAATATACCACCTGCTGTACCTAGCTATCCTGTGTTGTTAATCTACCCTCTCTCTTCCCTCCGGCTTCTTACTCTGCATTTTAAATTGATTCAATAAGCCATGTGATTTCAACATCTTAACTGTCTTTGAGTCTTTCTGTCAATGACCTCTGGGATAGCCTGCCTGGCAGTACATTTGGAAGCTAATTTCCACATCACACTCACCAGTTACCTCACAGTGGGTGCGGAGATTCTGGGGAAGTGGTAAATAAATCACTTTTTCTTTATACAAGGTTGCATCTTCTCCTTAGTTATAGTGAAAAGGAAAGAGACTGCCAGGAGAAAATTCATGCCCTAAAAAGGTCAATTAAAAGATTTTCTGTTATGCTGACCCTTGAGGCCATCCTATCTTACTTGAAACAGAATCTCCAGCTTCAATCTAGGATGATCTGGCTTCGCTTTTCAACACAGAGTTTCCTTTGAGCAGCTCTAAGTAAAGAACTGCCTTTGCCCCTCACCTCTCCCCACCCCTTCCATATACAGCACAGACCTGACTTCTGTTAGACCTGGAGTCTGTTTACCTTCTTCCTTTTCTTCTTTCATTTTTAAAAAGTTGCTTCTTTAATGCCTGGACAGATAAGACATATGACAATTCTATTATGACAGCTACTAAATGGATCTTTATAAGCTGTTCAGTTTCAGACAGTGCAGTGGGAAGCTGTCGTAAAGCTATACCAGGCCAAAATCTGTCACTCTCTGAGTCCAACAACCACCTTCATCTCTTTCATTTGAAATTTTAGCACTCACTACCTCTAATTGTTTTGCTTTGATCAGTATTGCAAGATGATTTATCACAAGACTAACGTAGCTTAAGCTTCTGTGACCCTTCCTAAGCTCCAGGAGTGGCCAATGCCAATTTATAATTTTGTTTTATACTTTTTAAAGAGGGACCTCAAATCCTAAAGCTTCAGGGCCTATAAAACTCTCATCAGTATGATTTCGTGGTTAAAAGCTTAAACCCTGGAGATGAAAAGAAGACTTCTCTCCCTTTTACTGTTCTGTAATTTTGGATAGGTCACATTAAATTTCAGCCTTCGTTTTCTCAGTTGTAAAATGGGAGTAGCACATATACTTTCAGTATTATGGTAAACTTTAAATAATGCTACATACATATGTTTATAAATGTTCACTGACATTATTATTGTTGTTATGGCCAGAAGACCATAAGCTCCCTGAGAACAGGATCTGGAGCCCATTACAGACACTCAAAAATACCTGCTGAAGGAGAGATGCCTTTTACAAACACCTTCACATCCTTACTTCTGCCTAACCAGAAATACAACTTTAATTACATTCTTAGTGCAACACACACAGTTGCCTCCTCAGCAAGACGCCAGACAGATATGCTCAGTAGCATACCTTCCCAATTTGAAAGGGTGCAGCAGCTTCGGTGTATCGCTTTCCCGGTGAGTCCTGAAACCCCTATTGTTTGCCTCCCGTCCCCCGCCCACATCCTTTCTCCCAGGTCAACTGAGGACAGTCTGCCACGGCCGATACTAGAGACACTGAGGTAACGCATTTAATATCGTTAGCACTGTGCCCGGGCTTAACAAGCGCTAGATAAACGTCTGCTATAATTATTAGCAGGCCCTCAACCCCAACCCCTCCCCCCGGAGCTAGGCCTGCATCGTTTCCCCGGGAGTGGGGCGGTCTCAGCTGGGAGCCGCGGTGGGGTGGGGGGGACAGCATCTCGCGGTCCGGTTTCCCCTCCTTAGGGGGCATCCCCAGCAGAGCTGGGTCCCGAGGTCCCCGGAGGCCGCCGGGGCGGGCACGAGGCCGGGAGGAGCGGCCGCCGACGCACCCGCCGCAGGAGGCGGAGCGCTGCACCTGGCGGCGGGTCTCGGAGCTCGGCCCTGAAACGGGTCCAGCCGGTAGCGAGCGGCGGAGGCCCTGCCGGAGAACAGCAAGTGGGAAAGTAGCGCCGGTGCGTGCGACGGCCTCGCCGCTCCCAAGCGCCCCACCCAGACCGCATCTCTAGGGCGCGCCCCGCCCGCCGCAGCCCCCAGGGAACCAGAGATGGTGCGCACCGCTCCGACGGCCGCCACCCGGGCGCCCCTAGTCGCCGCCCCGCGCCGGGGGAAGATGGCTCTTCGAGCCCCGCGCAGCTGAGCGCCACCGCCGCCCGCAGCAGGTGAGTCCGGGCCCGGCACAAGGGGAGGGAACGTGCTTGGCGGCGGCGGCCCGGCAGCCTCACCCTGGCCTCCCCCGCGGGGGACCAGCCGGGCTGCTGGACCCGGAGTCCCCCCTACTCAGTGCGGAGCGCACACCTGCTTTTATGGGAGGGGGGCTCGGGGAGGGGTCCTGAGGCAGAGCGTGTGTGGGTGTCTCCGTTCCCAGCCCCACGGGCCCGGCGCTCCCTCCCTCCTTCCCTCCCTTCGGTTGTGTCTGTTGTCATCCTTGTAGGGTGCTGGGGGAGATACAGCCGTCACCCCCTGCGCTCTGGGCGCGGGCAGCACTTCCGCAAACGTAACTGGAGTCGGGAAAACAAAGGCGCTGCTCGCGGGAGCCCTCGCGGGGCGCCCAAAGCAGCAGGGAAGGGGGTTGGGTGGGTGGGGGCTGAGGGTTGGGCCCCAATGACCAGGCCCTTCCCGGTCCAGGCACACTCGCGCCCTTGCCGTAAACATCCTTGGGAGAAGGGAGGAGGCAGGAATCACCAGACAGACCGAGTGACAAGGACGTGGCCACTTGTGTGTCAAGAGGAGGAAATTGACAACGTCTGCTTCGTCAGGTGAATAAATATGGGGAAGAAAAAAAAAAACCCAAAACAAAAAAAAACCCAAAACACCTCTTCCCTTGCCTGATACCATCCTAGAAGAAATCCCCTACCTCATGCTTCTACAGCTTGGTGTACCATATTCTTAGAGCCCTTCTGGGATGGTAATGGGGGTTACTTATTGGTCCTACTTATTCCCTAAACAGCCCCTTGTAAATTTAAGTAGGATGGCAAGACAGTCGAAATGCAACTTTTCTCCCTCATTTATCCTATCCCCACCTGGAGACACAGGTGGATTCATTACCCTGAGGCTGGTACACGGTGCATTTTGACCCTCCCACACACATTGGCAACTACAAACATTTCCTTTCGTACAAAAAAATTTAATAAACACATTACAGAGCTACTGGAACATATAAAACCTTGCTGATCAGTTGGAGGAAAGAGTTGAGGTTCTAATCCCAACTGCTGTGTAAATGTTGTTTGTTGGTGGGCCTGTCATATGTGCCTGAGCCTCAGTTTTATCTCATGTAAAAGGAGATGAGTATAGTGTCCAAATTTTCCCCAAACTATTCTAGAAGTTAGGAGTTTGTAGAAATCTAAAACCTAAATCTAATCTAAATCTTCAATATAGAGGAATAAAAAGGGTGGGTGGACATGCAGTTGACCAACAACGTGATTAGAACAGATGTGTATTTGGTAGATCCATGGTGTCTGCAGGGCATCCCTTTCCCAAGACATGGCCGCTAGCCAGTTACTGGGGTATGCATCACGGATGGCCTTGTTAGGTAAAAGGAGAGGACAGGAAGCCTTGTCATTGGGACGTAGGCATTTGACAGTTTAAGCTGCCTGTCATCAGCAGACATGAAAGGTATTTTCAGTTATTTAGTGGTAGTCAGATGGTTTACCACAAGTTCTAAGTAAAATTTAAGATTGCATAGCAAGCAGAAGGCTGAGACATTGCTAATGAGTCCAGTGCAAGACACTCGGGGAGTAGAAGAAGAGAGGATCGTATTTCAATAATTCATTAAAGCTACTAAGCATGTTTACAGTAATTAATTTTTAAGGGACTTTATGTGTCTATACAGATAAGGTAAATATAAAAACATGAAGGCAACCTAAAACAAAGGTAAACAAAATGGAAAGGTTTGCAGGTATAAGATATTGAATCATCATTTATCATATATAGTTTTTGGATTATCAACAGTAATAAGGCACTTTTTGGGCACTTACGCTGTTCAAGATACCATCTTAAACACTTAATTTCTAAATATCTGTAAGATAAGTCTTTTCCGCAGTTTTGTTGATGTTGAAAAGGAAGCCTAGAAAGAAGGAATGGTTAAGGAACTTAAAACACACCATTAGTAAGAGGTGGCGTTTCATATGACCCCTTGTTTCTGGCTCCAAAGCCTGGGAAATTTCTACATAGTGTCCCTCCCTGTTTAGGACTCATTAAGCCTCACCACCTACATAGGTGCCATCCTCAGCTTCTTATCTTTGGTAATTAACCTCATTTCAATGTACATTTATCTATGTAAGGCATGTATTTAAAGTGCATACATATTAATGCATATGTGTGTTTTTCACTTGTTCTCACCATTATGTAGGTTGAAAGTGAGTATAAAAAACTAATATAACCAAAGATATATTTAATTTTAGGCTGACAGGGTTTGTTGTTTTGCTTGTTTTCATATTCAGTAAATCTTGGTTTAGCAATCTCATTGTAGGGGAAAGGAGAAATGCAATAATGTAAACGTATCTGTTAGCTGCTTTGGTACAGTGTCTTGAGAAAAATCAAGTGAAAAAAGGAAATTGCAGAAGAGATTTATCGTGTGCACATACTTAAACCCGCATACAGCTGTACGTATACCGCGTTGTCCCTCGACTGTTGACAGGGGCTACCTGAAGGAATTGGGATGGGATGAAAAGAAGAGGGTGCTTTTACTTTTTCTTATGAAATTATGTTTGGGCTTTTAAAAAAGTTTGCAACAAGCATATGTTATTTTAGTATTTAAACTAAAAAGAAACAACGAAAAAGTAGAGTCACTTCAAACAAATCCAGAATAAGAAAAAATGGAATGTGCCTAAACTCTGTAATGTTAGAAAAGTAGAATGAGACTCAGGAGATCAAAGAGCAGGGTGGAATTCTAGGAATTGGAGGTGTGGGAACAAAGGGTGAAGAGTCTTAGACTGATATTTTACCTTTTCTAACAGTATCTATAGCTTGTTTTATAGCACCCCCATTTTTCATCCTCAATAAGAAAACTTTGGTGCACATACCAATTTATCTTCTAGCGTGGAATAGCAAGAATTCTTCCCGGTCTTGCTAGTTAGTGGTGGTTGTCTATGGAAGCGTGATTGTTCTTTATATAGAAGGTAGGCGTAGGAGAGGTAAGGTAAGTTTACCTTCTGTCATTTCATGAAATTATGGCATTTGGATGACTTCAGGTGTAATTATTTTTAGTATTTAGCAATTAGTAACATAATTTCAGGAGCAGCAAGTTATCAAATTAGTCTTCTCTGATGTGCATGTACAGTTATGATATATTATCCCACAATTCTGCTTAGTTTTATGTAATATTAACAAAAATCATTGCTTAGAATCCTTAAAAATGAATACATTTCCCTGCTCAGACTTAGAAATCCAGAGCCAAATATATTCATACCTTTCAGAACCAAGAAAATACTCTTCTTGTGTTTTGTACATGAAGGGAGTTGAAGAAGTTTAGTTTATTTTACATTTTTTAAAAATCCTCACCTGAGGATATGTTTGATTTTTTTATTTAGAGAGAGAAGAAGGGAAAGAGAAAGAGAGAGAAACATCAACGTGAGAGAGGAGCTTCTGTTGGTTGCCTCCATACACACCCCATCTTGGGACTAAACCTGCAACCTAGATGTGTGCCCTGACTGGGAATTGAACCCACAACCTTTTGGTATATGGGGCAGTGCTCCAACCAACTGAGAGCCACCCAGCCAGAGCCAGGTTAGTTTATTTTAAACATGATAGACAATCCTGAGGAAATGGGAACTGCAGAAGAGGTAGTCTGACAGTTTTAGGTGTCATTCAACATTTTGTTTAAGGCTTTGATTATGTTTAGGGCAGAAGGAAATCTCGGGCTTTTGATTTAAGAAGCTCTGCTGCTCAGTAGTTTCTGTTTAAACCCTGAAGTCAAGGGAAAAATCCTTCCCTATTACTCAGCCAGTTTAAGTAAAACCTTTTCCTTCAAAAACAAACTAATGTGGCTTTCTCCAGGGCACAGTATTTTGGATTCCTGGAAAAGGCAAACATACATCTGATGTGAACTATGTGTGACAATGAAAACACCTTAATATCTTCATTAAGTAAATCTATTTGGGTATAATTCCTCTGTGGCTAATTCACATTAGCTGTCTGTGGCCATTACTGTATTTTACTAGCATTTTGGAGGGTGAGAAGGGCCTGTGTCAGCCTGATTTGTTGTCCTAAATCCTGAGTGACACACTATCTATTACTTAGTCCTGTGTTTGGATTTAAGTAACACTTGCGTTGTAGCTGGTTTTTGCTCTCCACATTTAGAAGATAGTTATTTACTACTTTCTGAAAGGGCATTGTCTAAATTAGTTGGCCAGGCTGCTTTTGGAAACTGTAGAGTCATTTGCTAAGACCAGTCATGGTGCTGAGCCTGAAACAGAAAACCAAACAAAACCAAAACAAATAAGGAAATAAATGTGAAACACCTAAACCTTGAGCCTACATGTTAATATATGTCTACTATAGATTTTACAACTTGGGTTGTTAGTTTGTAGCTCCAAATAACACATGAGCACACACACATTCTACTTCAGCACCCACAAAACTACCACCAGTGTTGTCTTTTAAGTATCCTCCCTCTGCGAGTGTGGCTGAGCTATGGACCTGCAGATGATTGCGTTGAAGGGATGGTAAGATTTGGAAATGCGAATGAGAGCTCTGTATTTACCTGATGACCTGGTGTGCCTTTGCCTTTTAGGATGTGGTGGGTGGAATGAAAGATAATGGGCTGATGGGAAGAAATCTAGTCTCTTAGAAAAACCATATTCCAGAGGTGTGAAATGGGATTGAGTCAGAGACGGTGAGACGCCTTTTGTAACCTTTGTTCTGGTGTGCATTTGAGAAGGGGAGACAAATTCAGGGAACATTCTGCAAGTAGAAAACGGGAAAGTCTGACTTTGAATGACTGTGAGGAAACGTTCTGATCTGAGAACAAGAGTAGGACTAAGGGGTGAGAGGGAGACAGACAACGTGAGTCAGCAGTGGCCAGGGGAAGCTTTGGTGTGGCTTTACAGAGCATAAAAGGAGAACTAGAAAGAGGAACTGATGTCTCAACAAGCCTGATTTGTGGGTTAACTGTGCCAAGGGAACTGAGTGAGGAGGCTGGCCTGGTGGTTAGCTCCCTGTTTGGTTATCCATAGAGGCCTCCATTGCACAGCCAGGTGCAGTGAAGAGCCGAGACATGGCCAGCAGAGCCCAGGACCCCGGAGGAACTCTGAGCCCCAGAGCAGTGGAGGAGGAGTAGGTCCCTATGAGCTTTGTGAAGAATTCAGCTCTCATAACTGCTCTGGGAACTTTTAGGGACTGTGTTATAGTGGAATACACTTGGGGCTCAAGATAAACAAGGCTTCTCTCAACAAAGCAAAGCCCAAAGCTCACACATTAAACACGGAAAGCAGAACTATACAAAGTGGCATGCACACACACTATCTCTGACTTTTTAAGAAATGCGATGGTCTTACTCAGCATAGGCAAGCTTCGGTAGCCATTATGGAATGCCGCCCTAACTCCGTTTAAAAATAGTATCTGTGGAATTGGTCTCTAATGTACAAATGGAAACCAGATGCACCTTTATGGGGAAGTTTGAATAAAAGACTATTGTTAAACTTTCAAAATGGCAAAAATGACACACATTTTAATCTTCTTTCCTATATTATGAGGTTCCCTGTGTTTTGAAGGTGTAATCTTTTTAAAGAATGTCTCAAAGCTCTTATAACAGGGTCTTTCAGTTGAAAGATAAGCAGACTTCAATTTAGCAACTCCTCATGACCTTTCAGGCACTTCAGGATGAAGGGTGTCCCCATTGTCACTCAGATGCCTTGTATTTAAAACAATGCTCCTGCCCGCTCCCTTTCTCTCACCGCCCCCCCATTTCTTCCTCACTAAAAGCAATGAAAAGAAGTCCTTGGCTGAGGATAAAAAAAAATTAAAACGATGCTTTTTAAAATGCAGGCATACCTCAGCGATATTGCTGGTTCAGTTCTAAACTGCCACAGTAAAGCACGTATCACAATGAAGCAAGTCTCAATTTTATTTATTTATTTATTTTTGCTGGTGGGGGGTCTTGCCTTCAATTTGTTAAAAAGAAGAAGGAAGGGAGGGACGGAGGGAGGGAGGAAGGAAGGAAGGAAGGAAGGAAGGAAGGAAGGAAGGGAGACCTGCTATATGTATTTTCAAAGTGATAAAATGTTCACTGAAAAAAAAACAGTGAAGTACAAGAAAAAAATTAAAGTAACTCCTCTAATTTTACTTCTCAGAGATGACCCGTAGTAACATTTTGGTATTATTTTCTTCAAGCCTTTTTCTAATATATATTTAATATGAAGTACATAGATTTACAAATATAAACTCTTACAATCCTAGAAATTTATGTCCTTTTTTTCTACTTAATGTGATCCATAGAGCATGAGAATTTCCCCATATTCTATTAATTCTTTTAAATTAAGTTCTTTTAAGTTCTATTAAATTCTATTTTTCTATCCCATGGATATAAGGTTCTATTTTTCTCTCATTTGGATATAACATAATTTAACTATGCCTATTACTCATGGCTCACTTTGTTTCAGTTATGAAAACTACTGAAATAAACATCCTTACACTTAAATCCATTCTAAAAATTTTATACTTCTGTTCTCAGTTAATTAAAGTACCATCGGTCTTCCTCCTAGCAGCATTGAATATTTTCATTTTCAAAAGTATTGGTATTGTATTTATATTAAATCTTTCGTTTTTCATGAGCTATGTTACAAATATTTTTTCTTAAAGAAATTGATAGCACTTGGTAACTCTCAACTTATTAGAGTCCTAACAGCATATGAAATAAAACAATTTTAGATTATATATACTGGAAAGTGCTTAGGATATAAATTATTGTTTTAAACTACAGTGTATTTAGGGGACATAAATAAAAATAATTGGTGGTAACTACAGATCTGTAGAAAAATATATTTTAAACCTTGAGGTCTATATTTTGATGTAAATTGTAAACTCATAAAAGATGTGTCTGAGAAAGAAGCATCTTTAAATTTCTGCTTTGAATGGCTTCTCTTACGGATAGATTGTACTGTCTTTAACCCTTTTAACTTCCTCAGGCTGTAATAATGTCAGAATAGCCAAGTAATGACACCAGTGTTTTATTAAACAAGAATTATCAAGCACTTACAAATATAGTATTATATCACATATATAATACATATAGTAGTGCTATAATTTAATGCTATATTACTGATACCTGGAGTTGTGTTTTTATTTCTCATTATAATTCTTATTTTTCCACAGTCTGCCTTTCCTATGTTTCTAGTACTTTCAGATCTTGGACCCATAGTTCTACACTAATTATATTTTTCTAAGTCAGCCTATTCTGAAAAGATTAGAAAAAAAACTGTCTGTGTCTATGTATATAAAACAGTGATTCCATAACTAGGGTTAAAAATAAACCAAAAAATCATTTCAAAGAGTTTGTGTATTTTTAGAGAGGGGGGTGGGAGGGAGAACGAGAGGGAGGGAAACATCAATGTGAGAGAGAAACGTCAATCAGTTGCCTCTCCTGTGTATCCGACTGCGGACCAAGCACCACAACCCGGGCGTGCGCCTGACCAGAAATCCAACCAGCAGCCATCTTTCTCTTTGCTGGACAGTGCCCAAACCACTGGGTTACACTGGTCAGGCCCCAAAAAACATTTTAATAGAATTGGAATCTGTTGTTTTTTTTTTACTAGAATATATTCTATATAAATTCCTTCCAAAATATAAGAAGCCATAATTTATTGAGGAAAATCTTTCTGTAAAACCTTTGTCCCTTGCTGGGGCTGAACAGGTTTCATTTTTCCCTCTTTCTCTTCTCTTCTGACCCTGTACCTATTCTGTCTGAAAACACCATTTCAATATTGATAGATTTCCCAGGCTCCCTCATGAAAATAGTTGTACTTGTAGGGTCCCCCATCTGAGGAAATACATGAAGACGGAGAGCTAATAAGAGTTGCATTTATTAGAGAAGTAAATGTATGATGGTAACATTAATATATGAAAATGAGTAGAATGCATATGTATGACAGATATCTGTCTAGTATTTTCAAAGACACCCACAGGTTGCAACTGTTGCCTTGAAGGAAGCAGGTTGGCTGGCAATTCCACGCCCACTGCCTTGGCTCTTGGCTGGAGGGAGTGAGTAGGGAAGCTCTGCGTAGGCCTGCCTTGGGAGCTGTGTAACTGGCACCCCAGATTGAAAAGTAGAAAGGATTTCCTTTTAAAAGGAAATTAACCTTTAGGTTCTTTCAATACTTTTGGTTCAGTAATCTGGGTACTACCACTGTTTGTAATATTCTTTCAACAGGGATATGGTTTCTAAGCTTCAGCGATTCAAGTGCAACGAATATTGAAAACTCAGTCTATTTATTAGTTTGGTTTTCCTAAACAATTTCATTGTCCTGTCTGGCTATTATTGCTTATTGTTTAGAGAGAGATGACTACAGATTGGTTCTGTGTTTACAAAGCTTCTGACCTCCTTAAATTCCTATATTGTTTTCCTTCTTGGCAAAGAAATGCACAGTATCACTAGTAGCATATTAAATTAATTTTTTTTCATATTTTGAACATGTATTAGATATTTCTTGTTGGAGAAAAAAGATAAAATAATGAAAAAACATTTTTGTCATGCTGCAATATGAACTGTTACTTGTATCTCACACTGAGTTTGTTTTAAGACAGGAAATCAATTTGAGAGGTAGAAGGAAATGAGGTTCTGGGGCCTGCTTCAGGTTTATATCAAAAGCTACTAGCACAATATTTAATCAAAAGTACAAGACTAATAAATAGGAATCTATTTCCATCATGGTTGATAAGGTCTAAGGACCTAAATTACAAAAGTTTTTATTGACATTTAATTTCACAAACTGAAAGCAAAAATTGCTTGGCTTTTATTAATAAAGCCATGTTTAGGGTTAAAGGTTGTTCTTCCCTCTCCTTTAAGAGATTAAAACAATTTGTTCCTTTTACCTTCTTAGCAGGTGGAAGGGAAATATATTAAGAGAGGATTTCAACTCCTTTAATTCACATTTACTGTGTTACAAATAAAATTAAAACGTTCCTACAGGGGAGTATATTTCAAATGAATAGTTATTTCTTGTCTGGAGATAATTACCATTCCAGCCCATAATCCAGCAATGTGTTCTCTAGTAAGCCAGTGCCCCTGACCCCTTATTAGGCTGTGGACATGGAAGTGGATATGGATATAAATTCATGAGCATTGATAGATGAAATTCTAGCCTAGTTCAGGGGTGGTGCCAGAGAATTCTAGAACACTGATTGGGGAGAATGCTTTAGAATACTTGCAAAATAAGGCCCAGGGTTTTAATGAAATAGTCTAAGATCATAACCACAACCAACAACAAATGTTCATATGTTAGCAAATTTCTGAGTTAGAAAAATACTTTTTTATATATTATTTCTTTTTAGCCTGTGGAACCCCTCTGTGAGTTAGTTGACTTGGATTTGTGTTTTTATCCTCATTTTACAAAAAAGAGGCTAAAAGAGTCACTGATTGGCAACTTCTCTTTGTACTTCTTAAAGTTAATCTCTGGTCACATTAAACTTCAGTAAAACCTTATATGTGTACTGTCATCAGGTGCCTGTCAAAAATAACGAATATTTATTGAGGGCTTACAAGAGTACAGAGCAATATCCTAAGTACTAGCGTCCTCCCTGAAGGAGTTTATAATCTACTTGGGCAGCCAGGGAATGTATATAAAGAGCAGTAAAATCACCCATAAATGCCATAACAGCTTGGTTGTGAGAGCAATCTCCAGAAGTAGAGGAAGGAGTCAGGAAAATATTGCAAGCTTATTCTATTTCTAGGTGGTATAAAGATTGCATTAGATAGAATCAATAAATTACTGTCTAAAGTTTTATCATAGGATATTAGTATTTACCATTAGTGTTAAAATAAAAGGTCAAATATTAGGGAATCCTTAGTAGGGGATGCAGTAGTAGCAAAACCCTGCCAATCTATTTTCTGCACTGAAGTTATAATGATCTTTGTAAAATACAAATGTGATAATTTTACTTTCGGTTTAGTTCCCTTCAGTGGCTCCCCATCGGGCTCAAAATAAATAGTACCTGTGAGTTCTTAACTGTATCAGACACTGTACTAAATAAGAGGTCAATATGCAGTATGCTTTTTCATCCTCACAGCTACCTTGATGGAAAAGTATTATGTTCCTCATTTTGTAGGTGAGGACACTAAGACTAGGAGAAGTTCATAACTTTCCCAAGGCCGCAGGGCTGGTCAGGGACAGATCTAGGATTCCAGTCTCTGCCAGCCTCTCACCCTCTACGCAGTCACTCCTTAGTGATGCGTAGAAGGCCCTGCTTGATCAGGCCCCCACCTGTTCCTCCTCCTGCGGGTGACTCTTAATCCGTTAAGACTCCCTTAAGGCCCCATCCCAGAGACTCCTGTGTCACCTGGGCTGGCTGCTACTTTAACACTTAGCGCAGCATGTTGTGGTTTTGTTTACCTCTGTGTCTCTCTCATCCCTGGACTTAATAGCAGGGACTGAATCTTTACCATTTGAATTATTGACTACCAAGGATGTATCCCGTCCAATGGTTGATGCTATATTTATATTCGTTGGAATAAAAAGCAATGAATGTCTTTATCTTCATTATAACTCTGTAACACAGTATTTTCTCTTCTCTTCTGCCATCCCTCAGCTTGATGTATAAGGCTCTCTGTAATGCGTTGCTGTCTGCTAGCCTCAGATGCCCTTTTGGCCCCAGTGTTAATCTTTGAAGGATCTCTTCTGTCTTTTCTTTCCCCTGTCTGGGAATAGTTTTCCCATCATCTTTGCCTAAGGCAAATATTACACATCTTTCAAAGTTCAAGTTAAGTTCCTCATACTTTGACAACTCCTACCTGAAGTTTAGGCTTTCTACTCTGAACTCCAGAAGCACCCCATTGCTGTGCTTCTGTAATGTTTTTTATTACTTAATTATGTAGTGCTCTGTGGCTTCTCTTCTGTTATTCTTCTGACTTGTCATTTAAATCTTGTGTTTTGGACTCATCTTGTGACTGTAAAGCAAGTCTTTGAGGCTCAGGACCAAGACTGAGTTTCCGGCCTCCCTGTTTAGTAGCTGTTCAGTGCATGAAGAGGCTGTATCTGCTAAGAGCATAATATATTCAGATTTTCAGGGTTTTTTCTTCAAAAGTAGTCTCCCTTTCCATACTCATATATATATGTTTGAATAGTTTTAATTTAAATACTTAGTAAAGCTATTAATTTTAACAATGATTTCATCACCTCATTAATAATTCAGAAATACCTGCTATTTGAATGACTAAATGTAGGTACTGGTAAAATGTCCATTCAAGTTTTAAAAGTCTGTGTTACAGTTTTACAGTGATGGTGTTGATTACTATCATTAGAGAGTGCTAGTTGAGAAAACTTTTCTGCTTTTCTAAAAAACAAAAGCCCTCCTTATCCAATTAGGATTAACTGCAAACCTACAATAGAGATTTCCCAGAAAAGTTCGTAAGTTTAATTCTGGGTGTGATTTGAAATATCGTTTTAAAAATTTCTTTTAAAAAATCTTCGAAACTCAAGTTTAAAACAAAATATTAGCTTTTGAGTTCATGTTGGTGGAGTACTTAATAAACAGAACCTCCCTCCGATTTGTAAACGGATTACGTACTTCATCCAGCATATGAATATTTTTACTGCTTTTTATATTTGTTCTGTCAATCCTTATGGCAAATTAAATGTAATCAAAGTCAGCTAAAGCACGCCCTACTTTGGTACATACTTTAATTTTATTAAAATACAAAGGTTTTTTGGGTTTAATTGTTTCTTTTTGCCCTAACCTGTGATTACACAGATGGCTGGAATCACACTTTATTTTGTTTCTATATTTATAATGTGATTATTTCAGTTCCCTTTCCTCACAATCTAAATATGACCTGAAACTATTAAATTCTTAACATTAAGAATTTTAACATGAAATTCATGTTAAAGTTACTGAATGCAAATTTCATATAAAAGGTACTGAATACTACATTACAGGAATATTTCCTTAACTACTTTGCATTTGGTGATACTTCAAGAACTACTTCACGTCTGGACTCACATAACAAGAGAAACCTTGCATAACCTTATGATAATCAAAAATCATTTCAGCCCTGGCTGGTATGAGTCAATTGCCTAGAGCGTCATCTAATAATGGAAGGATTGCAGGTTTGATTCCAAGTCGGGGCGCATACCTGGGTTGTGGGCTCAATCCTTGGTCTGGGTGCGTGCGATCCGGTCCAGGTGGGTGCCGTTCCATCTGGTGCGGGCAGGAGGCAACTGATCGATGCTTCTCCCTCCACTGATGTTCTCTCTCTCTCTCTCCCTCTCTCACTATAAACAAAGAAAAAATGTCCTTGGGTCAGGATAAAAAAATAATAAATAACTCATTTCAATAAGACAGAGTAGAAAGAATGGTTTGGGAGAAAGTTACCCATCAAGACTCAAATCATTATAATAATGTAAGATATTTTGCAGTTTTGAGTTAGCATTTGGAGATTGGTTCTTCATCATCACTAAACAATTCAGGGACATAAGCCCTTTTAAGAAGACTTTGTCTCCTCTGACCTACTTGATAAAGTCTCTGTTGATTTATGGAGGATAATTAATTACAGGCTACCTGATTAGAATTCATGCAGTCAGAATTCATTCTGTACAATTCTGAAAACTATTTTTAGTCTGTGATAGAAGGGTCCTACCGGCGTCTTTTAATTATTAATTTTACAAACAAAACTTATACAATTGCATGTTTCATTTTTAGTTTTAATTTTTAAAAATCAGAGCATGCATGTACAAAGATATTTTAAAAATGAAGAAAAAAATGTTTATGCCTTTCCTCCTCATTTCCCTTCCCAGAGGCAACTACTTTCTCTGTCATTTAGGCAATTATTTTAATATTTACCTGTATGTTTTTAAATAAAATGCTTGTGTTCTTAAGCCTTGATTTTTAGATGTAGGCATTATCTATTGTCTTCCCACTATGGAAGGCACGGAATTAACTCTTTCCTGTCCCAGCTCTCTGTGCCCATTCAACTGTCTCATTTCCCTGTTTTCCCAATGTGATTATATGATAATTTTGGTTAGTTCAATATTCATTATTTACATTAATGGCTATGTAATCATAGTTGAGACATGTAGTAAACGATTATTTTTCTTGTGCAACTTTTTATTTTCTTGTAGTGTTTTATTTACTTAACAGTCTCTGTATTTATCACTAATTCATCCCCAAACTCTTCACGAGTTGTCTAAATTTCTCCTTAGGACATTCAGGTGTATTGTATTCTGCCAGTGTCATTTTGCTGACAGCCTCCGGGAGTCTTCAGACCTCCCCCAGCTAGGCTGGCTGCCCTTTGTGTCTGCTGCATAGCTGTCTTCCTGGGATCCCCAGTCACCATTGTGCCCATATTTGCTTTGCCTCGCTCCCTTGTTAGATCTTTTATTTCCTATATCCTATGTCTTAACTCTCTCGATTTATTCTTATATTTAGTGGAGCACAACCTGAGAAAGACTATAGGAGAGGTAAATTTTTTGAGAAATTGGATATGTAAAATGGCTAAATTTATTTCACCATAAACTTGAATGATTATTTAGCTGGGTATAGCTTCCAGTGTTATTGTTGAGAACTCTGAAGCTATTCTGGTTCCTGATATTCAATTTGTGAGGTCATCGGTTTGCCCCGGTGTTGTGTTCTGAAATTCTGACGATGTGGTTTTGTTTGGGCCGCTTTTGTCCACTGTGCTGGGTATTCAGTGGGTCATTTCAGGCAGACAACTCAGATCTTTCAGTTCTGCAAAATTTTCTTGAGTTTAAAAAAATTTCTTTTTCTTAAATTTCTCTATTTTCTCTTCTTGGAGTTCCTATATTTTAGATACTTAATTTTCTGGGTGATTTCTCTCATATTTTCATCTGTTCTTTTTTTTCTTCTTCATACTCACAGTTCTTAAGTTTTTTTTTGTTGTTGTTGAAGAATACTATAAGTTCAGTGACTTTTTACAAAGTAAACATATCACATAATAAAACTCAGATCCAAAACATACTGTTAGCACCACAGAACTCTTCCTAGTCACTACCTCTCCCAGTGGTAACTGCAATCTTTTTATTTTGAGATAATTGTAGATTCACATGCATTTGCAAGAAACCCAGAGGTAGCCCATGTATCCTGTACTCACTTCACCCCAATGATAAATTCTTGCAAAACTTTAATACAATAGCACAACCACGATACCGACTTCGATACAGTCAAGATACAGGACATTTCTGTCCCCACCAGGATCTCTCATATTGTCCCTTTGTAGCCACCTCCACCTACCTCCTGCCTCCACACCCTGCTAAACCCATGGCAATCACTATCTTTTCTCCATTTCAATAATTTTGTCATCCCAAGAGTGATATATGAATGGAACCATGCAGTGTGTAATCTTTTGAGATTGTTTTCACTGTTTATAGTTCTTCGGGGATTCATTCAGGGTATTGCATGGGCAACAGTTTGTTCCTTTTTATTGCTGCATAATATTCCATGGTATAACTGTCCCATAGTTTGTTTAACCATTCATCCATTGAAGGACAGCTGGGCTGTTTCGAGTTTGGGGCTGTTATGAACAGAGCTGCTATACACATGTGTGGTTTTATATGAAATAAGTTTTCACTTCTCTGGGATAAATGTTCAGAAGTGCAGTTGCTGGGTCATGTGGTAGTCACATGTTTAGATTTATAAGAAACTGCCAAACTGCTTTCCAGAGTAGCTGTACCATTTTACATCCCCACCAGCAATGTATGACTGACCTTGTTTCTCTGCATCCTTGTCAGAATTTGTGTTGTTGCTATTTTTATTTTAGCCATTCATACAGGTGTGTAGTGATATATCCTATTTTAGTTTACATTTTCTTAATGGTTAATGGTGATGAACATACTTTCATGTGTTTATTTACATCTGTATATCCTATATATCCTCTTTGGTAAAATGTCTTTTGTTTATTTTCTAATTGGATTTTTTAATTGTTGAGTTTTGAGAATTCTCTATATATTATAGATAAAAGTCCCCTGTTTAACATGTGGCTTTCAAATATTTTCTCCCAGTCTGTAGCTCTAACCTCTTAATAGGGTCTCTTGCAGAGCAAAAGTTTTAAATTTTGATAAAGTCTAATAAATCAATTTTTCATGTTATGAACCTTGCTCTTGGTCTAAGTCTAAGAGCTCTTTGCCTAGCACTGGAGCCTAGAGCTTTCCTCCTAGGTGTTTCATTTCCCTAAAAGTTTTATTGTTTTACATATAAATACATGATCTATTTTGAGTTAATATTCCTATAAGATACGAGACTTAGGTCGATGTTTTATTTTTTGCCTATTGATGTATAATTGCTCCAGCACCATCTGTTGAAAAGATTTCCTTTGCTCCAAAAAAGATTAAGTTGTATTTGCATCTTTGTAAAAAATTAGTTCAAAGCCCTAGCTGGCGTTTCTCAGTGGGTTGGGCATCATCCTGCAAACTGAAAGATCGCTGGTTCGATTCCTGGACAGGGCACATGCCTGGGTTGCAGGCTGGGCCCCTGGCTGGGGGCAAGCAAGAGGCAACGGCTCAATGTTTCTATTACACATCAATGTTTCTCTTTCTGTCTAGGGTCCCTCCCTTCCCATCTAAATAAATAATACCTTAAAAAAATTAGTTGGGAATATTTGTATGCATTTATTCCTGGATTCTCTGCTGTGTTCCTTTGATCTGTGTGTCTGTCCTTCTGCCAATATTATATAACCTCGATCTCCGTGTAGCTGTATAAGAAATCTTTTTCAAAATAGTTTTAGCTTTCTTTTTTCCCTTTCCTTTTCATATAAATTTTAGAATAATCTTGTCTCTATCTACAAAAAAATCTTGCTGAGATTTTGATAGGGATGGTGTTAAACCTGTACATAAATTTGAGAATTGAAATCTTTACTGTGTTGATTGTTCCAATTCATGAACATGATATGTCTCTCCACTTATTTAGACCTTTGTTTCTTTTGTCAGCATTTTATGATTTTTAGCATACAGTCCTGTACATTTTGTTCATTTATAACTAATTCTTTTAGCAATTGTAAGTGGTATTGTATTTTAAATTTTGGTGTCCATGTGTTCATTGCTAGTACATAGACACACAATTGAATTTTTTTGTATGTTTATCTTGTATCCTGTGAACTTGCTGAACTCCCTTATTGGTTTTAGATTTTGGAGATTTCTTGGTATTTCTTACATAGACAGTCACTTCAAATAAGGACAGTTTATATCTTCCTTTTGGGTCTGTATGACTTTTGTTTCCTCTTCTTTCCTTATACCACTGACTAGAACTTCAGTACTCTGTTGCAGAAGAGTGGTGAGAACAGATATTCTTGCCTTCTTCCATATATAGAGAAAAAGCATTCAGTGCATTCAGTCTTTTACCATTATATGTAATATTATTTGCATATTTTTGTAGGTGATTTTCATCAAGGTGGTATTCCCCTCTCTTCCTGTTTGAGACTTCAAGAACAAGTGTTTAATTTTGTCAGATTCTTTTTAGTCATCAGTTGATAGGCTCATATGTTTTTTTTTCTCTTTAGCACCTTGATATGGTGGGTTAAACTGACTGATTTTCAAATATTGCACCTTGGAATCGATCCAACTTGGTCAAAGCATACAGTTCTTTTTACATATTACTAGATTTTCTTTTCTAATATTTTGCTAGGGATATTGTTCTGTAGTTTTCTCATTCTCGGACTGTCTTTTTTCTGAATGTAGGATTCTGGGTTGATCGGTTCTTTCCTTTCAGCCCTTAAAAATATTGTGCCCCTTCCATGGTTTCTTTCTTTTTTTAAAATATATTTTATTGATTATGCTATTAGATTTGTTCCAATTTTTCCCTGTTGCCCCCTCCACCCAGCACCTTCCATACCCTCGGGCAGTGCCCCCCACCTTCTGCTTAGTTCATGTCCATGAGTCATGCATATAAGTTCTTTGGCTTCTCCATTTCCTATACTGTTCTTAACATCCCCCTTCCTGTTCTGTAACTACCAATTTGTGCTTCTTAATCACTGCACCTTTTACTCCATTATCCCCCTTCTCCCTCCCAACTTGTAACCATTCAAATTATCTCTGTATCTGTGATTCTTTTTCTGTTCTGCTTGTTTGCTTAGTTTGTTTTTTAGATTCGGTTATTGATAGTTGTGAATTTATTACCTTTTAATGTTCATAGTTTTGATCTTTTTCTTGAATAAGTATCTTTAACATATCATAAATAATGGCTTGGTGATGATAAACTCCTTATCTTTTTCTTGTCTGGGAAGCCCTTTATCTGCCCTTCAATTGTAAATGATAGTTTTGCTGTATAGAGT
The DNA here is from genome assembly GCF_021234165.1 of Pteronotus mesoamericanus. Lineage (NCBI taxonomy): Eukaryota > Metazoa > Chordata > Mammalia > Chiroptera > Mormoopidae > Pteronotus > Pteronotus mesoamericanus. The sequence continues at coordinate 47,060,178 of NW_026555325.1, forward strand.
AATCTAGGTTGTAGGTCCTTGCTTTTCTTCACTCTGAATACTTCTTGTCAGTCCCGTCTAGCCTACAAAGTTTCTTTTGAGAAATTAGTTGACAATCTTATGGGAATTCCTTTGTAGGTAACTATCTGCTTTTCTCTTGCTGCTCTTAAGGTTCTCTCTTTACCTTTAACCTTTGTTATTGCAGTTATGATGTGTCTTGGTGTGGTCCTCTTTGCATCCATCTCTGTTTCCTGCACTTGTATGTCTATTTCCTTTACCAAATTAGGGAAGTTCCCTTTCATTATTTTTTCAAATAAATTTTCAATTTCTTGCTCTTTCTCCTCTCTTTCTGGCACCCCTTTGATTTGAATGTTGGTACACTTGAAGTTGTCTCAGAGGCTCCTTACCCTATTCTCATTTTTTTGGATCCTTTTTCCTTTTTGCTGTTTGGGTTGAATGTTTTTTTCTTCCTTATATTCCAAATCATTGATTTAATTCTTGGCTTCACCCACTCCACTATTGATTCCCTGTAAATTTTTCTTTATTTCACTTAGTGTAACCTTCATTTCTGATTGGATCATTGTAACGCTATTGAAGTACCCACTGAGTTCCTTAAGCATCCTAATAACCAGTGTTTTGAACTCTGCATTTGATAGATTATCTCCATTTTGTTTAGTTCTTTTTCTGGAGTTTTGTTCTGTTCTTTCATTTGGGTCATATTTCTTTGTCTCCTTATTTTGGCAGCCTCCCTATGTTTGTTTCTGTGTATTAGGTAGAGGTGGTTTGATGCCCTGTCGTAGTAGCATGGCCTAATGTAGAAAAGCCACTGTTAACTGCTTGGGTGGGCCTGTAAGTTAGTTGGACCAGACGCTTAAGTAATTGCCAGGGCGGGGCAACCTGTATAAACCACGTTGATGGAATCTCAGATACGGTGTCACTGCTCTGTGATTCTGTGTTGGGGAGAGCTCAGAGAAAGAACAGTGGCCCCTGCCTGGCCTCTGGAGTTTTGTCCCAGAGAAAGCTGTCCCCCGGCACTCTCCCTGATGTTGGACACTAGTTCCTCCCCATATGCCACTGGTGCCCTTCAAGCTTCTGCCCTGGTGCTAGACCCCCATGGGAGTGTGAATAAATCCTAAAGGGCCTGTTGCAGGCCCTTTAAGAGGAGACACCTGAGAAACCTGCAGTTTATTCCACCACCCAATGAAAACTGGTTTTTACAGCAAGAAGTTATGAGGACTGACCTTCTGGCACTGGAAGCCTGGGCGTGTGGGTCTTGTGTTGGGCTGGGATCCCTTGCTCCCTAGGTAGCCCTCTCAGTGTTTATCCCCCACACATGGGTGTAGAACCGTCCTGTTCTGTGTTTCCGTGTCTCTTCCTATCCTACCGTCTGAATGTACATGACTTCTTTAATTCCTTGGTTGTTGGACTTCCATACAGCTCTATTATCTGACAGTTCTGACTGATGTTTGTTTTGTAGCTTAGTTGTAATTTTTCGTGTGGTTGTGTGAGAAGGTGAGCTGTGCTTACTATGCCTCCATCTTGACTGGAAGTCTCTGGTGTCCATGGTTTCTGATAAGCAGTTGTGATTGTTGGGATTGTTTTACCCCTGTTGGTATGGTAAATTTGTAATTTCTTTCACTGCTTTTAAGATTTCTTTATGGCCTTTGAGTTTCATTTTCTTAAACCATGATCCATAAAAGCACATACGGAGAAATGTATGTAACATGAGTACCTGAAGGCTACTTCCTTACAAGGATGTCCTTGTGGCTGTAGTGACCAAGTCCTGCTGAAAATGTGCAGTTGACTCCCTGTTTCTCATTGCATTTGTGGTTGTATGTAAGAGCTTTCTATTTTTCTCTAGAAACTGAATGATTTTACCTGCCTTTATTTTCTAAAAATTCTAGATTTCATAGTTCAGTGGATATGTTTGAACAGTAAAACCATGAAACTATAAATACTTAAATACTATTTATTTTCAGTTTTCTATAGTTGGTTTAGACATAATCCCTATCATTTGGACATTTTCTGTAGAAATCGTAAAAAGATTGAGAATGAACCTGAGCTATAAACCTGCCATTGGAAGATGTAATTATTTAGTCAATGGCCACAAAGAATATTTGATATTTTGAAAGCTTTTTTTTTTTAAAGCATTGTATGGCTTCAAGTGATAAATGGTGAGAATTCACTCTCACAATTATTATTTTTAGCTGTAGTTTGAAGCTCCTTTATTTCCTGCAAGATGAAGCTTTATGTTTAAAATGTTATCAGTTTCATTACTAAGCCATCTTTTACATTTTACTTTACAGATCAATAATCAAAATTTTGAAGGTCGTACTTTCTGATGGTGGTGACAAGCCATGGCGACAGATGATAAAGTTGCCATCTTAACTGATGATGAAGAGGAACAGAAGAGAAAATATGTGCTCGCTGATCCTTTTAATGGGATTTCCAGGGAACCAGAACCACCTTCAAATCAAACACCCTCCTCCACAGAAACATCTGCTATTCCTGAGGAGGAAATAGACTGGATAGAGAAACATTGTGTCAAAATAAACAATGATCTTCTAATTTCCAAGGTCTTTTATTTTTTCTTTTATTCTGCATATGGCTCTCTTTACCCGCTTTTGCCTGTATATTATAAACAGCTGGGAATGTCTCCCAGCCAGAGTGGATTGCTAGTAGGTATTCGATACTTCATTGAATTCTGCAGTGCCCCCTTTTGGGGTGTAGTTGCAGATCGCTTTAAAAAAGGCAAAATTGTTCTCCTCTTTTCTCTTTTGTGTTGGGTTTTATTCAACCTGGGCATCGGATTTGTCAAACCTGCTACCTTGAGATGTGTACCAAAGATTCCCCCAACAGCTCACCCCACCAATTCAAGTCACTTGCTAACCATTCTGCCAACGAATTATTCCATTATCACATCACCACGAATGCGTGAGAAAAGAAACCTGCTTCTTTTCAACGGGCCAATGATGTTAGAAACAGAGCTCAATATCACAGAAGCAGCTCCAAACAAGACAAGTACACCCACTGTGGAGCCTCAGACAGATGAAATTACAGACCATATTAAGGACTTGACCTTGAACCCAAGCACAGGATCCCCTGCCCCCCCAGGAAATGTAACCAGGGAGACAACCACTACTATTGTTGCTACCACCAAATCTTTACCTTCTGACCAGGTCACACTTGTTTATGATCAAAAAGAAGTAGAATCTATATTCTTGGTGATCTTGGTAGTTGTCATCATAGGAGAATTTTTCAGTGCCTCTTCTGTTACCATTGTGGACACGGTAACACTCCAGTATCTGGGAAAACACAGAGACCGCTATGGATTGCAGCGCATGTGGGGCTCCCTGGGGTGGGGCCTGGCAATGCTGTCTGTGGGCATCGGGATTGACTACACCCACATAGAAGTGCTCATTGATGGAAAGGGGTGTAAGCCCCCCGAGTACCGGAACTACCAGATTGTCTTCATTGTCTTCGGAGTTCTCATGACCATGGCCTTGATCGTTGCTACTCAGTTCCGCTTCCGCTACAACCACTTCAAAAATAACGAAAACAAAGGAAAAGAGGTGGAAATCCCTCAGGTAGAGAGGAACAGCCCCACAGAGTCGTCTGAGGACACACCAACCACGACAGGCCACTCGCAGACCTTCAGCTTTTGGGACTTAATCAGACTGCTCTGCAGTGTGCAGTATGGCTCAGTGTTGTTCGTGGCGTGGTTTATGGGTTTTGGATATGGCTTTGTGTTCACTTTCCTCTACTGGCATTTGGAGGATCTGAATGGAACAACCACCCTTTTTGGAGTGTGTTCAGTCCTGAGTCATGTGTCTGAGCTGACGGCTTATTTTTTTAGCCACAAGCTTATTGAATTGATTGGCCACATCAGGTAAGAAACTTACTGTGTCTGCCCCATAGCAATTGGACCTTATCTTTTCATAGTTTTATAGCCACTTTGATCACGTTTATGGATATTATAATTTGTGTTGGGGTGGGAATGGGGCTTCCTATGGCTTTCTCTTTAAGAAAGAAACAAAAGGAAGAAAGTAATGAACCTAATTGGATTATCTAAAACAAAATATGCTGCTCCCTGTTTGTATGCTAAGAGACTCTTACAGTAAATGTTTTGAGGTATAGGAGCACCAGTTTAGTGAGCTGTACTATCTGTGGACCTTGAAGGAAGGGTCCGCCCTTCTCAGGCATTTATGAAGGAGGGCTAAGTGGGTAAAGAGGACTATGTTTTTTTCAGCTTTGTTATTTGCAGCTACTTAATGACACAGATAGACCCTGAATATATAGTGTAGAAAGATGTCTATTACATTAAATAAGGCTGTGATGTGACCCACCATAATCCCTAATTCCTGATATTACATGGAGGAAAATTCTTATATCATTTTTTTTCCTGATTATTACATGAGGTTCTCTATTTTATCTTCCATGAAGACATGGGACATTTAAAAATCTTCCTTTGACCTAAAATTTTCCATATAACCCTTTTAATCAAAAAACGTAAATGCCTAGTGTTTCTTCTGTGTAATGTTTCTTGCCGTGAATGTTTGTCTGAGGTTGATGGAACAGTGCCTTGCCCTTTATTTTGTCTCTGGCTCTATAATGAAGAGCGGCTACACTTAAAACATTCATACATCATAGAAAAGTATGGCATGTCTGTTCCTAAAATTGGAAGTTGCCATAACAAAAAAAGGTACTCTGTGTCTGTGGTAATCCTTTTTTTTTTTTTTTTTTTTGGAGAACATAACAGAAATAACAGAATTTATTTTTAAGTAATTTACTTATGGGACTATAGGTTTGGTGAGGACAGACAGTGCAGCAGTACGGCACAAATTATGTTCCACTCCAGATCCCTGTAACAGCACTTTATTATTATTTGTTTTTACAGTATATTTTATTGATTATGCTATTACAGTTGCCTGATGTTTTTTCTTCCCTTTATTCCCCTCCACCCTGTATCCCCTTCCCACCAGGATGCCCCTCTCTTAGTTCATGTCCATGGGTTGTACATATAAGTTCTTTGGCTTCTCCATTTCCTATACTATTCTTAACCTCCTCTTCTCTATTTTGTACCTACCATTTATGCTTCTTATTCCCGTACCTTTTCTCCCATTCTTCCCCGCCCCTTCCCCTCTGATAACCCTCCATGTGATCTCCATGTCTGTGATTCTGTTGTAGTTGTTCGCTTAGTTTATTTTTCGTTTGTTTTTTTAGGTTCAGTTGTTGATAGTTGTGAGTTTGTTATCATTTTACTGTTCAGAGTTTTGATCTTCTTTTTCTTAGATAAGTCCCTGTAACATTTCATATAGTAAGGGCTTGGTAATGATGAACTCCTTTAGCTTTACTTTGTCTAGGAAGCACTTTGTTTGCCCTTCCATTCTAAATGGGAGCTTTGCTGGATAGAGTAATCTTGGACATTGGTCCTTGCCTTTCATGACTTTGAATACTTCTGTCTAGCCCCTTCTTGCCTGTAAGGTTTCTTTTGAGAAATCAGCTGATAGTCTTATGGGAACTCCTTTGTAGATAACTGTCTCCTTTCTCTTGCTGCTTTTAAGATTCTCTTATCTTTAATCTTGGGTAATGCGATTACAATGTGCTTCAGTGTGTGCTTCCTTGGGTCCAACTTCTTTGGGACTCTCTAATCTTTACATCTGCTGTTTCTATGACAAACTAGAAAAGAGAAACAAGACACTGACAAGATTTGAGAAACATTTGTCTTTTTTCTTTTAATTTCCCTTTTACTAGCTGAAGAAAATTTTCTAATTTAAAGTTTCAGTGTAGACTCATTCTTTCCCTCAAACAACTGTAAGTATACTTTCTTGTTTGGTTTGGTTTCGTTTTAGGGGACCGTGCCCTATTCCTTTTTTTTCCCCTCAAATCTCTGACCCCTTTGTTGTCACTAAACAAAGTAAGGCACTGTGTGGATGGTTCCCAAATCCACAGAGTCCCCAAGTCACATTCAGCGGGAATGATCTGAGAAGAGTTTTGTAATATTAAGGACTTGGAATGTGCTTTAACCTTGTCCAGGTCATGTTTACATTCTCTGAGCCATGTGGGTTGACTAAGGTGAACTAGACACTTCTCTTCAGGCTGGGTGTATGGGTGTAGTCTCACTTCAGCTACTAAAATCATTTATTTCCAGAAAGCTACCCTGTTAGGTCTGCCCCAAGAGAGGAGTTCCCAGATGTCATTATTTAATCAGTAGAATGAATTGAATGTTGACTAAGGACAGAGTATATGTATAGGTTCTATTTTCAAAGAAATTGTTAGGTTCTTCTCACATGGTAAAAGAAGTTTCTTTTCTGCCTTTGCCTTTTGTCTGAGATATATATTTCCATGATAAAATCTTAGCAGGCTTAGTGCCTATTTTGGTAATTACATGAATTTACACTTCTGTTTTTCTTTCCTAAGCATTATTAGTTGTTATGAATCACTTAAAAATCTACAGCTCACTTAACCTTAATTTTTCTGTTTTTATGTACAATAAGCATCTTCCTTTTCTTAAATATGCAATGGAAGAAGGCTCTTGTGATCACATAGTTGCTCCAAAAAGCCTACTGGGATTCCATCAATTTGTAGTTATTTACCTCTTTTGGATTTTAATTCTGTCCAATGAAATGTATTATCTTAACTCTTTTAAAAAGATTCTGAGAGCTGTAGTGAGGCTGTGCCCACATACTCAGGTAGAATGAATATGGCTTTGCTGTTTCTGGTGGAGAATTTTGGGAGCTCAGTCAGGTAGTGGTGGTTGAGATCGGGGGGTTTGAAAATGTGGTGGTGACAGTTTAAACTTTTCCTTGGAAAAATATCAGACCTTAATAATTGATGAGGAGAAATTATCTTTCTACAAATTCGTAGTCTTTATGTTTTCCTCGTTGGGTCATAAGGAGGGATCTCTCTGTGGCTCTTACATATGCATATGTGTTTTTTCAATAGTTTTTGTCTCATTGGGAGTTTAGGGGGGTCAGCACTACCATAAAATCATAAATATCCTAATGTAGTCAAAAGTGGATTTTCCACAAATTCTTTATATTCGCAATAAAGAAAAATTCATACCAGAAAATAATATCTTTAAATAACATGACCAATTTTGATCCATTTAGTGTTTTAACTGCTCAGTTCAGGCCCCATTTTTCAGGGAATAACCTGTCTGTGGTCTACACACATACATACACAGAGTAAATGATTTCTGAATTTGACCTTGGGGTTTTGTCCTTCTCTGGGAAGTGGCTTTCTCAAACAAATAGGAAAATGCTTAGTATTTCCACTAAAAGTAAATTTCTTTTGATTTGAAATCACAAAACTTTGGATTTCTAGAAATATACTAGAAATTAGTATATTTCTAGACTAATTTTTCTAAAGATGATTAATAGACTTATTTAACTAGAAATATAAATGTATCTTACGGGTCTATTCAATATCTTGTTGAATGTTTCAGCAGCCATGAATAGGGTTGTGATAAAAAAATACATTGCTATTAATCATTTGTAAATTTGTAAACCATTACTATCCAGTATTAGGCCTCCACTTACTTTACCTGATTTAAATTTATTTACATTTGAAGGGACACACGAAAATCTACTCAGTAACAATTATTAGCCATTAATTACTACTTAAGAGTAGCTAAGTATCCAAATGAGCTATTCATTTGGGAAGGAAGGAAACACTTGATACAAATAGCCAGAGGAGGAACACACAGGCTTTCCTGGTGGGGCCCTGCAGGAAGACCCAGAACAGATAGCAAGAAGCTGGGCTACCAGCTGAGGACTGTTACAGGAGAAATGGTCTTTCACTGGAGGAATAGGAATCAGCAATATAAAGAGGAGGAAACCGCATCGGGGGTATCAGGGAAGGCTGCACTGAGAAAGCTGAATTCGAGCTGGCCACTGAAGGATCTAGAGGATTGTGTTTATAATTTCTTGTTTTGTCTCTCATCCCCTCCCTTGTTTCCATCTACCTTTGTGTACCATTTTTGATCCTGGATCATCAGGCTCTCAGATCCTCTCCTCACCCTGCGTGGCAGGGTGCTGATTTCCAAAGGCTGCTTCTGCCAGGACCTGGTCTCCTGGCCCCTGTCGGGGTCCAGCTCACGCAGCGCTGCTCTACCAGTTGACTCACCTGGAGAGCTTTAAAAACTCCGAATAGCCCAGACCAGTTACATCAGACTCTCAAGGGTATGCCCAGGCATTCATACTTTTTAAAGGTCCTCAGTTAATTTTAATGTGCAGCCAAGGTTGACAACCACTGAGCTGGGGGTTGGTACAGATGGAGGATTAGAGCGGGGAGGAAGCCCTAGCTCATGCAGCGTCTTCTGTGAGCCTAGGAGAATGTTCCTTCTGACCCTTCCAGGTGGTTCTTTCCCTGGCCTCAAGGAGTTTCCACACAAGCATGTGTTGATCATTACTCAGCTGAGGACTCCAGGGGAACCCTCTGCAGCTGTCTCTGTGTGGCTCTTTCCACCCCTGTGCTCTGCCCTTCTCCCCAGGCTCTCAGCCCTGCCTCCTCAACTCAGGAACCTCGGTGCTCTGGCAGGCAGTGTCTCTGATAGCTGCTGCTTCTCACTGTGGCTCCACCCACAGTGGGTGACCCTGAGCTCTGGTAACATGGCCTTCCCACTTCATCCTTCTGACCTAGACCTTGGAGGCTGCTGCGGTTCCGACCCTACACTGGCTTCTCAGCTCTTTTCACCACCTATCTAACCCGGTCCTTGAATGAAGACAGATTGCTGCCTGATTCTCTTACTAGATCCTGATTCACACAATCCCTAACTGCTTAAGAGGACTTCTGAGAGCAGCGGAGTCCTTTACCATGGCAAAGACAGAATGGGAATAGTAACTCAGTTCTTGATTAAAAGATAAAAAGATGGTGGACCTTAACCAATTTTCTTCCTTCTCATTTTTTTCCTTCTCATTTTTTTAAGGGAGTGTTATTTCTTCCTTAAAAACAACTTTTACCACAATAAAAAAAATTTAAAGACTTAATTTTCACAGTAAATTTGAAATTAGAAGTTATACATGCTCTAAAGGAGCAAGCATTAATCTGTGTTATTTGAAAATCAAAATCCTTCATATTTGTTAAATTTAGGTGAACAGTTGTTTAGGCTTAGAGAATCCCAGGTTAATAGGCTACAGATATGAGTACTAAAAGGACGGGGGCTGGAAAAAAATGGGAGATTGAAGGCCACATGCGTGCTGGTATGAGGAAGAGGAACATGTACTTTATCCTGGGGGCAATAGGGAGCCGCAGCAGAGTTTAGAAGCAGGGGTTGTGGAGGTACCCAGATTTCCACGTATTTGAAATGCAGTAGGTAACTTTGAAGCAGGGAGCCCACTGAGAAGGTTCTTAAAATAGTCTGAGTGGGAGGTGATACAGGCCTGAACAGCAGCAGTTGCAACAGAAATTGAGGGAAGAGATGGATTTGGAAGGTAAAATTGGCAGAATGGTTTAGTCGTATGAAGTGAGGTAGAGATCGCCACATTTGCAGCTTGGGTTTCACTAATCCAAGAGAAAATTCAGGAAGGAGATACAGAATTGGGTCAGCCATCTGATTTCAGTGTTGGCTTTGTTTAGTTTGAAGTTGGAACACCTAGATGGGAATGTCTAGCACAGTTCACTGTAGCCTGAAGCTTAATGGAGAGGTTAGGATTAGGGATACAGATCTGGGATAATTAAAACCAGGAACATGAATAAGATCAACAAGCAAATATTGTGGAAGGAGAGAAATGGGCTGAAGAAGATTAGTTATGGTTGTTTCCAAGATTTTACTCTTAAGTTTCTGATCTTATTAAAATGTTGGTCTGTGCTTTATTTCTTAAAGTAAGTGTCCTCATACTTAAGAACATTTTGTGTTATGAGGGATTGTGTTGTATATTATTCGTTGTAACCTATGCCTACATCTTGCTTCAGGAGCAGATGACCCCCTAAGCACCCTTCCACTGCCATCGCCCGAGCCAGGCACCTTCTATGAGTGTTTGTGAGTGATCTGAAGACACATCAAGGGAGAGGAGATGAGGGGAAAAAAACCAGAAAGGGAATATAAGGAAAAAAGATGGAAAGAAAGGAAAGTAGAAAAAGGAAATACATATTCTTTTTCGGAGATGGTTTCTTTCTGTCCTTATTCACGAAAGGCAGTGGTACACAGTGGTTACATGCATGGGCTGGAGTCAGACTGCCTGGTTCAGAAACAGGCTCTGCTGCTTGGAACCATGTGGCCTCGGACAAGTTACATAATTCTGTTTTGTCATCTGGAAATAGGGATAGCATTAGTACCTACCTCTCACGGTTTTTTATATTGTTTTTTTATTTTTTTATGAGGACCAAGTGAAATAAAACATAGCAATTGTTTAGAATGGTGACCGGTATGTAATAAGAGTTTAGTTCATTTTTTTTACTATTACTTTGTCAGTCGTCTGATATGTTGCTCGTAACTACAAGACCCATTGAATTTAATAAAAATACAGTGACTTAGTTTAATGTCAGAAATGTACAGATCATTAAAGCTGCAAAGTTAAAATGTATGTGGCTTTTGAAATAACTAGTGTTCCCCTTCACAAACATCTTGATCAAATTGAGATACGCCCGCCCCCAATTTATGACTGTAGATTTTTTATATTCTCCCCTGTGCCATTTTTTAGGGCTTGGTGACAATGAGCTACCATCTCTGTAATAGTGGGCATACAATCCCTTGAAAAGAACATCTTTGCAAAGAAATATGTTACCAAATTATGTCATAGCTGTTAGCCTGACTCATCAATAGCAACATTACTGGTCATTGAGCTATTCATAGTTCAGAATAAAAAGGCCATTGTTGCAAGACAGTACAAGTAAATCCAGGGATTTTAGTCATTGTTGTCATATTTGGTTTGTTTTCTCTTCTGCTTTCAGTGGTTGGGTTGACTGAGGCAATCACTGAGTTAAAGAGAGCAGGACTAACTCCGAATGAACTGTAGCTTTTGTAGTTGCAAAAGCCCCTCTTGCCATCTTGTGGGCCAAGGTGGTGGTCTTTGAAGTATGCACCAGACTAAAGACAGCTCCCACGAATTCATTACCGAGGTGTCCCCTGTGGAGCCTGATTAAGCAGTCCTTTGTAATGCTCAAGTTGGACATTTCCTATGGCCTGAAAATTGCATTTTAAGGTATCTACCTGGAATCACATGTACAGGGATGCTTACTTGCATACTGTAGCTTTCTGGTAGTGAGAAAGAGAAGCAGTCTAAATATCCATCAAATGGGGAATGGATATGTTCAATATGGTATTGTCATAATGGAATATTATGTACAAGTTAGAAGAAACAAGCTAACTTCATGGAAAGCTCTCAAAAATATGATGAATGGGGAAAAAAAGCAAGTTTTGGAGTGATACACAATTTGGTACATTTATATGTTTTTATGGATACATCTGCAAGTGTAGAAAGGCATTTAAATTTGTAGAGGGGAAATGCATTCCAAATTCATATTAGCCTTAGCTCTTGGACAGGATGTAAAAAGAAGGGAACTGGGATGGAGGACAAGGGGAACCTACACTTTATTTGTGATATTTAATTTCTTTCAGGAAGTCTGGCAAAATATTCATAATTTTCCACTCATGCTAGATATATGTAGTCTCTACATTTTTATTTAGTATTTTCTATTGGAAAATAGCTTGAAACTTAAGTCTGTGTATAGTGAGTGGATCAATATAATTGTCCTCCTATAGAAGAACCAAATATGTGCATGTGTGTTTGTGTGTATTTTTTAAAGAGACGTACTGTATCAAAATACATCAGGTAAGTACTGAAATTTCGTGCCTCTCATCTGTACACTGCCCATATATTTTTCCCTAAGTTGCAGGAGTATAAAGGATTAAAAGTCTGCTTTATATAATTATCATGGTCCCAGGTCTTATTTTCCCTCTCTTTAAAATGAGATCAGGTGCAAATGTATAGTATCTCATTAGGAATTAATATCAAACTGTACCAAACAACCCTGATTTGGTTAGTAAATATAATATTTCTCTCTATATAAAAAGAAATCAAGATACAAACAAATCCAAGTGGCGTCCCCACAATCATCAAGTTTCTTACTGGCAGTGATTCTGAGTGCGGGTGTTTGCGTGCGCTGTTTAATTTATCTCGAGTCATTCAGCCTTTTTTGTATAAGTGAAAAACCTAAGTGATCTGGCTAATTATATTTCTACTTAGCTATAGAAATATTTGGTAGCTTACAATTATATAATTTTATAGGGTACTTTGCAGAGTAGATAAGAAACTTTCTTAGAAGCTTACTTCATAGCATACCTCTCAGAGGCCTTCCCAATTGGAAGCAAGAATACCACTCCATTCTTCTTTCAGCATCTTTTCTTTGCCTTTTCTCTGCTGAAAACAGGATCTTTGAATAGGAATCCACAGAGCACAAACCATAACTTGTTAACTTTTTCTTTCCTTTACAAAGATAACATGTAGATTAAAGCTCAGACGTTATCAGAAAGAATCAACATTAGGTTACATTTGTATAATATATCTTTGAACCGTGCTGCTGTATGCTGTTGTTGACTGCTGAGTACAGAGTGAGGAAGCCTCAGATGATGGAATGTTGGTAATAGGCCTTGGTTATAATCATGGGGTGTTGGCCAGGCATTTCATTCCATGTAGAAGAATGAGAAAGAGAAGGGCACAAGTTGGTCCAGCCTTGAATCCAGTCATCTTCCTAAGCCCTGTTGGCTACTCTGATAGCTATCCTGTTTTCTTTTGTTCTTTTTTGCCTGTTTACCTAGATAGAGTGTGTGTGTCTATGTGCATATGTATGCTTGACCTAGATTCAAATCCCACTCTAACCATGCCTGACTTTGGATATGTCAGCAGTTAACTCTGTTAAGTCTCAGGTTCCTCAATTTAAAATGGGTATAATAATTGTACCTAATGCATAGCATTGTTATCAAGATTAATGAGATTATGCATGGCACACAGTAAGCGCTCATCTATAAACACTTATTATTACTGTTATTCACTCCTTTAACAAGTATTTATTAAGCACATACTTAGGTGGCAGGCACTTTTCTAGTCCCTGGAGACACACGGAGTGCATAAGATAATATGGAGTGCATAATATGATAGACTAGGCCAGTCCTCATGGGACTAACACTCTATTGGGGTAGACAATAAGCAGTAAACAAATTATTTTATTTCTGATAATGATGAGTGATAATATGGCAAAAATAATGCAGGATGTGGGGTCCCGGAGTGATGGAGGAGAGCTGACTGTGTAATTGGGAAGGGAGGGAGGCTTTCTCTGAGGAAGTGACATTAGAGCAGAGGTCTGAATAGAGGCTACTCAGTAAAGACTTAGGGGCCAGAGGAGACCTGCAAGCATGAATGGCCTAAGGAGAGAATGAGGAATAACAGGGAGCCATGAGGCGGGCAGGGATCCTGTAGGACCTTGAGGGTCATGCTGAGAGATAGGATGTTATTCTAAGGGAAGTGGGAAGCCATTGGTAAGTTTGAGCAAGGGGTGATGTGAACCGCTGTCTGCTTTTATGTTTTTTTAAAATAATTACATGGATGGAGAATTTATTATCATTATATACCTTGCCCTGCTTTAGAAGGGTCCTATTTTACTTCATTCCCTGAGTTTCAGAGAACTTACAAGTTTTTTTTCCTTGAGTTATAAGCTGATAATTCATGCACTTTTTTGAAGTAGTGTCTCCATCAAGATAAAGTTGTTTTTTTTTTTAAGCAACTTCAAAATTTCTGAATAGCCATAGAATCTGGAGGATCAAAAAAATGAAACTTTAAAAATATTCAGCCTTAACAAAAAATATAATTACAGGATAGTATTGTAAAAGTAGCAATAGTTTTTACACTGCCGTTTGAACACTCATATAAAAGTGCTTACAGAGGCTCTGTGCTGAATGCTGTACCGCCGAGCCCTCCTTAATCTTTTGAACGGCCTGTGAGTTGGGCATCGGTATGTCCATTTCCGAGAGAAGCCCAGAGTGGCTAAGTAAGTTGCCTGTGGTGACACAGCTAGTACACAGCAGAGGCAGGATTCAAACCCAAGCCGTTCAGACTCCGAAGCCCACAGATTCATTGGCACATGGTTGGATTGTCGAGTATTTTGTTCCTTTATGCAGCCTCACCTCTTCATGTTACTAACTTTTCTGCTCCAAGTGACCGGCGTCTGGTACAGCTTTTTCAGCTCAGCTGTCACAAGCAGCCTCCTGCATCTTCCTGGTAAGATCTCCATTCCTCTAAAATGCCCTCTTTTCCCAAATTATTCTTTTTGCCCCCAGTGAAACTCTCATTCCCATAGATCAGCTATCCTTGAGCAGTGTTAGGATGAGAGTAAGTGGGATTAAACTCACTCACGCAGAATATAAGTGGCAAAAACTGTTGTTTCTAATGATGACTATCTATCATACAGAAAGAGTTAATTCACAAATGTTTTGTTCATTCATTATTTCTTTAAAGAATCCTTTCTTAAATGACCAGACTCTGTTCTAGGGGTAGAATGTCAAAAAAGACAGACAAGGTCCCTCTCTCATAGATTTCACATTCTGGTAGGGAGTGGAAGACAATAAAGCAAAATAGAAGATTTTGGGTGCTACAAAAATATTAACTTAGACACCGAAGACATTAAGAGTTGGAATTCAGTGAAGCAAATAAAATTGAGAGTTCTTTTGGACAGGACCTATGTAGGCAGAGTGATGTAGAAGAGTTATTTTACAAATTGGATGCCAGATGGGTGATGGCACCACTCACTAAGGAAAGGAACCCAGGAAGGGGTATTGGGTCCAGACAGGGGAGGGGGATCCTGAAGTATGGGGCTTGTGGGAATCCTAGGAGATGGCAGAGATGCCCACTGGGAAGTGGGATTTATAAGTCTAGTTCTTAGGAGAGAGGATGAGGCTGGCGATGTCTTTTGGGAAACAGTGGCATGTCTGTAGGTAGAACATTTAGCTGCATACCATGATTTGAGGTTTTCTGTAATCATCTTTCTTCTCTACTTCCCTCCTTTCCCTTCAGCTAGTAAATCCAGTTTGAGAAATGATCTTCCTCAGACAAGGAACCAAGTAGTGTGAGTGTTTAACTTCTGGAAGCAATGCCACAGGAGTGTTGGGAAGAGAGAAGTTCAGTGTTTCTAAGAGAGGGATGAAAATGATTTCGTAAAGTCAGAACACAAAGTGTTAATTTGTGACTTTATGAAAGTGTCCTCTGCTAGGGCGGTGGAGTGGTGGAGTGGGGACTCAGCCCAGGGTCTCCGGCTTCTAAATTCCATGTTCTGTCCAATGTGTCTAACAGTAATGTTAGTGTTCATCAAAGTAGGTGAATACTACTATTTCATCACTCTTAATCAGTTACTATTCATTACTTGTATCTTTTCATTACTATTAAGTTATTTCTGTTAATTAGCTTATTCTTAATTCTGTTAATGAAATTTTGTTAGAAGTATTTTTCAGATAAAGGTAGAATATTACAGTAAATCTTTGTGAAACAAGATTCTTAAGGTAGAGCCGTCACTAATATTTTTGTGTGTGAAAAAGATCAGCTTTTAAATTTCCCTCAAGTCTTAACGATCAGGGAGGAGGAGGCTTTGCTGACTGTGGAAAAGGCATGGGATTTGAAGATAGAAGGCCTAGTTGAGTCTTGGTTCTGTTTAGCTGTGTGACTGTGGAAACTGTCAACCTTTCAGGGCCATCATTTCCTCACCTATAAAATAGGATTAATGATAACTCTGTTCTTCCTATTTCAGAAGATGATTGGCAGGAATAAATGACATACTGAGGGGGGAAATGCTTAAGAACTGGAGAACATTATGGAAAGACCGGTATGGAGGGATGCACATGGTGAGAGGCCTGCTGCAAGCAGAGGGCTCAAGACCACTGAAGTTGGTGCTCCTTCTTCTTTCGTGTCACAGAAAGGGGACAGGAATGATTTGTACAAAATCTACTACTCAGAGTTCCCTGTTTTAAAAAAGAATAGAGCAAAAGTTTTAGTTATGTAAATTTATTAGTTGATGAGTTTGGGGCAGAAGTTTATTGTAGTTGTATTTGTATTCCTTTTTCTGTACTTGAAATTCCATATATTTTCACTTCAGAGAAGGCTGTTTAGCAGTGTGAGTTGGGATCACATTGAGTTAAGCCTAAAAGCTAGTAAAAGTTAAAGATACAGAGGGAGATGACCCCAAAACCAGCACTGCTGGGGAGTCCAGGATCCATGTCAGGGACCAAGGAATGGAAAAGGTCAGGGCTCCTTTCGGCCCCCCGGTGGGGTAAGCCCATCTCCGAGCCTCCTGGGCTGGATGAGAGACCTGCACGGTGCCTGTGGTCGGCCGGCCCCAGGATACAGACTCCCGGACAGGCCCTTCTTTGCTCTCCCCTCACAAACCTGTTGGGCGTGTGTGCATGTGTATGCTTGCCCTTCCCTCATTTCTGCTCCTTTCCCAGCCTGAACCATACCGTCAATTTGATTTCAAAGTCTGCCTGCTTCATGCAGTCCACGTGCAGCCTGCACACGGGGACAGAAGTCCTGGCTCACACTGCAGTCTACCTCAGCATCAGCTCCTGGGGTTCTGGGACCTCGTCAGAAATGGTCTTTTGGCCCATTTTATCTCATAACACAAAAATCTGCTTCTTAGTAAACTTTTCTGTTGTAATCCAAGATATTGGGCAGCTGTTGAGTGGCATTTCTTTTTCTATTTTTTCTTATCCTGTTCCGCCTAATGATTCATCAAAGTTTAAAATATTAACCATCTTTGAAAGCCAATTCAAACATACATCCAACCTTCTTAATCCAATTGTACAGCTGTTACTAAAAGCATAACTACCCCTACACGGCCAATTCTTGTCTCCACTGGTCCAATCCAGAGGCGTTTCTTAAGCCCTTGTCTAGGTTTGACTTCACATAAGGACCTTGGAATAGGGACATAGCACATTATTATTATGTAGCAAAAGAGCACTGTCGGGCAAGGGTGCAGTTACCTTGACCTTCTGCCGGCCAACCAACTCTGGCTCCATTCTACCTCTCTGGACCTCTATTTCCTTGTCTGTCTCTATTAAGGGGGTTAGACTTGATATTGTGGCTTCTTTTAGTTTTGACTCTAATGATCTAATTTTTTACACTGGTTGGTTTTAGTACATGAAAAACCCCACATCAGACTCCTCCCTACCCACCATCCCAAGGGCTCAGACTTTGAATGGTTTTTGCTGATAAGTCAGAAGTATGCACAAAGCCATTCATGTAAACTCATTCACGTCACGCCCTGACAACAGACGGTCTAGCCACCAATAGGGGATGTGATTTATGATAGTGGTTGCTGGGATCTGAATAGAGAATTTTCTTTCTTCAAAGCCAGTTGACTTGAATGGAAACCAGAACCCTGAATCTTAGGCATTTCTCTATGTAGTGGCTTAGACAGAATCTGTAAAAGACTTAGCTGTTCTTGCTGAAATATTTGCATTTTACTTAATGGTAGCTTACCTATTTGCATGCTTGCAGTTTGACCTTACACGTTGATTTGATCTTTTCAAAACCCACATGGTGTAACCAAGGCAGTTATGACCATTCCTGGGCAAAACCCACTTCCAGCACTCGTGTCATGGGTCCCACCCCTGCATCCAGGGTGCAGCACGAGCCCCGCCGGGGCCGCCATTGTGAAAACTCATTTGTTAGCACTGCGTGTCTAAAGCTTTCATTTTACATCCACTATTGGAAGAGTACATAGCAATCCCCCAGGTAATGTAAAGGAGTAAATACAAGGGAGATTAGGTGGTACAGAATGCTAACAATCCTCCTCTAAGGGTGCAGCCTCACTCTAACTTTAGAGGCCTTTGAGAAGGTGCTACTGGTATCACACATTTTATTTCTGGTCCAAGGAGTAAGTGGCTCTCGAATAAAACGCCAGCATCCTTCACCAAATTTTGCTTAAATGTTGTAGTTGTACCTCAGAGGTCATTTTTGTGGGATGAATTGTACCCCATGAAAACTTTTGTGTCACACTGCTAACCCCCATTTCCTTAGAATGTGACTGCATTTGAAGATAGAGTCTTTAAAGAGGTAGTTAAAATGAGGTGATTAGGGTGGACCCTAATATAATCTGACTTGTATCCTTATGGGAAGAGGAGACTGGGGCACAGGCACATACAGAGGGAAGACCACGTGAAGACGCAGGGAGTAGATGGCCATCTACAGGCCAAGGAGAGGGGTCTCGGAAGATACTAATCCTGCTAATACCTTGGTCTCAGACTTCCGGCCTCCAGAATAATAAGATAATAAATTCTGTTTTTTAAGCCCCCTTTTCTGTGGTATTTGCCGACTGATAGTCACACAGGCCAAGCTTCATTTTAGTTTAGGTCCCTCCCCTCTAATGCTTGTAAGATAGTTACTTAGCCTTGGCCTAGCTGCTTCTAGTGATATGGAACTTGCTTCCTCACAAGGTAGCTAAGATCTTATGTCACTTAGGACTCTTTTTACTTGAGGTGGCAGAAAACCTTACCCAGGACGGCTTAAGCAAATCAGGGAATGTATTGTGTAACTGAAAAGTCTAGCAAATGGTCTGAGGTGTAGCTTTAACCAGGTTTCAAATGCTGCGATCAGAATCTGAGTCTCGCCATCTACTAGCTGTCTCCTGTTCGGTTGACTTCATGCCCAGGCCTATACTGGAGGTCCCAGGCAGGTCCAGGCACACATATTCCCAGGATCAAGCTCAGGTCAAAAGAGAGAATGCTACATTCTCTTGGTTTCTGCTTAGCAGCTAAAACAACATCTATTGTATTGACTGCCCACAGGTCTGACTTCGGGCTAACACAGCCCACTTCTTCTTCAGCAGGAAAGCCCTTCATATGTTTGAATGTCCCTCCTACAGCTTTGTGCCTCCAGTTCCCTCAGGGATTTTCCCCAGAACACCATCCCAGACTTTCCTCCCACTTTCCCCATCCTTATTTGGGCTCCTTTCTCTCTCTCTTTTTTTTTGTCAGTGATCTCGTAATTGTTCTCCTTCCTTCTGTGGTGTGGTTAAAGTAAAAAACAATAGAATTTATCTTCTTTTAATTTGATCATGATGTCCTTTCAGCTTCAGTTTTGATGAATTTGTTTAGTTCCATCAAATTTATCTTGGGGCCAGCTAAAACTCTTGAGGCCTTTTCCAAGTTAATTGCTATGCCAAATGTCAATGATTATTTTCTGCAAATTACAGAATTTGTATTTTATGTATCTCTCAGGCCATCTCAAGGCAAATTTTTAAACAGAATCATGGGTGTGTGTGTGCGTGTGTGTGTGTGTGTGTGTGTGTGTGTGTGTGTGGTGTCATTTGACTTTAACCCAAATGGAAACTATACTCATAAAACAGCATAGTGTATCATCCAAGTGATTGGGTTCCATTAGTTGGAGTTCTGTTTTGTTTTGAACATCCTTATTTTTCTACTTGGAGATATACACAACTTAAGAAAAGATATGCCGATAAACTAAAAAACAATGGAGAGATGTAAATGTGGTCAGGAACCAGCACAGCCCTGATTGATAGTTACCATAGTTAAACTCTTAGCTTATCAGTCTCTTGGGAGAGGAAAGATTTGAAAGGAGCAAAATAATGACTTAAGACCAGCAAAGAGTCAGACTTCACTTTTACTGTTCCTTTTTCTAGAAGAAAAGGTAAAGGAAGTATTTGTAGCTGCACAAAACATACACAACTGAATGAATATTCCACACACCCCTCTCTCCTCTCATCCACCCTTCTGACACACAATGTAGTTGTAAAGCCCTGTTCTACAAGGATGGGTCAGTGACCAGCGACACCTGCTTGGTCATAGAAACTTAGTGGCTTCCAGGGTCTCTCTGGGTAATTCTGCTATGCTGTGGTTGGTATGGGAGTGCCAGGGACTCTTTGAGCTTTGTGGCTTGTATGCGAACTCTTACTCTTCTGGCGAGACAGGCCTGTGAGTACTCACTAACCCTGTTATCTGCTTGTGCACATGTGTTGAGGATCAATTGCATGAGTGCTTCAGGATGCCCCAAATAGGCAAACTGTAGTCAGCTATTCATTGAACTGTTGCTTGTCCACATAAATGATTTAATATTTATCTTCAAGCATAGCCTATTAACATTAATCAAAAAATGTTGCCAAATATGACATCCATTTTTTAAATCATCCTAGTTCTAGGCTACTTTTATAAGCCAGTTCATTCTTTCCCATGCCCATCATTCATTCCTACACCATGACTCCTATACCATCATAATTCCTATACCAAAGGTGCACAGTTTACATTTAAATCTTGTTCATCACCATATCCCTGCACTTACATAGTGATCAATAAATATTTGTTGAATGAGGTTCTATTTAAAGTATTCATGTTTTCCCTCTAGCCATGAATATTTATTGAGTGCCTGCTATGTGTCAAGTACTGGAGATAAAACAGCCTACATAATGTGGAAGAGACCTCACCCTGTGTGGGGCATACAGTCAAGTTGTCGTAGGGTTACAAATGAGACAAGGGTTGTGAGGAGAGGCCTGTGGTGCTGGGATCACATATAAAGGAGCTGAGTGAGATCTGAAGGAGGAGTAGGACATCAAGTCACAGTTAGGGATGAGCGGGGACAGTGGCCCAGTGGTTCCACTTGGCATTCATGTGGCTGGAGGACAGAGGGCTAGGCAGAGTGTTGTGCCAGATAGGCTACAAGGGGAAGATGTTTCATAATGGAATCTTGCTTCCTGTTAGCAGTTTCATCAAAGGTTCCCATTGTGTTATGTATGTTTTCTGACAATTCAGGTGGCTCGTGATGCAAACGAGCACATTCTTGAAGTCAGGCTGTGCAGACTGCCATTTTCTTTGTCCAGAAAGAATATGATAATGGCAATGCTGATTATTTCATGTGCCTTTCCTAACTATTTGTAAGACTATGTGGTTTACTCACAGCCAGTCTCACAACAGATTCAAAAGACAATGGATGTTGAATATAACTTCCCTAAGATGTATTGCTTTTAAAGTTTTTATTTATTGATTTTAGAAAGAGAGGAGGGAGAGGGCAGGGGAAGAGGGAGGGAGAAAGAGAGAGAAACACTGACTTGTTCAACTTACATATTCGTTCATTAGTTGCTTCTTATATGTTGGGTCTCCTGACCGGAGATTGAACATGCAACCTTGGCATATTGGGACAACACTCTAACCAAATAAGCTACCAGCCCAGGGCCTGTCTATTGTTTTTAAGACAAAATAGAAACTCAGATAATGTTCCCTTCAGGTTGGAGAGCCATTGGTCCAACATCGTACATCATTCATTGTGCCTTTTTATAGCTACATGAAACACAGTGACTAATCTCTACTCATACTTTGAGAAAGTAGATATACACATGGAAAAAAATTCAAAGAGTACTAGAAGATATCCAGTAAAGTCTCTCTCTCATACCTGGGACAGTCCCTAATTCCCCTTCCTAGAGACTATCAGTGATAGGAGTTTCTAGTGTATCCTTCCAGAGATGCTGTTTTCACACTTACGCTCATGCATGCATATCTAACTCTCCCTCTCTGACATATTAGAATGCTGTACATACTATTCTGCAGGGACTTTTAGCTTGCTTTATGTGACAGCATCAAAGTAGTTGGTGGATTAATGATAAATGGTAACATATTCACAACTTAATCATTATAAAACACAAAAATATAAAAATATTTGCTGATCTTTTGGTGTAGGGCCAAACCTTTTCTTTGAAAACAATTTTGCTGATTGAGATTAAACTATACCTATAATCTATAGTTTCCACCAGTTTCAATTTCTTTAGTGTGGAATATGAACTTAAAAATACTTTCTCAGATACAATCTGAGAGCAGATTTCTTTTGGTTTTTTATTATTTTAACACCAATTTTTATGGTTGTCTTTCCCATGCCTAATTGGACAGTTTTTTTTCACCTTTTAAATATTGTTATATTACCAAAAAGTACAGAAATCTCTATACAAACTCAAAATCTACAGACAATGAAGGCCTCTGTAATAAAAAAAATTTCAAGATAATCATTGATCATGGTTTGGTTTCTATCTCCTTCTAGAATTGTTTATATACTAGTATAACTTGAGTATGGACACACACACATGGCATTTTTATGACATAATGACTAGGAAGCCACTATTTTAAGAGACTCATTCAGTAATTCTCAACAAGAGTTGTTTAGAAATGTACAGGGGGCATTTTTAGTTACTTTAGAGGCTGGCACTGAACAAGCAAGGGTCAGGGATCCTGAACATCCCTGCCATGAATGGGTAGGTTCCATATGTTAAAAAAAATTATACTATCCATAACAGTGGTCAAATAGAAACACTATTTTCAAGAGAAGAGTTCTTTTTTCCTTTATATTTTATCAATTTATATAAGATTATGTTAAATTATATTACTATAGATACACTGAGTACTTGAGCAAGGCAGGCTCCTTTTGAATACAAAGGTAAAAGACACCATCCTTATTTCCCAGGAACTCACAATCTTCTGTATTCAACAGTGGTAGATTGTGGCACGTACTCTAATGGAAACAGAGTATAACAGAGGAACAGAGGGAGGTAAAACCAGTTATACTTGGAGACATCTGGGAAGGTTTCTTGGAAGAGATGACCCCTTTCAACGATAGGACTCTCACAATTAGAGGGAGTAGTTCCAGAAGGTGTGTCATGGAATAAAAAAGGACTGTGTCCTCAGCCCTGCCAATTCTAGCTGAGTACTCGGTCTGGATACGACGTGTCACAGTTCCGCGCAGGTTGTCAGGGCACAGACCCTGTGGCCCCATTCTCTCTCCCTGTCTGGCTGCTTTTGCTACCACTGGGGCATGAGAAGAGTGTACCATGATGGTAGCTCAGGGAATGTCAGCTATGTCCCCTTTAAACCAGAAACAGGATGGCAGGAAATGCCACCTCGAGAGGATAAGGAAGGGGAGAGAGGAAAAGAGATTCTAGATAGTTACAATAAAACCCTGTTCTGCTAAAGGGGAAGAGAAACCCTAGTGGAATATTTATAGTAACATTACATCATGGAGTTTGGTTGGAGGAGGTGGATGGATATGAGAAAAGAAGTATTTTTCTAGACTAAACTTTAACTCTTTCAAGGCCAAAACTTTGTATCTTAAATATTTTCTAAAGAGTGTAGATATACATTTTTTTCCTACCTTCTTCAACAAACTATAGGGAACATTGTCTTACTAAGGTCATCAGTAGGAATCAGTGATTATACTGGAAATAAGCTTCATTGCTGGGAGGCCCGTACTGCTTACATTGAATGCTTACATCAAACACCAGAACCTTCACTGTAATTAGCAGCTGATGTCTGCCTGGTCTAGATAGACATCAGCAACAATATCTAAAGGAGGTTTTTGTTTTGTTTTTTAATGACAGGTTTATATAGACCATAAAAGGATGATTTGGGAACAGTGGAACCTAACCTAAGTGTGAGACATACTGTTTACCATACAGAAACATGAGGTAGACTCTAAACTGTGTGGGCTCCAAGTACCTGGTATTAATGACCAATCTATCTCATTAGACCTGGTGTTGCTCTAGCTAGGTGTTGCTGAGGAAATTGTCTGCTGGTCTGTAATTTGTCCAAAATGTTGCTTTCTGAATCTTGGTTTGTTGCTAGTCTCTCTTCATCTCCCACATGCCCTTGAGCAACAGGTGTACGCATTGGAACTTGTGCATCTTGTAACAGGTTGCAGAGAATTTTTAGTCTACCTGTAGATTGAAAAAAAAGCAATCTTTATCCAGGCATTTTGTTTTGGTCCAGTAGTGTATTTTTCTGTTTCTCTTTTTTGAGGACCTTTTATGTTTTTCCAGCAGAGGTTTCGCACAGTGCTTGCTTCAATTCCTCATTGGGCTGAGACTAGGTTCTCTTTGCATGGTACTACTCTTTTGTTCCTCAGATCTGAACATCGTGGAATAATCCTGCTTAGGTCTTTCTTTGCTGCTCATACCTTGTATTGGCTCTGGAATGAAGAAAAATTTCCAGATTGGATCCACACTAGAAAACTTCATTTATCTTTTCATAAATCCTTAGACTTTGACCCCTTTTATATCTTTCACTTTGTATCTGTAAGACACCCTCCCTGTCTTCAAACACTTGCAGTTTTACGGTTAACCTTTGTTCCCATTGTTCCCTCTGCCTGTAATATTCTTCCTCTTTCTTTCTTTCTTCCTTTCTTTCCTTTCTTTCTTTTCCAATTATTTCTAACCCAGGTGTCTCTGAATCCCAGAGATAGCCAATGGCCTTGCCTCTGTGTTCCCACAGCACTTTGTGTACCTCTTAAAGTATTATATATTAACTTTACTTGCTATATGTCTGTCTTATCACTACATGGTAAGTTCCTTGAAGGCAAAGAGGATCTCTTAATGTTTATTCCCCTCGAGTCCTCAATGGTGGGTATGGTACATAGTGGTATCTCAACAAAGGTTTTTTTGAGCAAAATTCATGTCCATTGTGGTTTAGAGAGGTTCTTGACACATTCACCCCTATTGTAGATGGTTAAAATTAGAAAGGTAGGGTGTCATAACTAGCCTAAACTCTATGAGGAATTGTAGAATGACTGACAATTAATTTTATCCATATTTGAATACTGTCTGCCTGGGAAAAAGGTACCAGTATTATTATAAGATTACCACCAGTTTGTCCTGCTGTTGTGTCCTATGAATTGTGGTTGTATAAGAAATTAGAATCTCATAAACTTTTTCTCCTACTTTTACATTTTTCCCAAATACAGAATCAAGGTATGTGACTAGCAATTTGGGTTTTCCATAGTGCAGTGTTTTCTGCTGAATTATTTGATCCCTACCAGTTGTGTTCCTCTTTATAGAAAAGTTCACTTACACCAACCACCTGTGCTAAAATTGCCTTTATTTCTTGCTCTTTTTTATACTTACTGATTTCCTGTTGTAGGAAGGAAACAGGAAAGTGATGATATTTCTGAGCTTTTTCTTTATAAGTGTTCAGTAGGTATCTGTGTCTCACTGAGAGAGTTTCAGACTGTTTTTCTATATATTTCCAGACTTCACAGTGGCCAGGAAAATTGTAGTACCCTAAAAACATGTGCTCTAGTAAATCACATTATAAATTCCAGTTTATTAGCAAATCCTTATTTCATGAGAGTGCATGTATTTGTGAGGGCTAATATATAACAAAGCACCACAGATTTGATGGCTTTAAAAAAAAAACAACCCAGAAATCTATCTCCCCACAGTTCTGGAAACTAAAATTCCAAGGTCAGAGTGTTAGCAGGGTTTATTCCTTCTGGGAACCTGTCTCCCTGGCGTATCTTAGTCGCCTTCACCTGGTCTTCCCTGCCTGCCTCTCTGTGTCCTAATCTCTTCTCGTCAGGACACCAGTCACATCGGGTTAGCACCCACTCATATGACATCATTTTACCATAGTTACCTCTTAAAAGGCCCTGTCTCCAAATACAGTTATACTCTGAAGTGCTGGGGTTTAGGATTTAGGACTTCAACATATAATTGTATTTTTTGGGGGGGATATACAATTCACCCCAGAACAGTGAATAATATGGCAGTTTAAATATTGCACTCAGATATTAAAGAGATTCTCAGGTTGCTGAGATTACTTTTTAATGACTAGTCAGTAAATATATTGTTTACTTCTTTCCCTTTTCATAATTAAAATGCTGCCTTCCTTTCTGCTTATAGTCTTACCTTTGCTGATTTCTTGAAGTCATTGGCTTCCCCAGAGTGGTTGGTGAGGCAGGAAGGCTAGTGCTCTTCTCTTTTGGAATTCTGGAATAAAAATTTCATCAGAGAACAAAAGGTTACTTGGTTACTCTTCTTTCAAATAATAATATAATAATGAGGCTACCATTTATTGACTGCTTATTTGGGACAACTCACTGGGTTCTAATGATCACAACAAGCCTGCAGAGTAGATGTTATTATCCCTACTTGAAATGAGGAAACTGAGGCTCAAAGAGATGAAGTTACTTGCCCTGGATACTTCTTTTCTCTTTTTTAAATCCTCACCCGAGGATATATTTATCGATTTTTTTTTTTTAGAGGGGCGGAGAGAGACATTGGTGTGAGAGAGAAACATTGATTGGTTGCTTCCCATATGTACCTTGACTGGGGAGCGAATCCACAACCTAGGTGTGTGCCCTGACCAGATAGGAAACCTGCAACCTATTGGTGCATGGGATGATGCTCAGACCAATGAGCCACCTGGCCAGGGCACCCTGGGTACTTCTTATTTTGGTTTTTCTCCTCTGAGGCACCTCTTGGGTCCTGAAGGGCGACTGTCAACTGTGAGATTAGAATGTGGGAAAGAAGTAAAGGGTATATCAAGCTTAGAGCCACTTGGCTTGTTGGTGGCAATTTGAGACCTAAGGGTCCCAGAAATTATGGACTCCAGTGGCTGAATTCCACATGGGTAGAGGTTCAAAGGCATAGCACAGTCTCTTATACTGGGCCGATTAACTCTAGGTTGCTTTAGGACAGGACCTTTGAACTATGGGCTAAATAAAACAACGATTGTCATGATGACCCTGATTCAGAGTTGGGCTTAGAAGAAAGGTTCTGGAGAAGCGTTATGAACACAAGGAAGATGTATTACCAGTTTGTTTCTTTTTTAAAGATATGAATATAGGAAAGTATTACTGGAAGCTGCTTGAAGTCAGTTAAATCAGTGGTTGTCCATCCTGGCTGAATATCTGAAAAATCTGGGTAGCTTTTGAAAGCACGATGCCTGGGTACTAACCCTAGAGATTGTCACTGAGAGTGGCGTGGGCCTCGACATTTGCAGTTTTTAACAGTTACCTAAGTAAATCTTATATATAGCCAAAATTAGAAAGAACAAATAACATAGGCCAGCGTTTGGCAAGCTACGGCCCATTGGCCAAATCTGGCCTGCGGCCTGTTTTTGTGTATGGCCCATGAACTAAGAATGGTTTCTACACTTTTAAGTGGTTGAAAAAAGTCACATGAAGAATAATATTTTGTGAAAATTACATGAATTTAACTTTCAGTGTTTGTAGTTCAGATTTTATTGAAGCACAGCCATCCATGCTCATTCACTTACCTGTTGTCCTGTGGTTGCTTTCGCTCTACAGTAGCAGAGTTGAGTAGTCGCAAGAGACAGACAAAGCCCTAAGCTATTTACTGTATGGCCCTTTATAGAAAATGTTCGCTGATCCCTGAGTTAGGCTAAGTCAAGCTCATCAACAGAGCTGGTTTAGAACTGAAAAAGGAGATATAGGTTTGCGTAATGTGTCTGTTTGTATACTGTATTTTGCATTTAATTTCCTGTGGGCTTTTCTGTTTGTTTGTTTCCTAGCAGAGGGACCCTGATTGATTGATCTGTAGCAAGTTTGTTCAACAAATTTTTTATCAAAGAGGATTGAAACATACTTTTTCCCTCAAAATGTAGAAGTACAAAGAACATAATGTCCCTAGAATATGATGACCTGGACCTTTTCAATACCGAGATCTCCTAAGTCCCTTCTAATACTCATCTCCTATCCCATTCCTACTCCCTCAACACTTCTTTTGTCTTTCTCCCACCTTCTGTTTCATATTTGTTGTTCATACCAGCTGGATGCCTAAAAGCATTTCCTTTCCTTGATCCAGTGTTTGAAAAAAGCACAGTATTTGTAAGAATGACTTTAATATAAAAATGTAGTTGAGCAAGCAAGATTATGAAAATACATACTATTGCTTGTCATATTGGTTTATTTCTTTTAACTTCTAGTTTTCATCCACCTGAATTTAGAAAAAAGGAAAAGCATTAAGGCTAGGGAAATTAACAGAAAATGGAAAACAACCAAGAAAGAGGAATCCCTACCATAAGGTTGTGTTTTATACAGAGAAGCTGCCACCACGTGCTTCCAACTAGCCCATCCGATTCAGAATGAGCGAGATTGTAACCTTATGCTTGGATATACCACTTTGGGCCTTTGTTTATTTCGTTTTTATTTATAATTTTACTGCTGGTGATTGTGAGGGAGATAAGTGAGCATATGATTTCATGCTTTAAAAAAAGAAAACATAACAATCGAACTAATAGGAAAACGTATTTGATTTCCAAAGTTTACTATTCATCATTAGATGATAGTTTTGATGACCTTGAGAGTCTCCTTGTGAAACTGCTTGGTGTCTTGGGTACTGCAAGCAAGCTGATGTTCATATTCATACGTTCTCATTTTCATCCTGTCCTTCCCCTGTCAGAGTGAAGTAGCTACTCTCCCAGGCATATTCCCCCTACAGCCACCTGGAAGGGAGCCAGCAATGTCATTATAGATGGCAGTGTGCCCAGACTGTCTTAAAAAAAAGCATCTCCTCTGCTACTAATTAAGTTTCAGGAAGGGTGATGCTCGCCTTTATATTAACAAGCATTTTGAAAGGCTGAGGGCAGATATGTAGAAGCAGTCTTCTTATTCCTAAGAGTTTCTGGTTAAATTTAATTGTCCTTTAGCATCCCCACTTCTAAGTTGGGAACACTATGTGCTGGATGATGGATGGTTTGGGCAGGGGAAAATACAAGTAGTATCTGCATGTTTGTATCCTATTCCGGGCCCCTGACTGGTTCTTTTGCTTTCTTCAGGGTTCTGTATATTGGCCTGGCTTGCAATACGGCTCGCTATATTTATATTTCCTATCTGGAAAATGCCTGGACTGTTCTTCCCATGGAGGTTCTTCAAGGTAAGCTAACAGCTGGAATTATAATTATTTTTCTACCTGACTGAACTATGACTATGTAAAAGATCTGTGGCCTTCAGCATCTGACTCTACAAAGGAAGGGTGGACCCACTGTTTTATCTGATTTTGAGGTGGTTGTTAAGGAAGAGGTGACATCAGTGGGGTTGGTTCTTCAGTTATTCTGAATTCTGTTCTGTGTTTGTTGAGCCAAACAAAGCTGGATTTGACCCACACCCTTGTGATTAAACAAAGGAACTCTGGGGTAAACTCTTATGTACAATTGTTAGGCATATACATCCAAAGGTGTTTTTAAATTTAATGGATTTCTCTTTTAAAGATTTTGGTGTTTTGTTTTTTGTAGGTTAAGTACATGTAATGAAAAAAAGTTGTCATAATTATTTTATACCTTTAGCTATTTTTGTTACATCTAGTGATTTATAACTAAAGCTCTAGCCAGGCTATTGTTTTCCCTTTAAATCTTTGCTCAAATATGCTGACTTGGAATTCTTCTATTTGCTTTGATGCACTGTTTTCCTTTAACATGTAACTTCAAAAAAATTCCTAGGAAGCTCTTTCCAAGTGGCTTAAGAACACTGAAAACTTAGATATCTATGTGATCTCATTGCCATGTTAGCACATATATTTCTAAACACATCCTGAGAACCCCTGGTTAGTAGCTTGGCTAAACCATTTGGTGATTGGCATTATGATTAAAATAAAGGTTCAGGACAAGGTCATTGGTACTGAGGTCTTCTGGGACAGCCCAGACTCCTACATCATTAATTACACTAAATAGTCTGTGTATTATATACACTAGCTTTATAGATTGCTATTATCATTTTCCCTCACCCTGAGGATGCAAATGCAGCACATCAACGTAATTTCTTGTTATAATATCTAAGACGAAAGACTCAACAATTATCCCTTCTTGTCAGTGGCCTGAGGTAACCTCTGAAAATGGTTTGCTATTCCCTTGACCCTGAAAACCCTACAAAATCATGCAAATCAACAGGTTCAAATCTTTGTGTTCACTTTAAAAACACTTGTGAAACTTCCCAGGCCATCAAGGGTATGCACATCAGAAAAGCCACCGAGTATCTGAAGGATGTCACTTTACAGAAGCAGTGTGCACCATTCCGTCATTGTAATGGTGAAGTTGGTAGGTATCCTCAGGTCAAACAGTGGCCCAAAATGAGTGCTGAATTTTTGCTGCACTGGCTTAAAAATGCAGAGAGTAATCCTGAATTTAAGGTTTAGATGTAGATTCTCTGATCATTGAACACATCTAGATGAAAAAAGCTCCCAAGATGTGCCACAGAGCTTACAGAGCTCATTGGTGGATTAATCCACGCATGAGCTCTCAGACCTGCCACATTGAGAGGATCCTTACAGAAAAGGAGTGGATTGTTCCTAAACCAGAAGAGGAGGTTGCACAGAAGAAAAAGATACCCCAGAAGGAACTAAAGAACTAAAAACTTACGGCCTGGGAGTAAATTCAGAATCAAGTAAATGCTAATAAAAGGAAAAGCAGGGAGAAAAAAAAAAGTTACACATCTGAAAAAATGCAAGCTCATTCATCAGATCCCATCATGGAAATGGGGTGGGGGAGGGAGCATACCCTAATTAAAAGGAAATATAATTTATAGTCACATTGTAGTTATAAAATTCAAATATATACACACTTTAAAGGTGCTTTTCTTAGGTCTGATGAAATGGTGTAATTGGTGAAAGGAGATTTTGTTTATAAATATGTAGAAAATGGAAATACGGTGTTATAATTAAGAAATTATTGCTTATAATAATGAGACCTCTGGAGAGTCTTGAGGTAGGACCCACATCTCAGCATTATGACATTTTAGAATAACGAGACACTAAACATGAACTGCAGGAAAGAATTGTGCAATAACAAGGTATATGCAACACAGTTCCTAGGCTTTTTCGCCTCTAGTTCCTATTCTGTTCTCTGAGGCAGTATCCTTGCCTGACTTAACTGCTTTATTTATTGGTATAACTGCCACAGTATGCAGACTCTATAAAAATAACAAATACACTGGAATGCCTACAAAGAGGAAAGTATATTATAATAATATATGCCTATTTTTTTGTTCAAATATGAATTGCATGAAAATGGACAGTTTTCATAAGTGACTCAAGAAAAAAATAAAGGAGAGAAGCTTTTAATGAAATAGTTAAAGGAACAACAGAAGAATTTTATAGGAGGGAAAAAAAATGCTGTTGTCAATCAAAAAGCTATTGAAAAGAAAAAATATATATTAAGTAGGTACTAAGAGTTAAGCATCATGCTGCGTCCTGGGAATGAAATTTAAAAAAAAAAGCATATTAACTTAGGCCCCCAGGTCTCACCATCTGTTCCAGAAGCCAGATATGTAAACACATCATTACTGTACAGTGTGTTACATGGAATCAGAAAATGTGCCAGGTAACAGAGAAGGAGCTCTGTGGAAGGAATGATTAGCTTTGTGGAGCAGGGAGTGGGAGGCTGAAGATGTTACTGAAAGATTCCCCAAGGAAATCTTGTACAGGCTAGATTTTGAAGGGTGAACAGAACCCACCAGGTGGCCTAAAGGCAAAAGGCATTTTGGCAAAGAGAAGAGCCAAGAGCCCTGTGCCAAAGCTCAGAAGTGAGAAGCAGAATAGCGTCTTCAGGGAATCTGCGGTATGCCGTGGCCAGGGCTCATTTTATCTCCTTTTTTGTATGTATCATTCCAAGCTGCGATCCAGGACAGAGTTTTATAATACCTATGTGTACCTCAGGGCATCATCGCATGATTTAGGAAGTTGGCCATGTACTGACTCTAAACAGAAACGCCTCTGCCTGTGGCAGGCTATAATTTATACTTCCACTCATCATTTTATTCTCCCCTGTGCCAGTAGAAACCCACTTACTGATCTGAAGCAAGTAGAAAGGGGGATCTATAAAAACAGTCTCCTTGGCTAATAGAGGGCTCTGTGACTCGTTCCACAGAGCTCTTTGTGTCTAAAACTGGAGGAGATGGTTTCATTCCCTGGCAGAAGTGCTGAGTATTTTGGCTGTATAACAAAAACAAAATCCCTTGCCTTTGTTTGACCCATGCCTGTCCTACAGAAAACAGTAAATCATCCATGTGAAATTAATCTCTTGTCACAGGAACATAATTTGGCCTGAAAAGGTTTGTTTTGCCAGTCTGGATCCTTCCACCTTTATGAACTTATCCAAATGATTTTAAAGTCCCTGTGCTTCAGGCAGCTCTACTTACAACACAGTAAAGAAATGATGACAAAGCACCAAGTGATTTAATTACAGTATGATAGACGCCCCTTAGTCCCTTGACTGGAATTGTTACCTGATGACGTGGGGCTGACATCACTAATGATCTTGACAGTCCAGACGCTGAAGAGTCAGCACTTCCATTCTTTGATTTTTCAACCAGTTTCACACAAGAGGGTCTATCTCATCTCTCCATCCTATCACCCCTTGCCTCACCCCCAAACGCTATGAGAACTGGTACCACCTAGTGGGCAACTGAAGGGGAGGCAGGGAGGGATGTACTTTTTTCCATATCTCCTGCTGCCAGTCTCTTTCCCTTTTGTGTTGCATGTGACTGAGCAGGAAGATTCCATGTTATCCTTTATTCTTTGAAGTTCTTGCTCATCATCACTATTAGACTCCTCAGGCCCTGTTGGTAATAATTTACAGATGGGAGGGGGGATTAGGCAAATTTTCTTCTCTAGGAAGGAGGCTATGCAGGTAAGGTGTGCACTTGGGGATCAGGGTAAGACTGTTGGATGCTGTAGGGAATTGTGAGGATGTTTCTTACCTAGGATCTTTTTCACATTTAGTAGCCAATATTCTTTTGCGATCTTATTCAGTAAGCAGTGCAGCTACCATTTGCAGCAAATACATTGTTCTGTAGGCAACTGGTGGCACCATATAAAGAAGCAGGAATGACCGTAAGGAGCCTGTAGTTTATTTTAAAAAGAGACAGTGGGGCTCAGTGCCTAAAAGCATTGCTGGGTGGAGTGGAGGGGGTGGGACAGTTTATGTTTATTTCTCAAGATCTCATTTTTTAAAAACCCATAGGAATTTTCTCCTTTACTTTTGTACAAGAAGCATTGAAACATTCCTGATTGTGGTCAGGAGGATACACTTTTGATCAAAATCAAGCTCAAATTTCTTATGCGCCTTCCTGTGTCAGTATCAGTTGTGAACCCTTACTAGACTTTGAGATGACTGTGATCAAAATTATTCTTGCTATTAAAATGTACTTAAGGAGAGCAAGGCCAGCCTGGGGCTGCTGTAACTAAAGAGGTCCTTTTGAGGTATTTGAATTAATGACTCAAGTACTGAAGTGTGAAAAATGTGGCCTGTGTCAGATCTTTCTCAGCAGGATGCTTGATCAGTGGGAGCTGGGTTAAGATTCTAATGAAAGATAGTTTATTAATATCACCAGTAGGAGGGCTTGAACTGACATTTATGAAGCTTGCTCTCTTATTTAGTATGCCTATTCAGCTGAGTAAGACATGTTTTTATTAGTCTTATATCTGGAAAAACATGGAGAAATTGTGAAATGATTAGAACGATGCCCTTATCTGACAGTTGAAATTCTAGACATGATTCCAGTCTGTTACCATCCATACTGGAAATTTTCTGTCTGACTTAATCCTTGAAATACAAGGAGCTTACCACATGAATACAAAAAATAGACAAATGGTCTAAGTTAAGCATTTGAACTAACAAATTGTCATATGAAAGTCATTGGTGTTACTGCTGAAATTAATTTTTAATTGGAGTTGTCTATGAATTGTAACAGAGCAATTTTATTCTTTGTCACTCCCATTCTAAATTACTAAAAGTTCTCACATAACCTTTTTGTCAAATAAAGATTATTTTGTCCATTTAGAACTTATTTGAAATGTCTTCTGCTCCAAGAACCCTTTTCTGGTAATTGCGCCCTGCATTTAGTTCTTCCTTCTCAGAATTGTTCTCAAGCTTATGGACTGTGTCACATAGTTTAGCGCTTAATTGCTACCCAACTATTTTACAAATACTACTAGTTTCATTTCTGGACTTAAAAAGTTTTAACTCTTAAATGCAAAGACCATACCTTTTACTTTTTGAATTCTCCAAGAGATATGCACATAGAAAGATTTACTGTAAATGTTGCCTGATTGATTTTACAGTCTTCTGAAAAAGGTACTGTAGTCAATATTATCTTTTTTAACTATTTTTTATTGTATAGTTGGTATTTTTAATTTTTAAAGTTCTTTAGTGATACAGAGAGTTCTATTTCAAAAACTGATAAATATGTGAAGAAAATCTGAAAGCTAAATTTAAAGGCTGACCCTTTAATATGATAGCTTTTTCCTGATACCACCCTACCATCCATTGTACATCTGTGAAAACATCAGTGTATTTTAATTATTTACTTATGCTCCTACTTCTTTCTATAATTCTACTCAATTATTTGAGGCAGCTTAAACCAAAATGTGCAGTAATCTGGAAACCATAAAGTGCTTAGGCTTGAATTTTTTTTAATTATATTTTATTGATTATGCTATTACAGCAGTCCTGATTTTTCCCCCATGCCCCTTTCTACCCAGCACCCCCACTCCCCTAGGCAATCCCCCCACCATTGTTCATGTCCATGAAGATGGGTCATGAGTAGGTTCCTTAGCTACTCCATTTTCTATACTGTACTTTACATCCCCATGGCTATTCTGTAACTACCTATTTGTACTTCTTAATCCCCTCACCTCTCATCCATTCTCCCCATCCCATCTGGCAACCATCAAAATGCTCCCTGTATCCATGATTCTGTCTCGGTTCTTGTTTGCTTAGTTTGTTTTTTTAGATTCAGTTGTTCCTAGATATGTATTTATTGCCATTTTATTATTCATAGTTTTGATTTTTTTTTTCTTAAATAAGTCCCTTTAACATTTCATAGAATAATCTGGTGGTGATGAACTCTTTTAGTTTTTTTCTTGGCTGAGAAGCTCTTTATCTGCCCTTCAGTTCTAAATTATAGCTTTGCTAGGTAGAGCAATCTTGGCTGTAGGTCCTTGCTTTTCATGACTTTGACTATCTCTTGCCAATCCCTTCTAGCCTGCAAAGTTTCTTTTGAGAAATCGGCTGACAGTCTTATTTGAATTCTCCTGTAGGTTAACTAACTGCTATTTCTTGTTGCTTTTAAGATACTCTCTTTATCTTTAACCTTTAGCACCTTAATTATGATGGGTCTTGGAGTGGGCCTCTTTGGATCCAGTTGTTTGGGACTTTGTGCTTCCTGGACTTGCATGTCTACTTCCTTCACCTAATTAGGGAAGTTTTCTTTCATTATTTTTTCAAATACATTTCCAGTTTCTTGTTCTTTCTCTTCTCCTTCTGTGTGTGAATGTTGGAATCCTTTCTCCTTCTCATCTCCCTATGATGTGAATGTTGGAATGCTTGAAGTTGTCCCAGCGGCTGCTTACACTATCCTCATTTTGTTTTGTTTTGTTTTTTTTCTTCCTGTTCTGAGTGGTTGTTTTTTGCTTCCTTGTGTTCCAAATCACTTATTTGATTCTTGGCTTTATCCACTCTACTATTATTTCCCTATAAATTGTTCTTTATTTTGATTAGTGTACCCTTCATTTCTGACTAGATCTTTTTATGCTGTTGAGGTCCTCACTAAGTTCTTTGAGCATCCTTATAGCCAGTTTTTTGAACTCTGCATCTGATAGATTGTTTATCTCCATTTTGTTTAGCTCTTTTTCTGGAGTTTTTCTCAGTTCTTTCATTTGGCAGTGTTTCTTTGTATCCTCATTTTGGCAGTCTCCATGTGTTTGTTTCTATATATTAGGTAGAGCTGCTATAACTCCCTGTCTTGTTAGTGTGGCCTAATGTCACAGGTATCCTACAGAGCCCAGTGGCATAGCCTCCCATGTCACCCAAGCTGGGTACTCAAGGTGCACCCTTCAAGTGGGCTGAGTGTACCCTCTTGTAGTTGAGCTTTGGTTGCTCTTGGTAGATCTGTGGGGGGGCTTTACCCAGGCCGGTCAGCTGCAAGGACTGGCTGTGACCACTGACCACCAGCCTCCACCCTCTGTGGAGGATCAGCTGTGTGGGGGCAGGGCGATGTTGCTCCAACGTGGTAACTGTCCACTGGGGTTTCCCAGGTAGTGCAGGCCAAGGTCAGCCCCAACCTGTATTTTGTCCATGGCCACCCTGTCTGAGCTACAAAACAATCTGAGAAGGCTGCTACTCGTGCTGGGCTTGGAGATTCTCATGTGAAGCCAAGCTGTGAATCAAGGTTGGCTGCTGCTAGTGCCAGGCCTGAGGCCACTTAGCAAGAGGTACAGGGGCTGGGGGCTCACTGAAGCTGGCTGTTGCTTGTTTGAGAGGATTTAGGGAGTTACAAAGCATGAGCCAAGACCAGCCATTCATATGGAAAAGCAGCTTGGGTGGACCAATAAGTTGGGTGGGACTGAGTCTCTGGGGATCTCCAAGGTGGGGACAGACAGTGTTAGCCAGGTTCATGGAGTCTCAGTTATGACACCAGCCTGCCAGCCCTCTGGCTCTATGTGGGAGGGTTCAGGAAAGGGACATTGGCTTCTCCCTGCCTTTCTATCTGGGAGAAAGCTGTCCCCTAACTGCTGCCTTGATGCCAGACACTTCAATTCCTCCTGGTATGCCACTGATGCCTTTGAAGCTGCTACCCCAGTGCTGGAGCTCAGATGGAATGAGTCTGAGTGAGTCCCTTGTGTGGGTTCTTTAAGGGGAACTGCTTGGGACTCCAGAAGTTTCTTCCACCAACTCGATCCCCGCTGGCTTTTGCAGCCAGGAGTTGTGGGGACTTATCTTCTGGCACTGGAACCCTGGGCTGGGGGGCTTAGTGTGGGGCTGGGACTCCTTGCTCCTGCGATATCCCTGAATTTTTATCTACTGCACGTGGATGTGGGACCAGCCTCTTCCACGTCTCTGCCCCTCCTACCCGTCTGGAAGGATGTGGTTTCTTTAATTCTGTAGTTTTCAGAGTTCCATTCAACTTGATTTCTGGCGGTTCTGAGTGATGTTTGTTCTCTATTTTAGTTGTAATTCTGATTTGGTTTTGCAAGGAAGTGAGTCGCCATCGTGACTAGACGTGAATTAGATTATTTGTATTCTTCCCAACCTAAAAGCTCTGTGTCTTTGGGAAAATGCTTAATCTATCTAAACCTCAGACTCTTGTGCTATAGAATAGACTGATATGAGTATTAAATAAACTAACCTATGCAAAGTACTTAGCACATTACCAGGCATGTAGTTAGCCGTCAATAAATATTAAATAATATAAAATAACAAAAGAAATATAAAAAATTATAAATAAAAATCAGTACAGGGGGAATATATGGTGGAGAAAAGTAGATTTGCAGTTGTTTGTATGGAAAATATGCAATAATCAATAATAAAAGAATAAACTCTATTTCACATACAGCTGTTTGCCCCACCCTGTATAATTTAGTAGATTCTCTTCTAACAGGTTAAATTGCAATTACTCATTAAAAGCCTGGCCATAAATGACTAGTCAGTGCACACTATCATTAAAGTTAACATTGCCATGTTATCATTGGGGTGATAAAGTTATCATTGGGGAAGTGAAATTTTTACTGGCTTTGATATAAAATCACTTCTCATATGTCGCTTCATATGGGGAAATACTGAGCATGAAATCTTAGTGTTGTCAAGTCTTGACAGTAAACACAGTCAATTTTGGGGTGGGAGTCTCCTAAAACCTGCTTTAATACATGCCAAGGGCGTAATGCCAGTGTGTAAAATTCATGAGGGCCCCAACACATTGTTGTTACCAGTTACAGAATTTTTTAAAGTTTTTTTCTTTCTTTCTTTTTTTTTTTTTAACATCTTGCAAGGTGAAGCTTATGGAAGCTTTATTTCCTCTGTCAACTTTTACTCATACATGAGATTTGGACATTTTCTCCAGTCTCACCCAGGGTACCTCTTATCCACAAATGCTTTCATTCTCATATCCCAACATATAGACCACCCCTTAGTTTCAACATCCTTTTGCTCAGCTGTCATTACATGTCAGACCTTGTGGTAGGTGCTGGATATTTTTGCTCTCCTCAAGGAGCTCAGTCTGCTCCTCTTTCAGGTAAATCCTGCCGCCTTTAACTCACCCGACTATAAACTCCATGGTGGTTAGGGATGTGTTTTGTGTATTGTCATATTCTCAGAGCGGAGCAGGGGCTCTGGCCCATAGTCCGTATGTTCAATAAGGGCTGATGAATGAATGCAGAGAAGATTCTTACAGTGCTGTGCATTGGTGGATGCTGAAATAGAACAATAATTGTTGCATGTCTTTTATAAAGTCTCTTCCACGTGACACACAGAAGGTTCATTTGTGCAGCTGCTACTAAGTCTATTGCTCTTTGTAGGATCCTCTGCTATTTTGAAAATGGCCATTGCTATTGGCGGCTCTGACTTTGGCAGAGATATTGGCTTGCTGTTCACCTGCTGTTTCCTCTTCTTCATGGACACACACACACACACACACCCACCTAGATTCTATTTCCTAGTCTCCATTACAATTAGGTATGACCAATTCTGCAGAAATGGAATGTGAGAAGAAATGATGTGTGTCACTTCTAAACCTAGCCCATAAAAGTTTCCGCGTGCCATCTCCTCCTCCCTCCTCTGCCAGGGTAGCCAAGTATGAGACAGGGCAGAGTCTCTGCAGCTGGGTCCCTGAATGGCCGTAACGCGGAGAGCTGCTACAGATGCTGTCCCCTGGCCATTTCACTTTATATGAGCAAGAAA
Organism: Pteronotus mesoamericanus; assembly: GCF_021234165.1. Taxonomy (NCBI): domain Eukaryota; kingdom Metazoa; phylum Chordata; class Mammalia; order Chiroptera; family Mormoopidae; genus Pteronotus; species Pteronotus mesoamericanus. The sequence continues at coordinate 47,098,591 of NW_026555325.1, forward strand.
ACATCCAACATGTTATCCTCAGCTTTTTTGTTTTTATTCCAGCATTTGAGAGGTACACTGAACTAACTGAAATACATGACTTGGTCCCTCAGTGGAAAGGGGTTGTCACAGTTGATTTAGGGTACTAACGCTCAGGGGGTGCTTACATTTGTTCAGCGAGCTCAAGCCAGTGGCAGAAGGAAAACAAAATAAAACAGAAAAGTCTAGTTCGCCAATATTTTGTCAGTTTTCACCCTGCCCAGACATTATGATGTGATTTCCCCAAGCCAAGCAGAATTTTACAAAGATCAACTGTCCACTCGGGAATAAAGGATTTTTTTTTTCCTGCTTATATATGCCAGGAATTACAATAGAGTCTTCTTGTGGGCCAAGACTAAAGAATCTTGAAATTCATGTTGCAGAATCAGATGTCAATGTTGAATATTATAAGGTGAAGAGTTAACTTGGGGGCATATAGAAAATTTGATAATATGTATAGTGTAAACTCTTTTGGGAAGGAAAGAAGGTAGTAAGAATATACATTTTCTAAAATAGCTTGTTGGGCATGTTTGATGTTATCAACAAAACTTCTCAAACTACTGTATTTTGCCATGTATAGTGAGTACTGTTTTGCCCAAATTTTGAAGGAAAAATAAGGATGCACATTAAATATGGGGAGTACCTGAAATATCTTGTATCTGTCTTGTGTTTTATAATTGTTACATAAAATTTCTTGTACCATAATATGTTCAAACACAAATGCTAAAATTCCTTTATAATACAAAGAACAAGTATCTAAATATCAATAAATATAAAATTGAATTAAAAATTAAAATGAAAGATTTTTTTCCTGAAAGTTTGGACCAACAATGTGCTGTGTCCACATTACACACAGCAAAGTACGGGAAGGTGGTTACATTTACTATAGAATATTTGCAGTAGTTGTTTTAAGGATTTATAGTGTACTTAAGCATTGAAGTTCTACTTAAGACACCTTGGGTTCATATATTGTTCCACTACCCTGTGGTCTTGTATGGCTTTGGACGAGGGACTTTCATCTCTCTGGGCTTTAGTTTCCGTGTTGGAAAATGAAGGGAAAAAATAGTACCTGTTACTGGGAGGAATAAATGGGAAAATCTGTGTAAAAACACAGTACCATTCCTGTTAGAGTAAGCTGCTGCAATATTATTGAGAAAAAAATTTATGTTAATCGTAATTATTTCTAATGGTTCTAGGTTATTCAAATGTTAGTATGTCCCCAAATAGTTATGGTCTCAGTAGTAGGTGGTTTCTGTTAGATGCAGAAGATAATCTTGAGAAACCCCAGTAAAGGTGAGGAAGGACTGTGACCTTAAGTTTCTGTGACCTGAGAGGCTGTTTGTGTGACCTATGTGGTCTTTGAGAGTCATTCACTGTCAGCTAACATACAATGTTGAACTGCCACTCAAACATATCTATAAAGTACCTATGATATGAGTCGGTATTGAATTACCCACAAACATCAGCAGCTTTGTGACAAGTAGTCAGGGTGACCATATTGCATGGAGAGTCTATTTGTGTTCTTTTGTTACTGTTATTGGTGGTGGTGGTGTAACATCTTTTTATTCTTACTCTTTGAGCCTTTTATTCTTACTGTGTGATCCACCAACTTATTTCATACTACAAGTTTTAAAAAAGTTGTTGCTCTAGTGTAAACACGTTTACCCGTGCCATTGAATAAATTTGCCCATTTATTTCATCAAATGGAGAATAATCATGTACTACTTTTTCACAGTTCTCTAAGAAAAAGTAAAGAAAGTAGAAGCATTTTCTTTTCTCAGCTTGTGATATATTTTACCCCCAAAATTTTAGAAGAAAGTTGTTTTAGGCAGCACAATTGTCAAGATTTCCTTTCTTGTCTTACAAATATGTAAAATGGTGGAGGACTTTTAGATTTCTAGATTGCTTTTTTATTTTAAAATTAGAGAATCAGAACATGACTATAGTAAAAATATTGGCAAGATTTTCAGATTAATAATATGGTTACTAGAAGATTGTATAATCAAATTTAAGAACAAGAACCAAAATTCTACAATTATCTTTGTGTACAAAGGTGATGTTAACAACCCAGTCTCCTCTTGTGGACTGTTTAGTTCTGCTAGTTTCTTTTCATGGAAATGATGTGGGTTCTTCCATTTACATGATATTTTGAAACAAGACATGTCAGAGAAGCCAGTTTGAATTCTACACCTGCCTTGGAAAATGCTGGAGCATACAGGCAGAGGGGCTTTCATTCTTCTGCTTTTAGTACCAGAGAAAATATTTTTACGGTATGCTTTACTATTTTTTCTCTTCAGTTAATGCCCTGAGCTGCTTTACAGAATGTAGGTCCAATTATCGAATCATGTCTCAAAAAGCTATAAGGAAACTCTAACAATCTAACTATAGGGAATCTTTTATATCTGCCACTTAATGCCAATCAACAAATTCTAAGAACAGTTTAAAAGCATCCTGACTTAAGTCATCCTGGTGGAAAGGCTTCAATTATCTTAGAAGACTCAAAGTTTTGGAAAACCCTTAGAATAAAAAAGAAAAGAAAAGAAAAGGAAGCCCTATTATTGGAAGATTGTGTGTGCCCAACCCCTCACATTTAAGAGAATCAACTGCTAAAATTATATTTGATCTAGAATTATAGCAAAAATATATCTGTTACTGCTTTGGTTGCATAAATACATAGGCCCGTCTTCCTCTACTTGCAAATCCTGCAATTGATTGCTCAGACATAGACACAATAAATTTGGTAGCACCATTAAAATTTATTTACAGCCATGTGATATAGTCTTAGGTTTTTGATGATTCATCTTTTAAGAAATTATTTCCAAAGGGAACCCTAGTATAATGTTAGTGGGAATGCAGACTGGTGCAGCCACTGTGGAAAACAGTTTGGAATTTCCTCAAAAAGCTAAAAATGGAACTGCCTTTTGACCCAGTGATTCCACTGCTGGGATTATACCCTAAGAATCCCAAAACACCAATTCAAAGGAACCTATGCACCCCAATGTTCATAGTAGCACAATTTACAATAGCCAAGTGTTGGAAGCAACCTACTAAATGAGTGGGTGAAAAAACGATGGTACATTTACACTGTGGAATACTACGCAGCAGAAGGAAAGCAACTCCTACCCTTTGCAACAGCATGGATGGAACTGTAGAGCATTATGCTAAGCGAAATAAGCCAGGGGGTGAAAGACAAATACCATGTGATCTCACCTATAAGTGGAACCTAATCAACAAAACAAGCAAGCAAGAAAAATATAACCAGCAGCATTGAAAGAAAAAACAAATCGACAGTAACCAGAGAGGAGGCGGGAGGGGGTGATGGGGAAGAAAAGGGGAAGGGTCAAGTCAAGAAACACGTATAAAGGACACATGGACAAAGCCACAGTGGGGAAGGATTGGGGGGGTGGGAGGTGGGGGTGGGTGGAGCAGGGGAAAGTGGTGGCGGGAAAATGGAGACAACTGTACTTGAACAATAAAAAAATTATTTACAAAACCTATTTTGGATGTTACTATTGAATCTAACTTAATTTTGAATAAACTAATTTTATTCCTTGGAATATTTTTTAGTTTTTTCCTTAGTAATGTTAATGGAAAATATGTGTATCTGGAAAGAAATGGTGTTAACAGCATCTTTAATAATACATTTAATAATCCTACTGTGTCAACTTTATAATTAAGATTCTATGCAGGCATTACTCAGTTCTGAGAAAGCCAACATTACCTAAGGTACTGAAATTGTTTAACCAGATAAAGCAAGTATTTTATTTGACTTACATGGAAATTAAATTAGTGTGCATACTACTTCTAATCATCTAGTCTATATTTTCAGTTAAAAAATAACCTAGTTAAAATTACAGAATTATATATAAACCTAAGAAAAACGATTTTGATGTTTTTCTGTTAACTATATGGCACATAGTCTAATGTTACCAGTAAAAAGTATTTATTCCATTATGGATGTACTTAAGATCATCCCTGGAAATCTGATTGTATCCCATTGTTTTTACCTTGTTGGGTGCTGGATATATTTGTATTCTTATATTCTTGAGCTTTGTTGTGGGACACAGCTAAGTTACTTGGAAATAGTGTGATCCTTTAGGGTCTTGCTTCTAAAGATTACTTAGGTGGAACCAGAGCAGTGTTTAGACTGGGGCTGATTCTTTCATAATACTAATGCAAGATGTTTTGAGTACTCTACCAATCCCAGGAGTCGAGTTTTTCCGGTTTGGCTAGTGAAACCAGTATGCTTCTGTCCATGTGTGGGTTCTGAGTACTGTTTCTGTAATGCTTTCTGGTGGTTCCTTCCCCGGCTTTGCAGTTTCTACACATAAGTTTACTGATCAGTGCGCTGCAGGTGGAGGAAAACCACCTGCAGGCTTCTGGAGTTTCTCGCTGTGAAGCTCTCTCCTCTCTGGCACTTTCCCCTGGAACCCCAGCTGCCTTGCTCTCCCTCAGACTGGAAGCTCTTTCTCCTCAACCCAGTGGTTCCCCCTCTGCGCCCTGAAGCCTTCAAACTCTTAACCAGACAGTAAACGGGGGCTCCTCATATTTTCCCCTTCGCTCAGAGTTTACTGTCCCTGTGGCTGATGTCCAGTATCTTGGGAACTATTACTTCATATATTTTGTCCAGGTTTTGGTTGTTTCACGAAGAAGGGTCAATCCAATCCCTGTTAATTACATTTTGGCCAGAAGCGGACTAATGTTAGATTAAATCTTAAATTTATATTAATCTTTTAGTTTAATTTTCTAAAATATAGGTTAAAAGTGTCTGATAATATTATCTCCAAATGAGATTATTTTTCAGGGAGCAAGTCAATGACTTAGTCTAGGCAGAACCAGATGATTTCTTAATCCCTTCCATTTATAAAAACCTGTCATGTCATTAACTTTTTATTACATTTAAAGCAGTGCTGTAATAAAGATCTAAACTGAGATAATGTGCAGGTGCTGTACATTAAAATAACAACCAATTTTTTTTTCCACCAATTATCTTTCTCCCTGCTCCCTCCCCACAACTGGTGAAGATATAATGAAACTGGTAATGAGTCATTGTAAATGGTCTCTACACTCTTTAGGAAAACAAATTGGAACTGTTCGTTAAAAGGCATAAAAATTGTTATATCTTTGAATAAATAACCCCACTTGTAGAATTATAGCCAATGTAAATAATATGAAATATGTACAGAGCTGTATCTCCAACAATGTTAATCATGGTGCTAATTATAATGAAAAAATTGGAAATAATTTTAATGTCAATATAAGGGCCCAATAAGGGGTTAATACCCAAAATATATAAAGAACTCCTACAACTTAACAGCAAAAAGAAAAAGAAAAACAGGAGGCGGTAAAAGGGGGGATAAATGGTGATGGATGGATACTTGTCTTGGGGTGGTGAACACACAATACAGTGCACAGATGATGTGTTGTAGAAATGTGCACCTGAAACCTGTACACTTTGGTTAACTAGTGTCACCACAATAAATTCGGTAAAAAGGAAAAAGTCCAAAACTCTAAAAGCAATCCAATGACCCAGTTAAAAAATGGGGAAAGGATGTGAACAGACATTTTTGTCAAAGAGGATATACAAATGGCCAACAAACACAAAAATAAAAAAGTAACATATGCTCATCCACCTCACCAGTCATTAGGGAATGCAAAACAAAACCACAATGAGATATTCTTTATACCCACTAGGATTGCTATTATGAGAAACACAAAAATAACAAGTGTTAGTGAGGATGTGGAGAAATTGGGACTCTTGTGCATTTCTGGTGGGAATGTAAAATGGTGCATTTACTGTGTAAAACAGGCAGTTCCTCAAAGTTTTAAATATATTACTACCCATATGACCTAGTAATTCCACTTCTAGGTATACACCCAAAGGAACTGACAGCAGGGACCCAGATACTTCACAGCAATGTACATAGCAATAGGATTTGCAGTAGTAGCCAGAAGTTGGAAACAACCCAAATGCCTATCAACAGATGAACGAGTTAAAAAAAATGTGTTTTCCATATACAATGGAATATTAGCCTTAAAGAGAAAGGAAATTCAGACACATACTACAGCCTGGGTGAACTCTGAAGACTTATTATGCTAGGTGAAATAAGCCAGACACAAGAGGACAAATAGTACATTGTTCCACTAATGAGTTCCACCTAGAGTATTCAAATTCACAGGCAGGAGGCGGTTCCTAAGGCCGAGGAAAGTTAACATAATGGACACAGAGTTTCAGTTTGGGATATTAAAAAACAGTTGTGGAAATGGGTGGTGGTGGTTGCACAACATTCTGAATGTACTTAACATGAACTATATACTTAAAAATGGTTAAAATGGTAAATTTTGTTATGTATAAATAAGTAGAATACGTATTTTATAGATAAATGTGTATATATATTGATTTTATATATATAATGAACAATTCGTATTTAAAAAAAGAATGACACGAGGAGTGCTGCTCAGACGGCCCGCCCTGCCCTTCTCCCTCTCCAGGAGTGACCCACGCGGCCATCTGGGCGGCCTGCATTTCCTATCTCAGTGCAGCGGTTCCCCCCGAGCTGAGGACGTCTGCGCAGGGCATCCTGCAGGGCCTTCACCTGGGTTTGGGGAGAGGCTGCGGTGCCATGATTGGAGGCGTGTTAGTCAATTATTTTGGTAAGACTGGCTTTTTCTTTTTCCCTTCTTTGACAAAAACTTAATGATTTTTCAGCCACACCTCAATAAACAGTCCAATTATTACTGAAGATTTCCAGTAGTCATATTCTCTTTCTCGCTTTCATGGTAGTCATAATTTTTAAGCAGAGCGCTGATGTTGTTAAGATGATTAGAACTAGCCTGTAACCATGCACACTTCTCTGACAAACAGCTTAATGAGATGCTACACAGATACCTCAAAGGAGCCAAGCAAATGAATAAGCTCATATACTGTTGGTTTGAAGGAAATGACCCTAAGCCTACTGATAATGATGTTAGAGGAAAGAAAATTCGTCACTGTTATTCCATTATGAGATTCTGAACCAGAAAAAACTAACAGTATGCTGGCTTTGGTAATGTCACTACATCTATGGCAATACAGTCTGTCTGCCCTGGCAGACCTCCCTTATTGGAAATACAGGGGCTGGGGTGGAGAGATTATTCTGCTCTAGGATCTTAACTGCTCAGTTATCTATGGAAGGTGGGCCCAGGAGTGTCTGAATTTATAGCACTATTTGAGCTCCAGCTACAGATTAATAGGGCTGTTTTAAGAGTTGGATAAATGGTCTTTATGAAGAAGAAAGCACCACTGAATTTTATGGTAAAAGGTGCTCAGAGACAGTTGTTTATAAATGCAGTTTTACAATTTGACCAATGACAGACGCAATAGCAGCACCTGGGTCTCCTGACACCTACCTGGACCTGTATGTTTTCCACTGTATGAGGCGAATGGCCATTTGCCATTCTCTGATTCATCCCAAACACTGCCGCCTTTGTCCTGAACTTTAGAACACGGACAGGTTTGGATGAGGGCTATGTGCATGTCCTGAAATTACTCTGCGGAGTGTTCTCTGTGTTTTCACAGGGGCTGCTGCAACCTTCCGAGGAATTGGCATGGCCTGCTTGGTGATCCTCCTGCTCTTTGCCCTGATCCAGTGGCTGGCAGTGCCAGATGAGGAAGAAGGTAGATATGTCCATTCTTCTTAGTGGTTCTAAAGGTTGAAGCCAAGGGGAATTCTACACACACCCCTCAGACCCAGAGGTGGTAAGAGTATACAGGCTAGATTTGGTTAGATTTTCTCAGTGGTGTATCAGTGGGCTCCTCTGTACCATTGCTGGAGAGAAGCTATCTACTCTGTTGAGAAGAATATTGGTCATTTTAAGTAGCTTGGGATATTATTGATTTTGTTTTGGTTTATTGGAAGTATTGGTTTTTTATTTCTCTAATATTCTAAAGGGATTTAAAATTTAAATCAAATAGATATAAGGCTATACAATAATATTCCTACTAGGGACAGGTAGTGATATTAATCTCTATAATATAACCTTCCTTTGGAAAAAAATGTCTAAACATTAACTTTGAAGTTTTCCTTCAAATAGGCATGACCTTCATTGAAGTTGTTATACATAAAGACATTTATATCAACTAAAATGCTTAGATGAGAACAAACTTTCAAGGTTTTTTAATCAACTTTTTTTTTTTTTAAATGAAGAAGGCCAACCAATAGAATGGAAATATTCCTGCCAAGCGCCTAGGTCCTAGAACAGGGCTCATCTTTTGTGTCCTATCCTTAGAGCGGCAATTGCCTCAAGTACTTCTGAAGTGCTTCTGTTAGAAAAACTGGCTTGTTACAGAAACTCTAGAGTCAGATTTTAGTTTTAACAAGTTATTAAGAAAGAAAGATTAATACTAGTTTTTCTCACTCTTGTTCTTTTATAATCTTAACTGGATCATATCTCTTAAAAAGCCTCTATCTCCATGCCTTTAATATGGCATTGGCCAAAAAGTCCGTATTTTTTTTTCTGTAAAATAAAAGACACATTTTTCTTTTTCACCATAACTTTATTGATTTGAACATTTTAAGTATGTCAGCTATCTCCCATTGGTAGAACATTGAGTGTTCTCAGTTAATGTCTTTATAATGATTTTATTGCTATCAAATTCAACTGGTCTATCCAACCGTGGAGCATTGTCTAGCAACAAGTTTCTAGCACGAAACTTCACAAACCACTTTTGATATGTTTGATCAGTCACAGCACCTTCTCCATATACTGCTCAAATCTTTTTTTTCATTTTGGTTGCATTTTTACCTTTCCTGAAATAGTAAAGCATAATATGCCAAAAATGTTCTATTCCCACTCAATAAAGCTACACAAAAATTCACCAATTTTGATAAGTTGTTTAAGTGCATGCTGATATGACAGCTGTTACAATACAATCTAACAAAATTGTTCTGAATGAAGTTAAAGATAACTAAGCACTGCTGGCCTTCTTAAGGGGAAAACCAAATGAACTTTTTGGCCAACCCAATAAAAGGCCAATAAAAAAAGCTATATGTGGCTTTTTCTGTTTTGATGCTTATCTTTTATGATCTCACCTATAAGTGGAATCTATGCAACAAAATAAACCACAGGCACGGAAACATGGAGCAGACTGGAAGTGACTAGAGAGGATGGGGAAGGAGGACAATGGTGGAAAGAAGGGGAAGGGACTGGACAAAGAACATGTATGAATGACCCATGGACATGGACAGCAGAGTGGGAATTGACTGTGGGAGTTGGGGGCGGGGGTGGGATGGGTGGAGGAGGGCAAAGGGAGAAAAATTGAGACAACTGTAATAGAATAAACATGATGAAGAAAAATCTCAATCCTGTAAACGGGCCTAAGGCACCATTCACTACAACCTGTGCCCCACTGATGTTATGTCTAAGTTAAATGAACACTACATTTCATAAACAAATAGAAATTCTTGTCTATTAAGGCCTATAAGGAGACCCTGCAAGATAAACTTCATGTTCATTTGCTCAGTACTTGTACCAAGTAAAGAAGAAGCCCTTACACAGCAATTAAAATGTTGCCAAACACACTAGAATGGGCCTATCTGCTTATTTATATTTATGTTTAACTACGTAGAAAACTCTCAGAAATGATTTAAACATCTCTCTCCAGAGAAGACAATGTTGGCAGAAAGGATTCCTGTTCCATCAAGTCCTGTTCCCATAGCAACCATCGACTTGGTACAGCAACAGACAGAAGATGTCATGCCACGCATTGAGCCTAGACTTCCACCCAAGAAAACCAAGCATCAGGAAGAACAGGAGGATGTGAACAAGCCAGCCTGGGGAGTCAGCTCCTCTCCCTGGGTAACCTTTGTCTACGCACTCTACCAAATTAAAGAGATGATACAGCTAACAAGAGACAACCGTGCTTCTGAGATACAACCGCTACAGGTAAAATTTCTACCTTAAGTGGGCTCAGACTTCACTATTCAGTTGTTCATTCACAAGATTATGGAAGGTCTGGTAGGGGAAACAGACATGCAGACAAATTTCAATATTCTGTGACAAGTGCATTGTAGAGGGTGTATGCAAGCTCCCACATAGGGAAAACCCTGCCTTGAGTTCAGGAAGTCTTCACAGAGAAGACAGTGCTTCTTGAAAGAAAGAAAATAAATCTGATTTTGTATATTTCTTTAAATTTTCAATATTGGTGGATACCAGCTGCAGTGAGGATATATGTCTCTTGCTTTGGGGGGGCATTGATCTCTGTCATTCTAAAATTCTAGTGGGGACAGTATAAATAATAGAATCTTAATAAATATCTAATGAATTAATGAATACATTGAGCCTCTGTATGGGCCTGATCAGGACATTTAACTCAGTGGAAGTATAGTTTTGCTGGTGGCCTCACATGAAAAATGTGATTTTTCTTACCCTTAAAGGTATGACCTCTTGAGTAAAGTCAAATCATGTTGGTAAAACTGTGGATCATTGTAAATAAAGTTATATGCTGCCTTTGGAAAATGACCGAGTGAGACTTCTAGGAACACTTTGGCCAAAGTAATGAGCCCCCTTACTTGTGTTTATGTTAGTCACTCCCTTTCACTTGATGTGTCATGTCAGCTGTGTATCTACAGTAGCTTCAGAGGACACATAAGAAAAGACTTAAAAATTCGAGTAAATTCCTTTTTAGAAAATTTGAACTACCTTTATCATGAGCTTATAAACTAACATATAATATTTCCATAATTTAAACCAAACCTCATTCTTCACTAATTGTAACGCATTCTGGTCAATGCGTGATCCTACTTATTAAGATAATAAACTCACATGAATCCTCTAATTAGTCAAAAAGGGAAATATCAAGGTGAGAGGGGCATATGGAAGATATAAAGCAGGGAAGTGAGTGAAGCAGGAGAAAGGGTATTTTTTACTTGAAGGGCAGAGTTTACTTTGGGTACTCATCATTTTCACAGAAGCCTTTGAGACTTAGGTATCATTAAATCTTCTTTCTGATATGTTAAGATTAATAAAATCTGGCTGCCATGGCTCAGTTATTCTTATGAAGAAGCCATTATACTATGATTTTGGGTTCACTTAAGAATCAATCACAGAATTTTTTGGGGGGTGGGGGGTGCTCAGCTACTTCAAGTGACAGGTACTAATTTAGAGGAAAACCCTGTATTAAAAAAAAAAAAAAAGTGTCCTGACTTGTAAAAATCAGCAATGCAGGTAGCATGGGGTAGAGCAATGTGGCATTTTACAGACATGCTATGGGTGATGTGCTAGAGCGAGTGTGTATGCACAGATTTTGTTACGTAAGCGCTTGCTTACATTCTCTTTTTTTATGTGGATGTTCTGTCTTATTTAACTTTTAGTGTATACTTTTAACTCCCAGATATACATAGGACTCTTAATTTCAGGACATTCTTTTCCTGACCCTGTCTTCGAGGCTGAGAATGCCTTACTTCCTTATAGAAAAGCTGTCTTCCAACTGTTGAATTCTGTGGTCTCAGCAAGTGGCCTGAGTTTCAAGTCCATGCTGCTTGCCCAGTGACTTGCCAGAGTGGCTGGTGAGGACTCCATAAATATTTGCAGTGTAAATTGTATTCCTAGCGGTAACAGGCATTTTGATACTAATGTTCCTTTATCCACAAGATATGTCTGCTTATAGTGTTTGTGTTTTTCATGCGGCTTTGGCAGTTGCACATAGGAAAAGAGATAAAAGGTAAGACATTCTATCCTTATTCCTTTATTATGTTCTCCCTGAAGTGGTCACTTGAGGATGATCTCCCCAAGTTTCCTGTCTTACTGGAAAGTGTGTGTGTGTGTGTATATATATATATATAAAAAGTGTTGGATTAGTTTGCTCACACTGACTGTGAGGCATCTCCTGTTTTTTTCCTTCCAGGGGACCAGTGAGAATCAGGGAGATTCTCCATCTGGTGGAGCCCGGCCTGTCCCATGTGAGAGTCACTCTGACCCATCTAGAAACCAACCATCCCCTCAAACAGCAACATCTCAGACACAGAGCAGTTCTGCTCACCCCAGTGTGGACCAGTGTGCAAAGCAGAGTGAGGACCAGCAGGCTTGGCCTGCTGCTGGGGGACACTGAGGGGTCCTACTCATCTCACACCCTGCATGGAACTGGGCTCCTCTGCCAGAACAGAGAGAGAGGTGTCCCAAACCCAGGACATGCGTCACCTTGAGGAGCACTGCACCACATAATGCTTCTAGATACCTGAACTCATTAACATAGAAACACTCACACATAGTAGCTACAGTACATGTTGGCAGAAACAGCTAAATTTCCATAACCTGACTGGAATCACAGAAGGGAAATGGAGTTCAGTGAAGGCTTTCTGTTCTTTGGTTGGTTAGGTTGAGGACTACAGGACTTCTCTGCCAGGGCAGTAAGAGTTGAAACCAGCAGTTACACTAAGTGTAGGGAACAAAAGCATTACGAAGTGAGTGCTGATGTAATTTCCCTCTTCTGATTATTTATTCTAATTATTTGGTTCTTAATGCAAACTGGGAATAGAATACACCTATAATTTTGTTTCTCTTAAAGAGAGCCATTTAAAAATTGTAAGATTTAAAAAATACAGTAAGCAAATAAAAGTTAGTAGCATATATGCTTTTGTTTAGAAAAAGTTTCATGAGAAACTTGGCATATCTTTAGCAAATATATTTTTGTATGTATATGATATATAATGAAAAAGTTAATTCTTTGAGCAAAAGCTGTTACGGACTACTACAAGTTAAGCTGAGCTTTAAAATGCCTTTTGTTTTAAATGGGCTTTAAGACCAGAGGAGGGAATATTCCAAATGAACCAACTCAGTATCCTGTGACCTGACAGACAGGGTTTACTAAATATATTGATAATGTAAGTAGCCTATTTCACTATATACAATTTTGTAGTGATTTGTAGGCTCTACTCAGCTGATGGAACTTTTTAAAAAAATCACTGAATTCCTTAGGGTTTCTTTAATTAAGCAGTACTATTTACAAATAACAGTATAAGATTTAAGTGCCTGGGGGAGGGATACAATTTTTAAAAATTATAAAGTGGGTCAGTTTTTGTTTCATTTTTGGTGAGGGGGGAAAGGTGGTGAATAGGAAACCAGAAATGGAAAGGACAGGAGTAAGAAGTAACTATACTTTCCAGTGACTAAAGAATCAAATCTCAGTATATTTTTTCCCGTGAAGACAGTCGGACACTGGACAGTTGGGATATGGGTATGCTACTATAAATATTACAGCTACCATCAGCACAATGGCTGGGTGAATCACACATAAAGCTTGCTGCTAAAAATGAAAGCTGAGGTCAAGAGAAAGCCTTAGAAGAGGGCTGTGGAAAAGGGAACACTGCTCTAGCTGAGGGAAGGTCAATTATAGTGTACATAATAGCTGTGGATGAGCGCAGGAGAAAGAAAAGAACAGAACAGAGTTAAAAAAGAGGAACTCACTTCACCTCCTGACCCTGATTAAACAGGATCAGTTGTAAAGTAAGAGCTTCTCCAGGATATCATCCTTCTGCCTAAAACTGCATCTGGGAGAAGAAACTTCACACTTGGATATCTAGCTCCACAAAACACAGCTTAAAAAAAATAACGAAAAGAAATGGAATTAAGCAAATAATTATTTTTGCACTTGAACTGAAACGTACTGTACTATAAATTATCATGACTCATTTTAAGTGACCTTTAAAAATCAGATGTATTTATTATGCTTATGTAATTATAGAAATAAAATGTGTGACAGGCTGAATCTCACCTATGAATGTACAGTATGTGGATTTGTGAAACTGACTGTAGTAAGTCAAAAACGTATACTGTATCTTGTGTTTACAGTTCTGATTTATTCATTGAAAAGCCTGCTGTTTTGGAAATGCACAGCTGATATGTTGAGACAAAAATAAATACCATTTTTAAATATTTCTTAAATGATAAAGATGTGAACAAACCAATAGAAGTCCTTCACTCTGTAATGGATAAAACCAGATTCAACAGGCCTTTGTTATGAAACCTGTACTGTGAGGACTGAGTCAGTAATGCAGTTATTTCCAGCCTTTTAGAGCAGACACCTTCATGGGTCTGTGGACTCTGTGACTTTTCTTTATGTCATCCAAGTGCCATTTTAAAACATATTAAGGTGAATTCAAATTAAATTTTGTTTTGAGAATTTTATGATCCCTCTTGAAATTCCCTGGAAATACCCAGGGGTGTTGCAAAGCCCAGGCTGGTAATCACTGCTTTAACTCTCTCTCCTTTATGATTGTAGAAAAAGTAAATTACCCATAGTGCTGAGCTTGTGGGGATCCAAAGAGGTTGGTTGCTAATTATTAAACTATAACCAAAGCCTTAAGTAAAGTAATAGACGATTACAATATACAAAGTTCCAGTAGCTAGTAAAACTCATGAAAAGCCTAAACAATTCACAGGAAGACAATGCTGCTTTACTGGCCACGTGAAGCAAAAAGGTGGCTCAGCGCTTCCGCCTGATTTGCAGTGCCTCCCGTACCAGTGGGGTGGGGCTGCTGGACCCATTACTTAAGTAGTATTTCTTGCAGACAAAATGGAGTTAAGCAGTGAATTCAGGAAAAGGGGAACCATACCCAATAGTTACTGGTTGCTTGTTATGTGTTGATGAGATTATCATTTTATCCTCATCACTATCCCCACTTTAAATATGAAGTTTCTAGAGCTAACACAGCTTAGTTATGGGACGAAGTTCACAAAGCCAGGATTCTAACTCAAACCAGACGCCAAAGTACAGGTCTACCAGCACCTTCCTTCCTCCACCCTAGGATGCATGGTGGCCACTCCTGCTTCTGTTGTAGAACAAGCCAGAAAGCAGTCCTGGCCTGAACCCCTTCTTCATGTGCCTGGTAGCTGTACTTGTGTGACTGTGTTTCCGTACAGGGGTGTCCAACCTGCGGCCCATGGGCCACATGCAGCTCAGGATGGCCATGAATGCAGCCCACCACAAAATTGTAAATTTACTTAAAACATCCTGAGGGTTTTTTTGTGATTACGTGTAACAATGTATTTAATGTGTGGCCCGAGACAACCCTTGTTGCAGTGAGGCCCAGAGATGCCAAAAGGTTGGACACCCTTGAAGGATTTCTAGATAGTTCCAGATACCTAGAAGTCTAGCTGCTTTGTAAGTTGTAAGTGTCAGACCCCATATACTCTGGAGGTGACCTGGTGTGGCAGCCTGGCAGAGAAAACTCAGAGTTTGGCCGGGACTCTGAAGACCAGTGCCCCAGAAATCAGGAAGGGCTTATATTTAGTGTCTTTAAAAAAATTATTCAACCTTTCTAATTTATTTTTAGTGTATTGTACAAGAGTATCATTAGTTTAGATTCACTGTTGTGGACCATTATCTGCTGTACACATAACTACAAGGCACAAATGATTGGCATGTGCATAACATCAACAGATGCAGTCTTCTTGAATGGATTCACTACGGGGCCTCTTCTTTGACTAACTTTTTAAAAGATAGCAATAAAGGCAGTAGAAAGGACACGGGCACTGACACACTGGGGATTAAATTCTGATTCTACCATTTTAGCTATGTACGCATTCTTCAGCAACTGTCTCTTACTTCTCTAAGTCTTTATTCAACTGTAAAGTGGAAACTACTAAAATGTGTTAGTGATTCTGAAAAATGCAGATGCACAGAAAGTGCCTAGTATAGTGCCTGACAGATCTCCAATGAACACTAATACTCTTTCCCTTTCTCCTTTTCATCACTGCTTTTTAGGAAAACGGACCAAATCTAAAACCAAAAAATCCCCCCCAAATTATTAAAATAATAAATGAAAGCAGCTGTCCCACTGAATGCACCTCCTAAGATTTATCCTGGTAAATATATTCTTATCCCTAATCTCTGGGGATCCAATAAGGTAGCACATTCAGGGATTGTGGGCAAGAAAGACTGACGATTTTAACATACCTTAAAAGAACATGCGCACTAGGAGGGATTTCAGATGTTGATGAATAACAAAATTATTAGAAAAACAGCAGTCACAAGGAAGAAAAAAGTTGTCAGGGCCTACATAAAGGAAGGGTGGTCTTCGTCAATAAACTGGGTATGTATTACTTTAGCAAAGCTAGTCCCAATTCGGGGGAGTTTGCATGAGACTTTTTGGTCTGATGACATTAGACGTGAATAATAACACGTCCTCTTTTATGTTCATCAAGCAATGTTTTTATTACAATTTGATCCCTTGCAGATCTGTCTTCTGAGAGAGAATCTGCTGTTTATATAGATTCAACTGTTTTTATCCTTATGCTAGTTACATTGTTGACTACGAATCACTAAATGGACAGACTATATGAATTGGCTAATGTGAGAAAGGTCCTCTCAGGGTACAATGACAAAAGTGAAGGTTCTGAATCAATTAGGCTGACTCACATCCATACTCATCAATGTCATCCTCAGTGGGGTATCTCAGAAGGCAGCTGGCTCCCGGAGTCACCTAAAATACTTCTAACAGCAGGCTTTTTCAAAAATTCCACATCCATTATATTACGTGTACACAGGATCCTTCTATCGGTGGGACAAAAAGCGCATTTAAAAAATTGCACTTCTCTAACTCTGGGGAATAATCACATACAGAATAAGATCCTTTTTCTTGACATCATTTCAAGGGTCTTAATTCATCCAAATGTTTAGATTGATATAACCTATCATCTATTCTAAAGCATTTGAAATCTAAAATCTCTTAAACTTATAATTTTTATAAAAGGTGTAAGTTCAAATATCCTAAATGTCAGATGGGCACGCTCCTGTAATTCATCCCTATGTATTACTGGCAAACAAATATAACACAAAACATTTTTTGCGATATATGAAATGTGTTTTAAAACCTTTTAAAAATAGCATGGAATGATATGAATGTTGAAGCACGGCCACCTCCACTATATCTCACCCACACTTTTTGGTGTCAAATAGTCCAGCTTGCTAACAACAGAAAGCTTTTGTGAGGCACTTAGCATAAGCAATACACAACAAAGGGTTCTGTTAGGCTCCACAGTTGCTCACCTCTGACAGCAGCGTGAAGCACAAAACCAATTTCCAACCACCTGTGAAAGACAGAGCTATTTTACTTAATGGTTGTTTAAACCATTTAAAGGCCTTTAAATAAAGGAAGGAAGGGGGAGGGAGAAAAAAACTGGGAAAGGAGGAAGAGAAGGAGGGCAAAAGATCTCTTATGGGAGTTATCTGTATGAGATCAGCCCTATAATAAACCCAAAATCAAATAAACACAACAGAAATAACACCAAATATATTACAAGCAATGCTTTAATTGTTTAGCTTTTCACAGTTCTTGTGTAACAACCACTGACAATTCTGTAGGACACAATCTGCCTCTTGGGAGAGGAGCGTGGTGAGCACAACCACTGATGCATCTGAAATATTTATAAGGTGTCACCAATAAATGTAACTATAAAAAAATCAAATTGAACTATAATAAAAATGATGTTAGACTGTTTACACTTAGAAAACATCATGATCATAAATCTGAATGGAAGATATTTCCTTTTATTTTTAAAATCAGGGTCTACGTGAAAGCACATTGAATTTAGTGCATTTCACAGAAATAACAAAGCTCTTAATATTAAAAGGTGTCTGGCAAAAACGGAGACCTGTAAAACACTGACACACTGCTGAAAGAGCAAATGTTGGGAAATCAATCTAGAAAGTTCCAAATGGGTAGCAATGCTCTTATCCAACAATTTAAAACAACTCTACTAAATTTGGCTCAGGAAATCAGTGCCTAAATTTTCTACACATCCCACCACCTTCATGACCTTTCTTCTAGTGAAAGTCCTCATTCTTCATGCCTCTAATTCTTTATGGTTCCATGACAGCAAAAACGCCTTAGTTTAATTCTTAAAGAGAATCAATTTAGCAACATCTTAATACTTAGATTGTTTTGCCATGTTCAGATCTTTTCTTAGACCTGTTTAGGTCTCCTTTGCTCAGGGCCAAAGGTTGCAGTTAGTCCCTCAGAGTTTTACTCTGAAGTTTAACATCACAAATCAAGAAAAACATCTGTTCTCTGTAAGAAAGATCACAAATCTGTTTTGTAGGAAATTGTTACAAACATATGAAACTAAACAAGTTTTAAAAATGAACCAGTCAACTTGCAATGTCACAAGAGGCTAAATGTTTTCAATTTCAACATACAAAAAAATATAAAAATTTTAATTTCTAGTCCTTATGTCTATAAAAGTCTTATCAAAACTTTAAAATATAATCTTAGGAAATGTTTCTCTTTATCACAGTTACCAAATAACTAGTTGGCCATTATTAAAAAATAAAAGTGACCAATACTGTGAGACACAAGGCTGTAGCGAGTTGACCTCTTGGCTTGCCTTTTAAAGGTCTTTCCTACCTGAGTCATAGAAAACGCCTGGGCTGAAGCTCTAGTTCCAGTGCCGCCTTGAAATAGCTTTGTGGCCTTCAACATGTTGTTTAACCTTCCCGAACCTCAGTTCTTCCTTCATTAGCATTTTCTAAACATGTGTACCAAGGAGTATCAATCTCCTGAAAAATGGAAACTGCTACACACATTTCCTCTTTAGGAGCTTCAGTGTGCATTAGCATTATTAAAGGTTCTGAGAAGTCCTGCAGTGCTTTTGTATAACTTTGTATCAACCTTAGTTGACCTCAAGAATCCCTTTCCTAACACCTGTTAGCATCAGTGGGCTATACATCCAGCATCTCAGGTCTCTGCCAACACTTATACTGATAGCATTTAGGAAGAGCAATGCAGTCTTTTGACACAGGTTCTGGGGGTTGAGGGGATTTAATGCCCTGTGTTGACAAGGCACCTGCTCATGCTCACTGGCCCCTTGAAGGTCAACACAATTCCCTTGTTCCTAATGAAAGTCTTCCTTCAATGGAAGTTGTAATAACAGTCATAGAATCTTGGTGGCCTGCATTACAATAAATAGCAGAACTGGCCAAGAATGTTCAGTTATCTTCAATACAACACAGTTCTCCTTTCCCGTGTGACTTGATTTTTCTCCGTAGCAAACGCTTTTGCTATTCTTCCATAGAGCTGTAAGAGGATTCTTGGTTTTTACCCAGTTTGTTGTCCAGATGAAGTCAATGTACAGATAGACTGTCAGGTAGTCTCCAGAGTAAAGAGCTGCTCTTCCAAAAAGGCACCCCCAAGACCGTATTGTTCTTCATGAAGCTTAATTTCTTCAGGTGACAAGTGGCTTCCTCCAAGAACAAAGTCTGCAAACCTATTAAGTTTTTGTTTGTTTTAAATAAAGTTAATGTTATCACAGAAAGGTTTATTTGAAAAGTAACAGTTCCCTTAATACATATCCTCCTTAATTAAATTGGACTTTGTGACAACAGAGAATGGCATTTACACAGTGGGTGTAAACACAGGAATGGCTCATGTGATCCTTAAGACATTCAGGGACAGCGCAGAGAAATGGGTATTAAGTGCTGAGTGCTGTCAAATGTACCCACTCCCCTTTCCTAAGTCCTCTCTTCTCTCTTTCTTATTAGTTTAGATTTAGTATTTATCCATTATTTTAGTGTCAATACTTTCCCCTTCTCTAATCTTTGAGTGCATGGGTATTTGACTAAAGCTATGAAGAAGGGAAAGCAGGAAGGGAAAAGGTACTGGGGCAAAGATGCCTTTCTAAGTGACCTTTAACAATTATTTTCCACATCAGTACAATAAGCAGCGGGCGAGAGAGCCCATTCCACCTTTCACCTCGTATGAAAGTTACCATATGGCCTCCCCTCTAAAACACATCAGATCAATATTTATTCTGAAATTAGCAGTTCAACTGTGTGAGTCAGAGCCCCGAGGAAAAGGAAGAACCTCTGACAGCCTCCACACCATGTGTTATCCAGGGTAGCAGTCTGCTTCTACTCTGAGGTAACTGTACCAAACCATCACAGTATTTTCACAGTAATTCTAACCCAAGTTGTGGTCCAAGCAGCTGAACAGGGCTTACTTCTTAGGAGCCTGGAGTCTGGAGACGGCCAGCCATGACGGGAAGTCGGGTCTGCGGCAGGCCTGGCGCAGTTCCTCCAAAGCTCTGGTTGTTTCAGCATCAGCTTGCTCTCTGTATTCATCTTCAGTAAGATACTTAACTGTCATCTTTTCCGATGTAAACCATTTCTTCATTTTCCTAAGACATGCGGCATTTGGTTGCTAGATTCCTAGCTATGTTTGATTATTCAATTCAACCCTTAAGATTTTGAAAATACATTTCTTTGACAGTAGTATTTCTTAACTTCCTTTATATCATCCTATACTTTTTCTTGTTGTTATTGTAAATGAAGTACTTAGAACATGTAGTTTGGGCTTGATAGTATATTACCCCCCCTCTGGACCATCCTAAAGAATCACCTAAGGCATATGATGATCAATTTCCAATAGAAATGTTAATTGTATCTTTTTTCCTTGGTGATTTCTAATCACACAACCAGACAATTAAAAGTCTGGTTTCTTTATGCTTGGCCTGCTGAATTTTTTTTTTGGCACTAACAGAAGTAAGCCTCTGAGGTGTCCTTTTATGGAGTCCCAGTACGCATTCACCACTTAGTTTCTAGACAGAAAAGCAGGAGGATTTGTGGGATGTCACCTCCACCTAGTGGTGGAGATTCTGACTCATCCTCGAGAGGGAGTAAATATTGTACAAGGGGTGTGTAGGTACAATAAACTTACAATAATTCTTGCTTTGCTACATGCTGAAGGGCTTATGACTAAAATTTTTTTCCCACCAGGAAAGTCCGAAAGGAAACAATCTCATAAAAATGGTTATGATGATACAGTTTCAACACATATATTTATGAATGAGTTTTTTTAAAAAATGTTTTTGGGTAGCTTAAATTTTAATTTAACCAGAGAGTCCAAAATTTGGATGAGTATCGGAATTACCAGCAGGTGTTTTGAACATATATTTTCCTGAGGATTGGGACCTGAGAAATCTTTTAACTTTTAAAAATCATCAGGTGTTTGACATGCTGGATTAGGGAACTACAGACATGATTTCCTTCTCCTTTTCTGAATGCCTAGGCTAGTCTCCCTGGAGGAAAGACCTGGGCTCCAAGCAGAAGACTGAGGCACAGTCCTGGCTTTGAGGTTCACCCACTGTGTGAACTTGGGCAATTTCTTAACAGTTCTGAGCCTCAGTTTGCTTATATGAAAAAACTGAAAATAGTAACATCTACCTTATGAGGTTGCAATACAGATTAAGTGAAGTGTTTTGTATAAACTGCTTTTAGCAGTGAGTGGCCCACAGTAAGTGTTCAAGAAGTATGATTAAAAAAAAAATAACCACCATATATTATTAAAACATATTCAGACAGCTCTTTGCAAACTAGAAAGTACTCTAGGTATTATTTCTCTGGTTTACTATTTAACCTATAAATAAGCTCCTGTTTTATCCCCTAGTTACTCACATAATTATTCACCAGCAAAATGAAAATTTTTAGAAAGTTACACTACATTTTGATTATTACGTTCATGATAACAGGATGCACAAGTGCTTAAAAGAACCAGTGTGCAAAAATTCTATCCTGGGTTCCTCAGGATGCAGGCCTGGCAAAGGGCCAGAGGCCTAGAGGATGTAAGGCGGACAGCACCCTCCGAGTCACTGCTGGGCTCTCACACGGCGCAGGGAGATCGGCCAGCATCAGCCCCTCCAACCTGGCCCTGCTGCCTCTCAGCCTCGCCAACATCCTCTGCGGGGGGGGCTCTGTCCTGACACTGGTGCACTCTCGAACCAGTGACATCGCCACATGTGCAGTCCCCAGATCCATAAACTACCAGTTACCACAGAGCAACAGTCAAGAGTACCTCATAAACATTTATTAACTCCCTCCTCCAGCCTTGGTCTCACTGCCGTACTCCAGGTCCTCCTCTTCCCTTGCTTGGAGCATTGCGGTGTCTGATGACTGGTCTCCTGCCCCAGAACCCCGCCTTATATCCACCCTCTGCCAGAAGAGAGATGGACCACGTCCTTCTACCTGATGAGCGATATGGTCTCAACTCTGATTTTTGCTTATTGAATAATTTTATTTTCAGATTACTTGCCAACATTTAAAAATCGTAAGAACTGACATTCTAATCCACATTCCTAGCTTTTCTAGAAAGGCAGAAGATCTAGTAAAGCAGGTCCCATATTCCCACATGGCAACATCAGCTCAAGCTGAGTGGTAACTGCCCCATTTTCAAGGCAGCTGCATTGTAAGATTTCCCATAGCGCTCACGATCACTCCACTACCCCACCCCTGCCTGTATCACACACTCAGTACCTGCTGGGGCCCCAAGCATTTGGTCACATAACTCCAATCTGGGCATCAGTCAGGGCGCACTCACTAAAGTGCACATTGCTTACCTTCTTCCACTGTACACAGAGTCAGACTAGTTTTATTAGCAAGGCCTATGGTGCCTCCATGACCCGTCCAAAGCCCATTTCACTCACCTGCCTCAAGATGATACCAAACTGGGCTTTCTCTATCAGGAAAGCCCTTCCTGCATTTACTCATCTGGCTATTTTGATTCATTAAGATTCAACTCAGTAATATCACCTCCAGAAATTTTCCTGAACTTTATATGCCACAGTTCCTGGGCAGGCCTATTTTAACACTTCAAGTGTATGACAATGTATGCCTGTCTCAGCAAGTACACCTCAAGGGTTGGGATGATCCTTAAGCTGTGCACTTCACATGAAAACAGATGTTCAGTCAGACTCAGTGAATGAGACCAGATGTAAATAACAAAGCTATCATGATAGAAGTTACTTCATCTTTCTAATTCATCCTTCTATATTTTTAAAGGGTTAAGCCTTAACCTAAAACCTAAAATAAAGTCCTAAACATAAATAATATCTTTCAACCATTTATGATTCATTTCTATTCCCTATTCGTATATCATAAACATAACAAATACCTCTAAAGCAGTGTTTGGCCCTAATGAAAGGAAATATAGAATGAAAGTAGAAATTTTAGGCAACCCAGAGCCCAAGTAATTTTGTCACTGATTTTAGTGAATTCTGGGTGAGGTGCAATTTCCCAGGGATGGGGTGGTGCATCTCTAAAGGCTGCAATGGAGATTAGATCAGATGCTTCCATTCTCTATCCTCCACTCTCTCAGAGGGAAATCTCCAGGTGAAATGTAGGTAATTATGAGATTAAATATGATAGGTCCAAAAATTCCCCCAAACAATAAATAAAACCAGAGCTCACAATATCAAATTTATCAGGAAAAAAGATACATACCACATCATATAACTGAATGCTTTCATTGCACGGTGCATTTTCCTGGACAACAGCATGAGGATCATAACTGCATATGAGAACTGAGGAATGGTGGCACCGAAATAGATCAGAAACAGGGAGAGGAGCTGCAGCGTCCACGTCAGAAGACATATGCTCCTTTCATCAACAGGGGGCCCATGTTTGTAACAAAAAGCAAAGCTGAAACACCCAACTATGAAGACAAGGCCTGTAAAAGCAGAAGAATGTAAACTAATATAAATCTGAACTTGAAAATTTATGTGAAAAACTTGTCAGAGCCTTGACTGAACCCTAAGAACATACCAGAAAAATCTTTATTTTTGTTTTCTTTCTCCAATGAAGTAAAATTGAAAAAGGCATTTAAGGCTAGTTATCCCTTTCATGTGAGAGACTAGACTGACTTGCAGTAATTAAGGACGTATAATCATAAATTATTATAATATATGTCTATTTTTTTTAGTCCAGAATCCTAATGGGCAAATGCTATTACGGTTGCTTTGGTCAGGAATGAACCTGAACATATGTCATAGTGTGCTACAAACCCTATTTTTCATTTTTACTTTCTAGTCACACACACAAAAGTACAATTTTACAGAGGAGGTATCAGGCTGTCACCCTCACAATCCAGTGCTCAGTCTCAGCATTAATAATGGTGGGACGGTAAGATACTCTGTGTTCCCTGTGATGATCCAGTGAAGCGCACATGGCTTCTTATGTATTCCACCAAGTGTTTCATTTGTATCTAAGCAAGCCTCAAGATCTCATTTCCAGTTTACAGGAAATACAGGGGAGAGACAGACAAAGTTAAATTATACCACAAAGGAGTAATCAGAGAAATCCCTGCGAGATATCCTATAGGACCACTAGCTTGGTCTCTTCAGCATATCACTGTGATGAAAAAAGAACTGTTATGGATTAAAAGAGACAGGACATAACAGACACAAAATGTGATTCTGGACTATATCCCAGCTTATACAAACCAGCCATCGAAGACATTTAGGAAGTTTAAACATGGTCTGGGTAATAGATACTTTCACATTAATTGTTAATTTTTTTTTTTTTTTAGATTTAATACTTGCTTGAGTATAGAGGAAAATGCTCTCTTTTTTTTAAGAGATGCTTATTAAAGTAGTTAGGGCAACGACTTTCAACCTATTTCATCTCATGGCACATATAAACTCGTTACTAAAATTCTGCAGCACATGAAAAAAAATTTTTTTGCCAATCTGACAAAGATAAAATAGGTATAATTTTGATTTATTCACACCTGATGGCTATTGTTTTGTTGGCTGTTCTTACCTTTTTTATTTGATAATCTAAGGGAAAAGAGGTTGGTGCCCCTGACTAAACAGTCACAGGTATGACATCTTTTAAAAATTGTTGTGGTACACTGGCTGAAAATCACGATTTAGGGGAACAAATCATGATATTGGTAATTCACTTTAAAAATACTGAAGCATAAAAAAATGAACTGAAAACATAAAATCTTAACATGAACCAAAAGGTTTACTGCTTTTGTTTTGGGTAAGTAACCTTATGTGAGAAATTTGGAGTTAGAAGAAAATTAATTCTCTCATTCTCCATTATTTTCCAATTAAAAATAATTAGAAAAACTTAATTTTTTTTTGTAACATGAAATAAGGAGAACAATTAGGTTCTTTTCTTCTTCTTCTTCTTTTTCTTAATCCTTACCCAGGACATTTTTTCATTGCTTTTAGAGAGAGGAAGGGGGTGAGGGAGAGAGGGGGAGAGAGAGACAGAGACAGAGACAGAGAGAGACTGATGTAAGAGAGAAACATTGACTGGTTGCCTCGGGCATGCACCCTGACCGGGCATCGAACCCACAACCTAGACACATGCCCTGACCAGGAATCGAACCCAAAACCTTTTAGTGTACAAGACAACGCTCTGACCAACTGAGCCACACCAGCCTGGACCAAGTGGTTTCTTAATAGCCTCTCTGTTTTTGAAAAGTCAAGTTTTCTTTAGTTATATATATTTAGGATTTCTCATCTTTCATACTGAAAACATCAGGAAAAAGATATAAAGAGCCATATTTTAGAGAAATGTTTTCATTACAAGTTAGATGTGGTCAGAGTTTAATCACAATTCAAAAGCATATGCAGTCAAAAGGGGCAAATAATATTTTGCTCTTTTGATCATTAGTATAGAAAACTAAGAAGGGTGTCATAGGGATAGAGTCTAAAATAAGATCTAATGAACTAAAATCACCAACTATGGGAATAAAATAAAATACTACTTTTAATAGCACTTCTTAGTTCAAACTGAAAATTTAGAGACTGGAAACATATACCAAAAGAAAGCCTCTAGTTGTTCTTTTCAGCTTTCCAATAACTGAATGTATTTTTAAAAAATTTTACATACCTAATGTATAAAGTCTGTTTTCATACCACAGCCACTGCAGATTTTCCATGAATTGGTACACCATGTACACTGAAGCAAACCAACAACCAACCATTAAAGCCCCAAAGGTGCTATACTGTGTGTGGAAGAAAATAAATGGCATGGTTTTTGGTTCATTCACTCTCATAAAAATAGAAGTAAACAATCAAACCCTTTGTATTAGACATTTTTTACATCAAACTACACTGAAGTCCATTCAATACTCTCTAGGGTCTGATTAAAGGTGCTGTCCATGAACCAGCGGCTTCAACCGCGTAGGGGCCTGCCAGAATGCAGACCCCCAGGCCCCACCACAGACTGCTGGGTCAGAATCTGCATTCCAGCACGGTCCTCAGGTGACTTGCACATACATTAATGTTGAAGAAGCACTGTTCTAAGGAATAAATTTATCAAAATAATGCTGGAATTGCAAGCTTTAATCAGGGAAATTGCAACATTATCATCATGAACAATTATTTATCCTCAACTAAGCATAGAGCATTCTGTTTTGGGGAACTAATAATAATAAAGAAATCCCCCGATGTAGCAATACTGTTATTCAAAGAATCATGAGAGGCCTCAGTTATGCCAAAAGAAGAGAAATTTTCACTTAGCATAGAATCAGCAGCCCCTGTCACTCATAAGAAAAACACATTACCTAGAAAATAAAAGGGTCTCAAAAAAAATCACCAAGACTTAATAATATAAGCCTACAAACAGTAACAAGTAAATATGGAATCTCTAGAAAGATACATTTTAAAGCCAGTTTATACAATGCAGAAATATAGTTTGAATTAGGAACTGTTATAATCAATATGAATTAATTTGGCCAATTTTTCATGTCTACGGATATCCTGACTTCAATTTTTTATTCATCTGCACATACTATACCTACCTTAGGGATAAACCTTTTCACCAGCAACAGGATATAGACAAGTATCATCAGAATACCTAGCATAGTCCCGGAAGAGTAATAGAAAGTAGGGCTTCTGTCAAGACAAGCAGATGAAAGACGTTTAAATGTCAAGTCACACTTCCATTATGAAAAATATGTTTAACTTGACTACAGTAGCCATAATCTTATAATACGAAATCTCTACCTGAAATTTATGGTAAATATCTTGTCAGTAACTCAAAACAGAATGTCTGGATTATCTTCAGTTCAGAATCTGATCCAACAATAATTTTTGAGCACCTATGATGTAGCAGGCGCTTGTTTGAGAGCTTTACATGCATTCACAACAGCCCCGTGAAACAGTTATCTTGGTCTAAATTTTACAGGGGAGTAAACTAAGGCACCAGGAAGTTAAAGACCTTCCCCAAGTCAGTATCTGCTAACTGGAGGATTCAGGATTCCAGCTCAACTCCTCTGACGCCAAGCTTTACACTTCAGGCTACATAAGCAACATCCTGATTATGAGGACCATGGATATTAAACACCTCATTATGTTACAAGGAAAAGCACAAAAGTAAACAATGTTTAGAATAGCAAACTAAGATTCCTGTTTTGAAGTTGTTAGTAACAAAATATCAGAATACTGTGTTTATCAGGTATTTGTTAAATTCAATCTTCTGTATCAGAGCCTCAAATATGGAGGGCAGAGCCTGAATATAATAGAGAGAGCAAGGCATTTGGCATCAGAAAATCTGAGTATGAATCTCAGTGCTGGTAAGAACTAGTCATGTGATGACAGACGTTTGTTTTCTCATCTACAAAATGAGAAAAATTATACAGAGTTCACATAGTTGTTAGGATCAAATAAATTAAAATAATGTATATTAATATGTAATACAAAATAATGCACGTGGAAGCACTCTGTAACATTTACATATCATAACTATACAAATAACTATTACTGGTTTTAAAGGCTTTTCAAGCATGAGTTTCAGATCTATTGTTTGCAAAACCTAAAGCAAGAACTACCTACAAACTAGTGTGGTAATATTTAGCATAGCTTCAAAAATGTCCTATACTCTTTTTGATTCACAAAGTTAAGAACGTAAAAATGAATACTTACTGACTCAAGGTCTTTGCATAAAAGAAGAGGAAAATGCCTGCTACAAACACAAGAAGGAGTTTGAAGTCCACGACTGGAGTAAAAAAGACACATACACAAAATGAAGATTTTGTGTCAGTGTTGTGTTAGTGACTAAAGGGAAAAGTCAATGTACTGAAATGTCACTCCAGCAAAACTGAATCGAGAAAGTCCAGTATAATAAAAACAGACTTACTGTTTCGATTCACGCATATTGTATAACTTGTGACAGGTTTCACAACAAAGCACACAATCTCCCCATACGAATCAATGGTTATGGTTATTTCATGAGAGTCAT
The DNA here is from genome assembly GCF_021234165.1 of Pteronotus mesoamericanus. NCBI lineage: Eukaryota > Metazoa > Chordata > Mammalia > Chiroptera > Mormoopidae > Pteronotus > Pteronotus mesoamericanus. The sequence goes on from NW_026555325.1 coordinate 47,126,612, forward strand.
TTGGTATCCAAAATTTATGAATCACACATTTGATAAGAGAGAGAATGGTTTCTGGATACTGGCAATTTTGCCCTTCTGTGATATATACAATACTGAGCGGGCCTGAGCTGGTAATTTTCACCTATAAAACAAGAATAAACAAGTCCATAAACACAAGAAGTTTCTTCAAATGATAAACAGAGGAGTAAAGAGAGCCTAAGACTGGTTGAGTAAAAGACATGTAGCTCTATGTGGTATTGTTTTGATGTCACGGATAAACCTACTCACACTGCAGCACAGACACTTTGGAAACTGGGTGTTTGTTCCCTTGAGCTGTGATTGACTAAACTCCCTCTTCTAGCAGGTTGTGGGGCCATGTAAACAAGACACAGAAAGCAATAGGCGGCAAACTATTTGGTTATAAACATATGAGAATAGGGTTTATCTGCCCACCATTTTCTACTGTGACTAAGAACAAGTGCTTCCTTCCTCTGGATCAGCCCAACCCCAGGTCCCATTCAAGTCTCACAGCAAAGCACTAGCTACAGTGCCAAGCATTGTGACAACCCAGTTACCATTAAGTGGCCTTTGCCTGTCCCTCTCTATGTCCCTTCCTCGTCCAAGATTAGGGCAAGCCTGCGGCGGAGAGGGAGAGCACCAACTCTGAATCTCAGGCATCAGGTGGCATCACCCACTGTCCACCTTCCCCTCATTTCTCATGGACTCTAGCCCCTGGCTTTCTGTTATTCTCTCAACATACATGGTATACTCACCAAACTCCTTCCAATATGCTGGCCTCTCAGTTCCTTCAGCTCCTCTCCTCTTCTGCTCTTGTCCTCCACCCACCTCAGGTAATCACTCCCATGGCCACATGCTGGACTTTGTTAGTCCCAACTGAAGCCCCAAATACAGGTTCTATTTCATGCATCTCACTGGCTGACCACTACCTCCTATCTTTCCTGCATGTCCCCTTTAGCATCCACCCCAGCCAGCCTCTGACCCCACCATAGATCAAGCATCTCTACCCTGCTCCTTACCCCCTTGATGAACTCAGCCCCTTTTTTGTCCAGCTGAATTCCCAGATGCGTCATTAGGAATTATTTCCTTACATGCATCCTTGACTCTTCTGCATCCCTCTTTTTTGCCATACCCACCTCCAAAATCCAGCCCTCCACCTATTCCATTCTTGCATTTCTGCCACAGACTGTGCTGGAGACACGCACAGTGGTCCCACTTCACACCCATTACTGTGAATCTGACTGGGACCCGAATGCTGAAAGCACTCATACCACATACTCCTATCCAGTCACTCTTCCACTCCCTTCCACGGGGATTTCACAGCTTCTCCATCAATTCCCCAATACCTCCTGTGCCGCCTCAGTGATCCTCCTACTTCACTGAAAATGGAAAACACCGGGAAAGAATGTTGACTGGCTCCTACCCCCATAACCCCACCTGTCAGCACCGGCAGGCACATGTTCAGCTCCTGGCCTGCGGGGAGGACACTGCCACAGAGGTCTGCATGCTCAACTCTCACGGCAAGCTCCCGACTTGCACACTGGATCTGGTCGACCTTTGCCCACTCAGGGACGTCCCGCCATACTTCCCGCTCTTCTCCACCATTTCTGTCAGCATACAGACATGCTGCTATCTTCCCATTAAAACAGCCTTCTATTGACTCCGCTTTCCCCCCCAGTCTGCAGTTCCTCTCTTCCTGTTCTCTAGCCAGCTCCAAAGAGGCTGTCCTTGGCACAGTCACCAGTGGCCTCCATGTTCCTAATTCAAATGATCAATTCATTCTCAGTCATCTTATTGGATCCATCCCCAGTATTTGGCACTGTTGATCATTCCCTTTTCCTTGTTACACGTTTTTCCCTCTGGGCTTCCTGGACACCTTCTTCACCAGCTGCTCCTTCTCTCTCTCCACGGCTGGCCCATCCCTCCTTCCTGACCCAGGCTTGGTCATTCGCCCTCCTCTCTTCTCCATCTAAATTCGCTCCATAGTGTCATTCATGGCTTTAAGCACCATTTATAATTTTGCATTGCTGCTCACTTTAAAAAAAAAAACCACGCACACAGGAAAGATATGCCAGAAACTGATAAGACTACTTACAAGGGTTTGGTAGGAATGCATAGAGGAATATGAGGGGCAAAGACACTTCTCTGAACATACCTTTGTGTATTTATTAATAATAACATACTAAAAATATAATAAAATCAACCTTGAAATGGGAACAAATAAAAACAAATATATTCCAAATGAATAATATAACCATACAGAAGGAAGATGGGTGAAAATAAATTGATCACGGTAACTTCTGAGCACAGTATTTAAACTATACACCCTCACACTAAAGATAAAAACACACTGTAAACAAATATTGAATTCTTATTGCTAGGTTTGTTTTACACAATGGTACTTAGCAAATATGAAATTACTTTCTGTGTATTCTAGGATTAGGCAAATAATCAACATATTGAGCATAATGGGAACCAGGTTTTTCAAAGAAGGAAGTTACAAATATGGAAAAGAGGGAGATTAGAATGAACCAAATAAATAGTATAGGAGATATTAGAACTCATGGCTTTCAATATAGATAGAAATAGATATGTTTGTAGGTAAGTGGGTATGCGTGTGTGTATACACATATGACAATGATATTGTAGTAGCAATAAACACAACACTGAATGCTCCTTGGAAAAATGTATGATTCCAGAGCTGAGTCTAAGAAATTACAAGATAAGCTTGGAATGTCTTGTTTGCTAGAAGGTAAAGAAGAGCTCAAATAATGGGCACAAGTTAAGAGGTCACAGGAGCTAGTTTGAAGAGGCTCCTACTGGCCAAATCTAGGACAATTTGAATATCAAAATAAACATCAAAAAAACCCAAGTAATGGATTGTAGTCCCATGAATGATTGGCAATCCATGGGATTATGTGGATATAAATAAACTGGAGGAGGAAAAACTCTTCTTTATAGAAGAATGTCAATGAATGTAGAAGAAATAATGGAATTAGAAAATCACCCTTTGACAAATATGATGATAACTTGATTCAGGCCAGTATCATCAATGGATGATAGAACCAGGTGATAGAAGTCTGATGAGGAATAATAGGATCTCGACATAGTCTTAAATTACCTGCTGAAAATATTCATTCCCTCCATAAGTGAAATTAGTCATTTTACAGTGGCAAAGCTCTAAATTGACAGATACAACCTTAACCAAGTGATCAAAGGGTATGTAAATTATCAGTAATGACACAAATCAACATCATGCATCTACAAATATATCCTAGCTATTCCCTCAGCCTAGAATACTCTTTGCCCAGATACCTTCTTGGGTAATGCACTCACTTTATTGAAATCTTATTCAAATGTCACCCTCTACCCTGACTACTCTTTTAAATACTGCAACTCGCCTCCCTTCTCCCTCAATCTACTTATCTTACTCTACATTTTCTTTTTTTCTTATCACTTGTTTTGTAATTTTCTTCTTTTACACTCATGGCTTACTCCACCCTATCCCCACCACCAAGAGTGTAAACATTATAGGAGCAGGGATCTGTTTTGTTTACTGATTATCCTAAGAGTCTAGAATTCCTGGTACTTAGTAGGTACTCAATAAGTACTTGTTAAATGTTGAATGAGGGAAAGTACTGGGCTATCAAGAGTAACTACTATATCTTGGCCATACCTGGGATCAGAGGTAGCTTTAGAATTTCCATATAAAGGGGCTTGGGATAGCAATTACTTGGGAAAGTAAGCAAGAAGGCATTGTCTTGAGCTGTGCCTACACAGCAAGTATACTGTACTCACTTAGATATATATTTATTTGGAACAGTTTAGAGAAAGGCTGGTGAAGAAAATGGAGAATTAATGTCCCTTCCCACACACCCCTCCTCTTGAGCCACTGTGTATGATCCTCAAGTCAGCTTTCATACTGATACACAGCTCTAAGCCATACAAAAGCTGCTTTCTACTCTTGAAATAGTACTTTAATTCCTTGTTCTTAAGACATGATTTAAAAGTACAGTCTTACCTGCACAGTTGACCATATGTATTTCCACTTCCATTCCATTTGGGAATTTTGATTGTAGCAGTAACAATATGATTCAGAAGATTTAATAAAATCCATTTCCTTCAAAGCTTTGCACATTGGAACTGAGATATATAAAAGAAAATACATTTCCTAAATATTTAATTTCCCAGAATCTTATTTTTTTTTATTAACAGGGATAATAGTAGCTGTTTTTATATTCTATGACCAATAAATGTTTCTACATGGTAATCAGAGTCTTTCAGTCTTTCCAGCCTAGCAGGAGACAGACTAAAAATTACATTTCAGTGTCAATATTTTTACGACATTTGGAGGAGACAAAGAATAGACACTTCTTCAATCCTGAACTACAGGGAAAGAATTGAGGGCAGCTTCCTGGAAAACAGGAAATGTGAGTGAGGCACTTAAGAATTAAGTCGGAAGAAAAAAAATGGAAGTCGGGGGTGGGGGTGGCAAGTATGTACAAAATATGGAAATGAGGGAAATCACAGAAGTGGTTCAGCCGTTCACAAGGATGGAATGTAGGAAACGCATGAGGACATTTCAACACCTGCAGTTAGAGAGGGAAGCAGTGGTTACTATTACAATAAGGAATGTGGACTTCATGCTGAGAGCAGAGCATTAAAGGATTTTAGGTAAGTATCAAAGTCTCAGCAAGAAACTGTTGACACTCAAAAGGATTTAACTGAAAAGAGTTAATGAAGCTGTGGGCAGGGTTAAGACATTAAGTCAATTGATTAACCAACAGCAGGAAGCCTTCAGCACCCTAGGCCTTAAGTGGTAAAGGGAGGACCGGATGTTACTGGAGCTGCTGGTGGGTGGGGGTGGGCACAGTAGTTTGATGGAATGTAATCACTGTCAGAACTTCAGTGGGATGGTGGGTAAGGGTATGGGTATCTCAGCCTCCCCCTCCTGCCCTCCCTACAGTGCCTCTCACTGGCCAAACCCAGTGGGAGGCCCGGGGGCAAAGAAGCCCAGGTGATTTACTCCACAGAAGTCAGCTTCCAGGCACTGGGCAGGGGAGGGAAAGGCAGAGAATGGATCAGTGGGAATAAAGAACAACCAGTTCAATAAATAAGTCACAGGAACACAGTCATGTTTTAGAAAGAGCATTCTTTAAGCAGTATGAAACATTAGTGGGGAAGAAGACTGAAAGGAGCACCACTGAAGAGGCTACTGAGACAATCCCAGCAAGACATGAACTAAGCAGGAGGCTGAAAGAACAGATTAAAGAGCACTTAGGAAGCGGAATCAACAGACTTAAGAGATTCATTAGATGAGGGAGAACAAGATGATATGAAGGCTCTGACGAATGAAGAGACGGCGAGGTCCTTCACCCAGATAAGGAATACTGGGTGAAACTTGTGCGCGGAATGGAGAGATGAGTTCAGTTTTGGACTTGCTGAATTTTGGTTGATGGGACTAAGTGAAGATGGATAGGTCTGCAGCACGGGAGAAATTTGACTAGAGACTGATGTAGATACATACACGTGTGTGTATATAAATATGATATATACAATATACAAATATATAATAATTAACATATAACATAACACAACATAATACACAGAAACAGAAAGACAGGCGCTATATTAGAGTGGATAAATGTAGTAAATGACACAAGAAGATTATAAAGTGATGGGGTTCATCTGCTGCTGTACTTAAATTTATTGTGAAATGAAGTGAGATGAAAACAATAAATTCTTCTAGATCCAGGATAGGGTGCAACCACTACATCTGTCAACAGGAAACAGCAACAGGGATTATGAGCGCATAGAAATGGGACTTACACCCAATCCCTCCTTTTCCCCATTCCCCTAAAGAAAGTGTTTCTCCAGAAAAACCTCAAATGAAGCTAGCACAATCTGCTGCACCAAAGTTGGGAAAGAGTTGGGTAACCAGTAACTAGTCAACAATGACATCCATTTAGGGAATAGCATTGAATAAGCCCAGATAGGTCCCTGTTCTGGCTACAACAGCCTTAGCATTAAGCTGGAGAAAAGTGAAGACAGACTCGGGGAAAGGACACTGTGAATGCCCACCACTTCCCAAAACATAACTGCATAAAGGCCATAAAGCTACCAAAGCAGGAAGTCACACAAGGATCCAGTACCTTCCACTGCGACACTGTCAAATCATTTAATCTTCACTGTTAACATTTTGAGGAAATGAATGTGTTTTCAAATATACCAACAAACTTGCAGAGTGATAGAGTCTGAGGTGCAATTACAAGAATCCAGGTTAAGAGGCAGGTCTTAAAAAGGCATGGGAAGGAAGCTTTAGAGGCTGTTAAATACAAGACACTAACAATTACAAACGCATTCCTGCATGATCTGTTTATATATAACAGCCAAAAGGAGAATGCAGACACAGTGCCACCACCACACGAAGCAACCAATGCTGAGGTGCATTCTTGGGTATGTCTGAGATGCAAATCCTCCTAGGTGAGGGCGGCACCCTGGAGAAGGCACTTCCCGGATATCAAAGGGCTACAGCCAGCTTTATGAAAGACAAATGTCAAAGAAGGCTGTGTAGAACCTGGAAGAGCCTGAGCAACTGTGATGAGAACACATCCAAACACACACATGATTTCCCCAAAAAACCTATTCTCTAATCAGCACATAAATCTCTCAAAAACATCTATCAGAGCTCATGGCTTCCCATCGGACCCATAATAAAATCCATCCTCCCTTCCAAGGACCTGAGTACCTATGACCTCTCCCACCTTCCCTCCACTTGACTGCTCCAGCTACACCAATCCACCTGTCCTCAAGATGCCTCAAATTTTCCTACTCGTTGTTTTCTCGTATATGGTAAATCAGTGTATTCTGTGCAAGAGCACTCCCAATTTAAAAAACTTCTGGACTTCAACTGAGTCTTCAACCACATTAAGGTAAGTACTAATGGAGACAGAGTGCCCCTACTGATACCTATAGAAACACTACTAAAAGCAGGTTGCAAAGTGTCTCCCTAGGAATTTGCCAGGCTTTTGAGATGCAGCTGATGTCAAATTTATATAGTACATGAGACATTATAAACAATGTGTCAACACTTCGTGGTGTCCTCTGGCTGCCCTCATTGCTATCACCTCTCTCCTAAGGTGAACGCATTTCAATCAAGCCACACAAGAATTCCTAAATGTCTAAGAAATTAGAAACTCACAGCCACAAGTAGGCACAAGCCTAGCTCCCAGCTGAGTTCATGTGAACCTTAAGGCATAGGCTAGTTGGATGAGGCATAAGGCAGTGACTTGTGACAATCAAGATTGTTATCATGGCTGGCCTACTGCCTTCCTACAGAGAACCAGACCTTCTTATCTTAGATCAGCTTCAGGGGGCACACTGATGTGCTACAAGCATTTTTAAAGCATGCAACACCTGACTCTTCAGTCGGGGGCACTGACCTCTTTTCCCTTATATTGTCAAATAAAAAAATGACAACAGCCAACACAAGAGCTGTCCGATGTGAATGAATTAAAATTATACCTATTTATTTTTTTTGTCAAATTGGCAAAAAAAAAAAAGTATTTTTTGTGTGCTACAGAATTTTAGTAATTAGTTTAGGTGTGCTACGAGATGAAAAAGATTGAAAATCACTGTCTCACTGTTTATAAAGGTATGTCTTTCCTAGGCTTCCCTTCCCTTCCTCAATCTTCTTCTAGAAACATTTCATTGTTCAGTGTCTACTTCCTCTATCTCCACCTGAGGACGGGAAATAGGAAATGCAGCCAGCTTCACAACTTCATCTGAATTCTGTCACACGTTCACGCCCTGACACTGAAGGCTGCCTGTTTGCAGGTGTCATTTGTTCATGCGGCCTCAGTCTTAGCTGGTTCATTCCTCTAGGATGGGACTTGCTGGTCCACAATAATATCAACAAAATCCCCTTACAATGCAATCCAGAAAACAAAAAGTTTCTAGGAATTCATAAAAATGCAACAATAATCATTCATTTTGCCAGGAGAGAACCGCTGCTTAGGGAGGCGCTGAAACATGTCTCCACTCTGGAGGGAACCACATAACGTAGGTATTTACTTTCTCAAACCTGATTCAGATACGGAGAAAGAGCTGGAAATACGAGCTATCCCAGCTTGGGCTCATCTCCCAACCACTTAAGAGTATCTGGGGACCCAGCCTGAATGCCATCCTCACTATGGCTACCCCAAGAAAGCTGCATCTCTAAGCCATGGATGAGCATCGCTTTCCTTAACTCCCTAGAGTCTTTGACAGCCTCTCTTGTCTTTTCAATAAAGCTGAATTATAGAGAACAGTATACTTTTGGACAGTTGTGCCCCAACTGCTACGACAAAGCACAATTATTTATATTATCAGAGGATTCAAATCAGGATTACCTTAACCAATGAGATCTCTTAGTTCATTTTAAATAACATTCAATTTATAAATAATGAATTAATCTAAGACTACATATCACATATAAAAAGGGGCAGCTGCATATCACCTGCTCTAACTAATAGTTAAAATCACTTCTTTGTAGTTCTTTTGTCATTTACTAATTTTCCTAAATGTATAAATTTAAGTTAAAGAGTTTGGACATACATAAGGTAAAAAATTGAGTCAAAACTTCAGAAAAGAGCAGGTGGTACTTATATTGTAGAATACGGTATGCCAAAAATAAAAAGCACCAACACTCCTCAAATCTTAGCATTTCTTAAAACAACTTCCAACATAAAAATATTTCAGCAATATTTCTCCTGAAAATTTAAACTTACATGGCCCTCATATGAGAAGAAAATATCCTCAGGTGAAACTTTAACAGAATAATAAAATCACTTATTAGACTGTCACTTTCTCCATTTGGACTATAACTGCTTCTCTTTGGGGACAAGAATAGGAAAAACAAAAATCCATATAGTCAAAGGAGTTAGCATGTAGTACCAAAGGTACAAAGGTAACTTCTCTATTCCACTAATCCTAGTTGTTTTTTTTAAACATGAATTGAATATAAATCTTTTTTATTTCTCCAAGAACATGCGTAGAGAATGAAACTGAAATTAGCACATGCTAATGCATATTCAGAGATGATTTTAACCTCAAGTGTTGCTTTTTCTTCTCCCATAAATGATTTTGAGTACTGTACATTCAAATGGTCTGTTACTATAATTCAAGCCTGGGAATTCAGTGCAGTGGCCTGAACATCACAGGACAACACATGGTTTCTAGGAACCTCACCCCTTGGTTGTAAACCACTGGCGATACTTGGCTGAAAGGTTCTCTTCCGCTCAGCCAAACCTGCCCCGCCTGTGCCAACTGCCTCTGACTTTACTTCAGATAGGGCGACAGAAAGCTGGCCTTGGTCTAGATGGTCTCCATTCCATAGCAACCTGTGTGTGCACGGTAGAGATGGAAATTTAGACCAGGAAGGATCATCTAACCTCAGCCTTTCACATTAAAGATGGCCCCCATTTAAAAGGAAGTACCAGCTGTTTGAGGTCAGGGTTCCTCATGAAAACTAGGACTTTTAGGGCAGCCGTGGTTCTTAGACTTAGTGTAATCAGAGGTTCCAGCACACCACAGGATCCGTGATGCGTCAGAGTCTATGTTGTAAAGCCTACCTGGAATGGCAAATGTTGCTCTAAGGCTCATAAATTGCCTTTTTTTTTTTTCCAGCTGTGGTCTACAGTTTTATCAACTCAGTGGGCATCCTGCATGTGTCAGGCAGAAGAGAAGCTCTGATAGGCATTTCGGTACGGCTTTGATTAACAAAATAGAGAAGTGAAATGTTAACACTAAATCTGGTAAAAACTTGAAAAAATAAAAAGGTGAGGAAAATATTGGAAAACATTCAGAAATATAACATCTTCATTTTTACTAATTTAAAATTTAAAAATTTAAATTTACTAATTTAAAATTTAAAAATTTAAATTTACTAATTTAAAATTTAAAAATTTAAATTTACTAATTTAAAATTTTAAAATTTTAAAGAAATTTTAAAAAATTTTAAAGAAAAAAAACTGTAGTCTGTAAAGATTATGTGCCTGGACGAACGTAATTTGACAAACGGGTGGCTGAATATAATGGCTGTGCTAGAACTCAAGGTTCTGGGTGTTGGTCCAGGGTTACTCAAAATATTCTGGCTGTTATCATGTTCAAAAACCCTCCCTCCTGGCAATACTGTGATTTATTTTTTCATCAGCATTCATCAGCATATGCCGGCCACATTTCTTATTAGGCATTAGGTTTATAAATGCTACCCCCACCCAGGGCTATTCTGGGCATCAAATAAAATAATGCAGTTAAAGCACTTTAACACTGCCTAACACATGGTAAACACTCAACAAATGTCTATTCAATGTAAACTGATGTAAAACAGTTCCCCAAGGTGATTCCCCACTATTTCCTCTAGTTGGCAGTTATGGCAGAATCTTGTAATTGCCTCAACCTTAGACAAAGAACCCTGACTTACTGTTGCGGGGGGCGGGGCCGCTGAAAGACCACACTCGGTTACCTCCTTTGCAACCAGAGGTAGCCAAAGGGATAGCGGGTGTGGCTCTCAGTGGGTTGGGCGTCCCGCAAACCCTGAAAGGCCATAGGCTCGATTTCCAGTCAGGGCAAGTGCCTGGGTTTCTGTCCCGTCCCCAGTACCAGTGACTGATGTTTCTCTCACACGGATGTTTCTCTCCTCTTTCTCCCTCCCTTCCCTTCTCTCTGCAATCAATCAAAGAGAAAGCTAGAACTGGTGGGCAGTGATTCCGGGAAATCTTTTAAGGGATTTTATGGGGGGGGGGGGGGGGGGGGATGAAATAGAAATGCTAAGCTCATAGGAAATGAGAGCAGTTCTGGAGCTACAAGTGTGCCCGGATCTTGAGAACACTGGACATATAACCCGTAACAACATTATGATCAGAGCTATCATTTCATATTTATTTGAGTTTTATATGTGACCAGTTATATGACTCGCTTAAGGTCACAGAGCTCGTGAGGGACAGGGGGAATTTTGGTCATATTCCGAAGCCGAAGCTAAATAGAGAATAAGGTTTTCAACCTAAGTGGATATACTACACAAAGCCCTGTGCTGCAAGCCGGTAGACTAGCATCAGCTGTGCCAGTGACTCGTTGTGTGACTTGAGACAAATGAAAATATCTCTGAGCCTAGGTTGCTGCTTCTGTAAAAGAAGAGAATAGGACTAGGCTTTGAACTTTGCGATTGCTTCTAGTCCTAAACACATCCACTGTCCAAGGCCCAGCAGAGATCAGGGAAGCCCAAGCAGGCAGGCAGGAAGTCGGGTCCTCCGCTGGGACAGGCCGCGCCCACCGGCACCCCAGGCCTCGCCGCCCCAGCCGGAGCGCCCTCGCCCGAACCTGGCAGATTGGGACTGAGGGAGCCAGGGATTGCGTGTGCGCGGCTGCCGCCAGTGCCCGCGGTTACCTGACAACGCTGCCTCGACCGCTTCCTCCCCGCGCACTGCGCCTGCGGGCACTGTGGCCAAAGGCGGCAGCCAGAGCATCAACCACCACGGCCCCAGGGGCCACCGCATTTCGCCCGGGGATCGGGTCCGCACTATCCAGCGCGCCAAGACCCCTTGGGAGCCTCCTCAGCCGAGAGTAACAGAAATGGCGCGGGGTCTAGAAGGGGAAAGAGGGAGGGGCGGAGGGGGGAACGCTGCGCTCCGCAGGCGGGAAAAGGTGGAGGTCCCGCCTCCCCGGGCAGGGGAGGAACCGTCTGACGCCCCCGCCCACACTGGCGCTGGCGCCGGAGCCCGCGGGGCACCTCGGGCCAAAGCTGTTGTGGCTCCGTTGGTCTCTCGGCTCTATCCGGCCTCCGCGCTTCCGGGTCTCATTCTTTTCTGGGGGCATTTGGGCCTCGTCCCATCGACTGTTGCTCAAGGGTGGAGATTGTGGGAATAAGGGGCCACGCCTCTGAATTTTGTTTAATATTTGCCTGACCTATGACTCAGGGGATTTAGGGTCCAGTTCTCTGGGCTCCCATCAGTGATATCCCGTAAAGGAGGAGGCCCTTCAGCAACTTCCGTTTTCATAAGTAAAAGACAGTTTATTTTTTATTTTTGGTTTTCATTTACCTTTTTGTAACACGCAATAATTAATTGGCAATTTGGTTACCTTAACTAAATAACATTGACTTGTATGTGTAAGGTCAAAAACACCCCACATTTCAAAGAGGCTGGAAATTGTTCCTTCAAATAAACATACCGATTAAAATTACCTTGCATTAAAAAAAAAAAAAAAAAAAAAGACAATAGAAAACAGAATAGTGGATGCCAGAGGGAGGGAGTAGGAGGAAGTGGGCAAACTGGGCAAAGGCGATCAAAAGGTGCGAGCGTCCCGCTGCAAATTAAGTTTTTCCCATGTAATGTGCATTATGGTGACTGAAGCTAATATCACTGTATGTTATATTTGAAAATTGCTAAGAATAAACCTTAAAACTTCTATCACAAGAAAAAAATTTTCTAACTATATAAGGTGATGGATGCTAACTAAACTTATTTTGATGACCATTTTGAAATAAATATATACATGAAATCATGTTGTACACCTAAAATGAATACAATATGTCAATTATATCTCAATAAAACTGAAAAAAATTAGTATCGAGCTATCAATACATACACACAAACATATATATTTTTAATCCTCACCCAAGTATATGTTTATTGACTTTAGAAGGAGAGGAGGGAAGAGAGAGAAACATCGATTAGTTGCTTCCCATACACGCCCTAACTGGGAATGGAACCTGCGACATAGGTATGTGCCCTGACTAGGGATTGAACCTGCAGCATTTCCGTGTACTGGATGGTGCTCCAACCAACTCAGCCACCTGGCCAGATCTCAATATTAATACTGTTTATTAGTATAGAACTTGCAACCTTAACTAATATTATACTGTATTTTTTTTTTTTAGAACATATCCTCCTTAGGCCCTGTAACCGATTAATATGATTCAATGTTTCATATTAAACATTTACTGGAATAAAAGGTCATTCCTCTTTTCTAATTATGGTCTGCTGAGGTACCTCAGAGAACCTAGTAGTGACAGTGATCATCCTCCAAAAATAGCTCAGCTTCATTTTCCCTAGAAGTGTGAGAAGGGCTCAGTAGCCTTTCCCTGGTTTCAAAGGTTTAACAACTGCCCTCAAACCCCTGGCGCACTGATATATGGCTTTTAGTTCATATAAAACAAAGTTCAGAAATCTTCTTGTTAACTATTCTTTTGGGAATGGTTTTCACAAGTAAACTATTATTACTTGAACCCCCAGCTTGTCTGACTCTACAAACTGTCTCCAAAGAAATGGAGAGCCTGGGTGTTCACTTGCCTCTTGCACAAGGGTTGCTCTTTATTTTTTCCCAACCACACTGATTTTGATTTAGTTTAACCTGGGGTGGTACTATGGAAAGTGGCTAAAAGAAACAGGTAGATTCTTGAGTGACAAATGTATTTTCCTGCAGCTTTATCTAGTAGAGAAATAAAGAGCAGGCATACTAAGTTAATATTTAAAGTGCTATTCATATAGCATATCCTTAATAAATATCTGTGAAGAAGCTAAATTGAAACACCACATTCCTCTCTATGGAATAGCAATAAATAGTTTTCCAGAGATAACAAGAATATTAGAAGGTAATAGTTCTGCCATTGGATGCAATCAAGAAACCCGTCCTAACGTCCAGGCCTAAACTTTTCTCTCATTTGAAAACCTTAAGTCACTGAGAGAGGGGCAGAAAACACTACCACCAACAGGGCTATGGCAAATATCTACTGCTTCTGGGAGACAGATAGAAGCACAAATCCTTTGTCTCTGGGGAAGCAGCAGGAAATACTGGTGCTCAGTGTTCTGAACTGATAAAAAGTAAAGTTTGGGTATTGCTAGGAAATGCTCTCTCATTCAAGATGTATCAGATACTTGGAGGAATTTGGCAGCAATGTGTCAGAGAGACAGAAATGCAAAGAAAGTTTCAATTCTTGGCTTAGGTACAGAGGACCTGCCTAAGAACAAGGCTGGACAAGGAGTATGTCCCCTTACCCCACTACAAACCTAGCACCAGTAACAAGCAACGCTAGTCTTTGTTGAGTAAGAAGAAAAGTGTGGGGAAGGACTCCCTCTGTAACAAAACTGCTGAAAGCCGATGGACACGGAAAAACTCCCTAGTATTCCGGGCCCCACATTAAGCACAACATAAGAGCAGAAGAATTTGAATCCTGTGATACACGAAAGGTAACGATAAAAACAATAAAACCCAAGTTCAGCCTAACTCCTGGTACATTGACTTAATCACTCACATTATTGACCTGACAGAAGAGGTATGCACATTTCTGGGAATAAATATTATTTACCTCAGTTTTTACTGTTCTTCTACACATGAGACCCATTATTCAATCAAAAATTATAAGCCACCCCAAGAAAGCAGGGTAAAAATCTGTTATCAAGAACTAAAACAATCAAAAGAACCATATTCACAAATGACCCAGAGGTTGTGCTATGATTAATACATTAAAAAATAGAGTGGAAAAGGTGGATAATATATGTGAACATACAGGGAATTTCAGCAGAGAGAAGAAAATTATTAAAAATGTGAAATAGAAATGCTAGAGATTAAAAATATATTATTAGACATATAGAATTGCTTCAATGTGCTTTTCAGAGACTGGGTATTGCTGAGGAAAGAACCAGTAAACTTAAGAGAGGTAAATAGAAATTATCCAAACTGAAACTCAAGGCAAGAGAAGAAATTTTTTTAAAAAAAGCAAAGCATTCCAGAGCTGTGAGACAATGTCAAGTAATTTCACAAGCACAACTGGAGTCCCAGAGGAGGAGAGAGGAAGGATGAAGCAGGGGAAATTGTGGGGGATGGTGACAGCTGGCGTCAAAGCCCAGGTTAAGCACTTGGCAAGGCCATGCTTGACCGCTTACATCTGCAAGGCAGAGCAAGCTGGCAGCTGACGGCAGCCAGAACCCGGGGTGGGGGCGGGGAGGTGTTGAGAAGGGAATAGTTAACCTCAAGCTTCAGCAACTGCGACTGCAACCTTGGGGCAGAAGAAAGTTTTATCGTGTATATAGCCTGGGAACAGAACAATCCGTGCCCACAGCGTTCCCTTAAGTCTGCAAAACTCCCTTGAGCTTTATCTAACCAACCCCTATAAAATAAATGCAGAGACTGTGTTCAGGGTCATTGTCTCTCCATCAGAGGACAAAGCCCCACCTGGCTCCTGCTTTTCTCTAAACTGTTTGTGTTGTGTCTTTCTCAATCTCCTGTTGCCCCCGCTCAGGGACCACCACTCCGTGCTGATGGTGGCAGGAAATATTTTAAGATATAAAGTAGAGAATTTTTCAAAATGAATGAAAACAGAAGATATAGAGAAAAATCTCAAAGGCAGTCAGGGGAAAATGACACATTGCAAAAAGAGGAATAAAACTTAGAGTAGATTTCTTGTTAGAAACCATGTAAGCCAGAAAATAATGGAGTGACATCTTTGAAGTAAAGTGAAAGAAAAATACTATCAATCCATAATTCTATACCCAGCTACAATATCTCTCAAAAAATGAAGGCAAATGAAGCTTTTTTTTTTCATTTCCAGTAGACTTTCACTGTAATAAATGTTTAAAAAAGTTCTTAGGCGGGAAGAGTACAACAGATGGAAATATGAATCCACAAAGAAAATAATAGCTCTAGAAATGATAAAAAAAAGTAAATATTTTTTAAATTATGTTAATCACTTTATAAGGTAATTGCCAAAAGCAAAACTAGTTGTAATACTTTACGGGAATTTTATGTAAAATTAAAATGAATGACAACACCACAAAAGGCAAGAGGAAAGAAATGGAAGTATACTACCATACGGTTCTTTCACTCTACATGAGTGACATAAGAGTACTTGAAGGTAGACTATGATAAATTAAAGATGTATATTAAACCTTAGATCAACCACTAAAATCTTTTTAAAAGAAGTATAACTAATAAACCAATAATGGAGGTAAAATGAAATGATAAAAATCCAAAGAAGGCAGGAATATAGGGAAAATAATAAAGAATGGATTTCCAGTCAAGATGGAGGCATGGGCAGACACAAATCACCTCCTTGCACAACCATAGAAAGAATTACAACCACGTCTCAAAACTAGTAACACACAGAACCATCAGAAAATTGAGCTGCATGGAGGTCCCACAACCAAGAAATTAAAGAAGACACATTCATCCAGATGGGTAGGAGGGGTAGAGTCAAGGAGATGGGCAGAGAGGCAATGTGGTGCTGAAGGCAGCAGTGGCTGTGGCAGTGGCAGAACGGACAGGAGAAATACTTTCCGAGTGAGTGATCCCAGTCCCAGGCTGCACAGCCCAGCGTTCCAGCACCGGTAAGATAGATCTCCATTACCTTGGGCTGTAAAAACCAGTGGGGGTTGGGACAGCAGAAGACACTGCCAGATTTCACTGCTAAAGGGCCAGCATAGTGTTAGTATGTAGCAAACCCACTCACTCCCAGATTCACCACCAGGGCAGAAGCTGGAAAGACACCAGTCACACATGGGAAGGGGATGAAGTCACTGGGAACAGGGGAAGTGCCAGGCGAATATCCAGATGCCAGGTGGCAGCATTGTCCCCTCGCCAAGTACTCCCCACACAGACACCATGAATTCACACACAAAGTGATGAAGTGGGTGCTCCAACCAGGCAATTACCTAACTCCCCTCCCAACACAACTTACAGGTTCCTCTTAGAAATAGGCCACACTACTAACAGGGAATACAAGCAGCTCTACCTAATACACAGAAACAAACAGAGGGAGGCTGCTAAATTGAGGAGACAAAGAAACATAGCCCAAATGAAAGAACAGAACAAAACCCCATAAAAAGAACTAAGCAAAATGGAGATAGCCAACCTATCAGACGCAGAGTTCAAAACACTGGTTATCAGGATGCTCAGAGAACTCCTTGAGTATGGCAAAAAAGAAAGGAAGAAATGAAGCTTATACTGAGTGAAATAAAGAATAATCCACAGGAAACCAACAGAGAAGGGAAGAAAGTTGGGAAGGAAGAATATATATACCAACATATATAAATACCAACAATTCAGAATATAATGAAGAGATAAACATTCCACCAGAACAAAAAGGAGAAACAAGAATTCAAAAAAACAAGGATTGGCTGAGGAACCTAGGGGACATCTCTAAATGTGCTAACATCCAAATTATAGGGATATCAGAAGTAGAAAAGAAAAAGCAAGAAATTGAAAACTTATTTTAAGAAATAATGAAAGAAAACTTCCCTAATTTGGCAAAGGAAATAGACAAGTAAGTCCAGGAAGCACAGAGAGTCCCAAACAAGTTGGACCCAAAGAAGAACACACCAGGACACATCATAATTAAAATGCAAAAGGTTAAAGATAAAGAGAGAATCTTAAAAGCAGCAAGAGAAAGACAGAGAGTTACCTACAGAGGAGACTGTACATAAGACTGGCAGCTGATTTCTCAAAAGAAACTTTGCAAGCAAGAAGGGACTAGTGAGAGCTATTCAAAGTGATGAAAAACAAGGGCCTAAAACCTAAATTACTCTATCCAGCAAAGCTACCATTTAGAATGGAAGGGCAGATAAAATTCTTCCAGACAAGGTAAAGCTAAAGGAGTTCATCACCACCAAGCCATTATTACAGGAAATGTTAAAGAGACTTATATAAGAAAAAGAAGAAGATCAAAACCATGAACATTAAAGAGGCAACAAATTCACAACTGAATCTAAAACTCAAACAGACAAACAAACTAAGCAACCAGAAAAGGAATAGAATCATAGATATGGAGATCATTTGGAGGGTTATCAGCTGGGAGGGGGAAGGGAGAGAATGGCAAAATGGTGCAGGAATTTAGAAGAATAATTGGTAGGCACAAAATAGCCTGGGAGATGTTAAGAATAGTGTAGGAAATGGAGAAGCCGAAGAACTTACACACACAACCTATGGACATGACCTAAGCAGGGGACTGCTGGAGAGAAGAGGGGTACTGGGTGTAGAGGGACAAAGAGGAAAAATTGGGACAACTGTAATAGCAAAATCAATAAAATATAACAAAAAAATTAAAGAAAATAGGGAACAAATTGACAAATAGAAAACATCTTAAAAGATGGTAGATTTAAATCTACCTTCTAAAATCTGCCTTTTAAATCATATCAATAATTGCACTAAGTATAAAGGCCTCAAAACCATAATTAAAAGGCAGACATTGTCAGACAGGAAAAGCTTATTTATATGCTATTTACTAGAAATACACCCTGAGTATAAAAATAACTTATATAAGTTAAAAAGAAAAGGATAGAAAAAGATATTCCAAACACCAATCAGGAGAAAGTTGAGTGGCTATCTTAACAGCAAAGTACACTCTGCAACAAGGAATATTGCCAATAATTCAGTGGTCTAAGAAGGGCCTGAGATTCTGCAAATCTAAAAAACTCACTGGTGGTCTAAGGATCACCCTTGAGCAGCAAGTCCTTAGAACACTAGCCCTGTAGATAAATTGGCAGAATGACGGCAGTTGGAAAGATTCCAAGATCAAACAGTTGGGAAAATATAGCTGACTGTATTATCTCCCTTAGATGATCACAATGATGAAGAGCGTACTTAATACTCAAAAATTCCTGCAGTTAGAAGAATCAACAACGTTAAAATGTCCATACTACCCAGAGCAATCTATAGATTCAACATAATCCCTATTAAAATACCAATGACGTATTTCACAGATATAGAACAAATATTTCAAAAATTTATATGGAACCAAAAACAACCCTGAATAGTCTCAGCAATCTCGAGAAGAAGAACAAAGTAGGAGGCATCACAATAGCTGATATCAAAGTATACTACAAGGCCACTTGTAATCAAAACAGTCTGGTGCTGTCATAAGAACAGACACATAGAACAATGGAACAGAATAGAGAACCCAGAGATAAACCCATGTCTCTATGGTCAATTAATATTTGAGAAAGTGGACAGAAGCATAAAATGGAATAAAAATGACCTCTTCAACAAATGGTGTTGTGCTGGGAAATGCCCTGT
Source organism: Pteronotus mesoamericanus (assembly GCF_021234165.1). Taxonomy (NCBI): domain Eukaryota; kingdom Metazoa; phylum Chordata; class Mammalia; order Chiroptera; family Mormoopidae; genus Pteronotus; species Pteronotus mesoamericanus. Next base: position 47,145,653 of record NW_026555325.1, read on the forward strand.
CTGGTTTTAGGAATTGTAGCCCTGCCAACAGGCAAGAGGGCTCCAAGGCTGGAGCTGAGCAAGGAGGCCTTGGGAAAGCAGGCCACTGAGGAGACAAAACCTGTCCCCCTGGCAGGGAGGCAGTCCCTGCCTCCCTCACATCACTCTGCTTGGACCTGGAGGATCATTGGTTAGTCAATGATGGGTAAGACCCCTCGATAGAAGGGACAACCTAAGACAGGCACAGCCGCAATGGGCATCAGGGAAAAACTTGGGGAACACGGAGAAAGGGTGAAAGACCTGCACTCGGCTTTGATATGGCCAGGGTCTTCATTATATCTGAAATAAGTCTTATTTCCTGGTTGCCTTGCCCTTCCCCCCGCCTGGCTCAGGCTTGAAACAATACTGGAGACAGCCCTAAACTGGATCTGGTAGTTCCCAGGGTAAATCAGGCCTAGAAGTAAATTCCTTAAAGCATGCTTTGTTTTTCTCTCAAAAGCTATGATAACCAGCTCATGCTGGGAAGGAAGTGTACATTATTCACAGACCCTGACCCTAAACTCTTTGGTGCCCTTATGTTTACGCTCTCATGTTTACTCACCCCATCTTGGACCCATGTAAATCGGTGTGTTCCTGCCATTTGTTTTCCTCAACATCATCTATTCTCTGTAAACATTAACATAATGATGTAATGAGATCACCTGTACATTCCTATTACCTAGCCCATTAATAACTTTTTCAATAAAAGCCTTTGGAAAAAGGAGCTTGGGGTGCCTCCTCCACCAGAGGGAAGGGCCACCCCTTTCCTGGAAGACTGACAGAGAAGTGTCTGGAACAATTTATTATTTCCCCCTATGCATGACAAACCTGGGACAGGCTCTGTGGGATTCAGAGTCTGCATTCCCCACCATAGTGCTGGGGTATCCGGAATGGTACACGCAAAATAATGAAACTAGACCACCAACTTACACCATACACCAGAATAAATTCAAAATGGATAAAAGACTTAAATATAAGCTGCGACATGATAAAAGACTTCGAGGAAAACATAGGCTTAAAATTTCAGATATTCCACAAAGCAATGTTTTCACCGATACATCCCCTAGCAGGGGTGTCCAACCTTCTGGCTTCTCTAGGCCACACTGGCAGAAGAGTTGTCTTGGGCCACACATTAAATACATTGCGACACATAATCACAAAAAAAATCTCATAATGTTTTAAGTAAATTTATGATTTTGTATTAGGCCTTATTAATAGACATCTTAAGCCACACATGGCCTGTGGGCTACAGATTGGACATCCTGCCTAGAGCAAGGGAATTGAAGGAAACAATAAACAAATGGGACTACATCAAATTAAAAAGCTTCTGCACAGCTAAAGAAAACATCAGCAAAATGAAGAGGGAACCAACTGTACAGGAAAACATATTTGCCAGTGATACCTCAGACAAGGGTTTGATGTCCAAAATATATAAAGAACTCACACAACTCCACTCCAATAGTCCAATTAAATAATAGACAAATAGTCCAATTAAAAAATAGGCAAAGGACATAAACAGACACTTCTCCAAGGAAGACATACAGAGGACACAGAAACATATGAAAGGATGCTCAACCTTGCTAGCCATCAGAGAGATGCAAATTAAAACCACACAGTGAGATACCACCTCACACCCATCAGAATGGCCATCATTAACAAATCAACAAACAACAGGTGTTGGCAAGGATATGGAGCAAAGGGAACCCTAGTGCACAGTTGGTGGATATGTGGACTGGTGTAGCCACTGTGGAAAAGAGTATGGAATTTTTCTCAAAAAACTAAAAGTGGAACTGCCTTTTGATGCAGCAATTCCACTGCTGGGATTATACCCTAAGAATCCTGAAACACAAATTCAAAAGAACCTATGCACATCTATGTTCATAGCAGCATTATTTATAGTAGCCAAGTGCTGGAAACAGCCTAAGTGTCCATCAGTAAATGAGTGGATCAAAAAACTGGTACATTTGCACAATGGAATAATATGCAGCAGAAAGAAGGAACTCCGACCCTTCATGACAGCATGGATGGAACTGGAGAGAATTATGCTAAGTGAAATAAGTCCGGTGGTCAAAGACAAATGCCATATGATCTTACCTATAACAGGGACCTAATGATCAAAACAAACAAATGAGCAAAATAGAACCAGAGACATGGAAACAAGGAACAAACTGACAGGGACCAGAAGGGAGGGGGAAGGGGGAAGAAGGGATAAGGGAGGAAAGAAGGGGAAGGCCTAGTTAAAGAACAAGTATAAATGACCCATGGACATGGACAACAGGGTGGGGATTGACCGGGGGAGCAGGTGGTAGGTGGGGAAGGGGAGAGCAAGAGGGGAAAATTGGGCCACTGTATAGATACAATTAAAAATAAATAAATAAAAATAAAAATTCCTGCAGTCAAGAAATTTGTAGTAAGCAGCCTCTACAATGGTCTCCAATGATCCCCTCTATTTTCTGGTATTCATGCTGTTGTGTAAACAGTCCTCTCCCTTTCAGTGTGGACTTGTTTCTAATGAATAATATAAGGCAAAAGTGATGAGATGTCACTTCTGAGATTAGGCTATTAAAAAACTGTTGTTTTTATCTTGGGTTTTCTCTCTCACTCCCTCTCTGGCATCAATGGCACCAGGGGAAGCCAGCTACCGTGTTGTGAGGCAGCCCTGTGAAGAGATATATGTGAATAAACAGATCTTCCCCAGCAGAACTTTGAGATGATTGCAGCACGGACTGATACCTCAGTCGCAGCCTTGGAGGGACACTGAGCCAGAACCACCTAGTTAAGCGGATCCTAAATTCCTGAAATTCAAAAACTGTAAGGCAGTAAATGTGTATTCTTTCCACCTGTTAAAATTATGGTTAATTTGTTATGCAGCAATAGATAGCTAATATAAAGCTAGCCTAACCTTCCCTAACCAGTGTTTAAACCCAAGGATTAGTTTTCACTCTACTGATGCTATGTTGTTCTCATAATAATCTCTCTCTCTTGTTATTGAGGAATTCTGGATGAGACACTTGATTTGTACATATTCTCTACCTAAATTTAAGCCTGATAATTAATTTTTCCAAATAAAATCTATTAACATCTCAATCATACATAGTTTAGAAAACACTACACTTAATGTTTAGCAAAGTCTTATTTCAAAGTCAAGTTACAGCTGTATAAAGAGCTTTAGGATACTTAGGCAAATGTTTTGTGTTAAAGATGTTAACAGGTGAGCACTATGCCTAAGCTTCTTTGTGGTGGCAAAGACATCAGCGAGGAGAAATATAAGAAGACAGAATCAGGACTGTCATTAGATTTAGGAAGACTTGTACATCATCATCATGGAACATTGCTTCCTCTCATGAAAAGCACATGGGTTAACACACTGATTATCACAGCCTATTCTTAAATTACACCAGCATTTGTATATATCTTTTTAAACTAATTAAACAAAACCCCATATAAACAAGACATCTGCAGAATCTTATTCTGAAAACCTCCCAGGACATTATGCAGACTCGATCTCTCTCTCTCCACTAGAAAACAGAGAAAAAGTTTTCCCATCAGTGGGTCAGTAAGGTGAGAAAGTTTGTAATGGGGCTTGCCCAGATGACACAAGACAACTGTAACGGGATATTTAATACCAGTCCATAAATTTCTGCACCAAAAGGGATTACTGAAAAGGACAAGATTCATTGCCTCTTTGAAGCAGTTCCTCAGTTGTGCCTAGAGATGTTAGCTGTGGACTTCTGGTAAATACCCCAGAATGAAGCACTGATATTTTGGTGATCTGCATCTCATAGAGAGTGAAGAAGTTAGCACTCTCACTAGAATTCTTGCAGTGTGGGTAATAAGTAAATGTATAGCATTGTAAATGCAGATCCCCAAGACATACCCACCAAGATTGAGTCAGCCCATCTGGGGTAGAAGCCAAAATATTCCTTCTTAATATTTATTCAAATGATTATAAAGCTTTAGGACTAAACTTTGAGTTTTACAAGTTTCATGCTTGACAGATAATAAGTAGCATTTTAGACAAGTTTGTAATCATAGCTAAAGCATTGTGTGTGCATTTTAAGTAATTCCTATCACTGTAATATGACATGTATTTATTGAGAATAAGACCAATGTATAATAAAGGGCTTCCTTTATATTATTTTCATGACCTGAGTGCTTTAATCTCATTTAACCATTTCCACGTGGTGTGAAAAAAAAATTACAAATCAATTTTCAGCCTCTGCATTTTTATTTCTAGAGTTCCTGCTCTTCATAGCTAATTAATTTTCCATAACTGTCATAGTGTTACAACAAGTCATTATGAACCAGAAGTAAAATTTAGCTCATGTCAGAAATTATTTAGGAGCTTTCACTTGGTTTCTATGTAGTAGAACATTTAATTAAATAAATTAGAAAAAATAGACAAAGTTTTAGTACTTTGGGTTCCTTCAAGAAGAAAGATTTAGTCTATTACTTCAATGATAAATGCCAATGTCATAAAGATTACGGAAATTATGTCATTGTTTCTTCCTTTAAAAAATTCCCACTTTTAGAATTTTACATATAAGGGAAAAAAAAAACCAGAACAGGCCATTTGAGAATTCTCCATAAAAAAAAATAGAAGTTGACTTGTTGGACCATGGTTTTCTTAGCATATTTCATGTAGAAAGTACTTTAAATTTGAGTTGCCATATACTAGTTCAGTAGCTTTTATAATAATTCATGTCAAAACTGAAAGAGAGCTTTTCAGTATGAATAAATGATATTGGGAGTTATTAGAATAAAAATATTATCAAGAAATAGATAATATGTTCTCTCCACTAAATTGCTAAAGCCCTTTGTAAAAAAAATAATAATAATTGGTCAAATTCAATTCGGATTTTTCAATTCCAATAGAGAGTGACATTCTTTAAAGCAGTGGGTCTCAAATTTTGGTGTGAAAAAGAGCACTATCTCCAAAGATCCTTGTTGAATGGGTCCAGTGCATAGCCTGGCAATCTACATTTAGGATTCTGAGGCAAACAGTTTTTGACCATATTGTATTAGTGGTAGGACAAACATTCAAAAGCGATTGACGATTAGTAGATGATGGCTGGAAAATATTACCTATGGGGAAAGACTGATGTACATACTTGGTTAATCTAAAGAAATGCAGGTTGAAGAGCTATAGATTATTTATTTGTTTGTTTGTTTGTTTGTTTATTTCCTCACCCAAGGACATGCTTACTGATTTTTTAGAGAGCAGGGAAGGGAAGGAGAAAGACAGAGAAAGAAACATCGATTGGCTGCTTTTTGTATGTGCTCAAACCAGGGACTGAACCTGCAACTGAGGCATGTGCCCTGACTGGGAATCAAATCCATGACCTCTTGGTTCATGGAACAATGCCAACCAAGCCACATTGGCCAGGGTGAAAAGTTATAGCTTTCTAAGAATTAATTTAAGGAACTAGGATACAGAAACTTGCTCATCATGTTACTGAACACATAAAAAGCAGTTTGTCTGCCTGCTGCCAAAAAGGCCAAACCGATGAGGCAGATGTTAGAATAAAAGGATAGAGGGTTTTTCAGGTGCTGCACAGTCTGGGAGAGTGGAGGACTCCCATCTCAAACTGGCTTTTCCATGGTTCTCCATCTCTTCAGCACAACCATGGAAAAGCCAGTGTCCAGGGTTTCTGCTCCATTCCAAAGCATAGTCATTTGGAGCCCACAGGCAGCTGCTAAGCAGTCATTCCTGCAGTTTAGCTTGTTCCTGGCTGCTGTCTGTTTCAGGCTCACTCCTGGAGTCGGTGTGTGGAACCCACCTGGCCCTGGACCATGTGACTGCTAGGTCTGCAAGGTCACGTGAAACCACCGGCCTCTGCATCACCCGGTGGGCGAGAGAGTGAGACAGGCTCCTTCCTGGAGGCCATGGGCCTTAGCAGCTACGTGGCCCATGGAGAGAGAACAGGTGAGTCCACCCTGTGAGTGCAAGTCCCACGCCAGCCCGCCAAAAGCAAGACAGCGTTTCTTAGTTCCCTGGGACTATATTAGCTTGGGTGGACTATATTAGATGGATCAGGTGCTTCACACTTGGGGTGGATCTGCCTTCCAACCAATCCCTTCTTTCCCCAGGCTAGACTGACAGGCCTCTTTGGTCTAGCACCTACCTCCCCTACCCGATTCTGACGCTATTATGTGCCTGCCGTCCCCTGGTGAAACCCGCAATCTGGTCCTCCAATGGGGTAGGTATTTTTCCTATCCAATTTTCTGTCTAGTTTTTCCCCATGCTCAGGCCCTATCCATTGACATTTCTAGCTTTGTGTCCCTCCAGTATAAGAACCTCCCCCCGCAGCCATTGCAGCCAATGGGAGAGATTCCCCAGGCTCCAACCCACTGACCATCCACTGACAAAAGCCAGTTAATTGTTACATTTCAAAAAAAGAGTAAGGAAGCAATAGGTTTAAATTGCAGCAAGTAAGTTTAGGATTGCTCTGTAAATACACTTTTCCAGCATTGGAACCCTAGTTTCTTACCTGGACACCATCCAATCCCACCACTTCACTTCATTCGATTCCTACAGAACCTCTGCCAAAGTTTTCTTTGCTGCCAACACGCACTTGGGAAACATTTTCCTTAATCGGTTATTCTCTACAATCTAGTACTTTTCTAGATTGTAGAGAATAATCCACCAGAATAAGTCTTATTAAAACAATTTATAGTGAAATAATTATATTTGAATGTGTTCTTGTCTCTTCAGGGAAAGCTATAAACTTCAGATATTCTTTTAATTTAAGTTCTTACTGCTTTTTTAGTCATTTATTGGCAATAAAAAAAAAAACTGTATATGCTCTGGCTGGGATGTTCAGTGGGTTGGAGCATCATCCCAATATGCCAAGGTTGCAGGTTTGACTCCTTGTCAGAGCACATAAAAGAATCAACCAATGAATGCATAAATAAGTGGAAAAACAAATCAATGTTTCTCTTTTCCCTTCTCTCCCTTCCTCTCTCTACAAAATCAATTAAAAAAAAAAAGAAAAAATATATTTGTGTATGATTTACGAAGCCCTTCTATTTAATAAAAGCAGGAATTTTCTTAGCTCATTTTCAGTTACTGATCATGTACCTCAGAATATCCCCAGTGGTCACAGTCTATTCAGAAATTCTTCAATCTATTTTCTTTCATGTATTTTAGAAAGAACTCAAATATTTTTTAAAAAGGACATGGTGGGGCTGGGAGATAGAGATAATTATAACAGTCTCATATTTTGTTCTGCTATATGTTCCCTCACGTACCCCCCTCGCTCTCTGGCCCTAAATCAGATCTCAGTAACTTCTGCTTCCAATACTGCTGATTATTTTTAGTCTGTATCTAGCTAGACCCCAGTGTATTTTAGAGTTGTTATACAGGTTTTTGACTCCCTTATTTTTCCAGGGTGTTATTGTTGATCATGGTAGTGGAAAGAAAGTATCAGCAACTGTTAGCAAGAAAATCATAATGTTTTATTTATAATAAAATATTTTATTTTATGAAGAAAATTGATAGAGTCTGTGCGTTCTGAACTGTTTCTAAGATAAAACCATAATTTCTAGATTAGTCATGTTTCAATGGAGATTAAGAAGAATAGAAAGTATAAATAATTCAATCAATATACTTCTAATTTTTGCTAATACTGTTAATCATATTTTGCCTGTAAAGTCTATCTGCCTGAAATTAGATATATTTTTGCTTATATTAAGCAAAGTTTGTAAAACAAGGTAAAAAAGAATAATTGCACTTAGTACATTTCAGTAACTGCCCCCTCCCAATTACATTTATTTGCTGTGATTAACATGCCCTGTCCATACGGACAGGTCCAGAAGCCTACCAGTATTATTAGAGCATGTATTAATTAGAATGTTCTCAACTATAAGGAATAGAATTTCCAACTAAAAGTGCTGATTTAGTAGCTTCAGCATGCCATCAAGTTCTCAGACTGTCTTAAGCTTTTTAGTCTACCACACTCATCTTCTTGGACTTTGTCCTTAAGCTTTCCTCCTCCTAAATGAAAAAAAGCTGCCATTGCTGCTAATACTGTGTCCTCACACAATTGTGACCAAAGGCAAGGGCCAGTAATTCCCCTTCCATCCCTTAATCAGGGAAGTAAATCCATTCTTAGAAGCTCTCACCTTCACCCTCTGAGCAGGCTGACTCCCTTGCTGGTCCCATTAGCAAGCCATCAGCCCAGGCCCTTGCTAAACAGGGTGGAGTGGGTGTCTGGCATTTTCAGCCCCTACAGTGAGAGGTACTTTCATAGAAGACAAAAGCTGGAGAGCAATAGACAGGGAAAAATCACTTTGTGATACTTTTGACAGCTCCCAAAGCCTTCATAGGTGTCTGAAAATGGTATTCTGGAGTTTTATGCTGACTTGATAAATGAGTTTTATTCATTATTCTAAACTTTGATAAAATGTGTTTTCTTTTTTGAAATTTACTCATTGACTCAAAAAGGGAGTTGCTTCCATACCAAGTATGTATTTTGCCTTCTGTTGATCTTATTTAATAGATTTACATAACGCCTTTATTCTAAAACATTCAATTTCCTAAATAGCAAATATTTTCTATTCTAATAATGAATGAGAAGAAAAATCAGACAAAGGAGTATGGTTTACAATGAGGAAAGTAAAGAGAGAATAATAGGAATCATAGAGAAAAAAAGGAGGGGAGGAGTAGAATAAGCAGTGACTAATCTGGATGGTCTAACATGAGAGTTCAGTTAACTAGATCACTTGCCACTTGGAATGATGGGCAAGAGAAGCAATTAAGACACTGAAGCAACTAGAAGGGAAGGAGGCGGAATTTGACTTTCTCTCCAGGCATGCATTTTGCAGGTTAGAATTTGTCTGTCTTAACCACATTGTAGGTGTGTCGTGGAAATGCATATTCATATAGGTTGGCAGTCTTTTTTATTTTTCACTTAATTTGCCTAACATTGATGTTTAAATTATCTAAATATTTAAGGCTCTTAAGTTTTCTCAGCAATAATGAAAGCAAGGTTAGAATAGGTCAAGGGAAGTTTTAGGCTCTGAGTTTCAAAGGGCCAGATCCTCCACTGATTGGGACTTTATAAAGATTTGTTCCTCTATGTAACATCTAAGCCCACTTTATAGAAAAAAAGCTCACCTAAATCCGTTATATTTCTTGGATTTATTTTTGGATTAAGAGGTTTTTCTTCCTGCCTTCCATTTCACCAGGCTCTTTATTGTCTTTTCCTAGTTTTCCTTCTTTCTACTCTTTGCCAAGTATACTAATCTGGAAATATTCTTTTCAATAATTTATCAATCTTGAATAATACACATGAGAGAATCTTGTTGAAATTCTCCTTTTGTTGTAATAGCTAACCTTTATGTTAAATAGTTTTTTGTTACTTTAAATTATATCTATTGTAAAATAAAAAGTTTAGAAAACTATACAAAATAAATGTATACCCTAATGAGTTATTATAAAGCAAACATTCCTATAGCCAACACCCAAATCAAGAAATAGAATTTTCCAGCTATTCCAGAAGCCCTCCATGTGCCCCATCTTAATTTCAAACCACCTCCCTCCCCCCAAAGTATACACCATTTTGATTTTCACAGTAATTGTTTCTAAGTGTTTCATTATAGTTATTTGATCCAAGTGCACACCCATAGACACTATATTTTTGCCCATTAAAACATTTTTGGCTATGTCTTTTAAATCTCGCTCATTCTACAGGTTTACTCTTCCCATTTTTCTTCCTTATGATTTATCTATTGAAGAGCCCAAAATGTTTGACTTGTAGAGTTTCCCACAGCCTGGAGTTTGTTGTTTCCATAGTTAATGTCATGTTGTCACATGTTCCTCTGTCCTCAGTATCTCCTGCAAACTGCCAGCTGAATTCAGAGGCTTCACTGGACTTAGGGTTTATCCTTTTGGGCAAGACTATAGGTTGTGTTGTGTTTTTTCATCAGGAGGCATAAAATGCCTGGTTGATTTTCTTTTTGTGGTATTACTGACTGTTGATGTCTAGATCCATTAATTTACTGAGAGTTACAGAATGGTGATATTCAAATTTTATTATGTCTTTTCCACTTACAGTCAGAATACTTTTATAAGGAGACACACTCCTCATCTACTGTTTGGTGACCTAGTGGTACAGTTCATATGGAAAAGGTGGGATAGCTCTGACCAGGTAGCTCAGTTGGTTAGAGCATCATCCCAATATTCCAAGGTTGCTGTTTCAATCCCTGGTCAGGGCACACACCAGAAGTAACCAATGGATGCGTAAATGGGTAGAACAATGGATCAATGTTTCTCTCTCTTACTCTCTCTCCCTTTCTCTCTCTCTAAAAATCAATTTTAAAAAAGGTAGGATAAGTGCTTGATTCTTTCCCTCTATTTACTCATTTTCAAGAGAATGAATTTGTTCCTTTCTCTCCTCAGAAGGTGACCAATTCTTTGTTTTAAAAAGTATTATGATGAACTCATGATTTCAACATATTTTATAAGGTTTCAGTCAACAGCAATAATTACTTTTTGTTTTTTTAAGTTCAAATTATCCTTTCTTTGGCCAGTAGGATTCTTTCCAGGTTGGCTTCTGAACCCTTCTGAAACACCCTAGTAATTTTTGATAAAGTCCTTGATATTTGATATCAAATGTCTAGCTTCATCTTGTGTATTTCCTGCCTCAGACTTGGAATCAGTCATGTTTTACAAATCCTGATGCGTTTTACGACTTAAGACCACAGTCTGGGTACTGACACTTATTGCTACTGGGTTTCTGGGCCTTTTCAGTGGTACAGCTAGGAAATCTATCTATTGAAAGTACACATATAGATAAAATTTTACAGATAAAATACCTGATGATTATACTGATATTTCCAATTAAAAGTCAGGACTGTAGGAATTTTTACTTAGCCTTTTAAAATATTTTTTACTACATCTACAGTTCTTTTCCTCCATAACAAGATTTCTGGTTCCCAAGGATACACTAGATAAGGGAATTAGGATATCTCATAATTGGTCATTTACATCATTCTACATTTATGCATGACAAGTTCAGAAGAACAATATACATATTACTACCATCAATATAATTATAAAACACAGATTAAAATATTTTTCATATGTTCTCCCCATTCTCACCCTGCTTTATTCTCACCTGAGGCATATTTTCATTGCTTTGAGAGAGAGAGAGAGAGAGAAACATTGATGTGAGAGAGAAACATCAATTGGTTTGCCTTTTAATCAGGGACTAAACCCACAACCTAGGTATGTGCCCTGAACAGGAATCAAACTGGTGACCTTTCAGTTTTTGGGAAGATGCTTAACCAACTGAGTCACACTGGCCAGGAGTTTTTATAGTTGTTTTGTATTGACATTATGTGAGAATATAGCCTTTACTATAATATTAGTTCTCTAGATAACTATGTTTTAATATCTATCACCAGTCCTTATATTAATATTTCTTTAATCATTTAGATTGTCTTCAACTCATCTTTTATCAGAAAATTAAGATGGTGGAGGAGTGAATGGAAGTCACACTGACCTCCTTCCAGGACCAATCTGGAATTACAATTAAATTGTGGAGAAATCACCTGGAACAAACAACTGAACAATAGCCAGATAGGAGCCTTGTAACCTTGGACAGACAGAAGAATCAGCATTAGCACAACCTTACCGGTAAAGAGTGCGGTAGAGGCTCAAGAAGGCAGGCGGGGCACCCATGGGTGGCAGTGCCACAGGGATGGATGTGAATGGCCAGTGGGATCCCTCTGAGAAGAGCGGGGTCTAAACCATAAGTGGGAATCTCCAGCCTACAGCATCAGAGCCCAAAAAGTACACAGATAACAACCAGCTGGGAAAAGCAGCAGGATTGCTCTCTGCCAAGACAGGCAGCTAGAGATGAAAAGAGCCTTTTAAGAGCCAGTGCATAAATTTTTATTTGCAGCCACTTACCCTGGTCTCTGGCAAAGGCAGGGGCAGAGTGGGCTAGAGACGCCAGAGGAGAGACTGGAAAGGAGGTTTTGGGGAGAGAACAGAGAGTAGCAAGTGGGATCCTGGTGCTGAGTCATCCTCCATGCGGCAGCAGCCATCTTGCTCAGGCAGACCACTCCCCTGAGCAGCAACAGCATGAGAAGACATAATAGCCCTGTCCCCAGGAGGGACTCTGCCCTGGCCCTGTGATGTTAAAGCCTGACTGATGGGTACACAGTGGAAGCCACAGATAGTAGATCCCTGTCTAAAGGGCATACACAGTGGTCTAGAGACACCTGAAAAGAGACTGGAGATGGAGGTTTTGGGGAGAGAACTGAGAGAGTAGCTGGTGCGATCCCGGTGCTGACTCCTCCCTCATACAGCAGCAGCCATCTGGCTCAGGCAGACCACTGCCCTGAGTGGCAGAAGCGTGAGAGGACCCAATAACCCTTCCCTCAGGAGGAACTCTGCTCCACCCTGTGGTGCCTAAGCCAGACTGCTGAGTGCAGAGTAACTAGATTAACAACTGAAGGAGACAGCCACAGACAATAGATTCCTGGAAGTCTTGAACAGACTGCCTGAGGTCAGACAGGGTCAACATCTGACAGCATCAGAGGCAGATCCCGAAAGAAAAAACAGGAGTCTCCTGCCATAGAAGTTCACACCACAAAGTCAGAAAAACAAGACACATCAATTTAAGAAGCAGAAGCAAAAAAGAAGAGTCTCACAAATAGTGGAAAGACAAAAAGAAAAACAAAAAACACCTCCCCAATTGAGGAGAAAGGAGGAATCCCCAGAAAGAGAACTAAATGAAATAGAGGCAAGTAAACTATCAGCTACCGAGTTCAAAACAATGGTTCTAAGGAAGTTCAATAAGCTCAGTGAGTTCAGAGAGAATTACAAAAAACTACAGGGAAATTATGAGAAATTTACTGCAAACTATAGCAGCATGAAGAAGGACATATAAACTATCAATAAGAGGCAAGAGGAAACGAAGAATACAATTTCTGAGTTGAAGAACACAGTAGAAGAGTCAAAAGCAGGCTAGATGAAGCTGAGGAACGAATCAGTGAGCTGGAGGATAAGGTAGAGAAAAAGCTCCCAGAAAGAGCAAGAAAATGAAAAAGACTCAAAAAGAATGAAGAGACATTGAGGGAAATGCAGGACAACCTGAAACATAATAATATCCATATAATAGGGATACCAGAAGGAGAAGAAGAGGAGGAAGGGATAGAGAACCTGTTTGAAAAAGCAGTGATGGAAAACTTCCCTAATTGGAGGAGAGAAAAAGCCTCACAAGTTCAGGAAGCACAGAGGGTCCTATTCAAGAGGAACCCAGTGAGGCCCACTCCAAGACACATCATCATTAAAATGGCAAATATCAAAGACAAACAGAGAATCCCAAGGGAATGAAGGGAGAAAGAGGTAGTAACATACAATGGAGCTCTGATATGGCTAGCAACTTACTTCTCCACAGAAGCATGCCAGAAGGGAATGGCAAGTTATATTCCAAGTCATGAAAAGCAAAGGCCTGCAACCAAGACTGCTCTACCCAGCAAGGCTTTCAATTAAAATGCAAGGTGAAATAAGGACTTTCTCAGACAAAAGAAGGCTGAATGAATACACCTCCACCAAACCAGCATTGCAAGATGTGCCAAAGGGACTGCTTTATGACGAAGAAGAAAAAGACTCTATGAATACCCAGTTCCTTTCACAGTCACCCATACTTGATATTACCAATATTTTTAATAGTTATTAATCAGATTGTGACAATAATGTGTTATTTTAATTACTTTATTATTTGTTGAAACTAAACCTGTTTTTATATATTTCTTGCCTATTTCTATTATTTTTAAAAAGCTTTAAATGACTTATTGGTATTCTGTATCCATTTTTTTGACTAAATGTTTGTAGAATTTTTTCCCAAAAAAAAACAAACAACTATTAACCCTTTTTTAGATATGTTGGAAATACTTTCCTATATTATTACTTGACCTTTAATTTTTTATATGTATATTTCTGTATAGTCTTAAATGTTTAATATAGTCATATTGTTAATATTTAATTTATAGCTTCTGGGTTTGAATATTTTACTTCAGGGTTAAAAAATATTATTTTGTATTTCCTCCTAAAACTCCTTAGATTTTACATATTGATTTTTAACTCACCTGGATATTTTTTGTATAACATGTGAGATAGTGCTCTATATTTGTTTTATTTCAAGTAGTAGTGGTCCATGCGCTTTATTTGTTGAATAAGCCTTATTTTCCCCATTGATTTGAAATACCAATTTAATCATATTATATTCTTAGACAGATATATACATTTTTTCTATAATGCTAATTTTATTTCATTTATTGACTTGATTATTTCTGTGCTGGTGTCATGTTGTTTTAATTGCTGAGACTTTATAATGGATTTAAATTTTTTAATATTTTATAATGGATTTTGACATTTAAAAAATAATTAAATCAATCTTCATTTAAAAAATAAAACTCATCTTTTATCAGATTCTTCAGGAACGGTTAATGAAAACAATATTCTCTGAGTTCTTGAATATTTATAACTGTTCTTCTGGCCTTTTATAGTTGAAAGTCAGTTTTACAGGATATAAAAGGCTTGGTTCACATTTTGTTCCTTGTGTCTCTTAAATATGTTATTCCATAAAGTATTGCTGTCAAAAAAAAAAAAAACCAATAAAGACCTGATAATAATCTAATTTTCTTACCCTAGAAGTAATTTGCTGCTTTTGACTGGATATTCAACAGAATAGTCTGTTTTTCATTGAAGTTCACTCATTTCATAGAAATATGTCCTGAGGTTGATTATTCTTGGTCAATATTCTCAGCTACATAGTGTGCTTTTTTAATATGTAGTTTCATATTGGTTTTTACTTAAGGAACGTTTCCTTTAATGATAGTTTTTAGTATTTGTTTTGTCCTCTTGTTTAGCATTTCTTCTTCAAGGATTTTGGTTATTTGTGCTTAAATCTTCTTTATCCATCTTCAGTCTTTTTCACCTTTCCTCAAATATTTATTTTTTCTTCATTTTTTAATTAAAACATTTCCTTTTGTCTTTTCTCTTAAAGCGTACTGTTTTATTATGTTTGCTTTTGTGTTCTTTCTAATTTAGTGTCACTCCTGAAATAATTTATTTTAATGTCTAATTGTCTCCTGAATTCTGCTCCTTTGGTGGCAGTTTTTAACTTTTCTGAGTGTTAAACATTTTGATTAATGTTTTCATTTAATGCCTTACATAATTTTTAGAAATGTAGTTTAGCTTTCGAGATACAAGGTTATAGTTTTAGTCTATGAACATGTTTTTCAGGTATAGGGATATTATTCTATTCATTATTTTCCTTAGAGATAACTTTGCAAAGGATTTGGTTTCTATACTTTCACGTTTCTAATTCTGATTTGAGAATGGTTTTCCAGATGTGGCTGAGTAGCTTTTCTAACTTTAGAAACTCTTTTCTGTTGTTTTCATGTAGTGTTAAGAAGGGTCACTTTGCTTTATGAGGTTTCCTGGTTCTGTTCCCTTCCCTCACTTTTATCTGGGCTTCCTCTATCTGTTCTAGTCTCTGTCCAGCTCAATTTTCATTCTAATCTTGGCATTTCTCTTCACTGTGACACTCTGTCCCGGAAGGAAGCTCTGGCACGTCAGTCTCTAGAGAGAGTTCATAGGCCTGCACTGTTTAAACCTCAGTCTTTGTAACAGGTCCTTGCACTCACCATTGGGCAAAACCTACCCACATGCTTTCCAGTGAATAGTCATTACCTTTCAGGGCTTCTCCCTTTTTCAAGTCTGTCAAGTTTGTCGAGCTTCACTGCTTCTTGCTTTTCCTCGTCAGATGCTGATACAGTTCAGGTCTTCCGGCTATTGGCAGTTTGTCTTCACTCACATGTATTTTGAAGTTTGTGTAGATGCCTTGTAACCTAGTGTCAGTATAAATGTTGTCCATGGATTTTCAATTTTGCAAAGGTGTTGCTCTGTGTTTTTATGTTGAGATTTGAGTTCAAAATTATGCTGCTGCTGTAGCCATCTTTCCAGAAACAACCAAATAGATTTAAAATATTCCCTTCTTTAAGTAACATACACAATTTCAGAAGAATCAGAAATGGTAAACTGCTAATAACTCCCTAAGATTTGATAATTTGTTATAGATTCAGCAGAGTTTAGGGAATTTATTCTCAGTGTCAAAAACCCTCTGAGAGCTTTAGAGCAACATATTTTCAGTCTACTTCTGGCACAATTAAAAAGAGGACACATCTGAGTCCTCAAACCAGTTAAAGAAATTGGATGTTCTAGGTATTAATGAAACCAACTTTACAGAAAACTTTGGTACAAGCAGGTTGTAAGCTAAATACTATGTTATAAAAACAATAACCTTGTAATAGAGGAAGTGTGTTTATACAATATTTTCACATATATTATCTCATGTCAGCCTTAAAAAATGACTGTCTTTGGGAAGTATTGTTGTTATGAGTGCCATTCTTCAGAAAAAGAAATTGACTTTAGAGGTCTTAAATGATTTGATATAAGATTTCAGCAGAGCGGACTCTAACCACCTCTATGTGTAAAGGGTTTACTCTTACATGAAGGGCCCAGTTTTGGAGAGATCCCTGAACAGCACGTGGGAGGAAGTGAAACCTGCCTAACCAGCTTTATCAGTCTCATATTTCCTGAGGACCCATGGAGTGGGTGACAGGTGCTGTAGGCAGATCTTTCTGTTAAAAGCCTTGCCTAACTCCTTACATCCTATAAAGGACAAAGTGGCATTAGACCCTAGGTGTTTAGGCTCTAAGACACTACAGTTTGCTTTTTCCTGTGAGCTAAGTCAGCTTCAGCAGTCAGCTCTGTATGACCTGAAGCACAGAACAGCTCCATGTAGCTTTACCGCACCTACATGTTTTGGGACATGAGTAGTTTGTATTCGTGGTAGATGTGAAAGGACAGGGTCAGAGCATTTCCGATGCTTGTGGCAGCTCTACTCCAATGTTTACTCTAAACAGCACAGAGGAGAATCCTGTCTCATGCCTTCAGGGAATCTTCCATTACATTCTAGTATTAAAATTCACAAGACTTTTCGATTCTACTTGGTAGTATATCCATGCTATCTGAATACAAAAAGAGTATTATCTATACTTGCCAGCAAGTAAAATTGTAATAGGGAGACCCAGATAGTTTCTCTGGTGCCTTTTAGTACCCCCTGGCATATTACCGTGTACTCCTAAAGTGTTCCCCAGTTTAAAAACATAAGAGGAAGTGGAGAGAAGTAGGCTGTGGCTCCATAATGGGAGTCTGTGGGTTTTTGTAAATACTTGGACTTTATTCTGTAGACACTGAGGAGCCTATGAAGCATTTCAAGAAAGAAAGCGGCATGATCAGGTTTGTATTTCAGAGGAATGTGTCAATGAGTTGACTCTGACTCCTGGAGACCCTGCGAAGGAGTGATGTCCACAAGGTCCTGTCCTTGACAGCCCCCTGCCCCACTCCTGTAGATGCGTGTCTATGGCTTCTTTTATGGAATCACTGCATCTCATACTTGGTCTTTCTCTTTTACTGCTGACTTCTATTTTTCTTAGCTTTATTGTCTTTTCCAAAGAATTTGCCTTCTCATGGTTTTCTTAAGTAGGACAACTTCAGTTTTGTCATTCTTGTCTCCAGTGGTGTTTCAGGCTTAATTTGCTCTATGACTCACTTGTTCATCTTTCTGGAGGTCCAGGGTATCCGTAGAGCTCTCCACCAACACCGTATTTCCAGTGAATCAATGTTTTTCCTTTTAGCCTCCTTCGCTGTTCAACTTTCACAGCCATACACAGTAATTGGGAATACAAGGGCGTAGATGATCTTCGCCTTGGTCGTCAGCTGCCCTTTCGAGTCTCAGCTTTATCTTGATTTCTTGGCTGCAGTCTCCATTTGAATTGACGGCTTAGCCAAGGTTGATGAAATTTTTTAATTACTTCAATGTCTTGTTTTTGTTATGTGTATTTTTTTCTGTAGTCATGATTTTTGTCTTTCTGGTGTTTAAATGCAGTCCTGCTTTGGTGCTTTCCTCTTTCACTTTCACCAAAAGTTGCTTCAAACCATTGTTACTTTCTGTCTGTATATATATGAAATGAAAATTTAATGAAACGTCACTTATCCTTATATTTTCCATTCTGGTGCATTTCATGTAGGAAAAGTTAATGCAATCCACTAAACTAGTTGCACAACCTCTAATGGATTGTACTTAATTTTTAAAAAAAAACTATTTTGGTGGCACTATGGAGGATGGTGGAAGGGAGACAGCCGGACCATTCAAAGTGCAGACAGGTCAGAATAATTAAGATATGAAGCAAAGCAGTGACAGTATGTATCCAATTGCCCATTAAAGTGGTTTTGGGTTTCCGGCTTGACTACCCATTCCATTTACTGAGAATAAGAAAACAAAAATACAAGTTGAGAAAGAAAAATAATGAATTCTGTATGGAAGTGATTTTGAAGCACATGCAAGACATCTAACAGGTATGTGGGTCAGAGAGTTCAAGTTTAGGAAAGAGATATGGATAAGATTTGGGTCCTAGTTGAAGACAAAGGAATGGGGATAAAAGATAAAGAAAGCCAGAGTGAGTGGAAAGAGTCAAAAGAGAAGACAGGCAAGGACAGAACCTTGAAGAGCACCTTCACCTAAGAGGAAGGCAGAGAAAGAAGAGCTCAAGAGTCAAACCAGGAGAGCAGAGTGTCACATAAGCCAAGGGAGAATTTCCAAGGAGAGAGTAGTCTGCAGTGTCCAATGCCGGGGGAAAGTTTAGAAAGATAAGATTTAGCAACTAAGAGGCCATTATTTCTTGAGAAATAGTAATAAAAGGGGATGGTGGTCTCAGCAAGCAGTTAGGGAAGTAGGGTCATAAAAATGACAGGTTTGTCCTGGGAGGTAAGTGTAGAGGGGTACCTTGATCCCTGACAGTGGGTCCAGGGGTAAGTGAGGTTTGGCTGCTCCAGGAGTAGTTGGCACCGGGGAAAGCTGTCAGTGAGTGGCACAATTGCCTTTGTTCTGGGATGCAGGTACAATCACTAGTTTCTGAAAAGGAGGATGGTGAGAATGAGGTGGGAGCTTAATCCTAAAAGGGTGGTGGTTCTAGCCAGGTCTCTGAGACTGCAACTGAGGCACAGGGATTAAGGCAGCTACCAAATCTGATGTATATCGTGTAGGCCAGGCTTAGGACACAGGGCAGTAGGCTACCTGGAAGCACTGATGCACAAGTCCAGGGTAAAATAAATCAGGTGATTTAATTGCTAAGTTCTAGAGTGTTCAGACAAAATCTCCTTCTATTTTCCATCCTGGAAGGAATACTGAATTAAGTTATGAGTCTGCAGGGAGAACTCAAGCAGGGACAGGAATGTTTAAGAAGGTTGGGAGCAATGGGCAGAGGCAAATAATGAAAGAAGTGTCTTCAGGCTACTTAGCATCACCAGATCATACTTTTTCCTTCCTTTTTTCAACCACTTATATACACCTAGCTCCTCTGCTCACTAAACTGGTTTTAATGTATTACTGCTCTCTCATTTTTAAAAGTATTAAAGTATACTTGACATACAATATTATATTAATTTCAGATGTATAACATAGTATAATTTGGTATTTAAATGTTTACCTTATGAGGTGATTACCATAGTAAGTGATAGTCATCCGTCACTACACAAAGTTATTGTGATAATTCCCTGTGCTCTTTCTGCTCTCTCATTTTTAATGTGTTAAGCAAAAGCTTTTTATGTATTCACTTATTATTTGCATGTTAGTCATTTTATCTTTTGAAAATTATACTCTAACAGCATAAATAATCTAAAAGTAAAGATGACATTTGCTTTAACCATTACAAATCATCTTCTTTTAAAAAGTTGGACCTCTGGATTAAATCTTTGAACTTCTGGACAAATATGCCATTTGTTGGTGGTATCTTGATTTTAGGTGATATTCTCTTTAATTCAATAAATATTTACTGAGAGCCTACTCTGGGCAAGGAGTTTACATCTACTAACTTCTGACAAAAAAGAATGTTAAATGTTGTTTAATAGTACTATGAATTTATTGTGAATTCAGTTCATTCACATAGCTAATCCTCCAGGTGTGTAGGAGGTATAATCATTTTGACTCAATCCTGTCAACTGTAAGCTTAATGGGTTGAGTTCTGGGTAGCATTAGAAATCCAAATATCAGTTTTCATATTTCAGGCTATTTTTAAGTGCTGAAATACTGTATTTGTGTTGGCACAATATCATTAGTTTAGTATTTTTAAAAATCAGAAATCTGAATCATTCATGTGAAAGGTATCTAGAGAATTTATACACTGTATAAATATTTCATATGGAACAGAGTTGTATTCATTAAGAAGCATTTTAATGCTATTGAACAGGAAGAGGAGGGGAGTTCCCAGACCCCATTACTACCATTTTCCCAGGAGCCTACACACCTTTGTCTCTAAAGCCAGAATCTCTCTGCTCCCCACAATACTATTCATTCCCTTGCAGCCGGCCCCCTTCTCTCCTAGGATAATTTATTTCAAACATAGCCTTCTCCAATCATCTGACTTGAGAATATTCAAGGAGTAGGAGAGGGTAATCTCTGTCTTGAACCTTAACCCTCTCTCAGGTAGAAAACACCGGAGGGCAAAGTGTACAATATAATGAAGACCATATGTATTAGTTTACCAGGACTGCAATAATGAAGTACTACAGACTGGGTGACTTAAACAACAGAAATGAATTTCCTTAAGGTTGCGGAAGCTAGACGTCCAAGGTCAAGATGTCAACTGGGTTGGTTTTTCTGAGATCTCTCTCTCTGGCTTATAGATGGTCAACTTCCTCCTGTGTCTTCATATGGTTTTCCTTCTATGTTGTGTCTGTATCCTAATTTCTTCTTATAAGACCAATCATATTGAATTAAAGCATGCCCATATGGCCTCATTTTAATTACTCCTTTAAAGGCCCTACCTCCAAATATAGTTACATTTTGAGGTACTGGGGTTAAGAATTCAACATATGAATTTTTCTGGGTTGGGGCGGGTGACACAATTTAGCCCATGGCACCATACATGTCTGTTTCTTAACAATCACATACAGGCATTTATATATTTTGCAAAATAAATGCCAAAAACACCAATTAGAAACATCACAGCTATTCTCATAGTATAATGAGTTTAGTTTTTACTTAATAGTATTGTAGATAGATTTTCTATTTTAGTGGCCCTGGAAGAGTCTCAGAGTCTATGAACTTTATATTTTAAAAATAAGGGAAGGAGGGAGCGGGAGTAATGGGGAAAAGAAGGGGAAGGATCAAATCAAGGAACATGTATAAAGGACCCGTGGACAAAGCCAAAGTGGGGAAAGATTGAGGGTAGGAGGTGGGGGTGGGTGGGGTAGGGGGAAGTGGTGATGGGAAAATGGAGATAAATGTATTTGAACAAAATAAATAAAAATTAAAAAAATAAAAATCAGGGAATCTTAGTTTTGATTTTACTGTATAGTTGCTGCTGCCCACTGTTTCATCTTGCTCTTGACTGTTTGTCCTCAACACACAGAAAATATTTGCATGAAAATCTAGCTTTAAAAGGGTAATTAAAGGACTTCCATAAAAGAAGAGAAAGACAAATATTTGGTTTGGGATTCACTGGGCTGACTGAAAAAAAAAAGTCCAAACAGTCCTCTCCCTCTTTGGGAAGTTCAACAAGAAGCAAGCTTGGCAGATCTGAATCAGCTCAAAGGGAAAACACAAGCTAGGACCAGTGGAAATGGGATATGAACTCATTAGCTAAGCTACAGTCCGATTAGGTGGCCTCCCGACCAGGATGCTCACATTGCTACATAGTTACTAAGGGTCCGGAGTGCCCCTCCCAACTACCCAGGGATAGACCTTCAGCACCAGAATGGAGCTCTTTCTAGTCTGCATCTGGCTGTACCAGTCCCCTTGCTGGTCCTCTCTGTGAGTCCCCCTCCCATCCCTTTCCCCATCATGTCACTCATCGACAAATTCATTGATCAAACTTCATGGACACCCTGCTGCACTCCTTGGCCAAGTCCTTTTCAGCTTTCTGAGCCTCAGTTTAATTCATTCTGTAAATGTGGTTGTTCATCAAGACGATTTCTATGATCCCATTTTACCCTAATATTATATGAGCCTGTGCTTCAGTTTCAGACTTTAATGCAGATTAAAAAAAAAAACAAAACAACAAGAACCCATTTATAGTCACAAAAGAAACAATACAAATGCCTTTGGTTAACAAGGATAAAAAGCACCCCTTTCTTCCTAGGATTTTAGGGCTTATTTTAGGTGGAAAATTGAAGCTTACCTCAACCATGAGTCTTTAGCTCATTTCTTTGCACTGCCTTGTGCCACTCTTGTCTACAGAGGCAACTTAGAGATCACCCTTAAAACTATATATAACTTTGAAACATTCTTCAACAATGACATTGGCGGATTCACCACCAATTATCAGGCTAAATAACACAGAAATAATTCTTAAAAACATACCTTTAAAAATTCAAAACACCTCTCTGTAAGATGGCATCATCAGAGACCTTTGCCTTTTTAAATTAGAATCGCTAATGAATGTTTTCTAATGCTTTTTTGTACGGTTCTATGGATATTTTCTTAAAACCTTCACATTTACAAAATGCTTTGTACTGTTTTCTCCTCCGGCCCACTCATCACCCACACATACCTGGCCTCCTACTCCCTGCTGACTCATGGGCCCAACCCCCTCCCACACACACACTCAGTGGCCTGGCACCCACTATCCACTCACTTCTTTGTTCTCCCACAAATCCACTCACTTCTCTTCTCTCCTGCTCGCAGGTAGACATATTCACACCCCCGCTGCTCAGCAGCCAAAGAACAATAATGGCTTAGGGAGGAAAAAAAATAATAATTTTTCCAATGACCGTTATGGATTTTTATTTTAAGTTAACAAGCTCTAGCCACAAATAAGTAGTTGCAAAATAGTTCTTGTATTATTAGATTATTTTTTCAAAACTCCCCCATACACAATAACTGGATTTTTTATTTTTGAAAACTCTACCAAAATGGATGTGCCCATCTGAATGTTGTAACATTTTTCAGTGAAAACATATGCCCTTATCTTTTATTCAAACTGAAATGTTTTACTTGCGCTTTGAAGGGAATGGGTGTACCGAGACAATGGTTCATAGGGATGGTTGTTTGTAATGGCAGTGCTGGAATCAACAGGCTGCCTGACAAGATTAATTGGCTGTGAATTATGATGGGGCAATTCCAGAGCCAACATCAGAAATAAGGGCCAGCCGGCTGAACGAAGCCCTGCCAAGGCTTCCCTACTTTGTGGGGCAGGCCCCGGGGGAGGCAGGGAGGCCAGCCTCTGCTACTTGTGTGTGTGTTTTAAGGCGACCAGAAAGGTCTCCCCCAAAGCATCCCCACCTTGATGTTTCTATGTCTAAAATTTCAGCACTAGAGAGTGATTTCTGAACCTTCTCAGTATTGAAGGTGTGAAGAATTAGGAAGATATTGCTGGAATGTTTTCTCCATTTGTGGCAACTATTCTTATCTTTTCAAGAAGCTCATATTATATGCCATATAATATGAACAGAATCTGCTCTGCAATATTACAGATCCACTCTTTAATAGGAAATATAAGCATAATAGTGGGTTTTAAGGAATGCACAATTGAATTTGTACTGGTATTTTTTTGTTGTTGTCGTTTTATGTTTGGCTTTCTCATTATTATAATTGATACGAACTCCTTGAAGGAAGGCTGGGACCATTTTCCCTCTTCATTTATCTCTCTGAGGAGTAGCACCATGCCTCACATGTAGGGGCACTCAGTCCAGAGATAGAAAATTGCTTCCTATCCCTGGTAATTTCTCTAGTCAGTGCTAAGCGTCAGGGTGCATTTTATTCTATTTTTTATTGACCAATATTTTACACTTTATTTTGAACAGAACTACTCTTTCTTTCAAATTTCTACAATGCCGGATATGCTCTCTTCGGTATTCATCACTTTCACTCGTATGTCATGTTTAATCTTAGAGTTCTTCATGTTCCTAAGAACTTTTAAGTTAGATCTCTATATGATTTAACTTTATTTTTTTTTAATTTTATTTATTTTCAGAGAGAGAGGAGAGGAGAGAGAGAGGGAGAGAAACATCAATGTGTGAGAAATACATCGATCTGTAACTGTTGCCTCTCGTGTACTCCACCACTGGGAACCTGGCCTGCAACCCAGGCATGTGCCCTGACTGGGACTTGAACCAGAGACCTTTTGGTTTGCAGGTCAGCACTCAATCCACTGAACCACACCAGCCAGGGCTATATGATTTAACTTTATATTCTCACATAAAGCAAAGCTCCTTATACAAAAAGATGCAAAGTGAAAAAAACAAGAAACAAACCTCCTAGCCCATTCCATAGATACGGTGCTGATACAATTGCCATGAAATTTCTAGTTGCTGGCTTCTAGTTAAACATGGCAGAATGAGCAAAGGTATATATTGCCTCTCAGTAAAGACCAGGAGAGGGGTTGTGAAGGGATGAGAGATAGCAACAAATATTTGATAGAAAAAGAATAGAGCAGTGGGGGACACTGAAAATAAGAAAGAGGCTCATGACTCGGGGTTACCAGATTTGAAAGAGATTGGGGGGTGAGGTGTGGGTTACAAAGCATGAAATAGGTTAAAAGCTTATATGTGGGATTGCCAACTACTCGTATACCCCCAGGCACAGATAATCAGCAGCCAGGCTACTCCCTCCTTCCCCGGGGGGAAAGGAGGTAGGATGATTATTTCCTGGAGATACTCAATAGGAAAGGCCTGAGTGTCAGAGAAATCATACCTGATAGAAGACACGGATAAGGCATGGGATGTAAACAGTTAAGTGAGTTGGAAGTCTACACAGGTAATGGTTGGACTATCTGTACTCTTTCCTCTGCCACACAATTGAAGCACTGTTAATCAGGCAACTAACCACTAGGCCAGTGTTATTCAAACTGTGGGTTATGAAGTCAGATATGATTAGTGGATTATGGAGTCAGTTTAATGAGTCATAGGCAACATTGTCACGGGTTGGGTTCCCCAGGAGGCAGACTCTCAGAGCTGAGGGTTCAGAATTTTTACCAGGGCAAACCCTTGGGAGCAACACCTGTAGAAGGAAGAAGTGAAACTGTGATTCAAGGCCCAATGACGTTTTTTGAGCCAGGCCCTCAGGGGATGAGGAAGAAGCTCTTCAGAAATGTCCCTAGTCAGGCTAAGAGGGCAGGCTTTTATGGCCTTTATCCTTTATTTGGGGCTAAGGTCTTTAAAGGGGTGATTAAGTTAAGATGAGGCCCTCAGGGTAGAACAGTAATCCAATGTGACTGGTGTCCTTGTAAGAAAAGGAAGAAACTTCAGGGGCTTGCATACAGAGGGAAATGGCCAGGTGAGGACACAGCAAGAAGGTGGCCACCTGCAAGCAAAGGAGAGAGGCCCCTGTAGAAAACAAACTGCTGATACCTTAATCTTGGACTTTTAGCATACAGACTTGTGAGAAAATACGTTTCTGCTGTTTAGGTCACCCAGTTTGTGCTATTTTGTTATGGCAGCCCTATCAAATGAATACAACCCCTCTCACAGGATGTGGCCATCCCAGGAAGTGTGACCTTGGCACGGCAGCTCTCTGCACTGAGACAATCCCTGAAGGGGCTGACACCTAAAGGTTGCCCACCAGTAGCAATCTTTCTCTACAAGGGATCTGATTAGTACGTAGCAAGATCTGTCAGAAACATCAAAGAAAATAAAGTTTTAAAGACTAGAGAATAGAGTGTATTTATGTAAAAAAAAGTGAATATTGTTTCATGAAACTTTTTTGCATATATCTATATGTACATGTGTGGACTGGGATGTGATGAAAAATAATTTATTACTTTCAAAAATGTTTAAAAGTCACTTCCCTAGGCAAAAAATTAGAGGAATGTTTTCTGAAAAACATAAATAGACTCAGAGAAGAAACAAAATGTGTTTTTCTCCAACATTGAAAAGTGAAGCTTATCACTCTCTAACACCCATCTACCCATGTAGAGTTCCTCATTAGCTTTTTGGCACCCTATTCTTAAATATGAGTGGGCAACAACAACGACAAAAAAGACCACCAGGTGTGTAAGATGACCTCTAACTTAAAAAAGAAGAATCAATGTGAAAAACAGAAAGTAGAATACAGAGGAAACTATAGGGAACAAAAAAAATGCTGTTTAATGCTAATTTATAGCCTCAAAAATTATGAGATTTGTATGCATAAAATAAAAACAGAATGCTACAATGAAAGAACAATTAAGAAAAAACAGGAAAGCCAACCATCATGCTGTATGCCTAAAGTTATACAGTGATGTATGTCAATTATTTCTCAATAAAACTAGAAAGAAGAAATATATGTTGCTAAACCAAAAAAAAAAAAAAAGCAAAAAATAAAACAAGAACTCTTAGAACTTAAAAATATAATATAAAAAAACTTCAGTAGAAGGATTGAAAGATAAAGTCAAGAAAATACGCTGAAAATAGAACCAAAAGATGAGTAGATAAACAATAAGAAAAAAAAGATATGAAATTTAGAGGGTCAATCTTGCAGGTACAATATCTGACTAGAAGGAGCTTTAAAAAAAATTAAGAAATGGAGGAAAAATTATACAAGAAAAGTTCCCAGAACTGGAAGGCATAAGTCTCAAAATTTAAAATGCCCATCAAATACACGGCACAACAAATGAAAAAGGGTACATCACTGAGAAGTGTGAGATCACTGGAAATAGTGAGGGAATCTCAAAATCTTCTAGAAAAAGAAAAACAAATAAGTTTTATACTAAACAGTAGAAACAGAATGCCTCAGACTTCTCAATTACAATATTGGACTCAAAGAAGCAATGGAGAAATGCCTTAAGAATTACGAGGGATAATTTTTTTAAACCTAGAATGCGACACCCAGCCAAACTATCGATAAAGTCTAAGGGCAAAATAAAGATATATTCAGACAGAAAAATTCAGAAAATTTACCCCTCATATACTTATGTAAGAAGGTACTGTAAAATATGATCTATAAAAATAAGGGGAAAACAAAAGAAAGAGGAAGACATCAGATCCAAGAAATAGGGATCCATCACATTTGACATAAAAAGGAATCTATATGATTATTGTGAAGGTGGTTTGAGCACAGCAGCTCTGCAAGAAGCCGAGAGAGCAGCACATTCCAACTGATGTAAGAGGGCTTCAGGAAGGGTGTCTCCAAGAAAATAAAGAAACATATAATGCTTCATGAATTTGAATGTATTGAGAGATTTACATTTCTGGAAGAGGATAGGAAATTAATTTTTGACAGGCGCATAGAAAAGTAAGCATACAAATAAAATGAGATAATTATCAATTCCAGGAAAACAAATATGTACCAAGAAAGGCAATATAATCATAGTATATTATATGCCTCAGCCTTAAATATTTACATCATCTTAATTATGTAAAAACTGAATAATGATCTGAGAAAAACATTATCATACAACAATATTGAGAGAATAAGAGCAAGGCATAAGAAACTAAATCCATATCTTCCAAACAAGGAAGCCATAGATACTATTTAGAGCTTTGAAAAGTCAAGAAATAATCAGTTAAAAATGTGGAGATAAATACCAGAAGGAATGGCTGAAAGACTTGAATGTGGTTGCTTTTGGGAATGGGAATGAGCTAGGGTTTTCGGCTGTGAAGGGAAAGGGGCTGCCCTTTTTCTTTCAGGCTTTAAAGAGATATATTTGGCTTTTAAATTTTATACATTTGTAACTTAAATGAAAATGTAAACAATTTTAGAAAGAAAAATGACAACACAGGCCTATTATTTTTGAGACATGGAGGCAATCACCCTGCAGGCTGAAAGGTAAAGCTTGCTCGTGGTTTCCTCTGCAGGAGCTGACCGGTACTGCAAGCGCTGTTAAACCACTTGATTCTGTAAGTCTACAGACGTATACTGAGGACATTACATTCAAGACAATTGTTAAAGAAAAATAAAAACAACTAATTTGAAGGAATAGATCCAGGAATGCAGACCCTTAGGAAGGTCTCTGAATTTTAACTCTGCCGCTTGCAGTTTCTTAATATTTAAAATCTTTAATATCTTCCTTACAAAGGGTAAAGAGTTCATGAGAAAACATATTTGGTAGATTGAAAATAATCAATAAAAGTTGCCTTCTTTCCTCTTACAAATAAAAGCAGGGCACTAGTTTTCAATAGTAGTATCTCATTTTTTGAAACCCCTCTCTATGCCTGGATTCACAAGGACCCTTTGCTTACCCCTTGGGTATAAAAAGAATATTTAGCGTACATGTGAATAATGAAGTCATTTAAAAATATATTCCTTGTGAAATAAGATATGTAATTTGTGTAATCTTACTGAGCTTTCAATGAGTGTATTTTCCAACAATAATGTACAATTCATAGTTTACTCACTTGACTTTTCTCAAGCCTTAATGATTTTTGAATGGGTTCCAGATTCAAATTTTATCTAATAGTAATTAGCAGCAATCTACCAATTGTGGAATGCCATTAAAGCTGGGCTGCAGTAAATAAATTAGGAGTGGGGACTGAGGCTTTGATCCCCATGTTTCCTGGAATAAGCAAACAGCTTGGATCAGTGGCCTCTGGTGGAATGCCACCTGTTTTACACGGTACCAAACAATTATAATTTTTCTTGTGCTATGTCATAAAAAAGGTTGGGAAACACTGCCTAAAACAGATGCCATAAAAGTCCATGGTAAGAATTGATGGCCATTTAGGTAAAGCCTTTTTCAGTTACTTTCTTATTAAATTTATAAGAGAAGTCGTTGAATTTGCAAGTCTTTAAGTGATATTCCGATGTCCCCCCAAACCTGAAGGAAATTAGGTAACCTTAAATTTAAATATGAGTTTGGACTAAGTTCAGCTACAAGTAACTTAGAGTCCCCGAGAGTAGTTTAAACAATTAACTCATAACGATCCCCTGCAGTGGCTTCATCAACATCAAAGATCCCGCTGCTTTCAGCTTTTGCTATTACATTGCTAAGGCGTGAGTCTCACCTCAGGGAATGCAAGCCGGCACATCCACACCCCAAAGAGCAGGACGGAGGAGGAGAAGAAAGGTGTGTCCTTTCCCTTTTAGGGAGACTTCCCAGGAGCCACCATTCTATATCCATTGAGGTCTTATTGTGAGGAACTTAATCACAATGCAAGCATAGTTATACATGAGGGGGAATCCCCTCCGCAAAACACGGAATTTATTTATTAAAAAAATTGTATATTTATTTTTACATGTTTAAACTTCAGTCACCTTCAAAGTGCTCTCCATTTGCTGCAAAACACCCACTGAGACTTTTCTCCACTGCTCGAAACAGTTTTTGAACTCATCTATTTTGATGCCTTTTAGTGCTTCTGCTCTTTTTTGTTTCACCTCTTGCACATTGGCAAAATGTTTCCCTTTGAGGAATTTTTTCATGTGGGGAAACAAAAAAAAATTGCTCCAGGTGAAATGGATGAATAGGGAGTGTGGGACATGGGAGCCATGGCGTTTTTGGTCAAACACGGTGAACACTCAGCGTGGGGTGGGCAGGTGCACGCGTAAGTCACCCATTGTGAAATGGGCAAAGGCACTGAAAGAGTCCTGGAAGAAAAAAATTCATTGAAGCCGAAGTAAGCCTCTCACAGCAATGCCATCTGGTACACTGAGAGATGGGTTCCTAGGACGCCCCCCTAGTGGGGGAAGCCTGTACTACAAAGGGCCTGCTCTCCAGAAGACAACTCTGGGTTGGCTTTTTGGGGGTAGCCCTTCGTATTGTGGTCTTTTAGCTAGTTGGCACTATGTCCAGCTTAAAATAGGAGCTGTGTTAATTTGAGAGAGAAGAATGAATAATTGCTATGTGACCAGCAGGCTTTACAACATGTTTTAGTAACTGCAATGTAATTAATTTCAAACAAAATCAACCTGTCAACTAGTTATTTTATACACATTGCTATAAATGCTGACATAAGCATTAAGGAAGACCAGTTAGCAAATTCATTGTTTGAAGTCTTGATTATACATTCTTTGTTAGATTTAATAATTCATGATTAAGGTAGTGTAGCTAGAGGGCAAAAACTCAGATTCTGAAGCAGACTGCCTGACTTCCATTTGTTAGTAGTGTGACCTTGAGAAAGTTGCTCAAGTGCTTTGTGCTTTAGTTTTCTTTTTGGTAAGGTGGAGATAAAGATAATAATTCCTATCTAATAGGGTTTGGGAGGATTAAGTGAGTTAATACATATAATGTACTTAGAATAATGCCTGGCATATAGTAAATGCTAAACAAATGTTAGCTATTCATGTATCTTTTACTTAAATTAAAATTTTTTCCTTTCAAATCATAGGTCATCATGACCATCTGACTCTGTTAAGAATTTCCTGGACTACAGTGTTTTCCTGGTTTTGCACTTGTAGATACCTAAAAATGCTGATCCCTGGGGTTAAACCATGAGGCTTTTACTTGAGTTAGTAAGTTTTATATCACATATTGACATAACGAAAGGAAAAGGGCTTAGGCACTGGTAAAAAAACTGAAAAATGACTGGCTTTCTCTTTTTCCCTCCCTTTCTCCCACTTCTTCCTTTTAATAGACCGTAATGATGACATCACGCACACTGCCCCCGCCCCCCCAGGTCCAACAGTCTCCTGTTGCCCCAGGGATGCACAGACTCTTGTCACCTCTGCCGTCAGCCCTGCAGCATGCCTCGGCCCACCAGAGCCCTCCCCAGTCATGCTCCCTGATCTTTTCTGGCTGCTCAGATTATAAACTGCCCAGACTGGTGCAGAAATATCATTCACATGTATTTATTTATTATTTTTGGTTTTTTTAATGAAGGTTTTCCTCAAACATCTCCACAAATATAAGGGGATCTATTTTTCTTTCAGGGAAGTAATATTTAAGTGAAATTTTAATGAGTTTTTGCATTAAAACTATAACTAAAACACTTTATCACCTTTTTAATAATAAAAATTGTATTAAGGTAGATTTAGGAAAAAATGTCATATTTCCATTAATATGTACCTTTCACTTTTGGACCTGAAGCAACTGCTTTGGTTGCTGCCATTGCCTTTTTAGAGAGATGGGGGAAATAAGGTATGAAGAGCCTGTGCCTCATCACTTTTCTGTGCAAAACTGCGAAGTTGCACACATTCTTTATGCGCATATTCTACTGGCAAAAACCAAGTCATATGGTGATACATGGATTCGAGGGAGGGTGGGAAACGTGGTCCATAGTTAGGTGTCCCTGTGCAGCTTAAACTGGATGTGGGTTCTGTTACAAGCAGCAAAAGGGGAGAACAAATATGGGGTGTGTTCGCAGCCTTTGTTACACAAATATATCACAAAGCTGGAATATAGTAAATTTTTTTTATTTTGATTTTTACTTAACATTATATCAAAAGGTTTTTTTCGTGTTACTACATAGTCTTCATAATCGTAAAGTAATAGCTTTACAATAACTCAGTGAGTATATAATCAATAAATTCTTTAACTCTTCCTATTGTCAAAATTGTAAATTTTTTTCCCAGTTCTACACTATTATAAACAAAGTTACAATAGATCTTTTCATGAGTACAATTTTTTCATCTTCTTGAGATGATTCCCTTAGGATAAATTCCCAGAACTAGAATTCTTGGGTCAAAGGGTATGTGAACAGTTTATGATTCTTAATGTTTTTATTCCAAATTGGTTTCTGAGAAGGCAGTACCAATTTGTTCCCAAAGAAAATATGCACATTTTTTTCTGTGAATATGGAAAGGGAGACATATTCACACGTCCTTGTGGACAGAACAGTTTATTTTCAGGGTCTCGCTGTAATGATAGGAGAGAACACAAGGCTTGGGTTTGAATCTCTTATTTTGCAATTTCCTAGTTACTGAGGAGGCAAGTATTTATTCACCCCATGCCTCAGAGATGTCTTCTTTTAAAATTAAGAATATAACTATTTCCCTCATGAGGTTGTGTAGTAATCATTAAGGCTGCTCACAAATATTTTCTTTTATCATCTTCTATGTGCATGTTAAAAAATGTAATTCCCTGCTCCCTTGAAGACAGATCTGGCCATGTGACTCTCTTTAGCCAGTGAAATGGGAACAAAGTAACGTGTCATCTCCAGGTATACATTTAAAAAAATCTGTGTGTGATTTGTCATATTCTTTTTCCCTTTGCCGTGTGATCAGAAGTATTCTGATTCATGCCGGCTCTTTAAATGAGTCCTAGAATGAGGATGGCACGGAGTGGAGCACCAAGCCAACCTAAGAGGAGTATGTAAATTGAGTAAAATATAAATCTTTGCATTGTTTTTTTAAGCCACTGAGACTTTGGTATTATTTGTTACCTCAACACAACACAGCCTATGCTGACAGCTGCAGGTATTCTCAGGATTAATAAAATAATATGCTTAAGATATCAGACCAATGGTAGAGCCTCAGATATATGCCTTTTATGGTAATAATTACTAAGATTCATTTAGTGCCCTGTATATGCCAGGAATTTATTCATGAACTTCACCTTTATGCCTGCAACCAAACCTTTATTTTCTTAAACTTGTTGCAAGAAAAACAGAAAACGGGTCAAAGGTACAGTGGCTTGCTACTCAAGCCCCTGCTTGTTCCCCACAAGAAGCCTCATGAACTCAAGCAGCTTTTACATTTTTCTTGGCTTGAATATACCTGAGAGCAGCTAAGATGTATATGCTTATGAAAAAAAAAAGGTTTCAAAATTTGAGTGGAATGAGTCAGAATAGAATGAGTTAGATGAAATTAAATAAATTCTCAAACCCAACCTAACTGTCTCTGTCTCTTTTTTAACAGTTTTTATTAAGGTAGAACTCATATACCACACAATTCAACCATTTAAATTTACAATTCAACAACTTTTAGTATATTCAGAGTTGTGTATTCATCACCTTAATCAATTTTAGAATATTTTCATTACCTCAAAAAAATAAAATTCCACACCCCTTAGCTGTCACCCCAACCTCCCCATCTCCTCCGCCACCCTACCCCAGCCCTAGGCAACTACTCATCTGCTTTCTGGACTCTGTCTCTTTTTACAGTGTCTTCCAGAATGTTGGTTTCCCACCGCCCTAAACAAATGGTTCTTCCTCTCTCTATCAGTCCAGCTCTATTCCCAACCCTATAAAAGTCTGTTCAATTATTTTTAATTCAAAGCTCAAATTCAGAAGTATCTGGTGTAATAAAATAATTTTTTTCTAAAAAAATTTTCACTTACTCTACTAAACTCAAAATTATCTTGCAGTGTAATACCAAAGGTTAACAAAAAAGTTTAATTTTTTTGAGCTCTCATCTGTTCATGAACTGATTATCCATTTTGAATGCTTTTGAGAAGCATTCAAAATCTTCTCTTCTCTTTCATTGTTCTCTTGTAAGCCATTTCACAGCTTGTTAGTACCTCTAACTCATTATATAAAGTAGTAAAACAGATTAGATTAAATTAAATGGCTCTCTTATATGAGTCTGGTTTTGAATAAGTGTTCATTAAGAGAAAGGCAGAAATTGAAATTAATGGTCAAAAAGATCATTAACAATCTTCTGTGAATTTTAGTGACCTATGTTCACAATTACCGTGAAGAGTTTCTGATTTATTTTTTATAATGCTCATCACCATAAAAAAATTATTGACAACTTGTTTAATCAGGTTGCATTTGTTACCATGGAACTCATAAATTATCTGAACCATATGGCTGGAAAAAATGATTTCTAGAACTAGCCCGAACTTCCAAGGCTTGTTGATGGAAGGTAGTCCTGATGTTGAAAAATTTTACTGATGTTCACTAAAACAGGGAGCAACAAAATACAGCTAAGCATTAAGAAGATGAGAAATATGTGAGAAAATTGTTCCTTGTGAGGAAAAAATTAAAGAAACATCCGAATGCTTATATACTCCTAAAGATGGTATTTTTACAACATACTGAATTGAGGGTGAATTAACTAATTTATGGGGGTGGGGGTCTGGTTCTAGTCTCCACTTGTGCTGTGCTGACTTGTTACTTGTTTTTTGTGTGTTTTGGATACTGGTGGTGATAGCAACGTGTTAGGCTCTGGTAAAACCCAGTCCAAAGATGTGTGAAGCCTGGGCATGTGAGGTAGAATAAGCACATCCTAGAGCCATAATATATATTAACATTGTTGGGCAGTTATGGCAACGGAGAAACAGTGTTGATCCTTAAAGGGCAATGGCTTTAGAAAAAAATAGGCACTTTCTAGGTAGCAGACATGACATACCCTTTAAGCTTTATTCATTGTGCTTTGCAAATTCTAATTTTGCCTTAATTATAACTGTCCTATTCTCAGGAAGCTTATCTTCAGCAAATGTTTACTCAGCAACTACAAAATTATGCATAAATCTCTGGGCACAGGATGCCGAGCCTCGAGATTGTGTGGAAAAGCTCGGACAGAGTTTGCGAATCAGTAAGTCCAGTGTGTAGAACACTACCTTGGTAGGAAAATGGAAGGCAGAATTGAATAGGAGTACAGGACTCAAATTGGTAGGTTCTTGAGTGCCAAATTTATATATTAGGACTTTATTCCTTGGAAAGCAGGGAATCACTATTTTTTCTTTTTAATGTAAAAAGGAAGTGATCAAAGCTGTTTCTTGCTATTTATTCACATATTCTTTTTTGTCCTGTCGAAATAATCTTTTTCAGATGGTCAATTTTCAGTGAAGAAAAACAGTATCTATCTTACTTGTTTAATGTCCAACGCAATGTGGTAGGCTCTGCTTAATATTTAGCGCATGTAAACAGCAGCTGTTATTAAAAATTCATGTGTTCTTAGTACGGAAAAGAAAAAGGACTCCCCATTGTTCTTAATATTTATTTAGCTAAACTGCCATCTGCCTCACCAAAGAAAAATAAGAAACCCAGGCAACTGTGGCAGATCATTTGTCCAAAAAGACCACTTTTAAATCCTTGTGAAGCCACTGGTGCTATCATGGAGCATGAAAACACATGAACTGGTTATCTTCTGTATTTCATTAATTAAGCATTTTTTTTGAAGTTATGTCTGTAGATAGATTCCAGGGGGATTAGCCTATATGTAAATTATCTAAGGGTCTGGTTAAACAAAATCAATTTACTCCCCTCTTTCCTTGGCCTTTATGTCCTCTGTGGGATATCCTAGCCCTGAGTAACTTGTCACAATGGTCAGGATGTGAGGGACGCCACCACAGGCACCCTACTGTCCGGGCATCCGAAGAAGGGAGGGAGGGGGAGAGCTACAACAGAGCCAGAGGGAAGCAGGAATGCCAGTGGCTGCTGTGGGGCCTGCATTGGTTCCTCCAGGAATTTAAAGGTGGGGGAAACAAGAATTTTTACAGTTTCCGGAAATAGGACTGACTGCCAGCTTCCTTCCATCCTCCGTCTTAGCCTAGCTGTGGGTGAAGAACAGGCAGGCACATGCAGGCTGACTACTTTCCTGCTTGTGACAGCTCCAGATTACAAATGTGCAGAACAGGATTACGGTGCCAGCATTCCCAGGCCTGGGGAGCAAAATGGGGTGGGCTGGATAAGGTGAAGGAAAAGCATACAATAAGATGGAGATAGTGAGAAGAGGAAGTAGGGGTAGGAGATATGCTTTCACTGTAATATGAGAAGGCTGAGCGGAGGAGAGGATGAGGGCAGGAGACGGAAAGCCTTGTGCCGCCTCTGTGTGCGTCCCAGAGCTCTGTGGGTGTGTTTGCAGAGGAAGTTGTGGGGGCATGTGTGTGTGCAGAATGTACATTAGGGAGGGGTTTTATTGATGTAGGAGTGGGAGGGTGTGTGCAGTAGGGTGTGGAGTGCGGGGGTGGAGAGAAAAAAGAGTGCATAGGGAGGCAGGAATTTTATAGAGTGCCAGGAACACCCATTTCACAAAGGAAAATTGTCAGCTGCCAGAGAATCAAATCTCCTTTGTGGGAACGTTTCTGCTCCCCATGGTGGATTCTGGCTGTAAATCCTACTCCAGGATGTTTGCCAGATGTTTGACCCATGAAGGGAGGGAAACGATTCCTGGATTTTTACCACACCCTCAACCAGGATCTTTCCCAGGAACTGATGTTTTTGCTTGTGTATTATCACAGCACTGGTCACAGAGCAGCATTTCTTGGCAGACAGTCTAGTGAACAGCACTGTAAATTATGGAGAAAAAAATAGTTTCTAGACTTAGTTCCTTCATGTGCTTTTTGATGGCCTTTGGAACCCTACTATAATAATTCCATGTCTTGGTTCCCAATTTTTCTAGTAACAAAAAAGAATATATGAACTAGCTAAGGGAAGTATGGTATAGAAGTAAGGGAAGTATGGAAAAACTGCAATGAATAAATAATTATAAAGACCAATCAGTGACAAATTTTAAACCAGTATAAAAAAGAACTTCTACAAATTAGAACTGTTCAAACTAGGAGAGATTGATGTAGGAGGAGGTATGTGTAATGTCTTTAGAAGTATTCAAAGAGAAGAAAGATGACCAGTTGTTGGATGTTTAGGAGGAATTCCAGCAGCAAATAAGAGGTGTAGTTAAGATACCCTGAAGAATTATGCAAAAACTCTGAAATGTTATAATTCTAGGACTATACAGTGCTTTAAGCAATACAGAACTATTTCAAAATATGAAAATACTACCTTATATATGAAATAATCAAGGTGTTAAATGATC
Source organism: Pteronotus mesoamericanus (assembly GCF_021234165.1). Taxonomy (NCBI): domain Eukaryota; kingdom Metazoa; phylum Chordata; class Mammalia; order Chiroptera; family Mormoopidae; genus Pteronotus; species Pteronotus mesoamericanus. The sequence continues at coordinate 47,182,303 of NW_026555325.1, forward strand.
AACTAACAAAGAATGTCATGTGTAATTAGCACTGTTATTGGACAGGCTGTATGTATAGCACATAAATGCAGAGAGAACTTGAGGCTCAAGTCTTCCACGGAAAACCTGAAACAAACTAAATATAGAAAGAAGGGTATGCTATGTACCAGGGAGAAGTATTTAACAAAAACAGGCTAGAACTCATCATTCATTCCTAAATAGCCCCTATTTCTATAAGCGATCCATTTCGACTTCGTGTAGTGATTAAAGAATCTCACAAATTTTCTCTTCAGTGATAAAACTTCCAGATGTTTATAGACCACCAAGTTCAGCTATATACCAGATGCTCATTTGAGAAATGGTACAGCTGTCCTTGGAGCTTCCTTAGCTTTGCAAGAACTGTTGGTGAGCCTCCTCAAACATTAATGTACATTTTAATCATCAAGGGATCTATTAAAATGCAGATTCTGATTTAGCGGGTCTGGGGTGAGCAGGTCTTTAGAAAAGACTCTGCATATCTAAAAGAAGCCAATGATGCTTGTCCATAGGCCACTCAAAGAAGCAGGGCTGTAGATAAAAGCAGTTAGGGAATTCTAGGTACTCACCTATTTTCCTGGACAAGGGCTCACACTGGGGATAAGATTCAGTACTATACCATCTACAGAATCACATAATTAATAGCATAAAAGGAGAGGAGCTTAGAGATGCCATCTGAAAAACAATTTGGCTCTTTTCACTGGTGTATGTAAGGGAATATGAAAACTGTGTGGACTGGAATGGGGTCTCCTTAGAGTGATGATAACATAGTTTATTAGAGTCAATGTTAGGGACTTCTTGGGAATTCCAGACTACACTGTCAAGTAGATGAAGTTTGTTTTAGTCCCCTCTCACCTTGTCTCTCCCTGCTTAGAACATACCTTTCCCTAGGAGGGAACTTTGATCTTTTCTCTCAGGACTTTGACCTCAACTAATCGTTTTAATGTCTCTAAGGAATCAGATAGCAAAGAATTTAAGATGTGATCTTTCCCAGGGAACTCTTTAAGACTCCAGACTTTCAAGACACAAAAGGATAAAGCTCGGTCAGCAAAATGTCAGACCTTACAACAGGTATGAAAGTATATTTTGATAGGAAGGCTTGCTTAAACTGCCTTTTGCTTCCTCCACAGACTGACTTTACCCACAATAAAAGGAGTAAGAAGTGGCAGTGTTGTGAAAAGTCCTAAGAAGGGTTTCAGTCTCATTCTAACTCATCAGGATTGAGAGAGTATAGGATGGAAATCTTAGTTCAAAGGAAAGACATTTGAGGACATAAATTAGCTAAGGTTGTTAACCATTCTCTGAATGGTTATTTATTTATTTATTTTACATCAGTGAATCAGAAATAATTGGGTTCCACTCTGTCTCCTACCTTAAAATGGACAGTAACAACGTGCCCATACATTTTAAATTATAATAGAAATGTAAGAATTATTTGCTCTAACCATCCACAACTTAGTTCTCCAGCTGTTTTGTCCATCTGAAACACAACTAAAAGCCAAGAATTATGCAAAAATTTCCCTGAGTAGGGAAACAGATGTCATTAAATTTATATGCTAAAGCTCATATGAGATAAAGATTTTAGTTGTTACATAATTGACATCTCCCACTTAATGTCAGTAATGCATTACTGAAAGTCGGATTCTGCACACACAAAAAAGGCTGACTGGAAACCTATTTCCTTTTATTTTAAATGGGAAAATTTATAATGTGTTACACCTCAGCCCTAAACCACCAAAAATTTCTTAACAAGAACATAGAAAGATGTATATACGTATGTTACAAGCTACATGTTAGGATGTAAAATGACTAAACAATGCTTGCAGATCAAAGGCTTGACATAGTTCTTAACAGCTGCTTTTTATGCTGTAATTTCTTTCTTAGAACCAGTGATGGAGAAAACTTACTTTTGTTGACAATGTCAACTTTTTAAAGTATGTGCACATGATTCTGACTTTATACCAATTATATTTCTTTTCCCACATAATGCTTTTAAAAAAATTTATATTTAGATTTTAATATGTAAATATACATTTTCCTATAAAAACATTAGCCAGAAAATGATATGTTGAGAAATATATGTGCTCTATGAAGTTGGGTATCAAAAATCAAGAGATGTTCTATGAGAAAAATGTTAACTGGGGTGATGTTTGTGGCATGTGTAATAGTATGCTGGAGCCTGCTTGTATTGACTCACAAGAGCCAATAGTTAAAATTTCAGAAATTTAGCAAGCTGGTTGATGTCACATTTGTAACCTGAAATTTGCCCTTGATGGGAGTATTTACATCACAAAAATAGGCAAATGCTAGAAATCAGGGACTCCTCCCTCTCTCACGAAAGCTTGCCAGCATACCACAGAGTATTCCTACACTGTATTTCATCAAATGTAAGATGTCATTGCTTGTTGGGTGGATTATAACGTTATAGTAAGAATATGCTAGGTCAGTGTTTCTGACGAACATAGATGCTAAAATCCTCAACAAAATATCAGCAATCCGAATTCAGAAATACATTAAAAAGAACATATACCATGATCAAGTGGGATTCATCCTAGGGATACAAGGATGGTACAATATGCACAAATCAATAAACATTATACACCACATAAACAAAATGAAGGACTAAAATCACATGATCATATCAAAAGATGCTGAAAAGCATTTGATAAAACCTAGCACCAATTTATGAAAAAAACACTCAACGAAGTGGGAATAGAGGGACCATACCCCAACATAATAAAAGCCATACATGAGAAACCTACAGCCAACATTATACATAATGGGCAAAAACTAAAAGCTTTCCACTACAGGCTCATAGGTGGAGAGCAGGATGACAGCTAGTGGTGGGGATGTGGTGGGGCTGTGGTGGGGTTGTTGGCAGGGGTGAGGTTAGGGGGTTGAGAGATTGAGCAAAAAAGAAAAAAGACTCATGGACATGGACAACAGTGTGGTGATTGTGGGGCGGAGGGGGATATATGAGGACAAAAAGGCAATGTAAAAAAAAATACAATAAAAATTTAAAAAAAAAAAAAGCTTTCCCCTTAAGATCAGAAATAAGATAAGGGTGTCAGCTTTGACCACTCTTATTCATCACAGCATTAGGACTACTATCCACAGCAATCAGGCAAGAAAAAGAAATAAAAGGCATCCAAATTGGAAAGGAGGAAGCAAAACTGTCATTATTCTCAGATGACATGATAGTGTGCATAGAAAACCCTATGGTCTCCACCAAAAAAATGCTTGACCTAATAAGTGGATTTGGCAAAACAGCAGGATACAAAGTCAATGTTCAGAAAATGATGGCATTTTTGTACACCAAAAATGAAATGTCAGAAAGAGAAACTAGGAAAAAAATTCTATTTACTAGAGCAACAAGAAAAATAAAGTACCTAGGAATAAATTTAACCAAGAAGGTAAAAGACCTTTACTCAGAACACTATAGAACACTGAAGAAAGGAATTAAGGAAGATACAAATAAAAGGAAAGATATACCATGTTCATGAACTGGAATAATTAACATCATTTAAATGTCCATACTACCCAAAGTAATCTATAGATTTATCGCAATTCCTATTAAAATACTAATGGCATATTTCACAGATCTAGAACAAATATTTCAAAAATGTATATGGAACCAAAAAGACACCAAATAGCCTCAGCAATCTTGAGAAAGAAAAAGTAGAAGGGATCATAATACACAATATCAAACTATACTACTGTATACTACTGTATAGGCCACTGTAATCAAAACAGTCTGGTACTGGTATAAAAACAGACACATAGATCAATGGAACAGAATAGAGAACCCAGAAATAAACCCAAGTCTCTATGGTCAATTGATATTTGACAAAGAGGGCATACACATACAAAGGAGTGAGGATAGCCTCTTCAATAAATGGTGTTGAGAGAACTGGACCAGTACATGCAAAAAACTAAAACTAGACCACCAACTTATACCATATACTAGAATAAAGTCAAAATGGAAAAAAGACTTAAATATAAGTTAAGACACCATAAAAGCCCCAGAGGAAAACATTGGCAGGAAAATTTTAGATATCCCACATGGCAACATTTTTGCCGATATATCTCCTAGGGCAAGGGAAATAAAGGAAAAATAAACAAATGGGACTACATCAAACTAAAAAACTTCTGCACAGCTAAAGAAATCATAATCAAATTAAAAAGTAAACCAACTGTATGGGAGAATATATTTGCCAATGATACATGGGACAAGGGATTGATCTCCAAAATATATAATGAACTCATAAGACTCAACACCAGGAAGACAAACAATCCAATTAAGAAATGGGCAAAGGACCTGGACATCCAAGGAGGATATACAGATGGCCAATAGACATATGAAAAGATACTCAACATCACTAGCCATCAGAGAGATGCAAATTAAAACCACAATGAGATATCACCTCATATCTGTCAGAATGGCGATCATTAATAAATTAACAAATAACCAGTGCTGGCGAGGATGTGGAGAAAAAGGAACCCTAGTGCACTGTTGAAATGCAGACTGATGCAGCCACTGTTGAAAACAGTAAGTCACTGCAGAAAACAGTATGGAGTTTCCTCAAAAAACTAAAAATGGAACTGCCTTTTGACCCAGTGATTCCATTGCTGGGGATATACCCTAAAAATCCCAAATCACCAATTCAAAAGAACTTACGCACTCCTATGTTCATAGGAGCACTATTTACAATAGTCAAGTGCTGGAAACAGCCTAAGTGCCCATCAGTAAATGAGTGGATCAAAAAATGTTGGCACATTTACACAATGGAATACTACACAGCAGAAAGAAAGAAGGAGCTCCTACCTTTTGCAACAGCATGGATGGAACTGGAGAATATTACGCTAAGTGAAACAAGCTAGTCGGTGAAAGATAAATACCATATGATCTCACTGTAAGAGGAACCTAATGGGCAAAATAAACTAACGAACAAAACAGAACCATAGGCACAGAAACATGGAATAGACTGAAAGTAACCAGAGGGGAGGGGAGAGGTAGATAATGGTGAAAATAAGAGGAAAGGACTAGTCAAAGAACATGTATGAATGACCCACGGACATAGGCTATGGGAGAGGAGGGCAGGATGGGCGGAGGAGGGCCAAGGGGGAAAAATCGGGACAAGGTAATAGAAACAATAAAAAATGATTTAAAATAAAAGAAAAGATTACTTTAAAAAAAGGAATATACAAGACTTATGTCCTAGTAAAAAACAAGCTCTAAACAGTGGCTTACTCAGCAGAAGTTTATTTCATGCTACAATGAGGATCACATGGGACCTCTGGTGCTACCTACTTATTCAAGATTCATACGTTGATGAAGGCTCTATCATCTCTGTAAGAGGCTTCAGGGTTTACTGTGGTGGTGAGATAAAAGTGTCTGGAGGTCAAGACCTAGTTTTTCTATGCTTTGATCCAGAAATAATACAAGTCACTTTCCACCCTCACCCCTCCGGCCAGAACAAGTCACATGGCATTGAGTACCACTGTTCTAGTCACATACACCATTATTTTATCAAAGGAAAAAAAATAAACCCCCTATCAATTAAATTGTTACTTAAGGCTTTCTTATAACATAGAATAAGTTATTGAGACGCAGATTTTTAAAATATCATTTATCACTCTTGTACACCAAAGAGCATACATTAATCAAAACAAATTGGGTAGTGCATTCTCTAAAACTTCTGCACAATTAGAGGTTGATTCTAAATCACCTTTGGATTCAGAGTCACTGGTATTTGTGGTTGTCTACACACACTATCACCAAAAGCATGAGTAAGAGTACTCCGTTATTGTCTATGAGATTTTCTTCCAAGCCACTGACATCCAATGTTTTAATTCTGGGGCTTTATGGATCCCACTAGGAGGTGTTCATAGAAGGTTTTCAGACAACACGTTTATACTCCTACCTCAAATATCCTCCACTGGATTATTGTCTGGAGCTATGCACTTGCCCAGTCAGACCCTGATGGGAACAACCAAGTCACTATATTTCCAGGAAGCTTTCTTTTTTCTTTTGCAGTGCATATTATGCACCTCATTTTAAAATCCACAGCAAACTACATTTTTCCAAAGCCCATAATCTCAACTGAAGGGGTGCTCTTTTTTTTTCTTCCTCCAGTTAATCTGGTTAACCTGTCAATGCTCCAAGAGTACCTTCTGTCAGGGCCATGAGCTAGTAGTCTTTCTGTGAGGAACAGGTAACGTTCATATCAACTGGCAGGACAGCAGCTTGGAAGGCTCACCATAATTACGGAGAACCCTCAATGGAGCCCTGTGTGAGTAACGTGGGTTTCTTTTCTTCCCGCAACTTCAGGTGGAGCACCTGTTGTAAGGTGTGCTGCCAGCGGTTATCCTTGGCAATCCCCATTCACTCAAGCTTTTCATCGTACTACTCAGCAAGTCTTGCCTCGTTATGTTGTGCTGTTTGAATGATTCATTGTGGATCTGATATTGATCTACAGTCATAATTTTCTTGGCCTAGGTACTCCTCCTGCCCTGCGCTCCCCACCCGGCCTACCGCTGCCCCGCCCGCTCTTCGTGCTTTCACCTCAGTATCCTGCGCTCGTCCACTCCGGGACCACCTTGCTGCAGCCTTGCAGAGAGAGCCCCGAGCTTGTTTTTGAAGGGGCTGCTTTCTCAGAGATACAGGCAGCGATGTCAGGAATGTTGTTCGCTTGAGGATGATGGTGAAAAGCCATAGATTTTAAGATGTGTCCTGATTTCAAAGATGTTGAAATCTAAAATATAAGTAAAATAAGTGTCTTTTGGAATCTATTAAATAGCACACTCTCTGAAAGGGAAGCTTGGACTTAAACTCAACCTAAGGATTTTTGAAAACTTAGTGGGCAGAAGGAGAGAGAAAAGCCGAGTGATTTAAAAGCTATAGGCAGTTTTTCTCCTCCCTAGAGACAGCAGCTAGAATTCACCTACAGAGCAGATTGTTCTTTTATTTTGGGAAAATCATCAGAATAAGTCACTTAAGTGTTTAAACATAAGCAAAGGCCTTGTTCTGAATTTGTGATTTTCAGTTTGGGTGACCCTGAGTTGATAAACATCTCATTATTATAACTCAACAACTAGTGCCTGTTTTGTAATCTGCAGAATTACATGTCTGCACATTGTATTTCCCTTAGGTAAATACTATTTTCTGCTAGGTGTGAATTTAGATTTCATTGTGCCTGAAAAATATCACGTATTCATTTGGATATTTGTGTGCATTCCTGTTCAGAAGCAAAATCTGGATATTGCATGAAAAACGAGCAGGTAAGATTTGCCTATCACACCAGCAGACAGACCACACGAACTAGACTTGGTAGGGCTCAACCAGGGACTGTCAATGTTCGTGGTCTATGTAAGGTGGAATAGCCTAGAATGCATTGCTGTTGGACTGTTATGTTTTGATGCATTATCCTACCAGGAACCATGTGACAAATTCATGATTCTGCTGGTCTGTCATCTTAGGAAAAGTAGTAAGATGCTGGTACCAATAAATGATTATTGGAGAAGTGGACCTTGAATTGGCAGAAGGAAATGTCTTTCTCCCCTCTCTGGAGCCTAGCCATGGGCTTGTGCTTGGAGTTCTGCATACTTTTGGCCTGCTTCTGTGGATGGATTGCGGTGGGCAGGGGTGGAAACTAAACAGGCATACTGTTGTGGAAGACCCAAAATGGGTCTGAGCCTCCCTGAGCTCAGGGGTAAGTTCATCTGGGAGCCAAATCCAGCAGCAGTACTACTATATACTTCTTCCCTGTTTTTCTCCAACCTTTGGTTAAGGTTGTTAAAAATGCAACCTGGTTTCAGGGGGCTGTAGTGAATAAAGAGAAGGCCTGTTTCACAGCCAAGATGACATGACACAGAAGGAGCAAGTAGGATGCTTTCCTCTGAAGTCAGAGGTGGGAGCAACGTAGTAGGAGTGAAAGGGTTTTATTCTGCAAGCCCACTCACAGTGAAAACAAGCCTGAAGAACAGGGTAGAAGATCAAAAGCTTTGTTTGAGGTACAAATACTGAAAGAAATGAAAAGAACAAACCACCACAGCTCCCTGGGCCCAGGTTATTTGCCTGGGTCCAGGCAAATAGTGCCACACATCGCAGCTGATGCCCGGGGCCCTAAGGTATCACTCACTCCCTTAAAGCCCAGCACAATAATGCGTGTTTGTCATGACAACTCCAGGTTTTCAAAACTTGACAAATTCAGTTTAAAATCCCATAAATGTTCATATCACTGGAGAGTAAGATTTTTATGTAATTTGTTACTATAAGGAAAACACTTGTGATACAGTAGCTTAACACTCACTTATTTGTAAAACTTTGGTATTGTAGATGTTGAATTTCCCCCAAGAAACCTGGGTAGCCAGAGATTGGCTTGTTCAATTGATGGCACTTGCACTACAGAAAATTTTGAAGAGAAATATGGTATTTTCCCTGAAAGCATTTGGAGATGTTCCCTGTGTGTTTCTAACAATGCTCTAGCAGCTCATATGAATCTAACAAGCATGAATTTATCTAAATCTTTCTTTACCCTATTTATATTTGTGGACTACGCAACATCTTGAGGATAATGAGTTCCATATGTTTACTACCCACTGTATAAAGTAATGCCATCTTTTATTTATCTTTAAACCACTTTCAGAGAATTTCAATGGGTGCCCTTGAGATTTAGCATTCCAGGATTTGGGGATGTTCTCACTCCAGGGCTGCAGCTAGCACAGACCAGGCTTTCTGCAGGTAAGAAAAAAGCACCCCTCTGGAAACTCAGTTTAAGAATGGGTGCTCCCTCTTTTGGGCAGATGCAACTTTGTGCCAGGTGCATGACTCAGTGAACAGAGCACAGCTAGATTTTAGTCAAGCACGGCCCCTCTTCTCTGCCCCCTCTGCGTTACCATGCCCTTGGCCGGGTGCCCTTGCAGGGTATGTCTGGTACAAGGGTATACAGCAGTCCTGGCTCTCATCACATAGGTCCTTCAAAGTGCTGATTTTGATAATATCCTCTCTCAGGTAGCATCTTTCTCAGGGGTCTTAGTCTTCCTGTTTTTTCCTAATCTAGAGCCTGTTGACCCCCTCTGCCTTTCTTGAGTTGTAGGCCCCAGGCTGACAGCCCAGGCACTTTCTGCCGTCTCCGCAGGACCCTCTGGATCCAGTGGCACTCAGCAGGCTGTTGGGCTTTGGAGCAGCTACAATACACAGGCCAGAAGAACAAGTCAGGAATGGATTCCACTTCCAGGGGTTCAAATGGATAACTCAGAGATCATCATCTTATAATCATAGTTTAAATTTATTTGCCCTAGACTCACTGTCTGCTTGTTGCCTATGCAGAGAATTTTTGGTTACTTTTGTAAACTTGTTGGGATCTCTCTTCATTTTATCTTCATCAGCTATGAACTGTACCACCTGTACCTGTCACCTTCCAGATTTAATTCTATATTTTCTTCTCAAAAACATGTCTTAATCCTAAATCATAGAATAACTATAGCAATAATATAAGGATAATATAACCTTAAATAATACAACCTTTTAAAAACTACTGGAGATCACAAGTTTATTCCCCTCTTCTTTAAAAAAAAAAAAAAAAAATCTTTAAGGCTATTCTCTTTTTAGATACACTCACCTAGCACAGTGTCTGACAAGTTGATACTCAGTGAAAGGAGTGACTAGATTCCTCTTAAAGTCATTTTTTTTGTTTGTTTTATTTGTTGTTATATAGAAGCAGTCTCTGTCATAAACATTTGCAAGGCCCTCATTCTCCCTGTTGTGCTCAGTGAGCACTGGAACTGCAGCGATGCATGGGTTATGTGTTAACACTTCTGGTAGGCTGGACACAGCACTTAGTCATCCAGCTAACTTTGATTGTTCAGCTTTCTTTCATCCCACATCTTTGTCTCTATAATTAAAATATGTCAAGTATTGCTAACACTAAAATTTTAATTTTAATTGTATCTATAGATAAAATGCTTACATATTTTTCTTCTTTCTACTATAGTAGAGGTTTTCTGGAGGCGAAATGTTCTATGTCAACCTTAAATAACAGAGGTTTTTATCCTAAGCATTTTCTCTTCAATGGAGAATTCTACATTCAAATTATTTAATTAAAATTTAAAAAATTATTATAAAAATGTTTAAATACACAAAAAGTAGAGTCAATAGTAAAAGGAACCCCCAGATACTCATCATCCTATTTCAAAAGATTTCAACTCTTGAACTGAATCTAGTTTTTATGTTTGTTTTTAACATGGCTTGACTTTTCTTGCCCCTTCTATGCCTGAAATTCTTAGGTATTTCTTCCTCTTAAGGGAATTTTTTATTTTAACCTCTTATGAAAGGTTGAAATTTTATTTATGTAATCATAAGTTCCCAACACCTCTATTTATTATCTACAGAATGATATGAACTGCAGACTTAATTCCTGGTCACTGAGTATTTGAGTGCTAGTCCCATACTGTTTGTTGATGGATATTCCTTTACACTAATAGAAATAATTCTTTAAAAAAATGAAAAAAAACGTAATTCTCTGTGGATCTTCTCTATTTCTACACAGCCCTGTGAACAACTTAATGACTTGCCCTTTGTTCCTTTAAAAGGATGTTTATATAGCTTAGAGACTTAAAAGTGACAGGTAGTGTCTTTGTGGTTTGAAAGTTGGCTAAATGTCAGATCCTTCACAGTTCTTGGCAGTTTTGGCAATGCTGTTGGGATGCTGATAAAGACATGGCTTTCTGGAAGAGGAAGGATGACTGCCCTACATGCCATGTAACAGGATTTGAGGGAAGTCCATGGAGATAAGTAGTGATTGACTAAATTGTGCAGCCAACTGGGAAATAAATGTTTTATTTTTGTTTGTGCATTTTTTACTTCATTGCCTGTTAATGAGAAGGATTAGGAAGGTGGCTGGAAGGAAGTAGTTTCAGTGAGAGTTGCCTGACCAGGGCCTGCTCATTGCTAAGTCTCTGGGTGAGGAACTTCCTCACCAACCAACGGGCCAACCTCACATGTGCCCATTGTAACAGCTGGTACTAAGATTCATCCTGAGTGGGCAGAAAGTTCCAACCTCATTCAGGAAAGTTAGAGACACATCCACAGTGAGTATAAAAGGAAGGAAATTTGTTACCACTATGGACAAAAACCAGACTAGTTATTAGAGCTTTGGCTGGCCTCTTGGGAGATGAGGGGTTGGGGTGTGTAATATGCTTATTAAGGAACAATGGCAACAGCTGGGCTTTCTTACAGCTCAAACCCTTCTGCAATCTATAATGCTAACTTCAGAACCAGTTGGAGATGACAGTGGATCCTGGCTGCTGTCACGGAGCACTGACCTCCTCTGGGAGATTTTTCTCAGGTAGAAAAACTGTGGGAAACCACATGTGCAACACTGACTAGGATCCAAGCTCTTGCTATTCTGTAGTGGGTTTACAATATTGATGAACGAGAATAGGAAAAGGATTGCTCTCTATGCACTCCGACCATCACCACATTAAGGAGAAACAATTAGAGACGGGGGCCAGGATTTCACTATCCTCAAAGATCATCTAAGGCCATACACATTTATCTTAGTAAGATCCATCCATCTTGGAGTAAATCAAAACTTTTATGATTCTGTTGGATATAGGAGCCCAATTCACTATCCTACCTGGATGTGTGAAAGGAAAAGGAGTGTAGATTCAGCTAATGGGGTTTGGGCAAGGTTCATAGTAGGGGAAGGAAGTTAGACTGACTTGGTGAGCCAATTCAGTATACTGTTATTACTGCTTCTACATCTTAATGTCAATAAGAATTTTTGTACTTCCCTGTCCCACAGGTACCAGGGAGGATTCTCCCCAAATGAGAAGAGCAGCACAGAGGCAGACCCAGAAAGAAAAAACAGCAGTCTCCTGCCATAGAAGTTCACACTGCAAAGTCAGGAAGTCAAGACACATCAATTTAAGAAGCAGAAGCAAAAAAGAAGAGTCTCACAAATAATGGAAAGACAAAAACACCCCCCCCAATTGAAGGGAAAGTAGGAATCCCAGAAAGAGAACTAAAAGAAATAGAGGCAAGTAAACTATCAGATACTGAGTTCAAAACAATGGTTCTAAGGAAGTTCAATGAGCTCAGTGAGTTCAGAGAGAATTACAAAAAACTACAGGGAAATTACGAGAAACTTTCTGCAAACTATAGCAGCATGAAGAAGGACATATAAACTATCAATAAGAGGCAAAAGGAAATGAAGAATACAATTTCTGAGTTGAAGAACACAGTAGAAGAGTCAAAAGCAGGCTACATGAAGCAGAGGAATGAATCAGTGAGCTGGAGGATAAGGTAGGGAAAAAAAGCTCCCAGAAAGAGCAAGAAAATGAAAGACTCAAAAATAATGAAGAGACATTGAGGAAAATGCAGGACAACCTGAAACATAATAATATCCATATAATACCAGAAGGAGAAGAGGAGGAGGAAGGGATAGAGAACCTGTTTGAAAAAGCAGTGATGGAAAACTTCCCTAATTGGAGGAGAGAAAAAGCCTCACAAGTTCAGGAAGCACAGAGGGTCCTATTCAAGAGGAGCCCAATGAGGCCCACTCCAAGACACATCATCATTAAAGTGGCAAACATCAAAGACAAACAGAGAATCCCAAGGGAATGAAGGGAGAAAGAGGTAGTAACATACAATGGAGCTCTGATATGGCTAGCAACTTACTTCTCCACAGAAGCATTACATGCCAGAAGGGAATGGCAAGTTATATTCCAAGTCATGAAAAGCAAAGGCCTGCAACCAAGACTGCTCTACCCAGCAAGGCTTTCAATTAAAATGCAAGGTGAAATAAGGACTTTCTCAGACAAAAGAAGGCTGAATGAATACACCTCCACCAAACCAGGATTGCAAGATGTGCCAAAGGGACTACTTTAAGAAGATGAGGAAAAAGTCTATGAATACCCAGTTCCTTTCACAGTCACCCATACTTGACATTACCAATATTTTTAAGTGTTATTAATCAGATTGTGACAATGATGTGTTATTTTAATTGTTACTTTATTATTTGTTGAAACTAAACCTGTTTTTACACATTTCTTGCCTATTTCTATTACTTTTAAAAAGCTTTAAATGACTTATTGGTATTCTGTATCCATTTTTTGATTAAATGTTTGTACAATTTTTTCCCTAAAACCCCCCCCCCAAAAATTAACCCTTTTTTAGATGTGTTGCAAATATTTTCCTATTCTTTTACTTGTCCTTTAACTTCATATATATATATATATATATATATATATATATATGACTGTATAGTCTTAAATGTTTAATATAGTCATATTGTCAATATTTTACTTTATAGCTTCTGGGTTTGAATATTTTACTTCAGGGTATGAAAAATATTGGTTTATATTTTCTCCTAAAACTCCTTTAGGACTTTACATATTGATTTTTAATTCACCTGAATATTTTTTTGTATAATGTGTGAAATAGGGCTCTATATTTGTTTTATTTCAAGTAATAGTGGTTCATGCACCTTATTTGTTGAATAAGCCTTACTTTCCCCATTGATTTGAAATATCAATTTAATCATATGATACAGTGTTAGACAGATACACACATTTGTTTCTAGAATGCTCATTTTATTTTATTGATCTACTTGATTATTTTTGTGCTGGTGTCATGTTGTTTTAATTGCTGAGACTTTATAATAGATTTAAATTTAATATTTTATAATGGATTTTGACATTTAAAAATAAATAAATAAAATCAATCTGGATTGAAAGAAAGAAAGAAAGAAAGAAAGAAAGAAAGAAAGAAAGAAAGAAAACTCCTACCTTTAGCAACAACATGGATGGAACTGAAGAATATAAGGCTAAGTGAAATAAGCCAGTCAGTGAAAGACAAATACCATATGATCTCACCTATAAGTGGAATTTATTCAACAAAATAAACTAACGAACAAAATAAACCAGGCATGGAAACATGGAGCCGACTGAAAGTGACCAGAGGGGACGGGGAAGGAGGACAGTGGTGGAAAGGAGGAGAAGGAATTAGACAAAGAACATGTATGAATGACCCATGGACATGGACAACAGAGTGGGAATTGACTGTGGGAGAGGGGGACGGGGGTGGGACGGGTGGAGGAGGGCACAGGCAGAAAAATTGAGACAACTGTAATAGAATAAACATGATTTAAAAATAAAAAAATTTTAAAAATTAAGAAAAAAAAAGAGCAGCACAGAGAGAATGCTCATGGGAGACATAAACAATTTTAGTGATGTCCAGGAAATTTACGTACCCCTCGGGGAGCACAGAAAACATGCTGGAGGCCTTCAGACTGATGTGTGCCATCAGTGTGTAAAATGTATTCAACTGCAGTCACAGTATCTGGCACAGTTGGTGCTAATGGGAGCAACAACGGAATTTAGTTGCTAGTGTATGTGTCATCATTTAGTGACTGCCTCTGCCCTTTGAAGTCCAACACTTTAATTATATAGATAATATCCTGTCGTTTGGCAGGTCAGAAGCCTCGGTTCAACTACTCTGATTGCATACCTCTATTATCGGAAGTTTTGATAACCCTGACAAAATTCAGGAGACTGATGCCCAAGTAAAGTTTTTTGAAACTATGTGGGTAGGTTCACAACATTCAATTTATCTGGCAGCTGAGGAAAAACTGCTGTCTCTTTGATCCCCTACTTCCAAAGATGAGGCCCATATAGGACACTTTGAGTATCAGAGACAGTATATGCCTCACTTAGGATTCTATTTGTCTCTTTACATGGGCTAAAGTGCAAATCAGCATCCTTTAAGCGGGCCCAAACCAACAGGCTGCCCTGGAAATGACCAGAAAGTTAGAGCTCACTCTCTGAGTTTGGGGGCCTGTAATGCTGATAACCCCTCTGAGCTACAAGTCTCTGTGATTTTGTTGACTGGAAGCGGCCTCCACTCAGAGGTGCACCGTGGGGCTTTGGATCCATTACTTCCTTGATGCAGCTACCAGGAACACTCCTTCTGAAAAGCAGCTATTAACTTGCTACTGTGTTCTTATCAGAATTGAATGTCTGACCCATGAAAGCCTTGTGATTCTCTGATGTGATATTTGTATTTTGGGGTGAGTCAACTCAATTTCAATGACTAATAAAGAATGGTCCCAAAAAGCTTCATTTGTCAATGAAAACAATATATTCAGAAAACTAACATCTTGGCCTTAGCAGCATCTAGACTTTACATGTAAAAACAGTACCTATTCCTTTGGGAAATATCTGCCTCCCACTATGCCAGCTGAAGCAATAGCACTGGCTCTATACAGTCCTCAGTTCACAGCAGTATTCCTAAATGCCTCGGCCTGATAAATCTTTTAAGCTGAAACCTGGCAGTACTAACTGGGCAGCTATGGCTGTTTAATTTTAGTGTCAACATTAGTGCCAGTGATGAAGTTGCTCCAAAAATGAAAAAAACAAAAAAACAGAAATGAAGTTGCTCCACTCAGTGAACAGAACTCAAGGCTGTTCTCAGAGCTCTGCCTTTGAAGAATTTTTTCATAATTTTTCCTGAATCTTGGGCTGTTGCCAATGGTCCAGCTATTTGGCCTGCCACTTAGAAACTAAAGACTGGCAGATTGAAGACACCCCTCTTTAGGGCTGCAATCTGTGGAAATAAATTGTGGCTGCTAATAGAAGTGTCCGGAACAGCCAATGCTAACAGTAAGTTCTCTGATAAGACTGACTGGTCTCAAGTTACTGATTAAGCCTATACTGCCCAGATTTCTACCATCCTGCGTCAATCTACCACCATACCAGACATGGAAACATATCTGCCGTTGTAGATTGGGCACAAAGGAAAGGCCTCTATGTTTCTGACATACAGGATACTGCGGTCTGACAGACTTGGAACTCCTGCCAAAAGTTGACCCATTTGTCTTGCAATAAGGGAGGATATCACATGGGGCACTGCCTGCACCCACTCTTGGCACATAGACTACATTTGACCCTTTATCCTCTCTCAGGGCTGTCCATGGGGCCTCACTGTTGTTGATACTTTTTCAGTTTATGGTGTTTTGTTCCAGCCTGATCAACCAACTGTGGCCACAACATTGTGGCCCTTGAAACTAATCCATGTCAAGTTTTTAGGTGTCTGGACCATTTACAGTCTGACAATAGCGTGCCTTTTATAACAAGCTACTTAACAATAGGCTGATAATCAAGGTATTTGATGGACCATCCATGCTCCCTGACATTCATGGGTTATCTGGTATTGCTGAGCATTGAAATGGCCTCCTCAATAACTGACTCAATAATGTCTTCAACTCTACCTTCCTCGCTTTCTCCTGGTCCACGTACCTTAGTAAGGCGATTTGACAAATGAATGCAACTTTCCCCAGAAGGGGGTCATTTTCTCTCAGTGGCTTCCTGGGTAATTATTAGGATACAAGGAGTAGGAATTTAGTGTTTTAATTAGAAAATTTATGACTCTACTCTGACCATTCCCGGGTATGATGCTTTTGCTTTTTTACTAATAGCAACCCCAGACCAGCCTGGTTGATTGCAACTGTTGCTATAAGTAATACACTATCTTTTGTCATTGTTTTATTTTAATTTTCTCATTTCTTTACCACAATACATGAAACTATGGCAGCTTAGTTTATTAGCTTGCATGTAGACATAATTGTTGTCACTATCTCCACGCTGAACAACAGTGTGGATTATAACACAACAATCAGAGCATAGAGCTCTACAGAAGTGATGCTTAGTTTTCATCTTTCTACCTAGTGGTGTCACACTGATGGTGACAACTCTGTTATCTACTCATATGGACTCAGCAAAATTATACTAAGAACATTTTGACAAAAATGGAAATGAGTAGAATTCAGGCACTATTTGTTCCCTTTGTATTGCCATGCAGGGTAAGAAACTGTGTTTTCTTTGCCAGTTGCCCTCACACTTATAGGGTCCAGGGTGTGATTACCTATAGGGGAGTGTGCCTCTTAATGACCTTTCCTCAGCGTTGACACAAAGGATCTAATTACAGTACAGATTGTATGTGACTCAAATTAGGGTTACCTAATTGAATTTAAGATTGTTGCTCATAGTAATGAATATGTTTAAAGAATTTGTTGTGAAAATGCCTCTTACACTTACTATTGTGATTCAGCCTCCGAGCAGTGAGATTACAGTTCAGGAGGTTCCTGGTACTGTGGGAATAATGCTAGCTCACTGTGTGTGTGTGCATGCAGGCACACGTGCTGCCTTTTGGGATCTTTCAACGCAGCCAACTCAGGCAGAGTGAAAGAGCTATTTTCTCATTTACTAAAAAGGGTTTCTGAGGTTAGCATAAAGCACAACATCAAAAGGCCTTTGTTTATGTTAGTCAGTGTGTGACAGTTCTGATACACGTGCTTCACATTGTCTTCACATACATGCAATAGCTGCTGCTCATGGAAACTTCATGAAGCTTGGGGGCCTGGAGACTGAAGACAGTTAAGAAATAGACCTGGAATTGGTCATGGGCAATTGGACTATGACACATTACTGCTGTTAGGGAATTTGTGGATTATTCAATAAACAGTTATTGAGTGCCTACTATCAGGAGGTCTTGTTCTAGACACTGAGAGTACAGAGCTGCTACACTGTTTGCCCATGAAAAGTTCTAAGTCTAGTGGGGGCAACCATGAAAAAGCCTGTAAATCAATAATTACTCTAATGTGGACATGTATACAAGACGTTAAATGGAAATGCAAAGGAGGAAATGGCTAATCCTGCCTGGGATTAAAAAAGAAAATTGAGAATGGAAAGTCGTTTGGGGGTTCACTATTGTGTTTGGGAGTGTTGTATATAACCCAGCATTCTCTGCGCCATGAGGCTTAGACCTCTCCAGAGGTACAGATAGAAGAATGGGCTTTAGAGTCACATAGCCTTGGGTTTAAATTTCAGCTTAACTATGAATAACTACTTAGTTATGTGGTTATGTGGTTAGTTATAAGCAGGGAATTTAACCTCTGTTAAATGTGGTTTCTTTATTGTCAGAATAGGAATGATGGTATTACCACACTGAATTATAAGGGTCAAAGAAAATAACTAATCAAAACTGTATATATAATAGGTACTCCGTAAGTGTAAGCCTCCTTACCCTTCTCTCCCATCCCTATGCTGAATGATCTAGAAAAGCCGAGTTACAAGTTTCCTGGTAATGATCATTTGTTCATTCTTTAGGGATTCATGGCAGATTTCAGAGTATTTTGGAATTTGAAAGTCAAATAATTGAGTGAGTACAGGAGAAACTAACAGCAACAACATAATTCTTTTTACCAGTCACTTTACATATTCAATTTTTTTTAATTCTCTATGAAACCCTATAAGGGAGGTAGTGTTCCCCCAAATTGAAGATGATTTTCTTACCTACTATAATATTTGGTATTAGTCAATTCACTTTTGGGAGTGTGTGTGTGTGTGTGTGTGTGTGTGCCCAAGCACGCGCGCGCTGCCCTTAATATCCTTGAGATAGGCTTTAAAAAACAAAAAATTAGCTCCCAAATTTAGGTACAGTTACATCCCAAGACCTCCAGTGAATGTGTGAAACTGAACCTTCTACATACATATGAGAGGGACTTCCCCCAAAACGGACTTATCTTCTGGAGAGTGGGCCCCTTGTAGTCCAGGTTTCCCCCACAAGGAGAGTGTTCTAAGAACCCGTCTGTATCAGTGCACCAGCTGGCATTATTGTGAGAGGCTGCATGCGGCTTCAGTGAATTTTTCTGAAGACTTTTTCAATCTTTTTGCCCAGTTCATGATGGGTGATTTACAAAAGGACCTGCCCACACCGCGCTGAGTGGTCAGCAGGTTTTGACTAAAAACGGCGTGACCCAGTGCCCCACCACCCCACTCAGCCAATCTTACCCTGTGCAACTTTTTTTTGTTTCCTGAGATGAAAAAAATCCTCAAAGGGAAATCTTTTGCCGATGTGGGAGACAAAAAACAGCAGAAGCACGAAAAGGCATTAAAATTGATGAGTTCAAACATTGTTTTGAGCAGTGGGGAAAAGTCTCAATAGGTGTATTTCATCAAATGGAGAGCACTTTGAAGGTGCTGAAGTTTAAACTTGTAAGAATAAATACACAACTTTTTATAACTAAATTCTGTTTTTTGGGTCCCCCCTTGTACTATGTTTTTTCCTATACATACACATCTATGATAAAGTTTAATTTATAAATTAGGCATAGTAATTATACCATGATAGTAAGATATTAAGAACAATAATAAAATAGAATAAATATAACAATATACTGGAATAAAAATTAAGTGAATGTGGTCTTTCCTTCTCTCGATATGTTACTGTATAGTACTTACCCTTCTTGGGGTGATATGATATGATAAAAAGATACAATGACTTATTAAGTTGATAACTTCCACCTTTTCACTGAAAGTTAAGTACTGTACGAATTCTTTCTTTAGCATATTCAAATTGCCAGCATCACTACTCTTGTGCTTTGGGGCCATTATGAAGTAAAATAAGGGTCACTTGAACATAAGCACTGTGATACCGTGACAGTTGATCTGCAATCAAGACAGCTTCTGGCAGGGAGCTGCTATATAGAGGCTGCGCTGGACAATGGGAAGATTCACACCTTAGGTGGGATGGAGCAAGACTGTTGAGATCCATCACCACTCAAAATGGCATGCAATCTGAAACTTATGAATTATTTACTTCTGGAGTTTTTCACCTATTAATTTTGGACTGC
The DNA here is from genome assembly GCF_021234165.1 of Pteronotus mesoamericanus. Lineage (NCBI taxonomy): Eukaryota > Metazoa > Chordata > Mammalia > Chiroptera > Mormoopidae > Pteronotus > Pteronotus mesoamericanus. The sequence goes on from NW_026555325.1 coordinate 47,202,012, forward strand.
AGATGATTGAAATTGTGGAAGGAGAAACTGAAAATGAGGCGGAAGTTCTCTACGAGCTCATTGCATGTCAGGTGTTTCCCTTGCTGTTCCTTCTGCTAGCGCACCTATCTTCACAAAGTTGCCTCCTTTGAATATTCAGGCTTCAGCCCAAATGTGACCCCTTCCGGGAGGCCTTCTATGACCACCCCCGCTAAAGCAGCCTCGTCCTCCCATTGACTATCTGTTAATTACTCAAAAATATCTCTTTTATGATATGCATCATAACAACTATTATTTCTTACTTATTTACATGTTTATAGTATACAAGCTCCTGGAGACAAAAACACTGTCTTTTTCCCCACTGTCCCCAGAGCTCCTAGCAGGCAACTACGAACACAGAGCAGGCGCTCTGTGGACCTCTGCTAGCTGACAAGCTTGATCTCTGTAAAACAGTAAAACTACTTTATCTAGGTAGTCGATAAATATTTATTGACTAGAACTAGCTACAAATTTCAGTGATTCAGAGGGACAAGGGGCGCCATTTGAAAAGGTTTTATATAAATATGTTTAAATAATATTTTTCTGAATATTAAAGACAAAGGAAGCTTTATAAAATACACAGATAACTACAAAGTAAAGCCCTGCCACTGATAGAAAACCACTGTTATCATCTTAAAAAAAATTCATTTAGCCTTTTCTCCTATATGCATGCACACGCACAATTTTTAGAAATTGGTATCATACCATATATGCAGTTTTAATAGAAAACTTACCAATCCCCCTCACTGGTGTGGCTCAGTGGATTGAGTACTGGACTGTGAACCAAAGGGTCACCAGTTCAATTCCCAGTGTAGGGTACATGCCTAGGTTGCAGGCCAGGTCCCCAGTAGGGGGAGCGTGAGATGCAACAATACATTGATGTTTCTTACCCTCTTTTTCTCCCTCCCTTCCTTTCTCTAAAAATGAATGAATGAATTAATGAATTAATAAAAAAGAAAACTTGCCAAGTATACTTGCCAAGAAATAATTCTTGTTTTAAAGTTTAAAGACAAACATTAAGATAAGTCAAATTGTGTGCTTTACTTATGTATTACAGGTGGTGATTGTAGAAAACAAAGAATAAGGTTTGCATATACATCTATAAGCAGGTGAACTTACGCTCCATGCAAAGTGATCTCTGCAAAGCAGAGGAAAAGAGAATTCTCTGGAAAAGTTTCTGAAGCCTGAGATGTTCCTATTTTTAGATCTAACTCTTCTTCCTTTCCATAGAAAAGCATTGATTGCTTGTCTTTTATCTTTTCTAGGAAAAGAGAGTTTCACTGGAAGAAAACTACTAAGCCACGTATTTTTACCTTTACCATAAACCTGTACTAACATAAACTCTCCAGACAGAACTGTATAGCTATGGCTATGCTATCAAAATGTCAAGGGTGCTGTCTTTCTGGGAGGTGAGGGAAACAACTCAATTTGGAAGTCTGGAATACAAATGTATATGAATATACAAATGACATTTATAGATCCAAATATACCCATCCACCCATGAATATATATAGCTGGCATCAAGTCACTAAGCATAAAAATGTTGTGGGTGTTTACAACATTTTTAAAAAGGCATTATTTGCATTAAAAATATGTTTTCTAATTTTGAACAAGGTCTGTGCAGTAAATTAGAAAAGTTAGGTTAAACAGTAAGGGAAGAAAAAGACAGCACTGGAAAAAATGGAAAAAGTATGCATATGAATATCAGTCTTTTGTGCTTTCAGTCTCTTATATACATGGAAGAAGATGAACATTGCTTTTCTAGCTCTGACTTTGTTCAGCTCCCCTGTATCAGTTTGGCTAAGTCACTTCCCCACCCCCAAGCCTTCATTTCATCATCACCAAAATAAAGCAAGATAGAAAAAAAGGAAAGAAGCCAGCACTACTATGCCACGTATCCCACCAAAGCAGTTCATAACACCCATCCAGCTCTGGCATTCTATATTTATTACTGTTTAAAAATATATTAACTGTGTTATTTTGCACAGGTTAATTGTATGGGACATTGCTATTTTTTTCCTCTGTCTTTTTGTTTGAAGGACATTGGTAGGTAGTTTTGCTTAGATGGTGCCTATCTGCTTAAAATTTCTTGTGTGATATCCACCGACATGACTGGAATATCTAGCATCTATCAGTTGTACTTTGAAAGCCTCAGATGCTGGCTAAAGTTTTCGTTGCGCCAAAACCCTCCTCAAGTGGGCTTACCTTGGCTGGTCACCGTTCATAAAAGGAGGTAGTGACCTGCCTCAAAAAGACTGTGGTCTTTTCATTTCAAGCTGCGGCCAGAGAGAGAGGGGACTGGGTGGGGACACAGAAGTAAGTGTGCCATATGGTTTTCAACAGAGAACAGGTACTTGCCATAAGTGATCAATGGTATGTGGAAATAAAATCATCCTGAAGTGCCCTAAATCTTGTGACTGCTAAATAAAGACTTGAATGCTATCCACAAAACAGCTCTCTGGAAGGGAAATACATTACCTGAAAATGTCCTGTTGTCTTGACCAAGGGATTGGAGGGTGCAAAGAACAAAACACATCTAACTGAAAGGGATAAAATAAAAAATGCCGACATATAGCCATTGTTAAATATACCATTAAAACTTTCAGGACACAAGGAAAAAGTCATGGAGGTGCCCCATATAGTAGTGGAGAATCCTAGGCTAAGGCATAGCCACATGCTTCCTTTAGAACTTTTACTTGAGGAATTGGGGTGGAGCAAAGAATAAAAATAATCCACTATGAGTTTTCTTCCCATCTAGTTTGGATGTTGAATTTCTTTACTGGAACTGATCTGTAATGTTACCAGTTTATGAGGGGATTCAAAGACCTTTTAGAGTTCAAGTATGGATATATTCTGTTTGTGTGCCAATACTGCACATGTACACATACAACTGCACATTTATATCTCCAGGCCGGCCTGCCTTCCTTTCTTCCCTCCTTCTTTAAGAAATTGATTTTACAGAGAGGGAGAAACATGAATTTGTTGTTCTGCCGATTTATACATTCATTGGTTGATTCTTGTATGTGCCCTGACCAGGGAGCAAACCCACAACCTCAGTGTGTCAGGAAGAAGCTCTACCTAACTGAGCTAGTCAGCCAGAGCTCTGAACTACTGATATTGTTTCTCTCTGAACTATTGAACCACTGTTTTTCTCTGAACTATTGATATTTGGGGCCAAATAATTCTTACTGTGGGGCTGTGCCGTGTGCTGTAGGATGTTCACCAGCATCCTTGTCCTCTACCTGCCAGATGCCAGTAGCACTTCCTTTTCTCCCTAGGCCACCCCTCCTCTCTGGTTGTGAGAACCAGCTATATTTCTAAACATTGCCAAATGTCTCCCGGGGGACAAAAGTCTTCCTTGGTTGAAAAATCGCTGTTGTAGGTTGCGATGAGGGCCTTTGGTGAGAGGGGAAGAGAAGACTCAGAGAGAGTAAGGATAATGTGCTTTCTCAGGATGCAGATATTTATTCTCAAAGTTATTCTATTTATGGAAGTTATCCAAAGATGCTTAGAAGCATTTTTAGTAAAATGATTTTTATTCCAAGCAAGCTCATCTTACAAATATTATTTTAAATTGTAACTTATAACTGCTTTTCTGCAGAATGTTTTAATGGATTCAAGATTTGTCTTGAAGAATGCTGTTCATTCATCTTTTTCATAACTTGTGGCACTGCTGGCCTTCTACTTGGAATAGCATCAAGTGATGCTTTGCTTTTTTCCCCGCAGATGTTGCAAACTACTTTGATACACTTCTGAAAATCCAGGTTAGCGGGATAAGTTATTTTTTACTGTGGTTCTCGAATTAAAGAATCCGCCTTATATACTAGCTAGGAGAGCAACTATTTTTCATCTAAATGTAACTGAAGCATAGACTCTTAGATCCATTTTCCTATGCTGCCACATGGGCTTAAAATATCTTGCTACCAGCAGAATTATAGTTTACATACCACAGTGACTTTACTGAATAACCTTATGACCAAACTTCATACCTTAAGAATTACTAGTAATTAATCTGAAGCTTAAGGACACACCTTATCCACATCTTAGCTTGACTTATATTTTGCTCCCCTCCAAACAGAAAAACACTACAAATGGTGAGGGTTTTGTTGTTTGTTTGTTTGTTTGTTTTGGTAGTAGCACTCCAAGCCCCCACCTTCTATAATTTGTTTCAACCATCATTTATAGAACACTGACTGTGGGCATGAAGTTTTGCCATTTTAAGCAGATTTAATTTGCGAGTAAAATGAGATGGTATTTCTTTTGAAACCATGCTGTGATGAATGTTTTCCCCATTATTTTGATATTAGTGAAGGTTAACTAACAAAAAGTTAGTTTTCTCCATTTGTAAATGCAGGATAGAAATAAGAAATGGGAGAGAAGAAATCTACAAAAGTTAGGCTGACTTTGTATAAAGCCAAACATCTACCATTTTAAGATTGAAACATGTGGTGAAAATTCTGTTTCCTATTGCTTTACTACTTGTTATCAGGTAGACAAAGATACAGATACTCTTGGACTCAACTTTCGTTGTCATCTGAGAGAATATCACAGGTTAAACTCTTGAAACCTCTGTACTTTCAGATGAGTTCTGGGAAAAAATATATTCTTTCTGGCCTATAAATAATTCACCATATTTATTCATATTTGCTATTGATTTATTAGTGATACTTCAAATATCAGTAAGTAGAAATAGCGTAAATATTGTCGATGCATTTAAATTTCTTTTTTTAATTTGACTTTAATTATTACAAGCTTGCTTTTAGATTCTGTGTCTCTTATGTTAGGTGCTGGGCCTCTAATCTGGTGTTGATTTACTCAGCTATGTAGGAGTTATATAAAATTATCCAACTGATGTAAGCCAGGTGTTCACAGCTCCTGATGCCTCAGGGCCTACGTTGGAAGCTTTCCAAGAGTAGGTGCCTGTGACCTATAGCAAGCAGGACAAAGATGGCACATGGGCCTATTTTCAGTGTCCCTTGGGCAAGTTGTCTCCACAAACTCACCCACCTCCTTGAAGCTCCTCCACCCCCCAGTTCTAGTCATGTTCCCTCTCACCAATTACCCAAGAGACCTGTGTTTGGTAGAAGTCAGATCTATGGCCCATTCCTGCACCGACATAGCGTTTGCAGCAGCAAGACAGCGTTCCCCCCGCCCCTCGCAGAGCGCCGTCCTGCAGCTGCCCTGTGAGCCAGCTCCTCCACTGCCAGCTCATCCCAGTGATACCAACCACTAGAGCCTTATGTAATTACTTAATGAAGATTTCTAACCTCAGCTCTGTATGTCACAGAAAACAATACATTTGCCATCTTTCACAGTGTTATTTTTAAAATATTCTCTTTTGCTCTTCTTTTCATTCCTTTCTTTCTATGTGGTTTCTGATTTTTTTTTTTTTTTTGTTTTGTTATTCTTTTCAAAGAGGGCAAAGAAATAGGTTCAAAACCAACGACAAGATATTGGCAAGGGAAAGGAGCTCACTAGAGATGGGTTCAAGGGAGGGATTATCAGCATTAGTCTTGGAATGAGGCTGGTACTGCCAGAATAGAAATTATTTGTTTGGCAAAGGAATGTGTAGCAGCAATCACAGAGCCAACAGTAGCAATGCGTTCCCTAGCTCTGACAGCCAGGATTCTTGCCTTCCTGTAGCTCACAGCTCTAGTGCCTTCCTGTGAAGGCTGCTCAGGAGGGAGCTGAGGAAGAACGAACAATTGTTGTGGCTCAAATAGTGCCCTGCACGCCCGACCCGCCAAAATTCATATGTTTAAATCCCAACAGCCAGCATCTCAGAATATGGCCTTATTTGGAAATAGGGTCATTACGATGAGGTCATACTGAAGTAGGGCGTGTCTGCAATCCAACATGACTGGTGTCCTAAGAAAAAGGGAAATTTGGACACAGTCATATACAAGAAGAGTGCCAGATGAAGATCGGAGCCATGCTGCCACAAGTAAGGGACCATCCGTGCTCACATCTTCCCCACCTTTTTCATTCCTTCCTCTTATCAAGATCGAAAAAGACTTCATTTTAGTTATTTTTATTTGTAAGTTAATCAACTGATTATAATTTGGAATTAGTGAATTTCACTTGAGTTTTTTTCTCTATTATAAAATGGAACGATGTGTTACACTCTGAGAGGAAATCCAGGTATGAATAAGTAGATGTCAATGGTCCTTCTGTCCAGTTACAGGTGCCTCCTTCCTTCTTTACCTCCTTTTCTCCTTTCCTCCTTGGGACGTGGATGGGAAAGGGGCATGGACAGGTCACCCTGAAGACCAGGCCCAACGGTACAATGATTTTAATCCTTTGAGGATGACTAGATGGGATCAAATAGAAAAGGTGCTCATGGTCTTTGTCCTGCCCCAACACCTATTTCTGGAACCTGAACAAGGCTATAGATCTTAATAATCCATTCCTCTACAGGTGGGTCAAGTCCACCTTGCCTTATCCCAGTCACTTCAGGCCAACGGCCTCTTCCCTGGCCTCTTTTTCTTTCTCTTGAACACTGTATAGTCCCTTCTCCCAACACTTTCCATCCATGAGCTTTAACAAAAATGACCGTGTGCCAACTCAATTAGTCCAGCACTGTTAGGAGTCTGCAAACATTATTGCTAATCTGAATACAAGCCTGCAAAAGAGGTCAATGTGGTTTCAATTTTATGTGTGAGATTGCGAGACGCTAGGTAACACCCTCAAGGTCACACAGCACTAAGTAACCAAGTCAGGAAGACTGGGTGTCTTTCACTCCAAAGCCCGTGCCAACTGTACCACCCTGCCTCCCAGGTATGTTTTAATGTCATCTGGCCATCTGGAATTCATTTTTTAAAATATGGCTAATTTTTTTACTCTGCAGCCGCCCTAACCTGATATTTTGCATCACATTATCATATCACCTATATTAATTCTGCCTCCATCTGAATGTCCCTTGGACACTTTGCATTCCATGAAGTCAAAACTGAATACAAAACTGTTACATTCTGGTCTTTAATTCAATTAAGTCAGTTGCTTAAACTAGAAACATGGGATTCTTGACTTTTTCCTTTCTCTCTCTCTCTTTGTAATTGATCATCAAGCCCTAAACTCTCTTTTTAATTTCTAACTGTTCTCTCATTTAGATTTCCATGCTGCCATCGGAATGAATTTTTTTTGTAAAATACACGTTTAATCATGTCACTCTCTTCTAAATTCACAGGATAAGGTCAGAATTCCTTAGGATGATATAGACCACCCCTTACCACTGTCCCCATTCCCATCCCACTATTCCCTGCCACAACCCTGACTCCCTGGCCTGTTCCCAACCCACTAAGTCCTTTGAGTCTATGCTTTTGCACTTGCTGAACTTTATTTTCTTTGTGGTCATTTCCTAGTCACACAATGAAACCAAATTCAAATGTCAGTTCCACTGTACAACCGCGTGGTGACTTCTCTGGAAAACTTGGTCCCTCTGTACTTCCACAGCTGTCAATATATATCCCGATTATAAGAACACATACCACTGTGCTGGGAGTGTCTGTTGGCAGTGTACCTCTTGTCCCCGCTAGAGTGAAAACTCTACATTTGGCAAAGATCTAGTATCTTCTGTGCTTGGAACTCAGACACCTTGTACAGTTTCTGGCACATGATAGATCTTCAATAAATATTATTGGGATGAATTTAATTGAAGTGTATATGAGGAACAAAGGTCTTATGGTGGTCACCTTCTAGCCTTGTGTTTGTTGTTTAAATACCTACTCACAAGTAAGCTGAGGCCTGAGCAAAGAAGGCAAAATTTCAGAGTTCATCTTTTTTGTCTGAGACCTCTTCTTTTAGTTCCTTTTCCTACCAGTAATAGACTCTCTTCTGATTTTAGACTCTCACTGATCTCCTATATTTTTGGTCTGTCCCTTTTCCCAAATCAGGAAGAAGCTGGAATTATCACTTGTATTCCAACTGAAACTCCCAGATCTGCTACACTCTAGTTGGGATCCTGGGTAAGTTCTTAACCTGTCTGAAATTGTTTCCTCACTTATAATGTGGAGATGATAATTCCTGCCTCCTATGGTTACCATGGAGAATCAATAAGAAACTCTAAGTAAAACATTAGTGCAATCCTAGGCACATAATAATGGCTCAATTAAAGTTAAAAGAAAACTGCCTTGACACTTTTGCATAAAAGACATACAAATGGCCAACAGATATATGAAAAGATGCTCAACTTCACTAGCTATTAGGGAAATGCAAATCAAAACTACAATGAGATACCACTTTACACCTGTTAGAATGGCTATTATCAACAAGACAAATAATAAAAAATGTTGGAGAGGTTGTGGAGAAAAAGGAACCCTCATTCACTGCTGGTGGGAATGTAAACTGGTACAGCCACTATGGAAAACAGTATGGAGATTCCTCAAAAAATTAAGAATAGGATTACAATATGAACGAGCAACTCCTTTTCTGGGTATCTACCCCAAAATTTTGAAAACATTTATTCGCAAAAATATAGGCACCCCTATGTTCATTGTAGCATTATTCACAGTGGTCAAGAAATGGAAACAAAGTGTCCCTTGAAAGATGACTGGATAAAGAAGATGTGGTACATATATACAATGGAATACTACTCAGCCATAAGAAAAATGAAATACTGCCATTTGCAACAACATGAATGAATCTTGAGATTATGCTAAGCAAAATAAATCATATGAAAAATGTCAAGAATCTCATATATTCACTTATATATGGGATATAAAACTGAAAGCAATAAATAAACAAGACAAAGAAACAAAAATTCATAGACACAGACAATAGTATGATGGTTACCAGAGGAAAGGGGAGGTAGTAAAGGGTAAAGGGGATCATATATATGGTGATGGAAGGAGATTTGACTTTGAATGGTAAATACTCAATATAATATACAGATGATGTATTATTAAATTGTACACTTGAAATTTATATGATTTTATTAACCAATATCACCCCAATAAATTAAATTTAAAAAAAAAGGAAACTGCCTTATTTGTGATGACATACTAATCCTTCCGGATACATTTACTTAAAAAATTTGCTATTTAAGTGTGTGATGAATCATCTCTTAGCAAAGAAACCTATTTGTTTAACCTGTATCTATTGATAACTTCCTTGGTGCCTCGCATGACACCTGGGAACACAGGAAGAAAGACGATCCCAGCAGAGGGGAGCCAGCTTTCCCGCCTCTGCGATAAGGTGAGCAGTGCAGGGGCTTACACATGCAGCATTTCCAGAGTTCAGGGGAAGGCAGCTGGTACAGCCTAGTTCCAGGTGCAAGGGCACATTTCTCAGAGAAGGAGTCCGCTAGGGCTGGAAACAGAGAAGGGCAATCTTCTCAGAGGAAGCACCAACAAAGGAAAGTAAGACTGCGTTTGACGGGAGAGGATAAATGACAAGTCATTTGGTTCAGCTGTAGCTGGCGTGTGTGTAGGAGGGGATGAATCAGAATGATAAGGCTAGCTAGAAAGATAAGCAGGTGGCCAAATCCTCAGGGGCAACAGCAAGTGGGTGGGGGAGGTGTGGGCTGGAGTCCCTTTAACCCAGTAAGTCTCAACTGTGTTTGCATATTGGAATCGCCAAAAGCTTTTAAAAAACCTACCAAAGCATAGGCTTCTAAACAATTACAAACAAATCACTACAGTGGAACCAAAGTATCACTTAAAAGAAAACAACAAAAAACAAAACACCAACCTCCCAAAGTCACTCCAATCTGCAGCCGAAATTGAGAACGGTTATAATCTAGCCCCTGAAATCACACCAACCCAAATTTGGGTGTGAAGGTAATTTAATGTACAAAGAGGAAACTGAAAACACATCTGCTCTTACCTCTCTATTTTCTTAATTAATTTCTTGTGGTAAAATACACATAACATTTTAACCATTTTCAAGTGTACAACCCAGTGGCATTAAGTACACTCACATTACTGTGCAACCACCGCTGTCCATCTGCAGTACTTTTTCATTATCCCAGAATGAAACTCTGTACCCATCAAACACTAATTCCCCACTGCTCCCTCCCTCCGGCCTCTGGGAATCACTACTCTACTGTGTCTCCATGAACTTGAGACCTACTCAGGAATGTGGCACCGTACAGTATTTGCCTTTCTGTGACTGACTTATTTTATTTAGTATAATGTCCTCTAGGTTTATCCATGTTGTAGTCAGAATTTCCTTTCTTCTTAATGTGGGAACCATATATTGAACCATTCATCTGTTGACAGACTTTTCAGTTGTTTCCATCTTTTGGCTAGTGCGAGCAATTCTGCTATGAACATGGGTATACAGACATCTGTTTGAGTGTCTATTTTCAATTCTTTGGGGTATATACCAGAAGTGGAATTGCTGGATCATATAGTAATTCTATTTTAATTATTTTTTGGAAAAACTCCCATAGTGTTTTCCACAGTGGCTGAACCATTTTATACTCCCACCAGCAGTGTACAAGGGTTCCAATTCCTGCACACCTTCAGCAATGTTTGTTATTTTCTGGTTTTGGTTTTGGTTTTTATAATAGTTATCTCAATGAGTACGAAGTGGTATCTCACTGTGGTTTCGATTTGCATTTTCATAATGATCGGTGAAGTTAAGTATCTTTTTAAGTGCTTATGGCCATCTATATCTTTTTTAGAGAAATGGTTATTTGTCCATTTTTTAATTTGTTTTTTGTTAGTTCTTTGTATATTCTGGATATTAATCCTTTTTCAGATATATTATTTGCAAATATTTTCTCCCATTTTGTAGGTTGGCTTTTCACTCCGCTGATAGCATTTCTTGATTTGTAAAAGTTTTTAATTTTGATGAAGTCCAATTCATCTATTTTTTTCTTTTGCCGTCTATGTTATCGGTGTCATAACCTCTGTGTTTTATAGATACTCACGCTCAGTCGTGCAGGTTGGGCTCCCAGGGAACAAACTGAGCTGGAGACCGAGGCTAGAATGTAGGCAGTGCTCTTGGCATCACCACTGCAGGAGGGAAGGGAAAGCAGCACGGCCGGCCGAGGGAGACCGTGGCTGTGACGATGCCTCAAAGAATGCCTCAGTAACGCGCAGGGCGTGCTGAAGCTGAGATGGATCTTGAGAGATGCTCTTTATTGGTGTTAAGGGAATAGTCTTTATATTTGATCAGTCATTGAATACAGGGTGCTACCAGAAGGGGCTGTGACTGAGGACAGGAGAGCTCTCCTCAACCCCAGAAAGTCTAAAGAAGGCAGATGGCTGAGAGCTGTTGGCCACTTCTGGCATGTGGGGGGATGAGAGCTTCAATTGAGGAAGGGGAGCTGGGTGACATATCATATCCTCCACTACTATCTGCAAGAGGTCTCCTCTTGCTAGCTTTGTTCTCCTGGTGCTGGGGTGCTATTGGCACTTTCTATAATCTAGAAAGGAATCTAAGGTCTCCAGGGACCCCCAGGCTATTCTCACTAGACCCACCTGCTCCCTTCCATTCTTCACCCTCCATTTTGGCAGTCCTGGTCTCTCTTTTCCCCAACTACAACACAGTAACATTACTGTGGCCCTTCTGTTGAAGATTGCAGTTTAATGTTGGCTGAGAGTTCCTGCCACCATAAGCCTTTCATTGCCCAAGACACAATGAGCAGGAATGGGAGAAGAAAGCAGTTGCTCAACTCCTGGAGTAGAGGTGGATAGGATGAGGGAAGAGCAGAGTAATGTCGGGATAAAATACTTAGGCACAGAGAACCCCAGGCTGGGAGCCTAGGCTCAGGTACTGAGGGGCAGGTACCGAATCAAATAAGCATGTACATGAGGATACAGTTAAAAAAAAGTGATGACCAAATAGTACTTGGCATTAAGGACATAATTTAACATTGACCTTAGTTATAGATGTTGAGGAAATGGAAAAATGAGAAGAAATAATACAAAGTTAATATTTATATCAACTTTATGCAGCACACTAAATAATTCAGTGTATAATAAAATATGAAAATTAAATCCTATTTCAAGTTGTATTTGATTAGAACAGTAAACTCTTACATAAATATGGGGCTTCTTAAACTGTGGTTTACACAGCATTGAGATCTGCCCACACTCCCAAAACTCACAGCAATGCCCTCTTCGGGGTCCTTCTCGTAGCTCGTCTTGGTTCTCACAGATACGGAACCCATATGCAGAGCCCTAGTGCTAAACTCTGAGACTTCTGACAAAAATTACTCCTTAATAATCTTATCTGTGTGCTATAATTAACTTTTGTGGCATTTTTCCTTCAGATAAATTTTAGATTATTTAAATATTGGATTTACAAACATTTGTAAACATCTGAGCCTTTTGGTAACCCACTCCACTTGATATTTAAATTGAAGCCCACTACCCAGGGCCTCTATGTCACCTGGCCGCAGTCATCTTTTCTTTTCTGGGAAGTATTCCTGAGAAGGTATTCTCTGTTTGAATGTGGTTGAGAGCAATCCAGATGAAAGAACAAGAGATGGATTTTATAGTCTTCAGTTCCCTTCCTAGTCCTTTAGTTTTAAAGATACCAGAATTTACCCTACTCCCACTCTACAGCACTTTGCCTCCCCCGCCACCAAACTGAATCACCCCCGTCAGAGAGTCAGGAATATACACTGATTGAAAAACATTCCACCTGCACAGAATTTCCATTTGACCCCTATTTAGTTTCTGAGTGTCATTTCCATTTCTTTTTCTGACCCTATTTATACTTGTTACATCCTGAGACTAAGAGAACATAATGCTTCTCTGGGGAAATTTACTTTGAATAAACCCCCAAATACAAATACTCTGGAAAATAACAAGATGATAGATTTTTCAAAAACAAGTTTTTCTATTTCCTTTAGGCTAGAGCCTCATTTCTCTTAGGACAGCCATGTGGGAATTGAATGATTTCTTTGGCTGCAGTACGATATTCTTTATCCTCATCACTATGATTATTGCTATTAAGCTTTTAGCCTACATTTCCATGACTCAAACTTGGAAATGGGTTTTAGAGTTTCATGACCGTCTCCTTAATTGTTCCCGTCTTTCAGGCTTTTACTCTGACATTAGCTATTGTCCTTTCTTTAAACTGTCTGAAAATTGAGACTTAAATTTTATTATCAAGTAGCTAAATGGAAAAATCCCTCTCCTGGGATTCTCAGGGAGGCCGCAGGAGAAGCCTCTGAGGAGATGATGTCTTATCAGAGAGCCAGGCTCACAGAGCTGGATCGCAAGCCCAGACCTGAGCAGGCTCCCACTTTGCTCACAGCCTCTCAGTGTGACAACTCATCAAGCCTTTAGCAAAAGCATCCTGCCTTCCTCTGCTTTGTCTCATTGTTTGCTTTAGCGTGGCCCAAATTACATAACAAGTCTCATCTTCTTTTGTCTACAAGTTCTTCACCTTTTGCCAGCTGTTCCATGCAGTTCTTTGGTTCTTATGATCAGTTTCTAAAAGTTCCTAGACTCTCCAGGCTAGCATGGAGTGCTACACATATATCTCTCACAGGGAGCAACAGCACTTCATGAGAAACACCTGAACTCCCCAATGAGACCTGAAAAATGTATAGTGCTATTGTGAGTTTTCATGTATCCCATCCCTTTATCTTTCACCTTCTCTCCTTCCCCCACTTCTACCAAGCAGAAGTTATTAGACAGGGATAAATGATGCCATCTTTAGAGAAAGAAGGTAACTTCCAATCACCTAACTACCAGTTACTCTGTGATTAGATTATAGTTTCACCTAAAAACAGAGGAAGATTCTTTGTTCCTTTAAAGTTTTTTTTTATTATTATAATTGTTGTCTAAGATGTTGGGTGTTGAAGGAATGGAAATGAGCAAAGAATAATCTCATTTATTAAAGGTAGCAAAGCCGGTTCTTAATTCAAAGAGCAAAATCGGTCTTGCTAATAAGACTCATAGCAACCCATTTGTTACTTGGCTCTGAAATAACAAAAGGTGGACCTTAATGATCCTTTTTAATGTTATGGTTTGCTTTTCAGACTGTAATTGTCACACATAGATAATGCAAGGCTGAGCAGAATCAAACCTGAAGTGTGTACAGAGTCAATTCCAGAAAACAGGAGACACGTGGTATTTCTATTCTGCCATTTAAGGGAGAGGTTCCTATGGCAGTCAAGGTTAGTACTTACTGGTCCCTAGTCATTACATGGAGCTAAAGGCAAAGGGCTAAAAGTTGAGACTGGGAGATGAATACTGACCATAGGGGAAAATGGCAAGCTAATAGACAACAGAAAATTGGAGAACAGTCATCAAAGCCACTTAATTAATTCTGCCATACTATGTTTTCCCTAGCTGGGACAGTTTTTAACTGGCTGGCCAGTCCTGCATTAGCTCTTTAGCATCAGCTTCTTAAAGGTACCATCTAACACCTGGAAGCTCTTATACTGTAAAACTGATAGTGCTGCGTCATCTTAACATCATAATCACCGTCACGACCAAATCAGCAGTTTTTTTTCCGCCCCAGGATATGGATCAAGTCCTAATTTCCCAGTTTTCTGGAGAACTAAACTCTCAGTGGATCTGATAATGTCCTATCTTCTTAGAAGTTTATTGAGATGATTTTCTGGAGTTGACACCTTTACTGACTTCTTGCAGTTTATTTTATATAACATTCATGGCACATATGCTACTGAATCTATGAGCAAATGTACTGCATCCTACAATCATAAGGCTAGTATGGAAAGAGGCTATTATATTTACCTACCTCAACTAGTTGTTTGTTCTCATGTGGTGAAAGATAAGGGAGAATGCTTGGGGGTTAGGAAAAGAGATATAGAAAAATTCCTTCTGCAACACATAGCCTTTTCCAGGAAAAAAAGAAAAAGATAACCTGTCTCTAGTGGGCATTATTTCCACATATAACTACAATATTGAAAAGGACATGAAGTCCTAAAAGTACTTTCAGCTCTCATTAGTTTTAACAATTCAACCTTGCCTATTAATGGCATTTAAAGAAAGCCATAGAGGGTACTTCCTCACCCTGACAGAAGTCATCTACGAAAAACCCCATAGCATTGTACGTGATGGAGAAATAGTAAATGCTTTCCCCATAAGATTAGGAAAAAGACAAGGATATCGACTCTTGCCTCTTCCTTTCAACACTGTACTGTATCCACTAGAGGCTCTAGACAGAGCGATTAGGCAAGGAAAATAAATAGAAGGCATCCAGATTGGAAAGAAAAAAGCAGAGCTATCTCTGTTTGTAGCTGACATGATCTAGTATATAGAAAAATCCTAAGGAATCTACTATAAAATATTAGAACTAATAAACAAAGTCAAAGGTTGCAGAATGCAAGATCAACAAATAGCAATATATTTCTATACACAGCAATAAACAATGTGAAACTGAAGCTAAGAAAACAGTTTAATTTACAGAAGCACCAAAAGGAATAAAATAGAAATAAATGTGACAAAATAAGTAAAAGAATTGTACACTGAAAATTCTAAAGACATCATTGAAAGAAATTAAACAACGTCTAAATCCATGGAAAGACACCCAGGCTCATAAATTGGAAGACTTAATGTTGTTAAAATTGTGATACTCCTCAAATTCATCTACAGATTTGATGTAATACCATCAAAATTTCAGCTGGCTTTTTTTGCAGAAATTGCTTCACACTTCCTTATTTCAAAATTTACTACAAAGCTACAGTAATGAAGACAGTGTGGTAATGGCATAAGGATAGACATATGGACCAATGGAATAGAATTACAAGTCCAGAAATAAACTCTGTCATTTATGGTCAATTGATTTTCTACAAGGGAGTCTGCCAATACAATTCCAGGGGACAACTAGATATCTCCATGCAAAGGAATGAAGTTGGATCCTGACCTTGCATCGTATCAAATAATTACCTCAAAAAGGATCAAACACCTAAATGGAAGAGTTGAAAATTATAAAACTCTTAGAAGAAAACTTAGGAGTAAATCTTTGTGACCTTTGATTGGGTAATGATTTCCTAGATATGTCACTTAAAGTACAAGCAATAATAATAAAAAAAGATAAGACATCATCAAAATTAACAACTTTTGTGCTTCATTTCAAAAAAGTGAAAAAATAACCCACAGAATGGGACAAAACATTTGTAAATCACATATCTGATAAGGGACTTGTACCAGAATATATACAAAATTCTTAAAATTGAATAATAAAAAGAAAAATAACCCAATTAAAATAAGCAAAGGACTTAGATATTTCTTCAAAGAAGATATACAAATGTCCAACAATCCCATGAAAACATGCTCAACATCATTAGTCATTAGAAAAATACAAATCAAAACAATGAGCTACCACTTTATACACACTAAGATGGCTATCATCAAAAACTTGAACAAAAGTGGACAAGGATATAAAGAAATATAACTCTTATTCTTCGTTGGCAGGAATGAAAATGATGCAGTTGCTTTGGAAGACAGTTTCACTTCCTCAAAAAGTTAAACATAGAGTACCATGTGACCTAGCAATTCTAGTCGTAGGTATCCATACAAGAGAAAACATACATCCACACAAAATTTGTACATGAATATTCATAGCAGCATTATTCATAATAGCTAAAAGGTAGAAAGAACACAAATGTCCATCAACTGATAAATGGAAAAAAAAATATGGTGTGTACATATGGGTATGTGTGTATATATGGGTGCACGCATTACCACACATGCACACACAACAGAATATTATTTGGTCATAAGAAGGAATGGAGAGGGGTGAACCTTGCAAGTATTATGCTGAGTGAAAGAAGTCAGACACTGAAGGACACATATTGCATGATTCAATTTACATAAAATATCCAGAATTGGCAAATAAATAGAGACAGAAAGTAGGTAAGTAGTTGCCGGGGGCTCCAGGGAGGATAAATGGGAAATGACTGCTAATAGGTTTCTTTCTGGGGTGATGAAAATGTGAAATTTATGCTGGTAGTTGTAAAACCTTGTGAATATACTAAAAATGAGGGATTGCATATGAAGAAAAGGTAAATTTTTGGTATGTGAATTACATCTCAATAAACCTGTTATTTCAAAAAAAAAAAAAAAAAGAAAGGAAGAAAGGAAAATGAAGAGAACTGTACGAAAACTAATCTGTGCTGGCGTAGGTCAACATCAGCTTCAATGCTGCCAGGTATTTGCATTTATTAGCTTGCATTTACTTGTGCTTTTTTTCTTTTCTTTCTTTCTTTTTTAATTTTGAGGCTTCAATCCAAGTCCCCCCAGCAAATAGATTCTCAAATATGTGTTTCCAACATATCTGAGTCCATGGCAAAATGATCCAGATTCAGACAGGAAATCATAACCAAATTCATTTTTGTCATAGATTAACACACAGGGAGCCTCAAGAGACCCAAATACTTTTCTTTTCAAATATGTATAATTATGCATAATTATTAAGTTGATGATCAGTCCCCTTTAGTGCCAGGTTAATATCATAAAAATAATAATTAATTGAAAAGTTAGAATGGAAAACAAATGGACTGAAACACACAGAAACATTGTACCCTGAGGAACGCCCTTTTATATTACCATATTAAAAGTAAATTAAAAAAGGAGCGGTACCTGTGGGTGAGTAATGATTTTAGGTCATTAGCCAGCATCCTTCCTTCGAATTATTCAGAATGCTTTATAGCATTTACTTCAGCAATTGTCACATCTTTGTGCGTGGCAAGCACTGTGCTAACAGTACAGTACAACCTCCATCAGACGACCAAGGGACAATTATCACATGAAGTCTAGAGCACAAGTAGGTGTGAAATCCAGATGGTCCATTTAACAATGCCTCATCCACATCTGACCGAAGTGGCATCTTCTTGGACCAAGAACCTCTCTAACGCAGATGGTTTTGAGTTCCCATTACTCTGGATTTCCCAAGTGAATCTGCCATATCCTAAACAGATGGTCAGTATCACACAATATGACTGTTTTTGATGGTAATAGGAATCACATGGCTAACGCTTCCTTAAAAAAAACTGGATTAGATATTGAAAATTGGATCTTGGTATTTTTTTTTCCATTTGATTTCCTGTTTTATTTCCAGGAATGCATAGGAATAGTGAAAGTCTATAAAGAGGGTTTGTTTTTTTTATTACTATTGTTCAATTACAGTTGTCCTGCTATTTTCCCCATTGCTCTCCCATCCCACCCCCCACAGTCAATGAATCAATAGCTTCATTTGTTATACAGCATTCAGCTTGAGAACTTTAGAAGAACCTATAAGATAAAAAATGCTTTATTTATATAGCAGAACTAGAGAGGCTAAGAACATATCCAGTTTCACTTATACGGCATTTTGGGCCTCAGTTTCCTCATTTATAAAACAAAAGTTTGGACTAACTAATCTCTTAGTTCCCATGCAGCTATTGGATTTGGTGATTATGATATTTTTCTTGACCAACTCAAAGCTTGGGCAGGGACATCCATGTGGGGTCAGCACCCATCTTATTTACCAGTATATTCCCCATGCCTAGTACAGGCCCTGGAAAACAGGATGTGCTCAAAAATATTTTTGAATAAATAACTGTCTACAATATTTTACTTTAGAAGGCTTTCTCTGATATTTCTTTGAGGCACCATAGTGAAAGTTAAATTTATCATGAATACCCGCCTCCCAGGAATATATCTGTTGTATTGGTAATATGCTTTTATTTTTCCAGATTTCTTTCATTCCTACTGTACTCTGATCATTCAAAAAGGTTATCATTAAGCTTTGAAGATTTCCAAACACCTCTGAGGAGGGAATTTCTACAAGTGTTCACATGTTTCTATTTTAAAAGGTTATTTATGTCTTCAGTATTTTTGACATTTAACAATTGAATTCATGATACATCAACACTTACTTCATTGTTTTTCCTTTAAAAGTTCTTTTAAAAAAATTTGAACATCTTCTCTGGTTTCATTTCTCTCATCTCCATTAGTCACTAGTGCTGACTCTATTCTTTTTATTGCCAGTATTCCTCCAGAAAACTTAGAGGGATGACCTATTTATCCTTGATTTTTGTTTCCAAAGATGCACAGCCAAAAAACAGGAACTCCTCTTTATAAAATGCTTACGTTTTAAGGGCATCTGTCGCTTGTTTTTAACTTGACAAAAATGAAAGAATAAGTTATATGTTTCCTTCACATGTTTTAAAGCCAAAAATAGATTTAGACATACATTTTCAACCCACGTGACAACCCATTAAGCCCAGTGAAACAGACCACTGCGAGGACGGCTACTGCCACCCGCCCTCGCGATCTTCCTCCTCTGCTGGGACCCTGCTGCCCACAGCCAGGGGAAGCCCCACCAGCTGCTCCCCTGGCAGCAGCAGCACCTCTGGGGCTGCTGTGCTACCTCATGTTCCTGGGTGTCTTTAAAATCATAGTATCACTGTGTGACTTTGGACTGGCTCCTTAGGTACCACTGAATTTCTGCACATTATTTACTCTGTTTTAGACTCTTCATACTTCACCCACTGTAAGGGCTTGACAAGATAACACGACCAGCAGATCCAGCTGCAATCTCCTGGGCATGCTGAGTGTTCTCTTAAAGCAGAGGTCAAGAGGAGTACTCCAGGTGCCCAGAGAGATGGACTTGATCGGGGAGGTCTGCCTGTTACTACTCTTCACCCTTCAAGGAAGGAAACCTCCAATGCTTCTGTGAATGTAGAGCCCAACGTTACGTTTTTCACTAGCCATGTACTGTATATGGGGTGGGGCAAGAATAAACTCTGTTTTGCATACTCACAACTGTAAACCTTTTGTCCTGCTCTCTATATATACGCATACACATTTTTCTTTAAAAAATAGAAAATCAGTTCTGCAAGGCCTGTTGCCCTTGTCTTTGTTATCACACAAAATATCGAGTGAAGACTATCCCCCTCGCCTGCATTGGACAGATTAGAGTCTTTCTCACAGAAGTTCGGAATTGAGACAGAAATGCTCACCTCACTCAGTCTGTCCTGGTTTCTCCAACAGAAAAAATGTGCACTGGGGAGCTGTAGATCAGCAGCGTTTGGGGTTGTGTGCCCCAAGGCAGTGAAAACATCTGCAGAAAGAGGGAAAGAAAAATAAATCTACAGAGACAGAAACAGAGAGGAGAAAGAGAGCATGCTTCCTGGCTTCCTACAGGCTTTCTGGCTCTTGGTTCTAGTCCCTCAGGAGACTGGGCTGCATCCATCCACCCTTGGCCTGAAGTTTATTTTTCTTATATGCAGTGAAAAGTCTTTCCTAAAACATTGACTTCACAAGTTTCCTGATAACAACACAATCATAATCCTTTTATCAAGTTCAATGATCCAAACGCTCAAGAATCTGAATGACAATTAAGAACCCAGAAGTAATCATACAACAAACCCAAATAGTAGAAGGTATGGTTTTGATCCAGAATGATGCAGAGCATCACTTCTGGCTGTGCCCCATACTGCCAACTATCCCTCCTCAAAAAATAAAAGCAATTCACCAAATATCTATTGGGCGGCTGCTGTATGCCCTGTACTAGGTCAAATGCTTAAGGTTTGAAAGCCATCAAGAACGTCTCCCCTGCCTCCTAGGAGCTTTGGGTCTACTGAGGAAATTAGATAAGTAGAGTGGACATATTTCCCTGATGTATGCTGGTGAAAGAATTCAGCTTTTTTTAACATCACTCTCAATAAAAACCTTAATGTTAATTAAGAAATGATATTACTTTGCACATTTTATTTGCTTAATATTTCAAAAGGCCAAGCATGATCATCAACTACAAAAAAATCTCAAGAATTTTAAAAGTATGACTAATTTAAATTCTTTCAAAGATGTTGAATAAATGTTGCCGAGGTCTAGATGATAACAAAAGAGTGTCTTCCAAGACACTTACATAGCCAAACAGATGATTTATACACAACTGAACTTCCCTCCACTGGTTGTGTGGAATAGGTCATACAACTTTGATATGGTCATGTTGACCTTTTAACCAGTCTGTCCATGCTAAGAATATAGCAAAGTCCTTTTTGTCAAAGAAACAAACCTTATTGAGACAGTCAGAGGTCAGTTATAATAAGTTAATTTTATAAAATTAGTTCAAGGAAATCTGTATACTAATAATTTACTACTTTTATAGTGATTATACATCAAAGATATATGTTGTGTTTTAGAGTTAACTTGGTATTTGGAATAGGACTTATAAAACTAATTTCTATATGAATATATACTACCACATTTTAAAAATTTGGATGATATAGACCAATATTGTATGACCTAATCCACAAAACCATTTTATGGCTATAGTCATAACTTTTATTTTTATAATTAATTTCATAGATCCTTAGATTCTCCCAAAATTGCCTGAAGACCCCAGGGTTTTAGTCCAAGGGACAGGGTGTGTTTCCAATGCCAGGCCTAAAGGAAATTGATCTAGAAAGAAAAGGTCTAGACCCTTTCACCAGGCACAGTCCATGCTATGGTAATGCCCTTGGTGGTTTTGGCCCCTGCCCAGCCAGGGGAGTCCCTGACCTGGGGGTTTGCAGTTAGAACTCTCTTGAAGTCCCTCACATACTCAGCAAGAGTCACCATTTTCCCCTAATGTACAGTATTGAGCCGAGGTTGTCTGGGTCCCAAGAAGCTCCCAGCTTAGCTGTGCGATGCGCTTCCTCCAAGAATCTCTAGGCCCTTATGTGTATGCCAGAACACCAAGTTATGTTTGCTCATTCCTAAAGATAATTTTATTTTAGGGCTTCATTGCTCTTCTCTCATACTGGGCTTTTGTCAGGCTACCCTGATAAATCTCAAAAACAGTCGGGTAGAGTACTTGTCCTTGCCTTTACAGATGATCAGAGCTCCATACTCAAAATATACAATTATTTCATCAGGAATTAATTGCGCAGTCACTGTAGTATGTGGTAATATGTGATCACTGTAGGATATGTTGAATATTACAAAGAAAAAATTGAAATTACCAATAATTCGAAGCATAGATAGCCACTGTTGCTAACGTTTCATAGAAGGATCCTTGTGCTAACTTACCTCCCCAGCCCCGTCTTGAACTGCTCTCCCATACTCACCCTTGACACAACAATTTGGACAAGCTGGTACTCTCTTAATAAACCCTACTTTCTCTGTCCACTGTATTTCCTTTCCCTGAAATACTTTCTTCACTATATTTGGCTGTTGATATCTACCTCTTTCAAGGCCCGGATTGAATGTATTTTTCTCTTAAAGTTGAAGTTCTGAACTCATCCTTCGGTGGAAGCTTCTTCTTCTCTGACCACAATCTGTACCTCTCTGAACGTACTTATATTATTATGTCCCTGTACTGTTCATATTTTTGCAGTTGTCTCAACGCCCTGACTAAATTGCAGCCTTGAGAATAATTCTTATTGAAAATAAGAATTTTGTTTTAATCAACTTTTCATCCTTCATGTCAACTGGTGCAATGCCTTTCTTGCAAAAGTGTGTATTCAGTAAACATTTGTTAAAAATATATGTATGCATCAGCAAGAGAAATATGAAATATCAATTTAGCCCAGTGACATTCTTTACAATCAAAATAATGAGCATTAAGTGCCTACTACATGCAAGACACCAGGTATTTATTACTTCAAACTTTCCTTAAATTTATTTGGAAATAGTTCAGATTTGAAAAGTTATAATACCCATACACCCACTATCTCGATTAGGAAAGAAAACATTGCCAATATAACTAAAGTCCCATGAAGCCTATCCTGAACACATCTCTTCCCTTTTCACCATTGTGAGTCAAATCCTGAACTTGGGATTGACTTTTTCCAAGTATTTATTTTATATTTTAACTACATGACATATATATTTCTACTGTGTGTTTACTGAATTATTTAAGAATATTCAATTCTGCTATAGAAAATAAGAAATACATACAGGGAAGAATGAAACTAAGAATTAAAATAGCTTGTGAGACAGGCAAAATTCATAAAATATGTTAAATAAGAATAAGCAAGTTGGTAACCTCTGAGATGTGTTAGACATGGATGAAGTAGAGCATTTGTGTAATGAACATAATTAGAAAGGGATGAAAAGAGCAAGAGACACCTAGAAGTCATGATACACTAAACACATATGAGACTGTGAATCATCAAATATTCATGACACACCAAAGATACATGAGACATACAAGGCATTTGCTAATTACGAGGTCTTAATTGGGCCAACCATTGGTTCCTCATATCCTCTGCACAAGGAATGAAAAATAAAATCCATAGTTGTTCACTGGGGTAATTGGTAACCTATGGCTATCAGCTGGATGTACTTTCTCCCAAGCCTGTAGAGTAACTGAGTTTTGACCCTAGGTACCTTAACATGTTGGGCCACTGTGTTCACATCTCGATTCTGGTCCTTGCAAGCATACTCTTATCAAGGAAGAGAGAGATGGGACTGAGGATTCAGGCAGAGTCATCTTTCTACCCTGCGTACACCATATCTTAAATGTGTTAACCTCTCCCATCTCTTTCACCTTGCTTCTTGTGTGTTTTCAACTGATTTAATAAATCATGTAATAAGCACATCGTTTTGGTCTGTAAGCTCTTCTGTTATGTGATCTGTTAGATAGCCTGTTATTATACTTATAGGCTTCTGTTGCAGCAATGTAATTTCCCATACAAAAACAGTATTTACAAGTTTTTTAACCTGGATAAAAATGGCACCATATTGCACATCTGCAACATGCTTCCCCCCCCTCCCCAACATCACATTGTAAGATTCTTCCATGGAAGTTATGTAGATCTTTTTATTTTCATGGCTATATCCACTGTATGAATTATCACAATTTATTTATGAATTCTCCTCTTGAACTAATGTAGGCTCTTTCCAATTTTTTCATTATTGCAATCAATGCTGCTGTGAATATTCTTGTGCATATCTCCTTGGACACATGTAAGAAAGTATACCTATGAGTGCAATTTCAGGATCAAAGGGTATGCATGCTTTTAACTTGACTAAATATTGTCAAACTGCTTTTCAAAATGACTGCACGAATTTATACTCTTACCAGAAGTAAATGAGTCCCTATGTTCTTCATCCTAGCCAACACTTTGCATTGTCAGCCTTTAAAAGTTTTGCTGATCTGATGAATATGCATAGATGTACTCTACTTACAAAGAAGATAATAACCATGGCAATTAAAACCTCATGGCATTTCCTTAGTACTTTAACTACGAGGAAAAAACTCTGTGCTAATTCTGTGTCAGATTTTTGGACTTTCCCATTCCCTGCTTAAAGCTAACTAGTTTCCTCTTTCTCTTTCTGACTCTGTGAACACTGAAGGAAAAGCAACTTTGCAACAAAATGTCATTTTTTTCCCATAGGAATTACGGTTTGGAAGAACACCATGTTGGTTGCTTTATGTCACAAAAACATCCCTCTGCTTATAAAAGGGCACAAGAAAGAGAATATAGCTGCATCCATGCAAATCTGTTATCACTAAGCACATACCCTAATGATGGTGGGTCAGTAGCTGAACAACTATCACTCATGGGCTGGGAATGCACTCATTTTAAAAATTCTAGAAAGTCGTTCCTTGCTCCAGAATATCTACCACAGGGACATGTTCCATGCCTTAAATTAACTATGAGAAATTAATGTACTAGGGTCAAATTTTTCATATTTAAGAAATCTCCCAAGGAAACACATCTCAAAAAACACATTTAGTACTTATAAATTATTAGCACCTCATCCGTCATATCTTTTTCAAAAGTGCAAAGGGAATGGGACATGGGACATGCAAACGTTATCACATATAAGATGCAGGCCATCCTCAACTTCCCCTCCCTAATCCAGCACCTTCAGACAGTTTAAACCTTTTGTTCTTAATTTCTTGCTTAAACTTTTTGAGTAACTCCCCAAGAGCCCCAGGGGTGTTCTAGGGCCCTGGTCTAGGGGCTCTTTGTGGTTTCTGATCCCCTAAGGTTAATAGTTTTAAAAATGCAGATTCCTTAGTCCCAGACTAGGCTTTGTCAACCCAAATGTTGGAGTATGATTTAAAAACAACAAAACCAATCCACCCCCCCCCTTTTTTTTTTACAATTGAGAAGTATAACACATATTAAAGAAAGTAGTGAAAACATAAATATGCAGTACAATACTCCTTAGAAAATGAACATCCATATAACCGTAGCTGAGGACAAGAAAGAGTGCCTTGTCAGCACTTTAAAAGCCCTTTCCAATTGCTTCTCTTCCCGCACTGTAACTGTTTTCTGATGTCTAACATTACCAGCTCGATTCTTACATTCCCTGGAGATGGGAACCACAATGACAAGGTAAAAATCCATACTGCTTAGAGTGTAAGTGAGGAAACTGCATAACTTGGTCTTTGCAACCTAAACTTCTACCTCTACCCTCCTCACATTTCATTCTCAAGTCATTTGGAGCCAGTTATGTTTCAGTTTGCAATTATTGCCCTAATTCATTGCTCATCCTTCATGCTGTTTCACTGCCTCTGTACTTGCTGGGGAGTGCCCCTAGTTCTTGTCTTTCTATTAAAGTCATCCTTCAAGACCTACCCAATTATCACTTTCTTCTAAGTGTCATGACTTTCACCCTCTGCCCCCACCCAAGGCAGAACCATTACTCTTTCCATTGTGTAACTAAGAACATCTATCCTCTAATGTGGAACAAATGTTCTTTTACATGTCTATTCTCCTTTCTAAACCAGAAATCAGGGCAGAGGGTACTTTCTTCAAAATCCTCTTGAGTATATAGGCTTAGCCTGTGTCCTTCAGTAGGTGTTTACTTGTGGAACAAACAAATAATCTTCAAGTACGCACGTCTCTGGAGAAGTGGCACAATGCAACATTAACACCTCCAGGAAGATTTGGATCAGATCATGTTCTTCCTTGTCAGGAAACAAACTCAGACATTAGGAGAATGCTGAGTGCCTGAAAGGGAGGTGAAAGCAAGTAAAGGACGTGGGATGAGAAATAAAGGAGGTAGGGAACCAGAGTGTTGCTGCCCAGAGATCTGGGAGCCATGCAGAGAAAGGAACAATGGGACTGCTCCAGGCAGCACTGGGGGACCTGCCTCACTTAAGTTCCTCCCTTCTTTCTTAGATAGGAACCCTAGTTGTCAGACCACTGTGCTGTGCAGGAAGCCTAGACTGTTCCGTCTTCTTCCCATCTTTTCCTGCCTCTAAATAGCCCCGGGCTGCCCATCTACTTCTGAGTGCCCATTCTTGCTTGAGAAATGCCACCTTATAGGAACCTGCCTATTTCTTGACCTTAGCATACAAGGAAGGTGGAGCGTTCAGTTCTTCAAGACTCCTACCCATCCATAGTATGTGTGAGTAGGAGTGGAGGGCGACAACAGGACACACAGAAGGGCCTTGTGTAACGGCTCTGGTGCTCAGAGGATCTGGATCATGAGCATGTGGGCAGCCTGCCACGGGAACCTTCCCAGTAATGTAAATAGTCCTAACTCAAATGAACGTCGACTGTTAGGCAAACTGAGAGGCTGGAAGAACAGGAATGAGAAGAATGACTCAAAATGGATATAATCCAGAAAAGATACTGTAAAACAAAATTAAAATCTATCAAGAAATATTCTGAGAAAGAGGCTCTGCTGTTGGATTAGTCCTGGGGATGGTGATAGGGAGAGCTTTGAGGCTGGAGGTGATCAAGTCCAGCCTGGAGCCCACACTCTTGGGAGGTGCTTGTGTTTGTGAAGTGAACAAAGAGGAGAGCCCTGCAAGCTGCAGTCCTGGAGACAGCAGGCTCCTCTGTCTTCCACTAAAGAATCACAGCAGCCTGCAAAAGGGTCTCCAGCAGCACTGGCCCAGCACTGCATCTGGTAAGTCGTTTTCAGCAGCACAACAGGGGCAGTGAGAAAGTGACATCAGGGGCTGCCCTGCCACCAATTCTATCACTGTTTGGATGTGGAAGCTGAAGGAACTAATGCTGCTATGAATTACAAAGCCTTGGGACTGCCTAAGTCCCTAGAGTAGGGGTATCTTCAAAAAGAAGATACAAGTGGATGTATGCTTGACTGATTAATCAGAAAAATAAATGACTGTAACAGCCAATTACAGCAGTTCAAGCAAACTTTATCTTGTTATCTATCTGACTGGTGGTAGACTCTCAAGATACGTGGGTCATACAAGACTGGTTACATACAAAGGGCTCAATTTATTTGCTGGGTAAGTTCCTGATTTTTGTTGTCCTTTTCAAACACATAGATAAATACAGTACAATTTTGTTTAATTTTTTCATTGTAAACCTCTTTTGAAGCAAGATCTTTGTTAAAAAAGAACATTTAAAAATTTCCCGATTTTCAAAATAATGCATGTTTATTGTTGAATTTTCTAAAATTAAAAAGCATAAAGAAAATAAAATTATCTATAGTATCATCAGCCAGAGATAATCACTGTTATCATTTGGTAAATTTCCTGCCATATGTATTTAGGTAGAGAGATTATAGATTATAGATTGTTCTATTTTGACCAATAATATTATATCATGAGCATTTCCCAGTACTATTAAATATTAATGAAATATATTCCATTATAAGGATGGAATACAACTCAACAAAATCATTATTTTTAATGTTTTGATTTTTTTAATTTTATAAAGTTGTGTTAAATATCCTCTTAAATGTTTATAAACTTAGAATAATATTGCAGAAGTTAAATCTGCTGGATCAAATCATGTAAACACTTTGAAACTTGTAGTTCAATTTGCAGAACTGCCCTTCTAAAGGTTGTTTACCTTTTTTACCAGCACTTTGCGTAACAGGAAAATTTGGGAACTTTTATTCAAGAAACATATTTTATAGTTGGAAAGCACTCTCACTCTGTCAGTATTAGAGACTATTTTTATAGTAGGAGGTGAAGAAATATAGCAATACATTTAAAATGAAGAAATCAAGGTCATTAAAAATTTTGACTACCAGATAATATTGTCAATCCTGGGCCAGTTGATGAATTACTAATGTCTAACTCTGGGCAAGCAGAAAAATATAATTTAAACTGTAAACATGTTATTGGGCAATTAAATGTGAACAGAATCATGTTTGACTTACCTTTGTTTCAATAGTTTTAAATCTCTTATTGTACCATATGAGCATTGTCCTTTCAAAGGGTCTGCTCTTAGAAGGCAGTCAGTGGGACAATTAGCTCAACTCATTATCATACTCAATTTCTTTTTATCTTTATTTCCCCTTAATCCTTAGGATATGTTTATTGATTTTTTTAGAAAGAGGGGAAAGGGGAGAAAGAGAGAGAGAGAGACATTGATGTGAAAAAGAAACATCTATTGGTTGCCTCCTATACATGCCCTGGTGGGGGATCAAACCTGCAACCTAGGTATGTGCCCTGACCAGGGATTGAACCCACAGCCTTTTGGTGTATGAGATGATGTTCCAACCAACTGAGCCATCTACCCATGGTAATTTCTTTATATCTTAACTAGTATGGTGAGAGTACTTGCTAGTTAAGCATGGAAAGAAACGAGTTTTTTGAAACCATTCTGCTTTTCTTTCCTTTTTCTGATATATACCTGTATCTGATACATATACCACTTCTTCCAATCTAACTAAAAGATATATGTATACAGGTTCTCTTCAAGTGAAGAGCAGGTTGACTGCTGTTTCTCTGTCCATTCTTCTTGTAGACCTGTCCCAACCATTACATTCCATTGTTGCCATCTGTCCCAGGTTAAGAGCACACTTCTGTGGCTCAGAGGAATTTATGTGAAGATGATCTCTTCTCTGCCTCTTCTTTTTCTCTCGTCAGGAAAGTCATACACTTGGATACTTTTTCTTTGTGTTTTCACTTTTACCTGAATAGTTACGTCCATTGTCCTCACCTTCTCACAAGTGCAATTATTTCCATCCTTTGCTCTCTCCCCACTTTCTTCCAACTCTTGTCCATTTACTTCAAGAAAGGCTCTCTTCTTTCCATGCTTTCTTCCTATTTCCTCGCTCCTTTCATGAGCTAGAAGAAGCCCCACATCTGGGCTGACAGGTCACACATTTTTGTCAAGGAAACGAACAAAATCTCTATATACCCTCACGTGCAATGCTTAAAAGCTGGTGGGTTCTTTGCCTGCAGAGAGACCCAGAGAAGGAGAAACACTGAGATGAGAAGGGAGAGTGAGCACGGACTTGCTATCATTCTCAGCAAACTGGGTGTAGAAGAGCAAAAGCTAACTGTGGCATCATGAGGAACAAGAAAGCCAAGAATGAAGTGTGCAAATGGAAGATGGTTTGGATAAATTCCATAGACTGTGAGCAGAGTTTTGTTGGTTTTTTTTTACCTACTTCCCAACCTGCCTGTGTAGTAGGCTGAGAATTATAAATGGCCAGTGTCTTAGTACATTCAGGCTGCTGTAACAAAATACCATAGCCTGGGTGGCTTAACAAGAAATATTTCTTTCTCACAGTCTGGAACCTCAGAAGTCCAAGGTCAAGGCACCAGCAGGCGATTCAGTGCCTGGTGAGGAGCTGCTTCCTGGTTCATGGATGGCCATCTTCTCACTGTATCCTCCCATCTTTAAAGGGACAAGAGAGCTCGCTAGGGTCTCTTTTGTAGGGGCACTAATCCCATTCATGAGGGCTTCACCCTCATGATCTAATCACCTCCCAAAGACATATGGATTTCAACATACGAATTTTGGGGGGACGCAAATATCCAGTCTGTAAGAGCCAGGAATGAATGGACAATAGTCAGTGTTGCTGAGATCTGAAAGTGTTACAGAACACTTAATTATACAACTCCTGCACATTGGATGCCAGACAAAAGGGATGAGAGAGGGAGCAGCTGAGTTTTAACCACTGCTGCCAGAGAGAAGGTATAGAGAAGGAAGAAAAACAAGGCTCCAATCCTTAAAAAATGTCCGGAAATTCTCTTTAGAAAGTCTTTCAAAATTTCCATTTACATCCCTCCAGTCTTAAAGCAGAGCTTTAAAAAAATAAAACCAAAATTACTCTTCATTCAATTAAATATTTGGTTGTATTTACTGCCTAATATTTTACTTTCTGCTCTTTATATTAAAAATGTATAGTGTAGATTTACTTATCTGTAGAAGTCAGTAGGATTAGATGACTTCTAATATGCTACCTAGTCTCCCCAAAGTCTATAATACTATCTTTTCACTTGCATTTTATAGGCATTTGTAGCCCATTCTGGGAATCTAATAATCTCATTTCTTTTTCCAACTAGGATTGATATTACAAGTTCAAAGTAACCAACTTATAAATAAACAAACTATTGGAAACTAAACTAGTTGTAGTATGTTGAGTTTCTGCAAAGTATTTGAATTATATTTTGAATGTACGAAGAAGGTTGAGCTAGGTGAACTTCATAATCCTTTACATCCTAAAAATTCTATAGTATCTTATAACAAAATGCAGTGCATAAAGATTTGCTTATTTTTTAGAAGAGCAGGTAGTTTTAAAGACATGGCTCTTGAAATGATAAGTTATCAAATATATTGTTATTTATTTTACCTTTAAGAAAGTTGTTTATAATTTCCCTATATTTTAAAATATTCAAATCTCCATACAGTTAAAAATGTATTTAATCTATAATACACGTCTAAAGGTTTAAATTTCATATTGCAAAATGTGAGAAATTTAAATTATATTTCTGGTGATACGAATATTGCATGACTCAATTAATTGTAGGGCCACCACCACATAGAGCAGAAAATTCATTAAATATAGAATTGTTCCGAGGCAATGATAGAACAGAATAGAATTATATTGTCTTAGATCTTGTAGGTCATAAACCATGTTATTCTTTCTCTCCTCTAAGAACATTTTAAATCTATTGTGAGTTCTTTTGTTTGAATCACTGAAGCATTTTAAAGTAAGAAGTCTTTCTGAAAGTAATAAATTAATGTTCTTTCAGTGAAATTTTCACTCAAATGTCAGAACCGCTACCAACTTTCTACATTACTGTTTTTACTAATTTTTTAGTTCCACAATGTGGAAATTTTTTTTAATCTAAAGAATTCCTTATTTTTTGCAAATGTACTAATAATTGAAGTATTTTTAACAAATATTTAAAAAACACTGTTAAACATATATTTACTGAATTCAAGAGAACTCTGAGTTACTTATAGGATGGAATGAAATATGGAATGGACACCATAATTGTTCTTACAGATGGAATGCTTTCCCTTTGCAAATCACTTTTCCCTGTGTGTGTGTGTGTGTGTGTGTGTGTGTGTGTTGGAAGAACGGAAGCGGTGTTTAGGGAAGGGATGAGTGTCAAAGGGGAGGTGGTGTTTAGTGGTGGGATGGGTGACAAAAGTGTTAAGGAGATAAATGGGAATCTGAGTTGTCTCAGATATAAGTGAATGCCTCAGTTCTCTTTTTTGAGCGGCCATATTGAATAAAGTGTTGTCATACAGACATACAGAATTGGATGCCTAAAAGTTTAAAATTTTTTCCTTCATTTTCCTTTCTCCTACTACCTGCCTCAGCATGAAAGGGCAAGGGAGGCAAAGCAAAGTGGGCCAAAAATTCCATTCTTAATGTAGGAAAAATATACTACTTAAACGTGCCTAGAAAACAAGCAGAGATTGCAGTGTTTA
Organism: Pteronotus mesoamericanus; assembly: GCF_021234165.1. Lineage (NCBI taxonomy): Eukaryota > Metazoa > Chordata > Mammalia > Chiroptera > Mormoopidae > Pteronotus > Pteronotus mesoamericanus. The sequence continues at coordinate 47,233,492 of NW_026555325.1, forward strand.
ACTGTAGAAATAACCAGTTGCAAGGCAGAAGAAAAAGTATCTGCCCTGACCTGTTTCCTGTTCAGCCTGATGTTCTGTATTGGAGGGAGCTACACAACTCAGGAAGAGGTCTTCCAACTCTGGAAACAATTCTACTGGGAGGTTCAGTTAGTCCAGGTAAAACTACTCATTTTATGACTTGTGAATCACTGATTGCATATTTTTGTGGAAGAAAATTATTTTTCTCTAGTTGTTCAGATCCAACATTGGCAAAACATCAGGATCCTAAAGAAATGGGAGAGAATAATTTTGCAGATTCCACAGTCTTAAAATTTACCGACCTATACTTTCTTAAGAAATTGTTTTTATTTAATAGCAACCTCAGGTAACTTTCTCTTTTGCAGACCAAGGTCCGCAGTTGCAAAATCCTGACAATTAGGCTAAGAAACACTTCAAGCAGTGATTTCTTCAGCTGAAGAATTCGAGGAAGCAAACATGCTTATTCATTTGCAGTATCAACAGAACTACCCCAGACAGAACCTTTCACTAACGTTGGAGAAAGGCTTAATTATACTGAATATATATATGCCATTGTGGCATCACTCATTCCTATAACATGTTTTCGCAGAAAGAAAAGAAAAAGGTTCAGTACTTTAATAAGGTCTTTTTCTTTCAGTGTTATCATCCCATCCATTGCGCCAACATGAAGATGTGGTATGAAGAATTTCCCATCTCAAAGAATGCCTTGTATCCCCATCAGGAAAGTAGGCATACTCTGGGAGACCAGCCAGGATGTGGGCATGGCCTCCTATAAAACTAGATTTTTATATGTAGGCTAAAACGGGATTCTACCTGTACTTGCACTAGTTTCATATTTACTAAATGCTCTCTACCTTTCAAGAACACGTTACTAAAATTCGTGGAATTCTTTCATTTTCTCGTTTTTGCAATGAAAGTAAAAATAAATTCTGTAACAAAACTTTTTTTTTCTTTGGCAACTGTTTAAGTACATTTTTGGAGGTGTTTTAATACTTTCTTTGGTCAGAAAAGTTCACACAAGCCAAACTAAAAAATTCTATAGCGTGACTTGGGAACTGTATTTTAACACATCCCAGAACTGTTCTAGCGCGGTCGGATTTCTACACCATGAAAACAGAAAAATATTAAGCAGTAAAATTAAGAGGCAGGTTTTCGAGAGGGTGGATAAGGTTGGAATTAAGTTACCGGCAAAGACACTAGTCAAAGCTGCACTTCGGGTTTGTCGATTCCCATTCCTCCCCTCCACCCACACCCCCCCCCCCGCCACCGGCTCGCAAAGCCAGGGTTGGGGTGGGGAGGGGGCAACATGGGCGAGGCAGATTCTCTTTGAACCGCGTTTTCCACTCAGCAGCGCGCACCTGCCGCCCCCACCCGAGCGGCCGCAGCCAACTTCCCGCGGGCCGTCTGGGCAAGGGGCACACCTGGCCCACCAGCCTCCAGACTGCGGGGGCGAGCATGGCGGTGAAGCCGGCGCCCAGATTAGTGGGCCGAGCACACTTCATTTTTTAAAAGTCTATCTCCCGGGGGAGATGGATTTGGCCGAGTGTGCTCTTTGAAATACTATATTGGGAACCTCACACATTAATTTTTTTTTTTTAATCGCAAACCTTCCCAGTTCCCTCGGCAGCTGGAAAGCAGGCCTGAGGCGGCGTCCCCTCCCTCCTGCCACCCCCGTTTCCCTCCTTCCCGCACCCTCCCTTCGCCCGGAGCCCGACTCGCGGGAGCCGCCCCCTCCCGGTCGCCCACTTGGTTCCTCCCAGCTGCCGTGTGAATGGGCCGCCCTCCGGATTCCGCGGAGGGGGAGGAGAGAAGAAGCCGTGCCCAGCCCCAGCGGTCGCCCGCCGCCCCCGCCCCGTGGCGGCCCACGCCAGCATCTGCGTCACTCGGCCGCGCGTGGGTGGGAGCCGAAGCGGCGAATGTAGCAAGAGCGGAATCTCCCCATGTGACAGCGTGCAGGGGGTGGAGGCGGCGGAGGCGGGCGGGGGAGGGGGCGGTGCAACGCGCCGGGGGAGGGGAGGAGAGGGAGTACGCGGCGGGGGAGGCGCCGCCGCCTCCGCCCGCGCGCCCGAGAACGGAGGAGCTGCGGCCGCTGCCACCGCGACCGAGCGAGCGCCGTCGGGGCGGGCGGGCGGGAAGAAGCGGCGGGTCGGAACTGGGGGGAGCAGGAGAGCGTGCCCACCACCTTCCCTTCCCCCCTCGATGGGCGCGGGGGCGTCCCGGCCGCCGCTGCAGTCTGTGGAGGGAGAGCCGGGGGCCGTCACTTCGGAGTTGGGGCTGAGCAGCCTTCGGGGGAGAACGCGCCAAGACCGCTGGCCGAGTACGTACCGACTAGCTGTCTGCCTAGTGCAGGACGCGCTTGTGCTCGTGCAGCCGCGGGCGAACTTGGGGCGGCAGAGGTGCCGCGCGGGCACTTGGGGGCGGACGTCCAGGGGAGTGGGCCCCGCGCGGCCGGTCTCGGAGAGGGCGGTATCGGGCTCGTGTGGGCGATTCCCGGAGAAATTCGGGGCGTAGGGACAGCGAGAAGAGGACGAGCAAGGCAGCGGGCCGTGAGGTCCCTCTCCGATAAAGCCGGGGGTGCCGAGTCCCTTCTAAGCCTGCTGGGGTCGTCGCGTGGAGCAATGGTGGGGTTGCGTGGTAGGTGTGTGCGCCTACCTTCCCGTGGGGCAGAATCTTTTTGTTGGTTTGTTTACTTTATGAAAGTGTTACACTTGCGGTCTTAATTTTCGTTCTGGGTATCCTCTCTTTCTCTTCGAATGGAATGTACAGTAGTTTTTAAAAGCGGAAGGACAGTTTTGCTTGGAAGTGGCTTGCAGAAACTTGGCATCGAGGTACAGGAAAGCGAGACACTCATTGTGCTCTCTGAGGCCGAGTGTGGAATTTGCAAGCGCACGTGGGACATACAAGCCTGGGATGCAGAGGTGTATGACCTTATTCGTGGAGAAACATTGCAAGTGCTCTGCAATGTTTATATGGTCTGCAACCCCAGCGTTCACAAGGCGTAAAGATATGAAAGGACACTTGCAGTAAGCCTAAATAAGGTCTCCGGGGAAAGGATAATTGAGTAGGAATATGCATTTGTAGGGTCCGCAGACCAAGTTTTGCAGTTGTTGATCTGGAGGAACCCTTCACTTGCATGTACTTACCTCTCGCTCCATGAGATAATTGGAAGCATACAAAATTTGGGGGTAGCTGTCAATTTAAAATTTCATCCGAAAGAGTTAACCTGTCGCTACCAGTTGGCTTGCTAGCGATGTGCCTGCAAACTTGCAAACTTGAGTGCAAAGATCAGAAGCTGAAAGGGAAATTCTCAGATCATGTTTAAAAATATTTTGGCAGTTTTAATAGGTAATATTAGATTGCATAGGAACAGAGGAACGGAATTTAAAATAGATTAGTCACGTAGGAAATGCTAGGCTGTTTTGTTGGAAAAGTGTGCATGCAGCGAATTACCTTCTTAGATTTTCACTTTTTGAAAATTTCTCCCTGTAAAACATAGCAAATTATGACATGTCACAGTTTATGTGTGGGTTTTAAGGAGAAATATTGGAAGAGAGGATCAGGGGATTTACTTGTTGGAGCCTGATGTCTTCCTGAAGATTTAAAAGCTCCTCCTAATCTAATCTCATCTGATCTAATCTAAATGCCAATAAAGTGCCTTTTAGGTTCAAGGGTTTTCTTTCCTTTCCATTTTTCGGTCTTATTTGATATTTAATGTTGTCCTTCCATTAAGTTTTAAAAAATATGTTGTCCTTATCGTTGTTGACATGCATATAAAGGTTTTCTTGAGAATTTATAGATGTCTGACAACATCAGCTTTCTTTATTCCTGTTTGGGTACTAGATACTGGAAAATTAGGTCTTGAAAGAAAATAATTTCAAGGAACCATTGGAAGGTTTCTTGTTTTAATTTTAATATTTTCAGCATCTTGCACAGAAGTTAATATGCCATCTTGGTAGTAGAAAAATTTTGCTTTCTCTGGCTCTGATTTTCTGTTGTATGTGAATATTAAAAAGAATAATAAACACAGTGAGGCATTGTAGCTTTTTATTTCATTCTGCCTTCTGATTAAAATGACAAAATCCCTAGGAATACTGTAACTGATACAAGGAAATGTGAGCGCATATGTCTAATAAATAATTTGTCATATTTAATAAATACTTTACATCTTGTATTTCAGAATTATTGATAAAGTTAAATAATATCAGTAAATTAATTAAAAAATTTCTTTTTTTGTGACTAGTAAATAACGTCCATTGCTCTATTGTAAAGTTAATAGATTTTCATTCTCCTTGTTTAGAGAATCATTTAAAGTGTTAGATGTTTTCTTTTAATCTTACTTTAAGATCATTTTGGTTTGTTATTAAGGACTTGAGGGTTTTGCACTGTGTAGTCTTTGAAAGAAGAAATTACATGTATTACAAAGTGAGGGAGACCTTTGAGGAATTTATTGCATAAACTTCAAATAATTAAAGCAAAAGATGGTTAGATGGAAATAGAAATATGTCAGGTTTTTGCGTCTGTTGACCTAGACTCTGTCCTAAGACTTAGGCCTCATCTGTTCCATTATAATAAGTCTTAATTGTTTTTGTGCTATTCATGTGCATTATTGGAAATGAAAACTCTGTAAAAATTACCTTTAATTGTGAAGCTTTATTCTGGGTACCACAGAACCATAATATATTTTGTTATTTTCCTGAAGCTTTGAACAGATTAAGATCTTGCTAATGTATAAGCAACTTGTGTACGTACATTTCATTGTGGAGTTTATTAAATATATTAAGGAATAAATAATACTCATGTATAATATAAGTTTTCTAGCCCCTTTGTTTGGATTTTATCTTACCTGTTTCTTTCATTCTTTTATGGAAGAATGAAGAACTGTACAATTATTATGTTAAATGCAAATTTCTTATCTGACATGTTCAGTAACTAGTACAGTAGAAGGTACTCTGTTAAACTTCATGATGGAACAAGTGGGAAATTAGAGAAGTTGATATTGGGGAAAAAATAGTAATCTTCATGTCAGAATTCTCACAGCTGAAACATAACCATTAGGCTTTCAAGTAGTTTGTCATTTCTCAATGCATTATATTTAGGGGGCTGCACATTAATTTACATAGTATGCTAACTTTATAATTTTTAAAGAGAAATTTCTGAAAAATAAAATTTATATACTGCATGTATACTACATGATCAGAGGGCACTTAATGTTTGATGAATGACTTGATGGTTGATTGAAGAATTTCCAACCATATTAAATGATGATGGTTTTACCTGTTGGTATGATAGTTAAGTTACTGTATGTAGTTATTGATTAATTACAAAATCTGATTTACTCTTTTCTAAATTTGATAAATTTAAACTTACACTTTCATTAAAATATTAAGGAATCTGTAAGAATTTTTTTTCCAGCGTCATTCAGAATTCAGAAAAGAATCGTCAATAGAGGAAAATATTTTAAGTTTCCCAAATTACCGTTAATTCATTAGAAGCTAATGTTTAATTCAGAGCTATGACAGTAATAAGATCCAAAAATATCTTTTTAAAAAGATTTTTATTTATTGATTTTAGAGAGAAAAGAAGGAAGAGAGAGAGAGAGCGCGCGCGATTCATTGATTTGTTATTCCACTTATTTATGTATTGCCGTTAGACTCTTGTATGTGTCCTGACAGAGACTGAATCTGCAACCTTGGCCTATCAAGACAGTGCTCTAACCAAATGAGCTACCTGGCCAGGGCTAGTGAGGTCCAAAAATATCTGGATTTAAGATATATCACTGAATACTTACTAATATATGCCCCCGGGTAACTCGTCTGGTACTTGAAACACAATCAGGAGTTTAATACCTAGGCCAACTGTATGTCTTAAGTACTACATTTAACTGAACTAAGTTTAATTATTTTAGCTTGAGCTTTAGGACTAGGACAGAAGTGAGAATTCATTTTCTAGGCTTAAGGCTCATCCCTCTCTAAGCCAAAATCTTTGTCTAAGCCTTTTCAGTGTCAACTTTCAAGAGTACCCATTATGCCCTTCCCCCAAGGCCTTCAAGCTACCCTTTTCCAAACCTGGTGGTACTTGCGAGGCTTTAAATATAGTCATTGCCCTTGGATTTCCTATTTCCTTCCTTGCCATTTCCCCTCCCTGTCTTTTGATTCCGTTAGTGTATACTGATCTCGTCTAGATGTGAAGAGGAAAACAGTCTGGTGAAACTAATTCACCTTAATATGTAAATGACTCATAAGCTAACTTCCCAAGTTTTTTCACATTTTTAATAAGTCTGTAAAGGTTGCTGTTAACTACATAATTTTAAAGTGAAAATTTCAGGCTGTGTTGGGAGGGAGGAATTTATAGTTTGCTGTGTAAGTAAGCCAGATCTTACTGGGATTTTTGCCCCAGGTTTCTCCCTACTGGAAGAGCATCTCTTTGGAATGCCATTGATTTCATAAGTGTGTATACACATGTTATGTATGTATGTATGTGTGTATAGATACATGAAATACATATATATTTCCTACAACATGGGAAGCAAGATTTAAGAGTAATGATTAAGAGACCATTTAACTATAACGATCATTTATAATATTGATATTTGTTATCTCAGGATAGCTTATGCTGCATTTTAACTTCTTAAAATACTGGTTGGGGCTGGACTAACACATGGTGTATACTATAACACTCTCATGTGTCGTTCTTATATTTGGGAGAGCATACTTTGATCTCGGAAAATTACCTGTGTTATGGGAACTCACCATATAGCCTTGTAAGAAAGAAGAAGTAATGGGGATGAGAGAATGAAGAGGATTGTAGGTAAAAGAAGCAGAATGTGCTGTTATTAAATTGGTAAGGCACTGGCACACCAATAGAAGGCCTCCCTTTTGGAATGTGAAAGGAGGCTACTGATCAGATTCTGACTCAAACGTTGAATTTCATATAACAGCAACCTTTATAGGAATGTTATTGAACACTACGCTAGGAATAGTGAGGGATAAAAGATGAATGAGACCTAGCACCTACCTTCAGGGAGCTTATAACCTAACAATAACTCCTGCTTAGTCCTTGAACCCCAGGAACACACTAAATATGGCTGTGGGAAAGAAAACTTCCCTGACATTCTCCAGGCTGGGAATGTGGGGGTTTAGGGTTGGACTCTCAGTGGTCCTTAGGGAAGAGAAGTATACCTTCAACCCTGCCTCAGCCTGTTCCAAGCTTCAGCCCGCAGTGTGGCCCCACAACTCTCAAAACTCTGGAGTATAACTATTGACTTACCACTGGCCTCTCTCTTTAATCTCTCTGCAACTTGATATCAATCTTTGAAATGCTTTTCACCAATCTTCCCTTTGCAATTTGCAAAACTTTAATTACAAAGTTTTAAATTAGATCTCTTTTCTACTGTCTTTCTGTATTGTCCCTTGATGATATCATTCATTCCCAAGCTTCAGTTACCACCTCTATGAGACTAACTTCCAAATTGCTAAAGGTAGGTGGAATCAGTAGTTCATGAGCCAGGGGCCATGAGTCAATCAAAGTGTTTTGAAATCCAGATGCACACCAAGCACTGGCTACAAAGTAAGATGTTTCTCACACATGTCCATTTAGCAAATGAAAAATAAATAAGTACTTTATGACTTAATAAAACATAAACTAATTTAAAAGTATAACCAAATAACCACAATGAAAAGTAAATAAATAAATACTTTATGACTTAATAAAACAAACTAATTTAAAAATATAACCAAATTCATAGTAGTAATTGTCATATGTATTCTCAGTCAACAAATAGTAAAAGCAAAACTGTCAATGACTATTTGCAATTTTTTATTTGAAGTGATCTTTATGCATGAAAAGTTTGAGAACCGTTGGCCCAAATCATTTTTCTGATAATCTGGCATGTCAGCTTCCACCTGGGGATTATCAAAATCTCAGAATTGATAAATCAAAAGTATGTTTATCTCATTTCCCTCCCTTCTTCCAGATTTCCAAATACTCTTCCCAACTTTATTTCTTTTAGTTGCACCATTACTCTTCCAGTTTCTTGAATTAATAAAAGTAGGGATTTCATCTTTGTGTTTTGTTCTTCCTTCCCCAAATTCACATGTTGTTAAGTCACATTACCACCCTTCTTTCTCTGCCTCAAAAGCACCTAATTCTGGTTTTCACTGCTGCTTACCCCAACTTTGAAAACAACTTCCTCTCCTTCAATACATCCCTCACTGCAATGCCAACTTAATTTCCTAAAGTACAGGCGTGGCTCTTTACTTACCTGTGCAGATTTCCCCGCTGCATAGCTAGGCATCCCAGGCCCTCACCCACCTTTCCAGCTTTCTCCCTGGTCCCTGTCATGCCCCTGTGCTCCTATCAAACGTAAACTGGCGTTCCTCAAACGTGCCTGCTGCTTCCCTGACCCCGTTCCAAACATCCTTCTTCCCTCACACCTGCATGACCTTTTCCAGAAAGCCTCTCCAACGCCTCTGGCCGTAGGTGTACTCTGCCTTCTCTGAACCCCACAACATGTTCTCTCTCTCCCTCTCATTTTATTTTTCACTTACTCAAATATGCCAGTTACTGAGCCAGACCTGGGAATGCAGAGGAAAGATGGTCCTTCATGGAGAATCATTTAAAAGGGAGGAGACAGACAAGGAAGCAATCCCTTAAACACTGTGATAAATGCTATGCTAAGTATGACACGAGTCACAGAATAGCCAAACAGATTTACTGTACTATTATTATAGCTATCTGTGTATAGTGTGTTACGATTCTTTTCTATTTACTTCAGATGGAGAGATGCAGCTAGAAGCTTTCTCTTGATTTATTTGACCTTCATGCTGAAGCATGATTATAGTTTGTAAAAACAGAAAATCTCATCGTATAAAAATTTTCTTTTAAATTAAGTCCAATTAATATATGAAGTGGTGGGTGTTTAAATGATCACAGCATGTTTTTGTAGGAAATTGAAACAGTAAGAGTGGGCCTTCAGAAAGTCTCCTGGGACTCTAATAGTTCACCTATTTATATATCTTGACTTCGGAAACATGCACTTGGTCCTGTAAGTCCTTACAGAGATATTATAATTACTTCTTTCTCACCAGTACATGAGTGTTTACTCTTAGAAACTAGGGGGTTTCCTTTATTTCTGGGTAAAGATGAGAAAGGATAAACAGTTGAAAATGAATGTTTTCAAAAATCATTGCCTTATCTCAGAAGAATAAAACCAAAGTTTGGGCTTTTAGTTCTCTTTTTAAGTTTTTTTTTAAATTTGTCTAACATATATTTTTTCTTATTGTTCATAAAAAGATTCAAAAATTGTATTCATCTAGATTTTCTCATATAGTCTTTCCTCTATTTCATAATTCGGGGAAGTACATATGATGAGATAATTCACGATAGCATAAACCTTGCATAGTTACAGTCCTCTAATAAAAAAAAAATTTGTACATGTGGGCATGCGTATAGGTGTGTATGTGTTGTTGTTATTTTTTTGTATGCCTTTGAGTTCATAGCCTGTGGAGCTATTGCATTAGGTGTGTGATGGAGAAGTACGTTTCTTCCACCTTAGACGCTTTCTAGAAGCCTTTCTCTTTGGTGTAGGGGGGAAAAACAATTTAATTTGTGTCTGCAACTCTTGGGAGCTGTATTTTTGTGGGTTAATTTCCAGCTGGGTGACAGACTCTCTCACTGGAGAGTCTCCTCTCCAGTGGGAGGACAGGCAGATCATCCTAAGAATGTTTTTGTCCAGAGGACTGAGGTGACATGAACAAGAAGGTGGACTTGAAGAACCTGAATGATCACAGAACATATAGGCGTTTGCAGTGCCCAAAGGGTATACTAAATAGGGATCTTCTAATGTAGTTTGGCAAATATGCCAAATCATAGGAACCTTGTGAGATGCAGCTCAGAAACTTGGAAAGTTGTATTTTTTCAAAAGCACCCCAAGTGATTTCCTGGGTGTTTGTAGGATCTACTGGGTACCAATCCATTTTATTTTATGTCTCTTGGAAAGTCATAAGCTCACCTGGCAATACACTTGTAAAATAAAAAGCCTGAAGATTTGAGGGGTTCATTAGTTGATCAAAGCAGATTGTGGATAACACACAGGTTCCAGGAGATGAGGCTTCCCAGGAGTCAGTCCTTAGGGTGGTGATGAGATGCAATCTCCTTGGATGGGATGACTGAGAGGAAAATTTTGTGTAACCTTCTGATTGATGGCAAAAGGCCAAAGTCCCTGATTTGGTCTCCTCTTGGCCTAAAGGGGTGTTCCTAATACTCCTCTGCTTGCCTTATCTCCCAGTTAGTGATTGCTCCATACTATTTTGAATTGGGAGTGGAGCTTCCATTTTCCTCAGATGTATGTGTTCTTTCGGCCTTCCTTAATTTTTTCCATACAGGGCTATAGGGTCCTTTTAATCCTAAGAGGGTGCATTATTGCACATTTGTTTCTGTTAAATGAAAGTACTTGGCCAACTCCTTTGTATGTGGGAGGTCTCCAGGCAACTGAGTAACTTTTAAACGCTGCTGAGAGGTCAAGATAATACTTTGCTGGGTCTTGTTCTTTCTCTTTAAAGGCATGTTTCTCTGTCTTGCTTGGGCTCTAAAATTTGTTTCTTCTGTGGCTCCGTCTTAGGCTCTCCGTTGCCTGTTGGAGGGTTCACTCTCCCTCCTTATTTCATCCCATCTCCAACCCTGATGCACACTGGACTCCAGTCCTGTGCCATAAAGTACAATGTGCTTGAAAGGGAATCCCGTCGTCCTGATTTTTCTATGTCCCCAAATGCTTTCCACAGTTCTGGACTCTCACACAGGTCACCCAGTAGGCATCTGTTACTCTTTTCTTTCTGGGACCCTAGAAAATATAACCATTTATACTCCTTCATCACTTACACCTGAATGATCACCAAGTCTTGTCATTTATTTGTTTGAATTTTTCCTGCGTCTTTTTCTCTTGTTTCCTAATATACCACCTTCTATCTTCTCACCTCCAATTCATACCGAAAGCTATCTTCCTCTGCTTGCCAGACTAATGTTGCTATTTTTTCTTTATAAAATAGGAGTAGCTATACCTATATTGCCTGGCTGTGGTGAGGATTAGACATAATGTAAAGTGTTTATCATATTGTCTGGCACAAGATAAGCGTTCAGTGAATGGTGGAATAACATACTTCTTCTCTCCTTCTGAATTTGATTATCCCTCGCTTCATCTCTGTGTCCACACGATAGAAGCAGCAAAATGAATAGTCAAAAGTATGGGATATAAAGCCCTATGAGCCTTGGTCCCTAGACTTCTGCTTAACTAGTTGTGAGATCTCAGGAAATTACTTACTTTCTTGGTGCCATTATATTTTTCTCTTTAAAGTGGAAACAATTATACTGATCATTGGGACTGTTAGGAGAGAAAAATGGGATAACTTACATACAGAGAGCAGGCTTCCTTAACAGTTGCTATGTAAATGCCTCTTGTTTCTGTTCTTCCCATACTACATTCCTTTTTTTAAAAAAAAAGATTTTATTTATTATTTTTAGAGAGAGGGGAAGGGAAGGAAAAGAGAGGGAGGGAAACATCAATGTGAGAGAGAAACATCTATTGGTCGCTCCCTGCATATGCCCCCACCGGGGACCGAACTGCAACCCAGGCATGTGCCCTGACCGGGAATCAACCAGTACCCCTCGCTTTGCAGAATGAGGCTTAACCAACAAAGCCACGCTGGTTGGAGCCCATACTGCATTCTTAAATTCTGTAGTGTCTAACAAATACTAGGTTTAAGGCGTTTGGAGCCAGTGTGATAAGTATCTCCTCTCTTCTTTTTGCAGGTTAAACACACCCACAGTAATGGCCGCGGCCTTACCCAGGACCCTGGGGGAGCTGCAGCTGTATAGAATACTACAAAAAGCCAATCTGCTTTCTTATTTTGATGCCTTTATCCAACAAGGTGGTGATGACGTTCAGCAACTCTGTGAAGCTGGAGAAGAGGAATTCTTGGAAATCATGGCCCTTGTGGGCATGGCTAGCAAGCCCCTTCATGTTAGAAGGCTACAGAAGGCTTTGAGAGACTGGGTTACAAACCCTGGCCTTTTCAACCAGCCACTGACTTCCCTGCCTGTTAGCAGCATACCCATCTATAAGTTACCAGAAGGATCACCAACATGGCTGGGAATATCCTGTAACAGTTATGAAAGGAATAGCAATGCCCGGGAACCTCATGTGAAAGTCCCCAAGTGTGCTGCCATCACCTGTGTGCAGAGCTTGGGACAGGGGAAATCAGATATGGGGAGCTTAGCGCTACAGGGTGTTGGTGAGTCCAGACTCTGGCAAGGCCACCATGCCACCGAGAGTGAGCACAGCCTCTCCCCAGCAGACCTCGGCTCCCCAGCTTCCCCAAAAGAAAGCAGCGAGGCACTGGATGCTGCAGCTGCGCTCTCCGTAGCAGAGTGTGTGGAGCGAATGGCCTCCACGCTGCCAAAAAGTGACTTGAATGAAGTGAAAGAGCTGCTAAAAACCAACAAGAAGTTGGCCAAAATGATCGGTCATATCTTTGAGATGAATGATGATGATCCACACAAAGAGGAGGAAATTCGAAAATATAGTGCAATATATGGCAGGTTTGACTCAAAGAGAAAGGATGGGAAGCATCTTACGCTTCATGAGGTAAAGACTATGTTTTTCTTTGTCTGTACATGGCATGTTGTGTTCCTAAGAGAAAAGTTTGGTAAGAGTTTGCAGCAGAGGAGAAATACTCCCTGAAAGCAGTATTAAAAACTTTTAGGTCTTAGCAAAATATAACTCTTCTATGAAAATTGAGCATATTTATTGTGTTAGGGTATTTTTATGTTGAACTTTGGAACTAGTGTAGGATATCTTAGAAAAATTTAAACAGTGAAGGCATAAAGTCTTTGCCTTTACAAGGCAGTTTGGGTTTTAATTAAGACATCAAAAAGGATTTTAAGTGTTCATCATTTAAAAAACATTTTTGTAAGAAATTTTTTAGGAAAAATAAATTGTAGAAATAACCAGAATATAATTTTCAGCTAGCATAGAGGGCCAAATTATATTAGGTGAATGTCGGAAGAATTATAACTTTGTTTTCATTTATTTGGATTTATATTGTGTTGGTTTGACATTTGGCACTTAAATATCTTACTATTTAATCTTCATAACACTCTATCCAGAACTATTCTGCTTAAGTGTAAGAATGCATATATATATGTGTATAGTATTTGCATTTACTCCCTTTCTATTGTCCATCTGGCCAACGCAACATTTTTTAAGATTTAACTCAAGCATAAGCTTAACTCTTTTCTGATATGTTTTTCCTCAATTAGAATGACTTTTCCATTTTTATCCCTACATATACTATGTTGCAGGAACTTTTAATTTTAGCACTTTTATTGTACTTTTTTGTATACTGGTCTGTCTCTCTTAGTATATTTGGGTCTCTTCAAGGCAGAGAGAATTATCTTGCTCATTTTTATATCCTCAGAGCCTACTACACCCAACAAGTGCTTGGAAAATAAATGCATTTTCAAAGCTTAAAAGGATATTTCATTGCTAAATTTTTAATAGCCATTTATTGTTTAGAAGAAAGAAATAAGCCTGATTTGAAAACAATGTTCCGTTGAATGCAGAATTTCGTGTTAGAAACATGAGATCTTTCCCTCAGACTTGTACTTTAACACCAGAAAAAAAAATATACTTATTGTAAAATATTTTGTATTATATTTATTTATTGTAAAATAACTGTATTTAGTTATTGCAAAAGGAGGTAAAGTAATTGAATCTGTAAACTTTCAGGTACTTTACATATACAAACATGGGATCATATTTTGCATACCGTTTTCCAAATTCCTTTATCTTTAAAAATTTACAGTACATACATAGTACGATATACTATTAGATATATTTTTGAAGTATATTTTATTGATTATGCTATTACAGTTGTCCCATTTTTTTCTCCCCTTTATCACCCTCTGCCCTGTAACCCCCTCCCTCTAGCATTTCCCCCCTTAGTTCATGTCCATGGGTTGTACGTTTAAGTTCTTTGGCTTCTCCATTTCCTATACTATTCTTAACCTCCTCCTGTCTATTTTGTGCCTACCAGTTATGTTTCTTATGCCCTGTACTTTTTTCCCCTATTCACCTCCTCCTCCTCCCCTCTGATAACCTTTCACGTGGTCTCCATTTCTGTGATTCTGTTCCTGTTCTAGTTGTTTGCTTAGTTTGTTTTTGTTTTGTATTTTTTTAGGTTGAGTTGTTGATAGTTGTGAGTTTGGTGTCATTTTATTGTTCATAGTGTTGATCTTTTTCTGATATAAGTCCCTTTAACATTTCATGTAATAAGGGCTTGGTAATGAATGAACTCCTTTAACTTTACCTTGTCTGGGAAGCACTGTATATGCCCTTCCATTCTAAATGATAGCTTTGCTGGATAGAGCAATCTAGGTTGTAGGTCCTTGCTTTTCATGACTTAGAATACTTCTGTCCAGCCCCTTCTTGCCTATAAGGTTTCTTTTGAGCAAGCAACTGATAGTGTTATGTGAACTCCTTTGTAGGTGACTGTCTTCTTTTCTCTTGCTGCTTTTAAGATTCTCTCCTTATCTTTAATCTTGGGTAATGTAATTATGATGTGCCTTGGTGTGTGCTTCCTTGGGTCCAACATCTTTGGGACTCTCTGAGCTTCTTGGACTTGGCATATCTAGTTCCTTCACCGGATTGGGGAAGTTCTCCCTTATTTTTTCAAATAAGTTTTCAATTTCTTGCTCTTCCTCTTCTTCTTCTGGCACCCCTGTGATTTGGATGTTGGCATGTTTAAAGTTGTCCTCATTTTTTTAAATTCTTATTTCTTCATTCTGTTCCAGTTGAATGTTTATTTTTTCCTTTTGTTCCAAATTGTTTGATTTGAGTCCTGGTTTCCTTCCCTTTGCTACTGGTTCCCTGTATATTTTTCTCTATTGCACTTTGTATGGCCTTCACCTCTTCCTTTATTTTGCGGCCATACTCAGTCATTTCTGTGAGTATCCTGATTACCAGTGTTTTGAACTCTGCATCAGATAGGTTGTTTACCTTCTCATCACTTAGTTCTTTTTCTGGAGTTTTGATCTGTTCCTTAATTTGGGCCTTATTTCTTCGCCTCGAGGTACCTCTTACATTGTAAGGGGTGGAGCCGTAGGTGTTCATGGCGGGGGTGGTGGGGCACCCACATCACTGTGTTGTGGCACTATAATGTGAGGGAGAGGTCAGAGAGGAAACAATGCTGCTTGCTCGACTGTCGCCCCACTTTCAGTCACTTCCTTCACTTCCCACAAGCAGATTGTGCCCTTTCAGGTGCTTAATCCCCAGGTGGGTGGGCTTCTGTATGTTCTAGGATCCTGTAGGCCCAATGGACTCCCCTGTGAGACTGGGAGTTCTCCTGCTGCTGCAATCCCCACAGGGTTTTACTGCCAGAGGTTTTGAGGCTTTAGTTTCCGGTGCTGAAACCTTGGGTTGCACAGTCTGTCTCACTCCTCAGTTGTTCCTCCTATTTTATCCATACACAAATGTGGAATATCCCGGTCAGCCAGCCACCACCTTACCATACATCCTGTCTGCCCCAGCTGCCCATCTCTGCCCCTCCTACCAGTCTAGGTGAATGTTTTTTCTTTAACTCTTTGGTTGTCGGACTTCCATACAGTTCTATTTTCTGGCAGTTCTGGTTGTTTTTGTTTTTAAATTGGTTGTTATCCTTCTTTAGGTTGTGTGAGAAAGTGAAGCATATCTACCTATGCCTCTATCTTGGCCGGAAAACCTATTAGATATTTTTTAAGTCAATACACATAGAGCTACCTTATTTATGGGTTACATTGTATTCTATTATTTATCTTAACCATTCACTTTTAGGTATTATATAGGTTGTTTACATTGTTTTACATTAAATATGGTGGTACTTGAACATTATACACATGCACCTTTACGGACATCTGCATGTTTTTCCATAGAATAGATTTCAACATGTGAAATTATATAATCAAAGGATATGTATATTTAATATTTTAGTACATACTGCTAAATTGCCTTCTAAAAGCTGCAATAATTTACATTTCCACTATCATTATATGCAAGTGTCCATTTCTCCACATTCTGCTGTTTTGCTAATACTGTGTTTCTCGTTCTTTTAAAGTGTTTTTTATTTTGTCAATTACAGTTTACATTCAAAATTATTTTGTATTAGTTTCAGGTGTACAGCATAGTGGTTAGACAGTCTATACTTTACATAGTGTTTCCTCGATATTTCCAGTGCCCATCTGGCACCATATACAGTTATTACAATATTATTGACTATCATTCTTTTTAATCTTTGCCAGTCTAATAGAAGAAAAAATTTTATTGCTCAAATTTACTTTGCTTAGTAAGAATAAATATATTTTAATATCTTTAACAGATTCAATTTTATGTTTATGTTCTTTGTTCTAATGTTGATTTTTTTTGTCTTAACTTTTAAAAAATATATTGGGCCCTGGCTGGTGTGGCTCAGTGGATTGAGCACTGACTTGCAAACTAAAGGGTCACTGGTTCAATTCCCAGTCAGGGCACATGCCTGGGTTGCAGTTCAGGTCCCCCCAGGGGGCACGTGAAATGCAACCACACATTGATGTTTCTCTCCGTCTCTTTCTCCCTCCCTTCCTCTCTCTCTAAAAATAAATAAATAAATCTTTTTAAAAAGACAAAAAGCAAATTAAAAAATTGGTAAGAACTTTTTATATTCTAAGTATATTAACCTTTTCTGTTATGTTGTAGATATTTTCCCAGATTCTCATTTGTCCTTTCAGGCTGCCATGTGGAAATTTAATTATATGTCTTGCATGGGTTGGTCAGTATAATTCTTTAATCTTTCACGAGTATAGAGTTATTTTAATTAACTTAGGTAAATAATGTAGTTTAATGTCTGCAAAGGCAAGTGCCCCTTCAGTAGCCTTGTATTGCAGCCTCTGTTTTTTTAGGTCATCTTACTCATTTCTCCTTCCAAATGAAATTTTTTAATGCACTTCTCAAATTTCCCAAAAATTTCTGCTGGTATTTTCACTAGAAATACCTTAAAAATATAGGTTAATTTGGAAAAAAATTGACATATTTACAATAATGAGAACTCTCACACAATAATACAGAGTGTATGTAGTTAGTTACTTAGATATTTTATATTCCTTGGTGATTTTTAAAGTTTTTTATTTACATAGGTTTTGCACTTTTCTTGTTAGGTCATATACTGTGTATTATATATTTGTACATTAACTGTCTATATAATGTATATGTAAATTTATTTTTAATATAGATATACAGCTATGATTTTTATAAATTGTTATAAATGAATTTTGCCCACTTAAAAAATTTCTCTCACTGGATGACTTTTGTATATTAGTCATGTTTGCAGCAAGTTTATCTGATTTTTTAAAATAAATGGGTTTAGGTATAAGTGTATACTGGAGCTTAAAATCATAGAATTAGTTAGCAAAATTACTTAAATGCATTGAATCTGTGGTTTGATCTATTTTGGGCATATCCTTCTGTAATTGTTACGTATTATTGTTGCCATACAACATCTGACTTATGAGAACTTGGGAGTGGAGCTAGGAAATACACTTAATGTTATAATTCAGATATACTTGGACCCTTTCACTACCTATGAACCCATAAAAGAATCTACTGAAGGCCTATTATGGTTGTCAGCAATAGAAAACAAAGGGCATAACATGTTGGCAATTTTATTTCATGCTTTAATCTAGTTTTCATATAATTTTTAATTGCCTTTTTTTGTTTATGCTATTACAGTTGACCCTGCTTTTTCTCCCTTTGCCCACCTCCACCCAGCCCCTTCCCTAAGCAGTCCTCATATTGTTGTACATGTCCATGGGTCATGCATATATAAAACATAGCAGAGGAAACACAAAGTTTAGTTAAAAGACCTGTATTTCTATCAAAGCAAAAGTATGTTAAAGAAACTACTTTAATAAACCTAGCTGATGTCACAGTATTTAAAAAAATAATAACCTACTTAAATCCATAACGAATTATTACACACTTGGCTTTTGCTTAATAAGGGCTCTTTGCATCTTCAGATAAATAGGTACAGATGTTATTTAAGTAATGAAACCATTGTGATTTTCCCAAAATAAGGGAATACTTAAAATGAATGCTAGTAGGCTGAGATGTGGGGGTGGGGGCTTAGGAAAATGTGGCTTGTGTTTTTGAAACTTATACCACTTGTTATTTGTAATTCAAGTATGTGACTCTGGTCCAATAAAATAGTTCAGGGCAGAAGTTTATAAATCAGGATTTTTTTTCAAAGTACTAACCATTCAAAAGCGTGGCAGAAGTTATGAAATCCTGAGGGAATTAAAAGTACTATTAATGTACCTCTTATGTATTATGATAATTTCACATTTTTTCACTTGACTATTTAAAACGAGAGATATTTTTGAGTTTTTCTAAATTCCTAATACTAACAAATGTTATTAGTTTGTCCTTAATTTCCAAATAAATATATGACATTAATTAACTGTTGGTAGTATTTCTGAAAGTTTTTTACATATAAACCCCGTGGACAATCTTTCAAGACATAGACCTGTATATAGGTCACTAGTGAATGAAAATGAGGAGCTTATTTACATCTGAAAAGATTATTTTCAGCTCTCACAATATGGAATGAATTATTGTTATAAATACTTTTCTGATAAGCTGAAGAATCAGTGCTGGTTTTAAGAACTGGCTAGAGATGATCTGGGTGATAGGAGTCAGACCATGAAGATAATGTGAGGGGCAGAGGCTAAGAGACACACTGTTTGTTGGTGGGGGGTGGGTGCTAAGGCACAAACCCAGAAGCAGTACTAAAAAGAAGTCCAAGCAGGCAGTGTTCCATCTTTCCAAAGGTGTATTAGCAGATTTGTGGTAAACAAAACAATCAGATCTTACATGAATGAATGGATGAAGAGTGATAAACTGCAAGTTGAAAATAGCAAGGCAGTAGAGAATGTAGGAGCTTGTAATACTCAGAAACATAAGTAGGTAGAAAACTTGGCATTATAGAATATTTATCAGCAAATAGCAACTTCCAGCCAAAGCAGCTCTGGAACTCAAAGATAGGATGCGGAAGAGGGGCATGTATATAGAGTCAATGGGTAAGTTGTAGACCTAGTAGAACTTCTGCAGGTATTGGAGTGCTAAGCACATTACTGAGATAAGGATGATGATGTCAAGTTAAGGTCAGTTTCCACTGTAGTGTTGAGAAGTCAAGGCTGAGTGTTTCAGAGTTCAATCTTAGTTTTGAGAGAGGAAGAAAGCTGAATCTGGGAACCATTTAGTCCTGAACACATTTATTAGTAAGTTATGATGCTTTATTCTCAGCTTAGAATGGATAGATTTCAGCATCTAATACTTTAAAACAAATGTTGACCATTTCCTTTTGATCATTTAAAAAAATGGGTTATAGGACTTTTAGAGTAGTCTTTTTTATTTTATTTTTTAAAAAGATATTATTTCTTTATTTTTAAATAGGGGGGAAGGGAGGGCAAAAGAGAGGGAGAGAAACATCAATGTGTGGTTGCCTCTTGCATGCCCCCAACTGGGGACCTGGCCCAGAACCCAGACATGTACCTTGACTGGGGTCGGCATTCAGTCCACTGAGCCACACCAGGCAGGGTAGTAATCTGTTTCTTTTTGCGTCACTTTTAGTAAGTCACATTTTTCTAAGAATATTTTCATCTAAGTTTTCAAACTCACTGGCATCAAGTTGTTTATAGTTTTTAAGATCTAATATTATTTTTATAGTTAAATCCCCTTTTCCCCTGATCAGTCTTGCCAGAGGTTTGTTAATTTCATTAACCTTTCCAGGGAACTGCAAACTAGATCCTGTGAGCCAAATCTGGTCCACCTCCTGATCTTGTAGATAAACATTTATTAGAACACAGCCATACCCATTTGTTTTTGTTTTGTCTGTGACTGCTTTTGAGCTATGATGTCGGAGTTCAGTAGTTGTAACATAGACTGTTTTGACCTGTAAAAGGTAAAATATTTTCTGTCTGACCTTTTGCAGAGAAAAGCTTTCCAGCTCCTCATCTTTTTGAAGAAGCAACTTTTGGTTTAGTTGATATTCTTGGTTGTGCTGTGTGTGTGTGTGTGTGTGTGTGTGTGTGTTCTATTAGTTTATTTTATTGTCCTTTTCTCATTTAAACTGGGTGCTTAGTTGATGAATGTCTACTTTTTCTTCTCTAATGTAGGCAATTAAGGTTCTAGATTCTTACTATGTATTGAATTAGCATTAATCAAAGTCTTGATATGAGGTTATCTTATTATTTTTCAATTCTTACTGTTTCTCATTTTTAATTTATTTGCTGACTCATGAGTTATTTAGAAGTTTTTTTTCATTGTTCAAAATATGAGTTTTTTTTCCTTATTTATTTTTCCTAATGATTTCTAATTGAATTACATCATAGTCAGGGAACATAGCTTGCATACTGCTAACCCTTTAAAATTTGTTGAGATTTTAGTTATGGCCCAGTATGTAGTGAGTGTTTTTTATGTGTTCCTGCTATTGTGGTGGAAGAGAGTTCTGTGTCTGTAATTTTAACAAGCTTATTAACTCTGTTATTCAAAGTTTCTAGTCTTTTTTTTTTTTTTGACTTGCTCTATCAGTAACTGAGAGTTGTCTGTTAAAATCACCTACTGTAATTATGAAATTGTTTATTACTTTTTATATTATACAGTTACCTTATTAACCTTTAATAATGCATTTTGCTTTAAAAATGTATTTTATTTGATATTAATAAAAATGCAAGTGCTTTCTTTTTGTTAGCAATTGATAGAACTTTTTTCTAGCCTTTTACTTTTAAGTCTTTTCTAATTCATGTTTTAGCTATATCTCTTATAAATACCGATAGTGGGATTTTTTAAAAATCCAGTCTTGCATTTACGTTTATTATAGTGGCTAATATTTTGAATTTATTTCCATTAATTTGTTTTGTATTTCTTTCCCTTTTCAACTCTTTATATCTCAAATTGACCATCTGGAATAAGTTTACTTTAGCCTGAGGTGCATCATGTAGGATTTTCATAATGAAGTTCTACTAATGGCAAACTCTGTCATTCCCCACTTCACTAGAAACTGTTTTGCTTGGATTCTTTTCTTTTTTACCCTTGTTCTTATTTCAGGCTTCTGTAATGAAAAATTCCCTATGTACACAAAGTAGAAAGAATAATACAATAAATTCCCATGTTGCTGTCACCAACGTTAAAAATGATCAACTTGTTTTGTATACACCCCATAATATCTTAAATTAATAGATATAGAAGCTTGATTAGATTCAGTTCAGTTTTTTTAGGGAAGAATAGATCATACATAAATGATGCTTATGTCCCACAGATTTTGGATTGTTGTGTTCTCATTTTTATTTGTTTCAGGGTGTCTTTTGATTTTCTCCTTGATCTTGTTGTTAACCCACTCATTTTTTAGTAACATGTTATTTAGCCTCCATGTCTTCGTGTGCTTTTCCATTTTTTTTATTGCTATTGATTTCTAGTTTCATACAATTACAGTCAGAGAAGATGCTTGATATGATTTCAGTCTTCTTAAATTTATTAGGACTTGTTTTGTGTCCTAAGATGTGGTCTATTCTAGAAAACATTCCATGTGCACTTGCAAAGAATGTATATTCTGCTGCTTGGGCGTGAAATGCTTTGAGGATGTCTATTAAATCCATTTGCTCTAGTGTGTCATGTAAAGCCACAGTCTCTTTGTCGACTTGCTGTTTGGAAGATCTATCCATTAATGTCAATGGGGTGTTAAAATCCCCCACTGTGACTGTATTACTGTCCGTCTCTCCTTTATGCCCATCAGGATTTGCTTTACTTATTTAGGTGCTCCTAAGTTGGATGCCTAAATGTTTACAAAGGTTATATCCTCTTGTTGGATTGCTTTCTTTATTGTTACGTAGTGTCTTTTGTCTCTTATTGTAGCCTTTTTTTAAAAAGTCGGTTTTGTCAGCTGTAACTATTGCTACCCAGCTTTTTTTCTCTTTCCATTTGCATGAAATATCTTTTTCCATTCCTTTTCTTTTGGTCTGTATTTTTCATTCTGAGGTGGGTCTCTTGTAGACAGCATATACATGGATCTTGTTTCATATGCATTCAGGTAACCTCTGTTTTTTGATTGGAACATTTAAGCCATTTACATTTAAAGTGATTAATAGGTATGTCTTTATTGCCAGTTTATTCTTTTAACTGTGTTCCTTTGTCATCGTCATCATTGTCATCGTCTTTCTTCTCCTTTCCTTTTCCTTCTTGCCCCTGTAATATTTCTTGCAATATTGGTTTGGTGGTAACAAACCCCTTTAGTTTTTCTTGTCTGGGAAGCTTTTTATTTCTCCTTTGATTTTAAATGAGCCTTGTTGAGTAAAGTAGTCGTGGTTGTAGGTCCTTGATTTTCAGCACTTTGAATATTTCATTCCAATCCCTTCTGGCCTGAAATACTTCTGTTGAGAAATCAGCTGACAGTCTTATGGGAGCTCTCTTGTAGGTAACAGCCTGTCTTTCTCTTGTTGCTTTTAAGATTGTCTCTTTGTTGACATGGATAACAGTGTGATGATTGTAGGGGGGAGGGGAGTAGATGGAAGTAAAAGAGGGTATAGGCAGGATAAATGGTGATGGAAAGAATACAATAAAAAATAAAAAATTGGTAAGTTTGAAAAATAAAGAAAGTGATTCTCTCTTTGTCTTTAACCTTTGCCATTTTAACTATGATGTGTCTTCATGTGGGCCACTTTGGGTCCATCTTGTTTGGGACTCTCTGTGCTTCCTGGACTTATGTGTCTTTTTCCTTCACCAAGTTAGGGAAATTTCTGGTCATTGTTTTTTCAGATAGGTTCTTGATCCTTTGCTTTCTTTCTTCTCCTGGTACCCTTGTAATGAGGGCGTTGTTACACTTCATGTTATCTCAAAGGTCCCTTAAACTGTCCTCATTTTTTTTTAAAGTCTACTTTCTTTTTGCTGCTCTGATTGGGTATTTTCTTCTCCCTGTCTTCCAAATCACTGACTTAATTCTCTGCTTTATCCAACCTACTGTTTATTCCTGCCAGTGTATTCTTCATTTCAGATAGTGTACTCTTCATTTCTGGCTGTTCTTTTTTTATGGTTTCAGTGTTTTTTTTGTCATGCTGTTGAGCATCCTTATAACCACTACTTTGAACTCTATATCTGATAAATTGCTTTTCTCCTTTTTATTTAGTTCTTTTTCTGGAGAATTCTGCTGTTTTTTCATTTGGGTCTTGTTTCTTTGTCTCCCCATTTTGGCTGCTTTTTTGTGTTTGTTTTTATGTATTAGATAGATGTGCTATGACTCATAGTCTTCATGGGGTAGCCTTATGTAGGAGGTGTTCTGTGGGGTCCAGTGGTGCAGTCTTCTTGATCACCTGAGCCTGGCACTCCAGGAATATCTCTTGTGTGGGTTATGTGGGCCTTCCTGTTGTAACTGAGCCTTGATTGCTGTTGGCCCAGTTTGTGCATGGGATTGACCCTTAGGCTATTGCTTTCCCCCAGGCTAATGTCACATGGAGGGGAGTGCTCCACCTAAGGAAGATGGCGTCTGCAGTATGGGAGAGGGATTCAGTCCAGGGATCCTGGCCGCTGCTCCTTCAGCTCCCTCCCCAGAGCCTCAAACTCCAGTTTCTCCTCATGTGCCTCTATTCTGCTCTGCCCTCCGTCTGCTGGAGCCCAGAGTCTGGCTGCAAACAAAATTTTGTGTGGTGGTCCTTTAAGAAGGTGCTGGGGTCTCTAGTGGACTCTCATCTCTGTCTGGTGGACAGAAACACTGCTGCTTTTCACAGACTGATGTTATGTGGGCACGACTTTCTGGCTCTGGTGCTCTGGGCTGGAGAGCCAAGCTAGGCATTTAGACCCCACGTTTCTCAGGGGGAACTTTGCACAGCTGAGATATCCCTCTGGAACCTTGGCTGCCGCCTGTGGAAGTGGATCCAGCCCTTTTTGTGTCTCTGCCCTTCCTACCAATGTCAACATGGTTTCTCCTGGAAGTCCCTGATTATAAGACTTCTCTTCAGCCAGTATTCAACTGTTATTCAGGATGCTTCTTTTATAATTTAGTCATAATTCTAGTTTGGTCCTGGGAGGTGTTGAGTTGTAACCTTCACCTGCATCGCCATCATCTGGATCTCTTGCCCTGATTCTTAATTGGTAATTACTCTGGGTCAGTTATTTTTCCTTAGCAATTGAAGATACAGTTTCTTTGTCTTCAGGCTTTCATTGTTGTGTTCAGAAGTCAGTGGTTATCTAACTATTGTCTGCTTTTGAAATCCTCTGTTTGCCTTTGCCCCAGTTTCTTCTCTCCTCTAATTTCTCAGTTTATCTTGGTGTTTGTTTGTTTTTTACTGTATTACTCTTTAGTCATGTTTTCAACTTTTATTTCTTTAAGTGAAGTCTTTGAAGTCTGATTCCATTATCTGTTGTTTCTGCTAGTTTTTACTTTTGATGCTTTGTTTCTTTGGATGTTTTATGATTTCTTGTCTATGATCTTATTTTTCTTGGAACTGTGGGACTGTTCTGAGGCCTAGGAAGAAAAGGGATTCTCCTAGAGGTTATTTGCATTTGCTTTTACCAGGCACCTGTACCACATACACACTACAACTCTGGGACCCCGTGAAAATAAAACCTCAGCCTACTTACTGTGAATTAGGACTGAAAATACAAGGGCTGACTGTGGGTTATGAAACCTTTAGAGAGTATCTTCTGTCCTCTCCCACTCGGTAACAAGGTTCAAGACAGGTAATTTCTCTTGGATTGCTCATGGAAGTATATTTCTAAGTCAGCCTTTATATTGGACATATAATACTTTGGGATTTCAGCTTTATAGAGGAGAGATCTTAGACACCTCACCTTTTGTGGATCATGGGTGTTTCCTCTCACTACTTTCTCTCCACACTCATTTTTCCTCTGCCACTCTTCCTCCACTCTCTTCAGCCTCAGTAGGCTGTGAAGGTTGAAGCTTAAGTTCATCTGGTTTAGCAATTGCCCTTAATGTACTCCTTTGAGATACTCTCTTCATTCATTTTGACCTCAGTAGGCCTTACTGTTTTACTGACTCATTGATGTATTAAAAATGTTTTTCTCCTCTACTTCATCCAAAAATACTGGTGGTTATCTGTGAGAGGGGCCAGTCAGGTAGCTATACCTCCCTGTACTGGAAATGAAAGTCTCGATTACCTTTTGAGCCTCCCTGTCACTCAGCATTCTCATAGTATTTTTATGCCAACAACAGTGAACCCAAAGTCACAGTCATTTGATTGTTATGTTATAATTTGAACTACCAGTACAGAGACTTTTTACATCTAGATATGATGATAGAAAGCTAACTTTAAGAAATTTTTTACATGAAGCTGTAAATGGAATTTTGGTATTTTTAGCCATGAAAAGAGGAAGTGGAGGAAGTAAGTAAACCAGTTAGGGAGAATATCTTATTTTATACTTTTAACAAAATTAGAAACTTAGAATTAAAAAAATAAAAACCCAGTATGGTGATACAGTCAGCAACTATTGTTTTTGAGTATTTTAGTTTCATTTTTAAAATATAACAGTTTTTAAAAAGTATTATCATTTTTTAAAAAAGATAATGGCTATTGATTTTAATCACTAGTGACTGGGAGCATGTAATCTAGAAAACATTGACAAAAAATACATTTTTGATGGGAAAGTTCGATGATCAGCCTCTTACTCTAACTGCGGGTGAGCTATACTTATTTCTACAGCCTCAGTTTTTCTACCAGAAAGCTCCTTGAGGCCTGGAGAGTTCAGTCTACCTTTTGGTCTGTTGGAGCCTGAATTCAGTGATAATGTGTTGTGTTTTTTTTTCTTGGTAGGATTATTCCTTGGAAGGAATACTAGAACATTGTTTTCAATTTACATTGAAAAGTTATTTTCTGTGATTGTGCATAAGCTGGTACTGAAATGTTATCAATTAGTATTTAAATCAGCCTCACTGTGGACATTTAACTACCCTGGTTTTCTTAGAAATCTTTATTGAGCATCCAGGCAGTGCCAGATGCTGAGGTAAACAAGCCAAGTCTCCACTTTAATACATGGTAAAAGTAAAGAATACGGCATGTACAAGTGAAAAAAAGATTACAAATCTTTATTCACATTTGTGTTTATATGTACACAGAGAAATATTGGAATCATATACATATACATAAAATATATATTAAGTCATTCTTGATGGAAAGAATGCATGCTGTATTCATTGTCTTCATTTGCTTCTCTGTATTTTTTTTTTTAATTTAAGAAAAATTATTGCTAATCAAGTGGGATGCCCCATTCAGGATAAACAGTAAATGCCTGATTTTGTACAAAAGAAAAACAAGAAGTATTACTAACAACAACTTTATGTCAGATGTGTCTCCTGGTTTCCTGGTTTACCTCTTGTTAGAGTTTCTTGAGGTATTGATATCCCTGTTGAGCCCTGAGAAAACTGGGACATCAGCTATCCTTTTTTTTTTTTTTTTTTTGCCATCAGTCATGCTTTGAATGAGCATGTTTCTTGCTTTTTTTTTTATCCTCACCCCAAGAATATGTTTTTATTGATTTTAGAGATAGAGGAAGAGAGAAACATCAATTTGTAGCTTCTTGTACGTTCCCCTATTGAACTTGCAACCTAGATATGTGTCCTGCCCGGGAATTGAACCCGTGACCTCTTGGTATTTGGGATGATGCTCCAACCAACTGAGCCACCCAGCCAGAGTGAGAATTCTTGCTTTTTAAAAAAAAAGTGTAATATAACTCTTGGCAGTTCCCTACATCTATTTAAATTGACAAATCATGTGAAAAGAATTTTTCTAGTTTATTAAACAATTACAGGTTTTGAGTTTTAGATAACATTTGTTATTTTAGATTTTAGTACAGGGTATTTGGTCAACTATCAACTGTATATTGGCAATATTTAACTCTTAAGAGAAAAAGTAGAATTAGATGACTCTTAAGAGATTTGGTAACTCTAAGACCTTGCTTTTCCATTATAGTCCTAAATTGTGATAACTGTTCTTACTAAGTGTTTTGGTAACTATTTAACTAAAATCATTTAACTTTTATTCCTTTAGGAATTTTCATGTCATTTCACATTAAAAAAAAAAAAATCTGCCAGACCACGTATACTCACTTATAGTTAGAGAAATAATATCATCATATCATGTAGTCAAATCCCTTGATATTTTTTAATAAGAAAAATGAGATGCAGAACATTTTTTACTTCTTATTTTGTTTTGCTTATTTTCCATTAACTCATACCAAAACAAAAATAAATAAAACATATATTGCCCTGGCTGGTGTGGCTCACTTGGTCGGAGTTCTCATAAACTGTAAGGTCACAGTTTGATTCTAAGTCAGGGCACATGCCCAAGTTGCAGGTTCAGTCCCCAGTTAAGGCCCATACGAGAGGTCCCTGGTCAATGTTCCTCACATAGATGCTTCTCTCCCTTTCCCTCCCTCCTCTCTCTCTAAAATCAGTAAGCATGTTCTTGGGTGAAGATAAAAATAAATAAATAAAGTGTATAAATAAGTAAAATTAAGATGACTATTTTGATTAGTTTGAGTTCTGAGAGATGGTAGATGACTTGATTTTGTTTTGATATTATCCATTAGGACTAATTAGGAGTAAAGACCATCCTGATTTTTATCAATTATGATTTCATTATAGAATGATAGGACTTTTTAATATTCTTAAATGAAGTATTTTATATACTGATGAAATAAAAATGTTTATAATTTTTAAAACTTTTATTTTGCTATGTAGCTCACTGTTAATGAAGCAGCTGCTCAGCTCTGTGTGAAGGATAATGGCCTCCTGACAAGAAGAGATGAACTTTTTGCCTTGGCTAGGCAGATTTCTCGAGAAGTCACTTATAAATACACTTACAGAACCACCAAGTAAGTTTAAATAATTGGCAGCATTTTTGCATTACTTGATAGAAGTAGTGTTTGAAATACCATGCACTGGTAGTATTGTAAGCATTTCTGAAAAAAGTGTGATTATAATTTTCTAAAATTAAACAGTAAAGTGACTTTTCAAAACATTATTACTAATGTGTTTTTTGTTGTTTAATTCTCTTTTTCTTTTAAAAAAATAATTCTTTAGCTCTATAGTATTGTTCTTGTAGGGTTTTAGACAATCTCTCTTGCACATACTTTGTTTTTGAGTATGATAACAGGATTAGTCAGCATTTACAGACTTATTTGTACACCACTTACTACATGAAATTGAACTCTGAAGAAGCAAATTAGTTCCTTTTGTAGGTGTTTGCAATTTAATGAGATTAACTAGATAAAAATACTCTATTGACCAGTATTTAAGTGAAAATTGGAAGATAATTTTATTACTAACTAGCAAGTGGAATATGGAACATATGTTTGAAATTTAAGAAAAACTTCATGTTGTCCTGGCTGATGTGGTTCAGTGAATTGAGGGCCAGCCGGCAAACCAAAGGGTCACCAGTTCGATTCCCAGTCAGGGCACAGGCCAGGGTTGCGGGCCAGGTCTCCAGGAGCGGGCATGCGAGGGGCAACCACACACTGATATTTCTCTCCCTTTCTTTCTACCTCCCTTCTTTTCTCTCTAAAAATAAATAAAATCTTTAAAAAAAAAAGAAAATAATAAAATAAAAAGTTCATGTTAAAAAACAATGATAGTTATAAAATTTAATGTAAACATACCATATTACTCTTAATCTTCTTCTCACTTGTACCCCAAGCATTGTCTGTAGTTTTGGACAATTCAGATTCCATTCACTTGTTTCCACAGGACCCTAATTTTCAGTGCACCATCATTTGTGCATGGCACTGCCTCTCTCAGTAGATGCAGATGACCACATGCATTAGAATAACTGAGCATCTGTTGAAAAGCCACATGCTGAGCACCTTTCCAGCCTTAATAAATCACAATCTTTGGGGATGGAGCCTTGGAATTCAAACTTTCACAAACATCCCACATGATTCTTGTGTAAATTCAAGTTTGAAAATAACCCTTATAGGCATTTGCTGTCATCACCATTATTTTTATTAACTCAGAGCTGCTTTGTTTTTTTTCCCCACTCAAGAGCTCACATACTTACAAACTGACAAGTGAAAATACGCAGACTAAATAAACAGGGTAAAGAGTATACAGCAATATTATAGGATTATTTACAAGATTTTTGGAGGGGAGGGAGTTGGTTAATCAAAAGTTGATTTAATGATTTTTCATTTTCTTATACAAAATTTTCCTTATGAGTGCTTTATGTAGATAATTTCCTGTAATCAAAGTAATATGCGTACATCTTTTAAGAAGTCATGTAGTACACGAGGCTTATGAAACTGAGCAGTTCCCTTTCTCCACCCCTTTCTCTCTTCCCCCTTTTTAATACAGCACCCCAGAGACAACTACTTTCAATAGTTTTCAGCTGCTGGTTGTAGTATTTACCTTTATATATACATATTTAAATTAGATATATTTTAAAATACATAACACTTTTACATAATTTAGAAGAGAAAACTATGTAAATAGGTAATACAAAAACTTGCACTCGCATTCCTGTCTCATTTTATATAGTACCTTTCAAGAAATATATAGTTTCTCATTTTTCATTTTTCTTAAAAAAATAGGTAGGATGTGTCCACATTATTTGTTTTTATTTTAACATGTTTTGGAGCTCTCGCTAACAAGTGTTAGTATATATACATCTTGCTCATTATTTTTTACAGTTGCATGGTATTACACTGATGTATCATGATTCATTTAGCTAGTTCCCTATTGATGGATTCTTGAGTTGCTTCTAGTCTTTTTCATTATAAATAATACCACAATAAATAACATTATACGTATCTTATTTTGTTGATTCTTTGAGGTATACTTTTTTCACATTTTATCATCTTTTATATGAAGATGTAACTTAAAATTGATGGCTTGTCATAGTTTAATTGGCAGTATTAGTTCATGTATGTGTAGATACCTCTGTGTGATAGATTCCCAGCAGAGGGATCTCTGGGTTAAGGGGAAGTGCATCTGTGCTTTCACTAGATAGATAAAATGCATTTTAATCTCATGTAGCTATGGGTATTTGTCTTAACTGTTGTCATTTTTATCCTAAATCTATAAAGGAATATTATGGAATACAATTGTCCTCAATTTTTTCCCTTTTTCATTATGTGATAATCATTAATACTTATTACTTTCTGTGTGGGGAGTTCTAGGTAGTGGTCTTTTAAAATGTGTAATTGTGTCTTTATATTTTTAGTGTTAATTTAGACATGATGAAAAGTCTAGTTTTTATTATTTCAGTGTTCCTTATGCATGTCTTACTTTTGGTGCCAGGGTTTCAGGGTTATGTTTTTGTGGAAGTTTATAGATTGAGATGCCTTTAGAATAAAATTTCTTACTTTCTCAAGTTTTTCTCTCTCTCTCTGCCATTCCCCTCAGGTCAAAATGTGGAGAAAGAGATGAATTGTCTCCAAAGAGAATTAAAGTGGAGGTATGATTATATATTTTCTTATGCTAATAGTTTTTGCCTCAGTAGTTCAAATTAAAAAAAGGGATGGCCCCATAAACTAGTGAAAAATGTAAATTGTAGAATCTTAAAAACAATATAGAATTTTTTTTTTTTGCCTTGAAGTATCTATAGTAATTCGAACTAGGATACTAAGAAAGTTCATAAAAGAAAACAACAATGCTAAAATTGATGTCTAGTCAGTTTACCAAAGATTGATTTGTAAATAGGTGTTTTCTTACAGATTTAAAACTCTGCTGGTTAAACTGTTTCTTTTATAATATTATTTATATCATTAATCAAATATTTTTAGAGGAGCTAAAATTTAATTTCTTTACAATAACTATCTGAGGGAAATTACAGTTTAGTAAGTGCAAATTGTGGAGACTTCCCTGTAATTAAAGCCTATTTTAGAGGATCACGGTTGAGGCTGTCCTTCTGATTTTAGACCTGCCAGTGATGAGGTGAGAGTTGATCAAGAAAAACGTGCTTTACTTAGTGCTCTCAGAACTATAGGATGGTTTCAGAACTGCTCTTCCTTAATTTGGATTGAATACAGTAGTCCCCCCACCCAAGCTATGGTTTCGCTTCCCACAGTTTCAGTTACCTGTGGTCTCAGTTACCCACAGTCAACTGCAGTCTGAAAATATTAAATGGAAAATTCCAGAAATAAACAATTCGTAAGTTTTAGGTTCTGTACCATTTTGAGTAGCATATGAAATCTTGCTCTGTCCCGCCTAAGACATGAAACATCCCTTTGTCCAGTGTATCCATGCTGTGAATACTATGCCAGGTAGTCACTTAGTAACTGTATAGATTATCAGATTGACTGTTCCTATACGACAGTGCTCGTGTTCAAATAACTGTTATTTTACCTAATAATGGTCCCCAAGTGCAAGAATAATGATGCTGGCAATTCCGATATGCCAAAGAGAAGCTATGAAGTGCTTCCTTCTGGTGAAAAGGTGAAAGTTCTTGACTTACTAAGGAAGGAAAAAAAATATGCTGATGTTGCTAAGATCTACAGTAAGAACAGATTTTTTTTATCTGTGAAATTGTGTGGTAGGAAAAAGAAATTTGTGTTAATTTTGCTGTTGTACCTTAAGGTGCAAAAGTTATGGCTACAGTGTGTGAAAAGTGCTTAGATAAGATGAAAAAGGCATTAAATTCATGGGTGGAAGACATGAACAGAAAATGTGTTTCAGTTGCTGGCAATGCGTTGTGCCAGAAAACATTGAGCCATATGAAGACCTCAGTAAGGGGTCTCTCAACATGAGGGACACGAGGCCATTTATTGCAAGTAAGGGATGGTTACACAGACTCAGGAATAGGGTTAGTCTGAAAAAGAAAAATTACTGGGGAGAGAGAGACCACATTCACATAACTTTTATTACAGTACACTGTTACAATTGTCCTTTTTAAATTATTGGTTAATATTGTTAATCTCTTACTGTGCCTAATTTATAAATTAAACTTTATCGTAGGTATGTATGTATAGGAAAAAGCATTGTACATAGAGGGTTCAGTACAGTCTGTGTTTTGGGGCATCCCCAGGGGGTTTGGCATGTGTTCCCTGTGAATGCAGGGGCACTGCCAGCTATGTTGTTTTGGAGGTCAGTCGGCAGCAGGGTAGATATTTTGAAGTCAGGTGGCATCTCTCTTTTTCTCTTGGGTAGGAGATAGGGGTCAGTACTCTTAGTTATCTGTTATTTAATTCCAAGTTAGAGAAAATAAGCTATTTTTGACTACCCTAAATATCCATCATATTATTATTACTAAGCATCTGTTTGTATGGAACAGTCTTTCATTTATACCAGAGCCACAGTTATTTTTTAAAAACATAAATCCCTTTCTTAAAATCTACACTTTCTCCTGAGGCATCTAAAACCGTACATGATCCAGCTCTGGCTTGCATCTCTAACCTCATCTGCTACCACATTTCCCCATTCTTTTTTTTTTTTTTTTTTTCCAATTTTCACCTGAGGACATTTTTTATTTTTTATTGACTGTAGAGAGGGAGGAAGGGACACCGAAAGAGAGTGCTACATCGATTGGTCGCCTCCTATATGCATCCCTGGCCAGGGATTGAACCCACAACCTAAGTATGTGCCCTGACCGAGAATCAAACCCCCAACCTTTTGATGTAAGGAGGACGATGCTCCAACCAACTGAGCCACCTGGCCAGAGAGTATTGCACTATTATTACTGTGTCCCAGCTACGTGGACCAATTCTGTGTATCTGGAACATGCCAAACCCATTTGTGCCTCAGCACTCACTCTTAGCCCTACCTAGATCTTGAGATCTTCACATGGTTTCAGCTCATGGCTGAGAGTTTCCTCTGACTTCACTGGCTCCCTTTCTAAAAGGAACATCCTTACTCCAAAATCAGTTTAGTCTTGTTCTCATGGTTTGTTTAGTTTGTTTTCCTAACTTAACCAGTATCTGGAAGTGTTACGTATTTGTTTTCAATTATTATCAGTCTGCCTTATTAAATGTGAATAGAGCTTTTATCTGTTTATCCACTATGTTATATTGAATTTATAATAATGACTTATACTTAATAGGCACTTAATAAAATCTGTTCCATGATGTAAAGAGTGACTGTGGATAAGCTTATTTGACTTCTAAAATCTTTAGCCTAAACAATGGTTCTAAGAGAAGAATTCTGTCCAAAAAGGGGCACATTTTTAAAAAATTGTGCTTATATTTATAATCTGCCTCACTGTTAACTCTGGAGTAATGTTTAAGATCGGTTGCCTCAGATACCACTCAAAAAGTTTATTGAAATTATCTAAAGGGACATTGAAAATTGATCTTAACTAATGAAATATTGCCCTATTGCATCCCAAGATAACAAGTAAGAGAGGCTCCCTGTGGATTTAGCTGTTAGTGTCTCTGCCCCTGAAAGAAAAGGCAGGTAAACACAGTAATTGCTAAGAAGGCATGTGCCGTTGGAGGGTTTAGAGGAAAGAAGGTGGCAGAACCTGCCCAGTGGCCAGGAGAGGTAGTCAGCTGCTACGCTAGAAATTAGGTCCACATCTCTTTGGCCCCTGACGTGACCACGGTACAGGCTGCTCTCACATTGAAACCCCACTTTCCCTTTTGTCTGGCTTCAGAGATCACTTCTGAACATTGAAGTTTAAGATCACAAATCTCATGGACTGTTTGACCTCTAGTTTTTCTTGTTAGGCTGTATTGATAAGTCATTCTGGCTCTCTGAATGGCCCTGATCTGAAATTTAAGGAAAATGTTTTCTATATCCAGTTACAGTATTTTGAGTTTCTTTTTAGTACCTTGGAGTATTGGGTTATACCATTACATGAGGCCCTTCAGTTCTTTTAAGTATATTCCACTAGAGATAATGGAATTAGAGATCTATATGGTTAGTTTGCTTTACTGGAGTTCACAAAGCCCTTTGAACAGTTCTGAATTTAGAATTAAGATCATCAGTGTTTCCTTTCTGTGAATAACAATTCTAACCCTTTCTAAATAAAACAAGTGACTAATCAATCCCAAGCTTTTTTCAATGCTGTTATAGACACAAAACTCTTGATTTTGTTTCCCAGAACTAAATAGGGACTTCAGCTTTGAATTTAGGACAGTAGTTTACTTTTTTGTTGGTTTTTAATTTTGTTTTATTTTTACTTAGTTTTTTAAAAGCACTTATGTATTGCGGGTCATCAATATCTCTTTATTGTGTGTGTGTGAGTGTGTTATGTATGTGTGTATACTTTCACCTTATATAGTGTAAATCTTTACAAAATATACAATACTGGCATAAATCATTGTCTAAATTATTTTGTGTACTCTAAGTCAAATCTGAGATACTACAGCTATTCATTTGGTTTTAAAAATTGAAACTGAGGTAGTCCGTATTAGCAGTATAGGGTTACTGCTATTTCCTTAAGACTTTTCGCCACATATTAGTGTACATTGTTTATGTCTGCCTTTTGTGTGGCTACTGGGGAGAGGGAGAATTTCTGGCATGAGAAGAGATTGGGGGAAGTTCTATTGAGGAGATATCATTTGAGCTGGGTTTAAAAAGAAGGGTAGGATTTCAGAAGGTCTGAATGTGGGTTGGAGGGTGGAGGGGCATTATAAAGATAGCCTAGCATGGGCGAAGACAGAGAGGTAAGAAAATACTGTGTGTTTAAAGAACATTGAGACCGGTTTGTCCAGAATATGAGTGACACAATGGACTTCATAACTAAAACTAGTAAGATTTTAGAATTCTTTGAACTTACTCGTTTCTCTTATTTCATTTGAATATTTCTTTTGTGGTTCTTAGCTTATTAATTATAAAAAGAAAGTAAAAAGAAGATACAAGCTTAGCTTGCTATAAAGTGTAACAGAGTACTAATTGCTAGACCCAAATTAATGAGACAACTTTTTTCTCTTCCTTTTCATTTTTCCAAAATCCTTGACACTGACAAATTCATACAAGCCAAGTTGCTGATTTTTTTTTCATTCTAAAAAGGTAATTTTTACAGTGAACAAAAAGAAATGTAATGCCTAGTAGAAAAAATAGAAATGACATCATAGTAGACATGTGAGGGAAAGAAAAAAATTTTCTTCCATGCCATTATCAGTACATTATGATATACTAATAAAGCTAATGCTTTGTTCAAGCTCAGTAAGATGTTTTCTTGCTGCTAAACGCTTTATTTTCCTGATCTCTTTCTGAAGGGTTGATGGAATGAAGTTTTAAGATCCTGGTCTGATTTTTCTTATTGTGTGGTAGGTTGCTCCCCTTAAGGATAGTGAGCTATTTATTTGGGGGCGGAGGTGGTGGTGGTGGTTGTTTAATTGGTGTACGTTACATGTTGTGTTAAAGTACTAAGAATAATCTGCTGTCCTGAAATACTGCTTCCTACAGGGCATATTAGACATTTAAAAGAGTATTTTGAACTTTAGTTCTGTAATTCCTAGAATGTAAAAGAGAGACACAGAGGAAAAAGCTTGCTAGCTTAGGGAAGCCTTAGTAACCCATCACTTGGAATGAGGCCTCTAAAAAAAGCTCTTTTTCAACCCTCTGTGTTAGTGTAAGCAAGTTTTGGAAATACTTCTGCCCAGGCTAGATGAATAGCTTGTCTACCTGGGATGCCTACTCTATGTGTGAGTCCACTTTCAGCTAAAATGAATGTGCACTATGTTTATTGTTTTTTGACAGAGACCTCAGTTCTAGCTTTGGGGCCATTGTGAAAATAACTGCTTTTTATTTAATCTTTTATATGTCTATCGCTCCAGGGGAAATTCATTATCACATACCTTCTTGTCTACACTATATGGAGGCCTTATGATTTCCACTTTACAACCAAGGAAAGATCCAGAAAAGCTCAATAACTTGTCCAAGTTGCCACATTGCTATCTAGTAGCAGAGCCAGGAGCTTCAAATCTAAGTCTGACTCCTAAACTTCAAAGCAATACCATCTTCCTGGGTGCTGATGGACATTCACAAAGCACCTTAAGTGTGAAAAACAGTATTGGGATTATACTTTTCTTCCTACTAGTATGGTATGAAGGGCAAAATGTGCCGGGGATTGGTAATCTTTGAAGAAGGGGGAAAGAGTGGCAGTTACCATTTTCTTACCCAAGGAAATTTATCCAATGAACAATAAGACTTGGGTCGAAAACTTAATCAATATAAATTACACTATAAACAATATAAACTTAACAATATAAATTATAAAAACTTAACATAAATATAAGGCATTATCATTTGACATACTAGTTATTTTGAATGAGGAAAAACTGTATTGGGAAGATAAACAGTAAATAAAAAAATATTAGTTTGATTTATTTATCTTGTCCCTATGGCAGAAAGTATTTAAGACAGTCTGACAGCTAGTTAAAGAAGATGAAAAATCGAGAGCCAAAGGTCCTGGCACTCTCGCCTTCCCCTCATTTTTTTGAAACATTATTTAAAAGTAGATTCAGTTGATGACCTTTTTCATTAAGAACTTAATGTGTTCTGTGAACGAACTCTGGTATTACTTTTAATGTTACAATTAATAGTATCTTAGAAGGAGAGGAAGAATATGTAAAAGAACAAGTCTCAGGACTGGTGATGGTAGCAGACTAGACGGGCTGTTAACTGTTTATATCTCATCTGTAAGTTTTCTTTTTTCACTGAAATTTGTGGAGACGAGGCAAGGAGATGGGAGGTGACAGCATCCTTGATCCTGTGTGGGCTGGGAGTGCAGAGCAATCAGAGATAAGTGGATGAAAGAAATGAAGTTTGTTAATAGAGACCAGAAAGTCAGAATTGGGGCTTGAAGAAGAAAGACTTGGAGGAAACATCTGTTAGCAGTTCTAGTGGGGTGTGGGGGTGGGAGCCTGAGGAAAGTGGGGGAGGAGGGTCAGAATATCCACCTACACTGTTACTAAGATTGTTGAAAAGAAAGCTGGTCTAATTTCATGTAGCTTCTTCCCCTCTGGATCAGAAAAACAGAAGCATTACAATCTGCTATTCATATAGAAAGTGTGAGTAGGAAAAAGGAAA
The DNA here is from genome assembly GCF_021234165.1 of Pteronotus mesoamericanus. Taxonomy (NCBI): domain Eukaryota; kingdom Metazoa; phylum Chordata; class Mammalia; order Chiroptera; family Mormoopidae; genus Pteronotus; species Pteronotus mesoamericanus. The sequence goes on from NW_026555325.1 coordinate 47,270,538, forward strand.
ATGCACGTGTGAGGCTGAGAACATCTGCTGGAACAAATCATTTTTAAGACAGCTAAGCAGTAACTTTAAAACAGTTTGCTAGTATTTGGTGGGAAGGTTGAGGAGGAATAGGAGTAAAGACCAATGGGATGAAAGTAATTAGGTCACAAATAGCATCCTACCCTGCATCTTTTATTTTCTCAGTTCTCAGCCTCAGAGTCTTGCCTGTAAGGGAACACTGTGATTAATGGCAGCAGCCAAGAATATGACATGAAGATAAATTGTTCATTGCATAGTACAGCTGGTTCCTGGGGGAAAAAAACTTGAGAGACATAACAAAAGTCCTGCACCAAACATAATGTGAAAGAGACTGTTGCTTGGGAATAGTCTCACTTTTCTCACTTTTATTTCCAAGTCATACATTTTGGGTTCCTAAAACCTACTTTATACGTCATGAAGTGATAGCTATTCAATCCTGTAGTTTTCCCATCCACAGTGAACTATTAGGGACCGTGGGAGAAAATCAGAATGACTGATGTGTTCAGTTGCAGGGACCACTGGTTACATAGATACTGTTATTTATTGCTTATTTTGTGCCTTTACTTCTATTTATTAATGAGGGAGCAGTGTCTGTTTTCCGAAACCTTTCCCATGTAGCGTTTGAAATTCTCCCTTCCAGTTTTTCTTTGTTTTCATGGTTGAATAATCCTGCCAGTGGTGCCACCATGTGTTTTTGTACAGCAATGTATACTCTTCCAAGATATGCCATTTGCGTTTCTTTAGTTAATCCCCACAAATCTCCTTTGGGCAGGTAACACAGATGGTTTAATCTCCATTTAAAAATTCGGAACGTTGGAAATAATGAGGTTAACTTTCCCGCCTGAGATCATACACCTAGTTCCTAATACAAGACTAGATCACTCCTCTCTCATTCTGAGATGCCAGAGGTTCTGGCCTGGCTGTCCTCCCCTCAGGGCCTGTTGATGAGATGTGCCTCTCCAGGCCGCGCCTCGCAACTCAAGCACCTGCCTCCTGAGCTTATCTACAGTGAGGTCTCAACAGCAGACCTATCAGACTCAATAAGTCTGTGGCCGAATTCTTCAACTTCATGTTACCTCCTCAGGCCTCCTTCCTGGTCCTGAGTTTCTTATTCTAATGAACGTTACCACCAAACTCCTGGTTGCTAAAGCCCCATCTCAGGAACTCGTGTATTTCTTTGTCTTGTCTGTCACTGTCCAGGGCTAGACCACTATTTTTGGTCTCCAACTGTAGCCCTCTGACCTGTTCCCTACCACCGTCCTTGAACCACCCCTAATCCACTGTCTCCATCGCATCTGATCAGGTTGGATTTTGTAAAATGCAAATCTAATTAGTCTCTTTCTTGAAACCTTCCCTATCTTCACTTTGATTTTAAGATAAAAACTAAAATTCTTAACATGGCTTACAGGACCTCGCAAACTTTGGCCTTGTGTATCCGGCTTCTTCTCTCACTGCTCTCTCTTTCTCAGTGTATTCCCTATGTTACCTATATATATTTTCTAGCTTCTCTAGTGTATCCTGTGCTTTGGCCTTCAGGGCTCTCTATAAGCTGCTGTCTTACCCTAGAGTCTCTCTCTTCATTCAAGTCTTAGCCTAGGTGTCACCCTCTGGCCTTCCCGAAACAATGCCCTCTGCTCTGTTCAGGGTCTCTTGGTCTGTTTCCCTCTCTAGACTGTATTTGTCAGCAGGGCAGGGGTTCCCGTATTCCCAGCCTTAAGTACGGAGTGTAGAACCTGTTATGCAAACAAGGTATTTTTGCTGAATGAATGAACAGATGTTTCCACTTTTCCATTGTTCTTTTCATTAAAACAGTTCCTCAACAATATAGTCAATATTTTCTCTTGCTGGTTTTAGTGTTAAATGCTTATTTCCTACTCATCCTCTAAGATGTCCATTTGTTGTAAATGTCCCTAAAATTTATCTATTCATACTTCCCCGGTATCAGAGAGATATAGTAAGTAACAGAGCATGCTATCTATTTTATTCTGGTTAAATCTGATGGTTTTGGGGAGAGAGCTTAATAAATATCAGTAGCAAACTTTTAGGGGATAATTTCTATGGGCCAAAGCATTGTGCTAAGTGTTTTTTCATGAATTTTTTGTTTTCTTAAAACGGTCTATAGTTAGCTGAGCACTGTTGTTATTCCCATTTTATAAATGGGGAAACAGACACAGAAAGAGGAAATAATCTGTCCAGTATCATAGCAAATAAATGGTAGAATTGGATATTAAACTCAGTGCAAATCATAGAATTAAAACAGTTGAGCTTATGAAAAGCACAGCTGCAAGAGCAATGCTTGTATTTACTGTTGTGAACTTCATAAAGGGTGGTAACTAGGAATTTATGGTTTGAGCACGGAATTGGAAGCCCAGGTCTGTAGCTGAAAATGAGGGAAAACTGGTGTTATTAGAGGTGGGGATTAAGGGAAATAATACATGTAATACACAGAACATAGTCAGGGACTAGTACATGGCCGGCGCCTGAAAAAACGAGAGCTGCTTTTGTTGTTGCTTTTGAAGTCTACTAGCTGACCTCATTGAACTTCAGAACTTAAAGGAGAGTTTGCTAAAGAGAAAGCTGGATTTTTAGGTCAAAATAAGTTCTTAGGAGAAAAATTGAATAAGAAAAAATGACTTAGATTTAGACTGTAAACACTTGCTTGTATAAGGTTCATTCTAGCTCAGTTAACAATGATTTTCTATACATTCCTCTAAGCCAAGTGTCCTTGATCACATGGAGCAGCCTAGAAAGGTGACTATTTTCAATACTTTAAAAATACTGATTGTATATTAACCCACGATAAAGCTACATATGACTGTCTCAATATGTCAAATTTATTTGCTCTTTTCTCCATTTCATTGCTTTGAATTTAAAAATAGCAAATTATTACGCAGGAAATAAGTTTTGGTAGATGAAATATTTGAAAACATGAGCTTTGTAGTGGGGAAATAATTTTTTGAAAAGACCTTGATGGGGAAAATGTTTTGAACCAGTATCTCATATTTCAAAGAAGAGAAAAATGACTTGGTTGTTATTACATCTTTTTCTGTTATTATTGTAAGAACTTTGGTTTTTAATGCTTTATTCTTTGGTATAAATATATAGCTTGTCAAAGAAGGGGAGAAATGTATTGGAAGTTAATGGCAATTTCTGTGAGGAATCCTTTGGTAGTTTTCAGTAAAGTTATTAAAACCATGCTACCATGATATAGTCATAAATTTCATGTGGAACAGCAAACAATCAAAAATTTTTTTAACTTGAGAAAAGTAGTAGATGGATTGGCACTAATATGTATAAAGTATTGTATAAAATAGATATAATTTAAGTTGAAGTGATGTCCAGGAGTAGAGTGTCCTGAATAGCCTCTGTTTAATGTAAGAATTTAGTATGTATAGGTACACTTACGTGGCAGTTACTACGTGCTAAAGGCAATATTTCATTTACTTTATCTCTTTTGGTCCTCACAGCAACCCTAATAGGTAGGTTTTCTTAGCCTTATTTTTCATGATGAAACTAAAACTTAGAAAGGTTAAATTACTCGTTGTTTCACACAGCTACTGAATGGGGGAATTGGAACGTGAATACAGGTCATTCTAATTCCAAAGGCCTGTTGTCTCTCATATGCAGTCATAAAGGAAAAAAATCACAAGTCAACACAGAAGAATTTTTCAAAAATTCAGGTTGAGATTACTGGGTAACACCTTAAAGAAAACTTACTTTGGATCTTTACCACATTATGTATAACAAGATAAATTCCAGATGGGTTAGAGAGTTAAATTTATAAAACAAAACAAACAACAAAATAAAAGCTTAGAAAAACTAGAGGGTAAATTTGAATACTTATCAAATCTCTAAATCAGAACACCTTCCTAAACTTCATAGCAAGATTAATTCTTTATAGAAGAAATCACAAAATAAAATTAGAAAAATTTTTGAATATCAAAACAAAAATATAAATTGACAAAAATTAAACAATACCCAGTGCTGGCCAGAAGAACTGTTATATGTTGTTTATGGTTTGACAAACCAGTTAAAGGCCCTTGTAGAAAGTATGTAAAGACAAAAATGTTTATCTCTGGGCAGTAATTCTACTTCTGGGAATCACTTGTATTGGATAATCTAAACTATGTGAAATGCTCTTTCCATGAAAAATATTTTTGTGGTGTTTCCAAACCAAAAATAAAAGAATCTAAATGTCCAATATGAGGGTAGTGATTAAATAGTAAAATCACTAGATGAAATGTTATATGAAATGCTATATAACCATTATTATCAATGATCAGAAATTCTGCCTTTCAGTGTAAAACTGTGGATCTACAAATCTTTATTTTTTTTCTTCTATGTTTTCACTGAGGTTACAAATGTAGAATCGGGTAGTTGTACCATAAAAGGCAAATGAAATATTGTATATTAAAATCTTAATCATGATTACTCTGGTAGTAGGATTAAGATAGTTTGCTTTATTTTCTGAGTTATTGATTATATGGTTATTTACAAAGTCTAAGTAAAAAGGACTTATTCTTTGATCTACAGGATGGGTTTCCAGATTTCCAGGACTCCGTGCAAACCCTTTTCCAGCAGGCTAAAGCTAAGAGTGAAGAACTCGCTGCTCTTAGTTCACAGGTAATGTAAACCACCAGTTAATATTCCATAATAATATCTGTTGAAAAATAAATGGCTGCTTAAACTAGCTTCAGTTTTAAGCATCCAAGGAATGAATTTATATCTGGTTGTTCTTCAAGTATCATATGATTCACAGCTGTATCAACAAGATAGCAATAACAGCTTGGTTTGATTTGATTTATAAGCAGCATCTTTTTGAGCAGAACCTGATACAGTAATACTTATTTATTCTTTGTAGTTTTGTAGAAAGTAAGATAGCTTCCCTAAGAAAATTCAAAAGTCATTTGATACCAGGAAAACAGCCATGTTGACCGTATCCGTGTGAAATACAGCTCTGAGATAAAAGAGAACTAGTTTTCAATAAATATTAATAGTCAACTTAGTAGCTTTTATTAAATTATTTCAATTAATATGTAATAAAATTGTTAAATTAATATGTAGCTTTAGGTACTTTTGCTACTAAGTTATTTCATTGTGTACACTGAAATCAACATTTTAAAAAGTCATTTCTGCAAACATCACCTTTCAGAAAGCACCATAAGTTTTATTCATGTTAATCTTTTCTCTAGTGGCTGCTTTTGGTCAAATTTAGTAGGTCCAAGTTTTGTTTTTTCATGTTAACAGGATGAAAAATACATTTCCCACTCAGAAGTCTTTATTTTATCAATTAATTAGTAACAAGTTCAAATGAACTGAAGTTACTGTTTCTTTTGATTTGGTTTATGAGCATTCAGAAAAATAGTATAAGCGTTTATCCTATTCTATAATATATTTTACTTCTTTTTACTATTGTGAATCAGGATTGTTTGTAAATGATTTTATATAGCGACTTTCTTGTACTACTCTTTTATATAGCATGGTAGTGATTTATATCTGCATTTTGACTATTACTCTTTGGCAGAATACCACCCATACACTGCTTTGAATATCACATGTCTTTTTATGATAGGTTGAAAATATTCCCATTTTGTTCCATGATAAAGGTGAAAATCCTAGTGGGCACTGATGTTTTCCTGCATAATTTGTGTTGTTTAATATTAGTGTGAGGTGTGTTTGTCCTCTCCTACACAGCCATTTTATACCTTTTCTCTCCCAGTGTACTGTCACCATAGCAGAGTCTATGGAGTGCCAAATCTTAAAATAAAAATGCCAAGCTTTCACCCTGTGTGTTAGAAGCAGTTTATAGCAGGTGTTGCTGTTGCACTAAGGTTCCTTTTTCAAAGAAACCTTTCATTCCTGACTGGTAAGGCTCAGTGGGTTGGACTTTCTCCTGCAAACCAAACGGTTGTCAGTTCGATTTCTGGTCAGGGCATGTGCCTGAGTTATGGGCCGGCCAGGTCCTCGACTGGCGACATGTGAGAGGCAAATGATCCATCTTTCTCTCACACATCAATGTTTCTCTCCCTCTCTTTTCTTCTTCCCTTCCCCTCTCTCTAAAAATAAACAAATAAAATTTTTTAAAAAATCTTTCAAAGGACTCAGTACTTTGGAAAACATAGCTGAGGTTATTTTGAGCTGAAATGGAATTCTCTCTATGGGATTGAGCAAAAAGATTTTTTTTTCTTTTGCACAAAATCTAACATTTTATGTGATATAGACATCTATGCATATTTATGAAATGCGTATACCACATGAAGTGTGAACTAATTTTAATGAATCCTAAATATATTTGCTGGAGTCTGAAATTGGCATCTTTAAACCATTAAAAAATCTAGAATGTTTTAGTTACTGACTTTATTTTTGCTTTACTTACTAGCAGCCTGATAAGGTGATGGCAAAGCAGATGGAGTTCCTTTGCGCCCACGCTGGCTATGAGAGACTGCAGCATGCGGAAAGAAGGCTGTCTACAGGGCTTTGCAGGCAGAGCTCCGGAGAGCACAGCCCTAATGGCTTGACTTCGGATAGCTCTGACGGACAAGGTGCATCTCTTAGAAAGGCCTACACCTTTGGAGCCCGCTATTGTGTGTCCTTCAGAGAGAAACAAAAATGGCTGATTTTAAAATCTTGATATTTTTAGGAGATTATCTTACAGGTTCTCTATCAAAATTAATTTTCAATTTGTCCTTTTTTCAAAAAAGGAAGGAATTTACCCTACAAATTTAATTTTTAAAGTCTTTTTTTAACCTTATCATCCTTAAATAATAGCTAGCACATACAGTTGCTATGTGTTTTGTAAAGGGTGGGTGGGGGCGGGAGATGTAAATAGTGCAGTTGTTCCTGGGGATCCATGGGGGCAAGGGGACTGGTTTCAGGCCCCCCTGTAGATGCCAAAATCAGGATGCTTAAGACCCTTATATAAAACAACATAGTATTTGCATATAACCTCACACATCTTCCCATATACTTTAAATAATCTCTACATTACTTGTAATACCTAATATAATGTAAATTCTGTATAAATAGGTGTTACACTCTATTGTTTAGGGAATAATGACAAAATAATAGTGTTCAGTACAGATGCAGCCATCATAGGCCTAACTACATACTACGTGACAGCAACAACATAACATTTTTTTTTTCCAGATATTTTTGATTTGCAGTTGGTCCACAGATGCGGAACCCGTGGATAAAAGGGGCTGATTGTACAGATCATTTTTCTCAAAGAAATGGATTCCATGGGAGACCTTTTTTAAAAAATGTTTTAAAAGATCAAAACTTCCTGTTTTTTTAGACTTAAAAAACAGATTTGTCTCTGAAATTTATAACATTTGGTTCCTAAGAGAATATAATGACTGCTCCCCAAAGTATTATGACAAGAGTACAGAGGTTTGAAGAGACAGTATAAGAATGGAGAGACTTGAAGAAATTTTGTCTGCTTTGTCCTACAGTCCCTGTGGAAATATTTTGTGTGGTGTGCCCTTTGGAAATTGTTCTCCTGAACTCTTAGGTTTAGAAAACTATGATTTATGAGTATTTTTACCATTTTAAATATTATTTTTTTCTTATTCACACATGAAGTCATTGTCATTGACTCACTCAACAGATTTTTTTTTAGTACGTCCTGTGCGCTGGGCACACCTCTAGGCACTGAAGGTGCAGCAGTGAACACAATAAAATCCCTGCTCCCTTGGAGTTTATACTCTAGTGGTGAGAGATAATGCAGTATATAAGTATGGAGATATATCTTCTAGTTTCAAATAGTGACAAATGTTTGAAGAAAAACTAATTTTGTAGGACCTTTTTTTATGTATTATTGTTATACTTTTCTAGAGAGTATTTACTATTGTCAAAAAATAAGATCTCTTTTTAAGTAAGAATACCACATTAAGCATTTGCCAGCTGTAGAGTAAAATACTATACAGGTCAGCAGATTATAGTGGAGGAAAACAGTCTCCCTTTTTAAAACATTGCAGAAACTTTTTAGTTGAGGTTTTGTTTGACTTCTTCAGTTATCCTTGACAGTTAAGACTTAACAGTTAAGAAGCAAAAGCATTAATGAAAGATTTTGATGACTAATTTGTAACACCAGAATAATTCATTGTGGGGTGGCAATTTGCTAAGTGTGATGGATTTAGGTTTATGACAGAATATGCTTTGGTGTTTGAAGCATTTTCACCATACCTGTGATAATTACATTTTTTCATGGATTTGCAATAGAGCTTGTTATTACTGTTTTTAACAATGGGTAATTGGCTTGAAGCCGTCTCTGTTCCTCTAGTATCTGTTATTATATGGTTAATGATAAACCTTGGCAAAATGGTTGCAGTAAAAAAATGCCTTACAGAAGGGATATATTATATGCCAAAGTTGGAGTGCTTACTTGAAATCTCAGTGTTTGCTTAGTTCATGTATAACTCTTAAAAATGTCCTGGCAAAGTTGTAAACCTCGGGACTGACATGAATTGCCATTTTCCTCCTATATTGTTTCATAAAATATTCCTCCAACTATTACTTAAATTCTACATCCTCACTACTTTCTTAAGGGGTAGTGAGAAAATAATTTCTAAGAAAAACTATGGTGTGTTTTTAATATTACTCATACTGCTTTTTCTCCCCTTTTCATTAGGAGAAAGACCTTTGAATCTCCGAATGCCTAATATACAGAACAGACAACCCCATCATTTGGCGGTGGATGGGGAGCTGAGCAGACTTTACCCCAGCGAGCCCAAGTCCCACTCATCAGGTGAGAATGTGCGATAGGATGAGAGAAAGAAAAACTTGATTAGAACATCTTTAAATTCTATTCTTCCTCCTACTGTTCCCTCTGAGCCCCCCAAAAAAGGTCATTACTGACAATGTTACTAGTCAGTTTTTCTCCCCGTGAAAGAAATAGTAGATTGGCATCAGAATGGTCGGTCATTTTGAGAAGGTGGTATTCCAAAGGGTTGACAGGGAAACCCCAGGAAGGCTGAGATTATTTTGACTGGCTCTTGCATGAATGGTGATTCTTATACAAAATTTTAAACCAAATAATAAATGGCTGGTTTGAGTTATGTAACTGTCTTTTTTTCTGGTCTTTCATTATACGAAATTGATGGATTACGCATTTGCTCTTATGCTGAGAAACCCTTGTGTTTCGGAATCTAAATATTCCCTGTAGTTGCATTTTAGAGGTGATATTCGTAGTTCAGAAGTAAACCAAATTCTATAAAAGGAGAAGCTGTTCCTTATTATAGTTAGATGTTTACATATTTTTACCCAAGTAAAGTGAGTTAGGTTAGACAAAGATAAATTGTTACGAGACCAACGCCATTTGAAAGAATCTGGTATCATTCAGTCTTTACGTTAAGGTAACATTAGGAGTAATTTAAAACCAGTTGCTTTGTCTGTTAAACAGAAATAATTTCACCCTCATAGAGTAGTTATGAGGGCTAGACAAGATGGTGTATATGAATTGCCTGGCTGTTAGGAATTTAGTAAGTGGTAGCTACTATTTTTATTACTCTTCTTTGCTGAGTTTTAAATCCACTGCTGTACAGGGAGAGTAAATTTATAAATTGAACTGCCTAATTTCAGATAAGCTATTAGTATTGGTTACCTTTTAGAATCCTTTTCAAAGTGCATGTGTGTGTATGTGCATACATGTGTGTATGTATGTGTGAATATGTATACCCCAGTATTAGCACTTCACATAAATACTACACTTTATTGTGATTCTGTAGTGTTTGTATGAGATTGAAATAACTATACATGCATAAATCCAGGGAATGATTCCTTATGAAAGTAGAGTTTCCACTCTTTTATTCTTCTTTCTCTCACCTTAATGTTTCATGGCCAGAGAAACTTTTAAAAATAGTTCCATGTTTAAACATGGGAGATGTTTTTCTGTCTCTTTTTCTTCATTGCTCATAAATATTTTGACTAACAACCTCATTGTATATGAGTGACTGGTTTTATTTTATATATGTTATTTATCATATTGGACCAAGCATTAAATAAAAATGTTTTATATGCTAAGTGCTTTACATGCATTTCATGACGTAACTCTTCATACCACCCCTCAGAGATACTGTCCGCAGTTGATAGATGAAGACACTAATGCTTAAGTGAGGTAATTGCCCAGAGATAGATGACAGCTAGTCATTGGCAGAGATGGAATTTAAATACAAATCCAAGTTCTTAACCACAACTCTATAAAGTTTTTATGTTTAATTGCAGAATTACGAATAATCGATAGTGTTTACTGTGGAGTTTGGGGGTTTGTTTTATAAGTTTATTTGAGTAAATAAGTGTGATCCACTTATTTAAAGTATCAATACACTTTGTGTTTCTGTTTTTATGCAGAGAGCCTTGGGATTTTGAAAGACTACCCTCACTCAGCTTTTACTTTAGAAAAGAAAGTCATTAAAACAGAGCCTGAAGATTCAAGATAGCTGTGATTTTCGCACGGTTCTCTGGAAATGGCATCAGTTTTAAGGATAATGCTCCATCATAGAAATAAGCCTTAATAACCAATGTTGCCTCATTCAGCTCAAACAGATTTCATAGCCAAAGCATAAGGACTAATACAGTAGTCTGTGGAAACCAGGAAGATAAAACAATAGCCACAAAAGAAAAAATTTTAAAATGTTGTAACAGAAATATTGATCCATTCACATTCCTGTGTAAGTCATTTAATGTGGAAAGGCTTACAAATTAATATTGTAAGCATTTATTATTTAAGAATGTACAATGTATTTGTGTAATTTATAGAAGTAAAATCTAGATGTTGAGACCTGTTTGGTCCAGTAGATGTGGATACGGTTTAATTTACTTGAAATTTCATTGTCTACTTTAAGTGTATTTAGCATAAATATTATTATATGTCAGAGTTTAGAATCTTTGCAGTCATAAAAAAGAAAGTTTAAGTAATGTAGTTATTGGCAAGGTTGCAGTGACTTTGGAAAAATGGAATTTAGCAAACAGTTTAAACCAAGGAAAATACGGATTTAATATTTGATGAAATTGATTTTGTTTAATAGGAAATGTGTCCTTTGTAGTAGTAAAATGTCATTTTTACTGGCTTAGTCAGGTACATTTACACAACTAGTAAATATTGGAGTAAAGTTAAAAAGATGAGAAATACAGTAGAAAATCTCTTACCTAGTTGACCCGGATTGCAGTATATGATAACTACTTAAGATAAACAAAAATAGGGAGCTGTTACTTGGACAGAGAACTTGAAACAAGTGGACTGATGTGTAAAAGCCTTGATTTAAACATTGCTATTTCGGAATGTGTTAAATAGATGAAGATACAGTAAGTTAACCCTAAATGTGATAAAAGATAGCGACTGTTCACAAAGACTGTAATATATAATAAAGTAAATACCGTTTTATATCCAGAAATTCTTCTCTATGTACTGGAGTCAGAGAAACTAGGTTGCTTTCTCTAGGGAATGTCTTCCCACCCAAACCTTCACAAGTGTGGACAATTACTATATCCACATTTGCAGGCATATTTCCATGGTGGTTTAGTTGACATTTATTCTTTATTTATTTTATAATTTCATTTTTGTACACCTTTCAGATTTCTGAATGCAGGTTTTTTTAAAAATTCATTTTCACTTGAAAATATATTTTAATTCCCCCTATTTAATGGGCTATGTGCATATATGTGGGGGTATGCTTAAATGTTAATAGTATACTTGCACACTTAGGAGAATTTCACATTAGAATCCATAGTACAAAAATAAAATACTATTACCAACTTATATTTTTTCTGTTGGATTAAGAGGAGAACATATTTGACAGCTTTATCTACTTCTTCCAGGCTCATCTAAACCCGACATTGCTGAGAAGAGCATATTGACTTGGAATATGTGGTTTTTTTGTTCTCAGTTCTGCTCTAGGTCATAACCGTTTAAAAACTATTAAGTCATAATCTGTTATCTAAAATTCATCAGCCAAATGTTAGATGAAATGTCTGTACTATAGTCTCTAATCACTGTCACATATATAATTGCTTTTCCATTTTTGTTTGTAGAATAGCTTTACAGTAGAAACACCAGTAAACAACTTCTATACTATTAAAAGGCTTTTTTCCCTTCCCAAATGTTTTAATTGTACCCATAGTGTTTTGTCCCAGGAGAAGCTTTTTATGGACCTTGCAACTTTGTTGCTAGCTTGAGTTTGATTATTGTGGTTGTATTGTTCAATGTGTGTAGAAATAGTATGAATATGATTTAAATAGATTGTTCAGTTTTTAATATTAGCCATAGAACTGGTTAGTATCTCAGTAGTTTCATGAAACGTTTCCTGTATTCTAATCTATTTTGAGAAATTTTGTGGGTTTTTTAAAATTGTGTTCAAGTTTGGAGATTTTAATAAGCAACAATTTTTAAAGATGCTGTAATCGTCCAACTAATATTTATCCATCTTTTATGGCCCCACAAACTGCATCTTTAAATCCATAAATGTTTCTTAAGCATTGTACTTACCTGGTCTTTCAAGCTTAGTGATAAGAGGGAAGCACAAGAAAAATTTCGGTAGAATGCAGTTTTTATTTTGTAAACACTAATGTATTAAATTTGCTATACATTGAAGCAAATAATATATATTTTTATTTGAATTGTATATATGAATTGGATGGTAAAACAGGTTGATTTTTTTTCATTGTGTTAGAGGTATTTTCACTGAACAAGGTCAATTGGTTACCTCAGTATTACAGCCAATATAGTACAAGGGACCATTTCTCCCTCAGTCTGTGTTGTATTTTTATTATGTGAAGTCTGCATTTCTGTGACTTTTAAAGCTGTTGGTGAGGTAGGACGAGTGCACTTGCTTCCTGTGGCAATAAAGATTTTCTGTGCCTCACACATTTATGTTTATAGCACTTTCTGCTTAGCATTTTCCACAGTAGGTGATGTTAGCTACTTTGCCTCCCTCTTTTGAGTACTTGGCCTGGGCGTGGGATTTACAGGCCAGAGGCTGATGTCTTAAGTCAAAACTAAATATTATTGTCAGTTGCCTTCATACCTAGACAGTTATTTGGCATACAGTTACTCAGTTGACTCTGGTCTGTCAGAGTTTAGTTTATTCTAACAAGTTAACAAAGACATTTTAAAAACTAACCAACCAAGTATTTAATAAATAAAAGAAACATTAGGATTTAACATTTATAGTGTATTTATGTTTAAAGTGTTAATGTGATTTAGCATTAGTATATTAAGCTAATTATATGAAATTGAGCTAACCTGTCACAGAAAATTAGCATAAGCTTTGCGACAAAGTGTTTTTTCCCCTCACCCAAGGACATTCTTAGTGAGCTTCAGAGACAAGGGATGGTAGGGAGAGAAACATTGACTGGTTGCCTCTTGTACATGCCAAAACTGGGCGGGACCGGCAGCCTAGGCGTGTGCCCTGATTGGGGATTGGACTTGTGATCTTTCAACTTACAGGACAGTGCTCCAACCAACTGAGTCACGCTGGCCAGGGCCACAGTGAAGTTTTAACTGATGAGCTTAGAAGATTCATCAAGAGCTTCAGTGTGTAAGCATTGTGCCAGGTGACGTGAGGGTGGGGGCCACAGAAGAAATGTAAGACATGATCCTTGCGCTTCGGGAACCCAGTACCTAGTTGAATTGAAACTAGTATCACTCAGATAAAAATACAAGTTTTACAGGCTTGAGATGAATAAGGAGCTGACGTTTAAGTGCATTCAATGTGACAGGTGAAAGAATACCCATTGTGTGAGTGAGACTCAGAAGAGATCGACCAGGACTGAAAAAGTTAATAGAAAGCAGTAGGATGTGATATAAAGCCATTAGTGGTAGTGCACTTCACTTTGAGGCAGCTTTTTAAAGAAAATAATTACCATTTTATTTTGAAGCTGAATGCTAGTTAGACCTTATTACCAGGACAGTAATTCTTTGGACAGTCCACGAAATCTATCAAAAGACAGAAGAAAATGGGCTTTTTCCTATTCTTAATTAGTAAAACTACTTGGGTAAAAGCTTTAGAATTCAGAGATTATGAGGCTTCTAGCAGCTAGTGTATCTTTACAATTACAGTTGATGGTATTTAAGACAAAACCTAAGTAAACATGCACGGAATTTCCTAACATGGTTTCCTATTGACCCAATACCTATTTTGTCTATGACTGGTTAATACTTCACTGAGTCTTCAAAAGAAAATGAACCAATGAACAAATGAAACTAAGAAGTCTCTTATGGGAAGTGAATTCAGTTAGTAACTAGCTGAAGTTAGGACTGAGCAAATGTTCTGCGTTTGTTACAGTTTGAAGTATATGACCAAATATGGTAGCTGCTATTTAAATAAAAACCACCTTATGGTCCAGCTCTGTGCATGGGTGGTGTTTCAGGGAATCCAAGTTTATTTGTTACTATCTGTGGGTGTCCTCATCAATTAAATTCTCAAGTGGGCCTACAAAGTTAATAAAAGAATGGTCTAGTGTCTAGAAACCTTGCTGTTAACTATAGGACCCTGCAAGATGATTCTTATTTTACATAGAAGTGATCAAAAGCTAAATGGGAAGGCTAGGGGTTTTAAATTTATTTTTTGAGTATGCAACAACAGTTTCATCCTTAGAACCTCTTTTCTAGCCTCTCTTTCCACTGACCTGTGAAAATTAAAAAAAAACAAAACCCTCAAAGGTGTTTTTATTTTTTTGTTCAGAAAAAGATAGACATTTATTTTTTAAGTTCAACTTACAAATCTTTATAAATTTAGCAAATTTCATCAACTTTTTATGGGAACTATGATTCATAGTTCCCATTTACAAAATTGGTTAATTAAGCTCCTTATTCTTTAATATTCTTTTGTGGTTTTTTTAAAAAAGATTTTATTATTTTCAGACAGACAGGAAGGGAGGGAGAAAGAGAGGAAGAGAAACATCAATATGCGGTTGCCTCTCCAATGCCCCTTACTGGGTACCTGGCCTGCAATCCAGGCGTGTGCCCTGACTGGGAATCAAACAGGCGACCCTTTGGTTTGTTCGCAGGCTGGTGCTCAGTCCACTAAACCACACCAGCCAGGGCTCTTGTGTTTTAAGGGCCAAAAAACTTTTAATTATTAAAACATCCTGATGAATTCTGGGTCTCCTGGTTGTGTCTATTTGGTCACAATTTCCAAGGTTATTTGATCGCTAAATAATCCACTTACAAGGTATCACTTTAATAATGTGAAACGTCTAGTCTTTACCAGTTCATCTTCAATTAAAGGAAATTTTATGACATTTTTGTAGCAATTGGATAAAATCTCAAACAAGGAACATTGGAAATGAATCAGAAAGTCCAAATTTTAGTCTTATGTCAACATCCATATGAAATGTTTAGTTATGATCCTTTGTTTTATTGCCTGATTCCAAACACTTTAGTGAGAAAGAGCATGTGTTTAATTTTTTTATTATACAATTGCCGTCTATACGTTTTTCAATGGTAGGTCTCAATTGGCTTCACAATCTCAGGGAAATGGATGTTAAGTGAATGCTGCCATCAAACAATGTTACAAAATGCAGATTAGGTACATTTAACACTGCCTTAAGGTGGTAGTGCCATGCAAATGTTAAAATCAACCCAAGTATTTCTCTCAACAAATTTTGTGAATTTCCTGGTAATCCAAACGACTTGGTAATCAACCCAGGCTAGTTTTGCTGTGGGTGAGCAGCAGTGACGGTAGAGATGGTGCTTCATATTTACACATTCTGAAACCTTATGAGTCATCTGTGTGTTAAAAGTTTGCACCTCATAAATTTATGTTGAAGTACCATGTTCAACACCCACACACAATCCTAAACTAGTAAGGCCATCCCTTTATAACTGTCACAGACACCCTCTGCTGACAGGTCACTGGGGCTTAAGTATGTAGGAAGATATTTAAGTACTGCGTATGTAGGTGGAGTCTTACCAGTAACTGGCTCAGCAGAAGCATTTTCTAATTTTCTGAGACTACCTATCAGCCCCAACTGTGAACTGTTAAACCAAACATCTGTGGTCTAGCCCCATACCCTGCTATTTATTATCCTTCCCAGAAGACAAAGTGATTTGTTTGGTACCACATTCTCATACTATCGGTCCTCCAGATCTTAACATTTCAGTTATGTTTCCAAAAAAGACAGTTGACCCTTGAAAACACAGGTTTAACTATGTGGGTCCACTTATACACAGACGGTTTTTTCAATAAATGCTGTAAATGCATTTTATGATTTTATTAACATTGAGCTTAATTATAAAAGCAGTATACTGCATGTATCACAAAATATGTGTTTATCAACTGTTTATGTTATCAGTTAAGGCTTCCAGTTAACAGTTGGCTATTCATAGTTAAGTTTTTGGACAGTCAAAAGTTATCTGTGGATTTTTAATGATGGGGGTCAGCTCCCCTAAATCCCATGTTGTTCAAGGGCTGTACATTCTTTCCATCATTAGGTCCCTGGCAGCACAATGTAAGGATGTTTTCCATCAACAGTTGAAATGGACTAGATTATCCTTTTCCTTTCTGATTTCAGCCAGCTGTTCTAGCATCAGGAAGACTATGTCCATATAGTGAATGAATTACTTTTGCATTAATTGGCTAACTCTGAAATTAGACTGCATCTTTCTGATTTTTATTGATGAGAAGGCAAAACAGCTCATATAATGAATAGATATCACAGATATCGTCAGGTACTTAACTCTGGGTACTAAAAGGCAATTTATACTTTTAAAAATTAGCATTTCAAAGTGAAATAATTTTGAGTTTACTTAATTTATTCAAAGAAGAAAAATGTGTTTAAAAATGAGAAAAGGGATCTCATTTCCCAACACTACACACAATTGTTTACAGGAGAAATAAGTCACTTCAATTTTTCCCTTATTAAAAAGATAACTAATTTTTTGTAAAGCACATAATCTCAAACTGAAGCTTATACTCTTTTTTTAAACAAGATTTACTTATTTATTTTTAGAGAGAGGGAGAGAAACATCAATGTGAGATTGGTTGCCTCTTGAACACACCCCAACCAGGGACCCAGCCTGTAGCCCAGGCATGGGCCCTGACAGGGAATAGAACTGGTGACCTTTCGCTTCCTGGGAAGATGCCCGACCAACTGAGCCACACCACTCAGGGTGAACTGAAGCTTATACTCTTAATCTAGTAGTTAAAGTGGTGCTATATGTCAAATTTACCATTTCCTAGCACCAGACCAACTACTATACATTTAATTCTTTCTGCAACTGCAGAAGGTAATTATTACCCCCCATTTTGCAAGTGAGAAAACAGAGGTCCTGACTTAGGTAAATAGTTACCATGTGGCTTATAAGTATAATAGCAACGGGCCAGTCCACTGTTTGATGCCTAAGTCCCCTTGCATCCTATCCTGTCAAATTGCCTTCAACCAAGTGGCCTGCAATGTGTAAACATTTTACACTCTAATACAGTAACTCTTTAAAATGCAGATAAAGCTTAACTATACTCACATACAGAAACAACTAGACTATATATGAGTAGTGATCAGCTGGCTAGTTGTTAGTGGTGTATAGATTCCAGCAGAAGCTTCCTAAAAGAAGTAATATCAAGCCATTCTAAACACAGGTATTCACACAGAGGAGTGAAAGAATGTTGTACTGCTTTGGGACTAGCACATATGAAAGGCCCAAGTAAGGAAACAGAAAAATCACATTAGGTACCATTGGGAAATTTAATGGACTAGACCAGAGAATTAAAATAAAAAAATTAATTGAAGATGAAACATCCAAAAAATAGAATGGCCACTAAATAAAATCTTTTGAAACTCATACAGAGTTCTCATTTAATTTAGGAAGCAATTAAAAGCTTTTGAGGAGGGAAGTGAAACAGTCCAAAAATGTTTAGGACATAAGGACAAATTAACACAAATTATCAACAAACAAGGGCTGACAAGAATATGAAGAAAGGGGAACCCTTTTGCTCTGTTGGTACGAATTCAGATTGGTGCAGCCACTATGGAAAGAAATATGGAGATACCTCAAAAAATTAAAAATGGGTCTGCCTTTTGACCCAGTGATGCCGCTTCTGAGAATAAATCCTAGGAACCCCAAATGCTAATTTGAAAGAACGTAAGCACCCCTATGTCATGGCAGCATTATTTACAGCCACCAAGATATGGAAGCAGCCCAAGTGTCCATTTTTTATCCACTCATGAGTGGATGAGTGGATAAAACAACTATGGGACTTTACACAATGCAATACTAAGCCATAGAAACAGAAAATTTTACCCTTTGTGACAGTATGGATGGACCTGGAGAACATTATGCTAAATGAAATAAGCCAGTCAGAGAAAGACAAACACCATGTGATTTCACTCATATGTGGATCTAAGGAACAAACTGAACAAGCGAAATAGAGACAGACTCATAGAAAGAAAACAGGATGACAGCTAGTGGGGGGTGGTAGTTAAGGGGTGGAGAGATTGAGCAAAAAGAAAAAAGGACTCATGGACATGGACAACAGTGTGGTGATTTGCAGGGGTAAGGGGATATAAGGGGACTAAATGGAAAAAATACAACAAAAATGTTTAAATATGCAAATAAAAAATAATACAAATTGGATCCTTAGTATAAGATATTCCAAGGAGCTCCCAACAGGCTTGATTCTGGCTCTGGCATGTAAAAGTAACAGATGCTATTGCAGTGTCCAGCCTTCAGGTGCTCAAATTGAACTTCAGCTGTGAGAATAACCACCAAAGGGAACAAGAAGGAAGGCTATCCCATCATTCAATAATTCATTCATTAAGCAAACATTTGTTAAGCCACCTGCTTAAAAATATCCAAGCACAATATTGGGAATTGGAGATACAAAAACATCATCCCTGTCCTTGACGGACACTCACTCTCTTAACAGAAGACAGTGATTGTTGATGACGAAATGGCAGGATTTGATAACAGGTTACAGTAAATGTCTGGCTTGTGAAAAAGAAACATATTGGCTAATTAGGTAAAAATTATCCATGCTGTGATACCTGAGAAAAGAAGGGAGTACCAGTATCCCTTTCCAAAAGAGAACTTAAGAAAGAGTTTGGTATTCAATAATATTTTGCTTTAGACAAGTTAGTTTGCAGGTGATAATTGTTTCTGCTTTGGTTTCTGTTCTTAATGAGAAAGGAAAATTCGTACTGCACATCTGAAAAACGTAGGTCGCCTCTGGCCCCTTTATGCAGGCCAGTGTGAGGGCTCCAATGAGACAACCACGGGAAGGCTAAGGAAGAAGCAGCATGAGCTCTGATAGCTTCAAAAAAATGCAAAATCAAATGTAATTATTGCAGTTTCTCTGTTAAATTGGGGGTCTTTTTTTTGAGATAAAGAAATCATGTGTTGTTTTGTTAAAACATTTTTTTTAAAAATCAAGGGTTTTCTAATACAAAAAATATATATATATATATATGTATATATATAATCATTAACATTTTTAAGGCTCATCTAAGGACCAGGTGACCATAAGAACAAATTAAGGTAGATTCCTGAACTTGAACTGTATATAATGTAGAACAGATGTAATTACGCTGAACAAATGCAAAGAATAAGCGAAAGAGCCGCCAACTGTGCCCATTGCCCTTGCAGGCCTTCTTGGAGTCTGCCTCCCACAGTGAGGGAGGACCAGGAGCTCTGTTTGACTTGCTGAGTCTGAGAGGCCTTCGGTTTATCTCAGTGGAGTTATGTAGGATTTCCTTGCAAACAAAAGCTTGGAGCTCATAGATTTGGGAGTTACTGGTGTTTCATACATCATAGTTGAAGCCATGGGAGTGAATGAGAATGGTTAAAGATAGAAGACAGTGAAAGGCAGCCTCCTGGGGAATATTAACTTATGTAGAGCATGCGGAGTGACAAGAACCACCAAATATACTAAGAAAGGGCAGTTAGAGAGGTGGGAGAGAGAAAGAGAAAGAGATCCTGGAAGCCACTAAGTAGAGGTCATCAGTAATGTCAGATTGGAGAAGAGTCCAGTAGGATGGGAATAGGCTGCTGGATTAGATACTAAGGAGGTCATTGTTAACCTTTAAGAGAATGCTACCAAACACATTAATTGGGAAGAATAATTAATACGCTTTTAAAATGCAACTTGCTAGAGTAAAACACAACATGCTGATTAAATAGAAAGTATGAAAATTAGTAATGGATCTAATATAAGCCATCTCTTATTTAAATCAAAAGGTTGCCTATTTCTTGATAAATACCACATCCCTTCTTCATCATAGAAAGTTAGACAGCTTTACTTACTACCCTGTATAATACAGGGTCCAGCAGAAGTAATGCCTGCTTGAGTGTGGTTGGTAGGGTGATAATATGAGTGTAATAATTTATAGTTTTAATTTGAAAATTTCACCCAAAAATGTCATATGGTGTTCTTGAGTGTGATATTGTTATGTTATAGAATTACATGTTTATGATTTTGTAATAAAATTTAAAAAGGGGCATTATTTGTGCCGGACCCTGTACTAATGATTCTTGACCCATGATGCCAGGCCACCATCAAAAGCATAGGCTGTTCTTTGTTTCAAAACTCTACATTTATTTGATCACTGCTAATTTGCCATTTTTATGGCTTAAAAATAGCAAAAATCAAGAACAAAGAGAATGTTTAATATAAAACAATAACAATTCACCAATGAATATATTTTCTAAAAGATTTGAAATATGTTTTAACCTCAAAAATGTACTTGTTTTCTTCATGCTATGATAAGGGCAGTTTTGAGGTATGATTAGAACACTCTAGTAGCCGTAGTTGACCCTAAAACTACTGTTTCCTAATCTCACAGAAACGGTGACTTCTGGTGGCTTTAATTCCATGAGAGTAAACTTGATACATCTGTTCTTTGCCTCTGCCGCCAAAGGGAGTGAATGTAGAGCCTAAAAGGAAAATGTACCCCAGCCGTATGGGAAGACAGGACTTGCCCAAATCAAAGAATGTAGCAATTGGGATAAAGAGCTATAAAAATTAAAATTTTAGTCACCTACAATTCTTGAGCTAAAGTACAAGGTAATTAACTTTTATTTAAAAAAAAAATCTTTGAGTTAAGGAAATTAGGCTAATTAGCCTCGTTGTATATAATTTGCCATTTTTAATTTAAAAGTGGCTTTTAAAATGCACTTCATTCCATCAAAATCTCTCACAAGACCTCCATTTTATGTTTGTCCGTCTGCAGATGGGGGGTACCAGAATTCTAATGAAGTAAATGTTACCATATGGTCTGTGATACACACATACAGGCGGAAGAATCTAAGGAATCTTTTCTACTGAAGGAGTGTAGAATGTTGAGATTACCTGCTTAAGTCCCAAAATGAACCCAGGCCCAGCTGTTAAGTGACTTGTTAATGGCCTCACAGCCAATAAGTGACAGAGCCATAGTGAGACCCCAGGTCCCTTTTTCCCTAGTCCAGTGCACCACTCGACCTCACCACTAGGGGAGATTTTTTATTACATCCCCAAATCGACAATTAGCAGTTAAAGAAAATTCAGGCAATAAGACTTTGAGTCCTCGCTTATCTACCATTTATCCGACTGCCACCAAGAAGTCACTTGGTATCTCCAGGTCTATAGCTGCCTGTCCCTTATCCAGAGAAGTACACTTTGTAGTTCAAAGCTATGTGCTATAGATCAAAGGACCAGGGGTCAAAAAGCCCCTGTTTTATAACTGCTTTTACCTTCAAGTGACGAGACTTCTAAGCAAGTCAGTGCTTTTTGACCTTAAGTTTTCTCACTTGTAAAATGCGAATCGTGAGATGATCTCCAAATCCCAGGGTTATGGTGAACTTACAGCATATAAAGGACATAAAGTTGCTCTAAAATAGTCAGAGACATTTGTGAGATACAGATACTACCTTACAAAATTCCATGAGTATCCCCAAGAATTATGAGGCTACTCTTACAATGTTTAAGTTATGGCTAATAGTTGCTGAGAAAGAAATTCTTAGAGTCTGCAATTTTTCCATTAAAGAACATGCTTTACTTATTCATTACAACCCACTTAAAAAATAAAGGGGCTTTTATTCGAGCACTCAGAAGGTGCTGTCATGCAGCAAAAGGACATTGGATAAGGTTCAGGACAACTGAATTCCAGTCCTTGGCTCTGCCATTGTCTTTCTGTGCGACTTACCGGGTCACATCTTTGCTGTGCATTAACGTCCTCATGTGTACAAGCGGCTGGGCTTTCACTGGTGATTAACTGTTTGTGTCATTTGCCCTTTTGATAATCTGATGAAGTGTATTGACCCTCGCCTCATAATCCACTCAACTTCTGCATAAACTTCAGTGGACTCACAGCCTCGCCTAACATAAAATGAACTCCAGGTTAAGAAGCCCTAACCTGGTGGATCTCTTCTAGCTTTAATCATCTAGGCAAACTACAACCAAGCTGTATATATCTATTTTGAACAAAGATGGCACTCCATTTTCAGTTAGCTTTTTTAGTCAGTGTTCAACCCGAATTCTACAGATGGTAGGAACTTTCTGACACAGTGTCACCCCACAGATAGTTAAAATTTATGAGGAAAAGGGTCTGATGACCTCAATATTATTTAATATGAGAACTCCTGAATATGTCATCCTTATCTTAAGCATAGGTAATTCTTAGCCCTCACATCTAGGCCTGCAACTAAAACGGAACTTTATAACACAAATTCTTAAACCTCTGTTCATGTTAAAAAGCAAATTCAAGAAACTGAAACACCTTTCTCTGCTTGAAAAGATACATGGAAAGGGAAGAAATAAACTTGGATTATATTCTTTTTCTCTGATATTACCTATTGTGAGAATCAGGTGAATGGGGGACAAGCTACATACTCTATCAATTGTATAGTGACTGACCTCTACAGTGAGCTCTTGGTTGACTGGAACAGAACCCATTCAAATCAGTTTAAGCGCACGAGGAAGTTTTTTGGAAGACTACAAGAATACCCCATGGAACCCAGGGCAGGAATTCGCATAGCCACAGTTAGAACTGAAGCCCAAGCGGCCGGGAATTCCGAAGTACAGACTCCTCTTTTCAGTTCTGAGAGGCCGAATGCATCCTCATTTCCCCTTCCCTGTGCATGTCTGCCCTACTTACAACCAGCAGTGTGTGCTTCAGGATGCCCATGGCTGCCCGGCTTAGCCTGACAATGATTTTCTGCCCAGATCCCACCAAGACTGCTGGGAGTCTCCAAAAGCCCAATTCCAGATTCCCCACAGGGATAATTTGATTGCTCCAGTCAAGGGCAGGAATTTGTTCTGATGAGCTGTGAGAAGTTGGGCCATATTACTACCTACTTAGTAGGAGCCATATGAGCAAAAATTCCCAAGAAGGGTACTTGCAGAGTTTCCCTAAAAAGAGAGTGTTGGGGGTAGAGTTGAAAATAACAGGGAAAGAAAATGACTTTCACCCCTACTAGGTGACAAACCTCAGAACAAGGGCAGAGAATCAACATCAGGGGCATCTGGTGACCGACTGAGGATGCAGCACTGATAACCTGCTCCCGTGGGCCAGCCTCACCCTGCCACTCCTCAGCGCTCTCAGAAAGCCTTTATCAGGAGACGCAACTGGTAGCCCAGCGACTACCAGTTAGCAAGGGGAGCTAGTCTATTATCTCGTTCATGTCTCTTTCCAGATGGATGCCAACACTAAAGATTTTCTGTTGAAACCGCATTCTGAAACCTTCAATAAGAAAGTGTTAACTATGGAGTTGCAATAAATAACACAGACTTTTGTAATAAATGTTATCGGACCATTTGATCACCTAGTAATGTTAATCTTGATAACGTTTTTTAAAAGACACTTGGGAAAATCTAGTTTAGCTTTGAAACTATAAAACTGTATTAATTAGCGCTGTTTTGGTTGCTAAATATATAAGCTCACTTGAGCTAGCTTAAGAAAACCTTAAAATTTTACTTTAAAAATACAGTGATATATAAGAGGAAAAAAGGGCAGCTCTAGTTTGCCAGAAAATGGGAAACTAAAAAGTATCAGAAACACAGATAGTCCTCTCAGTACTGTCTTCTCTGCTTCTCTTTGTGAGAGTCCTCTTCATTATTATCCCCACCAACTGGCCTTTACCTGCTGCTTCACTCACAGGGTGGGGCATGACCGCCAACCATGGGGAGTTTACCCAAGTAGTGAGGTGTTTTCTTGAAATAATGTGCGTGCGTGCGTGCGTGTGTGCGTGCGTGCGTCTGTGTGTGTGTGTTGTGCTTCCTTCTGCTCCCCTAGAGCCATCCACATCAACTAAAAGAGAATTAGGAAGGTATCAGCTGGTATTTAAAGATAAAGAAACGGTCGATACTTGTGAGGTTTTTTTTGGATTTACAAAATGGCTCTTTTGTAAGAGCCTATCAGAAATGATAGGTGTGGGAGCCACAGCTTTTTTTGTTGGTTCAGTAGGATGACTTTTTTTTTTTAGAGATGTTTAAGGTTCAGAACAAAATGGAGGGGAAGGTATAGGGATTCCCTGTCTGTTCACTGCCCCACCACATGCATAGAAACCAAAGCTTTTGATTTGAATGAGGTAGGTTTTGTTGAGATAAAAAAAGGATTGTGAAAATTGAACAGAAAGACCTTGAAGGAAGTGAGGCATAGAATTTATGTCCTAACAGTAATACTTTGAAAAGAGGCTAGAAAAAGACCTTGACCATAACTATCACGTCCCCAGGGAGAAGGAAGGTGAAGTCAGTGGAGCCTGGCTGAGGGCACCAGGACGATGGGGGAGCCAGGTGGACGGAGTCAGTGTTGGCCTAGGGAGACTGTGAGCCCCTTAGTCACTAGGGCTGGGAGCCACATGGGGGAGCCCAATCAGGCCTATAGACTGAGTCACTATGAGAATGAGCTCATTCTTGTCCTGTTTTTTTGGGGGGGGAGGCAAGGAGCCACAATTAGCTTAACTTTGTTTCTTGGATATTTATAGATGTCTTTTCACTGATAGCAACTGGTATGTCACATCATCTTGGCCCATCCAACAGATGGGGGCCTCCCAGACTCAGGAATTTGAGGATCCATATCTGACCTGCCCAGTAAGGATAATAGGTTGTTTCCAACAGAGCAGGGCATTTGTAAACCTCTCATCATAGAGAGCGGGCCCTGACCCCAGAGGAGGGGAGTGGGAGTGGGGAAAGGACGCTATTGCCCGGTACTTGGATACTACTGGACAGCAGGGAATCCAACCTTGCCGCGGGGTCCAGCGACATCGAGTTCTGCTATCTCCAATTCCAATTCCAAATTCCCAGGGAAGGGACTCTGATTGGCTTAGCCTGGGTCAGGTGTCCATTCCAATTTAACCATGTGGAAAAGGGGGGTGTAGTTCATCTACTTTAGGTGGGGGGAATGTTGTGACCTGGGCAGACACTCCAAAGTGCTTTCATCCAAAAGTCTTTACACAGTTATAATTCATGCTCTCAGATCATGACTCATCTTAGCTTTCAGTCTTATACATTTAATCTTTTATAAACTCTTACGTAACCTTGGACACAATATTTCTGTGTCCTAGTTTTTTCACTTAAACTATAAAGATACTAGTAAAACTATCTCTAAGATTTCTTATATTTCTTTATTAAGATTCTATGATTCTTTTTATATTACCATAGCTATAGATGGCTACAGACTGATCATTCAGATGGCTGGTATTGAAAGATCAAATTCTGTGCTAAAGTAACCAATACTTTCTATACATACAAACATACCACACACCTCCTCACGCCCCACCCATACTGCCCACCCTCAGCACCCCCCCCCCAATATGTTTATATGCCAGAGGTTGCTTGTTTCCATCCTTCAGGATTATAGTCCCTGTTTTGAAATTCTGAGGACATTTTGTAGGATGGACAGGCCTAGATGGAGGGAAGAGAAGGATGGGCAGGGAAGAAGAAATTCCCTTGGACTGGTTTGGAGTTCTATGTGCAGTGAGGGGTTGGAGGTTGAAGCTGAGCGAGTTAGTCACGGAGACTTGTGAGACTTCGCTTACAGGCACGGAGCTTTAGGAGCCCAAACGACAAGTGTGGTTGTGAGCATGGCTGTGCCACCTCACGGACTACCAATTACAAGAGCAGACCCTTCGTCTTGGACAAGGACTCTGGAGAGCCAACAGACTGGTCGCCACAGTGAGCCTTTTCCAAGCAGCCTTGTGAGGAGCGGATGTGATGATGCAAGAGCTGAAGCAAAAGAAGTAGAAGAAAGAAATCCCAGGGTGATGCCAGGTAGCACTAGTGTGGTTTAGGGGCACATTTGAGTCACTTTGCCTGAGATCCCATGTCCTACTTAAATAGGGTCTAAAGGACCTTAGTGTTGTCTCCAATGTTATGGGGTGAATTGTGACCCCCTACAAATTCATATGTTGAAATTTTCACCTCCCAGTTTTTCAGAATGAAACAGTATTTAAAGATAGGGTCTTTAAAGAGGTAATTAAATTAAAATGCGGTCTTATGGGTGGGCCCTAATTCAATATTACTTTTGTTCTTATAAGAAAAGGAACATTAGACACAGGCAGATACAGAAGGAGACGATGTAAGGACACAGGGAGATGATGCCTATCTACAAGCCAAGGAGAGGGGCCCGGGACAGATCCTGTCCTCACAGCCTCAGAAGGAACTAACCCTTAGATCTTGGACTTCTATCCTTAAATTTGCTGTTTAAGTCACTGGGTCTGCGATACTTTGTCACACCAGCCCTGGAAAACCAGCATGCCAGAGTATTGTTTTCCAAAGGAAATTTCTTGATCTCTGCAATTTATGTATTTCCTAATCTCACAGACTAAAACACTCAAGGAATTATGACTGTGGGTTCTTAGGAACAAGAAGACATTGGTGTTATTCACATATACTTAAGCGCGTAGCTAGAGGACAGAAGAGAAAACTACACATTCAGCCCAGCTAGTGACAATGGACTCACAGTAGTGAAATGGCCACATTCTCAAGTGATTTTATAACAACGTTCTCTGAAACGGACCAACTAACTGTTTAATCATTGAATCCTGCAGGATTTCCCACAGAAGGAATTATTTTAAACTCAAAACTGGTTTAAAAGATAACTAGCTTATTAACTATTGTGGGACACCATTCTATAGGAATTTATGTTGGCACACTGGAACAAACCGGGAACGTTGTGCTTGTGCGTTAACTCCTTGTATGATAGGCAGCGTGGAAGTTGTCTTGCCCCTTTGGTGTTCTTGAGTAGAAATACCAAATAACAATCTCTGGTGAATACTTCTGAATGGCCCCAACATGTTTCTCTTCCCTTGGATTTGAAACTTGAGACATCTTTGAAAATTATTGTTCTCTCTTCCTCATATTCAGTCAGATGCCAAGTCCTGTTGACTCTTCATTTGTCCCTTCTCATACATATATCCATTTCTTTCCAATCTCACTGTCACCCCTTAGTCCACTCTCCTAGCTCATCCCAGCTGGCAGGCACTGAGTCCCGTGCATGGGAGGCCCGCCTGGCCCGTGGCAGCCCGTCGGATGCTGTGCCTCAGCGCCAAAGAGCACGGTCCCGGAATGCCGGCTCCCATTTTCTCCCTCTGAGAGCAGCAGGCAGATGCATGGGCCGGGGACATTCGCCAGCCCCAGGGGCATGAGCAGCCTTCGACGCCAGGGCCCTGTGCATAGAGCCCTTTGCACAACCAACTTCAGTGATCTGGCGCCCAGTCCTGGGAGAGGGAAGACCCTGTGGCGAGGCAGTGGCGGCGCTAGCCCCACAGGTGCACGCTCCAGGGACAGGGAGGGCCTAGAGCTGCAGAGCGAGAGACCGTTCCCGGAACCGCCTTGGGCTCCAGGGGGACAGGCCTGGAGCGGGGTGCCTGGACACGGACTCCGGGTCCGGAGCTGGCCGGCTGCACTCTGTGTTTTGCAGAAGAGCTTGGAGTGGAGCTGGGGACTCCCCAGGTCCCCCAAATTGGGCAACCTTCTCATTAAAACCCTTTTGCTTCCCCACCAATTTTTGTCTTATGCTTGTGTTTGGCGGCAAGTGGCCGAATCCCACTTTGTTCGGTAACATTAGCATGGCTTTTTTCTTACCCTTAAAAAAAAAAGGAACCTGATATTTTTTTATGCTAAGAAGCACTTGTGTCTTTACTGCACCACCTTGAAGACTTAAGCCACCTTACCAATTGTTAAAAAGGGGTGGCTCAGGTTTCAATCAGATTCTTAGATTTCAAAGTTCCCCGTCACAGAATTGGGGCAATGAGGGGGATATTCTAGTTTACCCTGCCTCTCAGTGTTGTGCTTATATAGCAATTGCATAACTTCTTCACAATTTATGTGTAGGAGATACCTGTGAACTTGGTGGGATATACACAGATAAATGAGACAATCTGAATTCAAGGACTGTAGAAGCTAACGTCTGATATAAGGATGTCATCCGCTAGTTACGACACACGAAATAAAATAAACACTTTAATAGGTTGCAAATGAGGATGGAGAGGTGTTCATGTTAGCTGGGGAAGGTTGACTTTGATCAGAAAATTTTCCTGGAAGTGTTGTGATTTAATATCCTTCAACGTGTGTAAGATTTTGATAATTGGACAATGGCATTAGGGTCAAAAGAAACAACATATAAAGGCCTACAGAGTTACGGAATATGGCATTGTAGGGGGAATAGAATGGGTAAAGATTCCAGCTAGGAATTTCTCACTGTATAAGCAACAAAAATGCATTTCTAGTTTTTAAGAAGAAAAATATTCTGATCTAACTTTTGATTAAGAACTATAACTCTATGTCAATGAGAAGGCTGGATTAGGAAGATACGTCAAATTCTTAAGAAGACTTATGGCTTTGCTTGGGCGTATCATGCTTTTTTTTATTCTCTGCAGCTAACAGAAATTCAGTCCTATCATTTCTTATGTCTTATAGGTTTTTTTCTGTTGCTTAAGGCCCCTGACTCCCCATCTGTGCTATTAACCATTCTTTATTACTCCTTGTAATCCAAGAAAAGGGTAAAAATCCCTTTTTGTTTTGTGTTACGCTAGAAATGCCATTGGAAATATACAGTGGAAGCACAGATAACTGATTATAGATAGAAAAGAGAAACGACTAAAGCAAATATAAAATGTGCTACTACCACTTTAATATTTAACTTTATTATTCATGTTGGTTATTATGCATGTTTGAAAATCCATAAAATTGATTTTCTACTCACTGGGTAATAAATGGGCTATTTAAAACCATAGGCCCACAAACAAATCCCCTGAGGTGCATGAGCACATTTCCCTCCCAGTAATCATCCACAATTAGAGCATATTCTTTCAGATACATAAATTAAAGCAATAAAATAAGATAACTATAAATAGTAGTGCTTGTTCACACTGAAGGAATTGAGCTGTAAACTACAAATCTTTGCCCAAAATAGCTTTGTTCTGTAGATGCAAGCACTGATAAGAATAGGTTATGGGATCACCAGATGGGAAGAAATCTTAGTCTAGTGCAAATGTTTTTCCAAGCCAGATTAGATCAAGCCTCCCAGAGGGACAAGAATCGGTCTTGCTTTGAAAATCCATCACAAGGGTTGCTGTGCTTGTGGGTGTCCTTTACTTACTGGTCACACCTACACAGTGTCCCTTTCCTGGGAGGTGAGAAGTAGACAAAAGTTGGCAGCTCTCACGTGCTGTGGCCAATACTCAGGGCAGAGCCTATCTTCTTATCTGTGGTTGGGATAGTTGAAGCTAGGTGGTGTACCAGAGAACTCGGTTCTGAAGGGGCTTCTGAGATGCTAAGTCTGAAATTGGGGTGCCATTCGAGGAAGAGACCAAAGATGAAGTTATGCAACCAAAATAGAGCAAAGAATCAAAAATCAAGGATCCAGGAGGGCTTGAGTGGATGGGCTGGGTCCCTTTAAAAGACTTTTTTGTCTGTGAGATTTTTTTTTTTTTATTAATTCCTTCACCTTTTTCACCTAGCCCCCTACCCCCCTCCTTTTTTTTTTCTTGATGAGTCTGGTTAAAGGTTTGCCAATCTTGTTTATCTTTTCAGAGAACCAGCTCTTGGTTTCATTGATCTTTTGTATTATTTATTTTTAGACTCTTTATTTCTGCTCTGATCTTTATTATTTCCTTTGTTCTACTCACTTTGGGCTTGTTGTTGTTGCTGTTTTTCTGGTTGCTTTAAGTGTAAAGTTAGATTGTTTATTTGAGATTTTTCTTGTTTCTTGAGGCAGGTCTGTAATGCTATGAATGTCCCTGTTAGGACTGCTTTCCCTGTGTCCCATAGATTTTGGGTTGTTGTGTTTTCATTTTCATTTGTTTCAACGTACTTTTTGACTTTTTCCTTGATCTCATTGTTAACCCATTCATTATTTAGTAACATTTCCCTCCAGGTCTTCGTGTGTCTGGGTAAACCATACCTCCATTCATGAATATTAAGTACAGATACTTCTCCCTCAGAGCAAATTGTTTTTTAAAAATAATTGCTTGAAACAAAATAAACTAATTAGGGTACATGGTTTGCATAACACAGCTTTCTCTTGATTACTACAATAACAATCAAGAACTAGCAGCAAAATAAGAAAAATGAAAATCTTATGGCTCACACAGACTAGGAATACATTGCTGCTTTATGTGGCTGGCTACTCATTTAACTCTGCTTTCTTTTATTTATCTCATGCCAATTTTGTGTTTTGTTTGCAATAACAATTATGGTGATAAGAATTGTGTATAAGAGACTCTGTAGATCTTAATCTCATCTTTCATGGTAATTATGTTTATAATATTTTTTGATAATGTGGACTTTCCATAAGAGTACAATTTTTGTACTATGACAAAACAGATATTTTCATTTAAATTGCTTTAAATTTAATACTACTCATTTCAAAAATACAGAAAATGACAGGAAGTGCATCTGGAAAGACACACCTTTAAAGACTTTATAATCCAGTTGATGAGACCTGCCTATTTCTCCAGCTATTCAATCAACCACACTTTTCTCAAGAAGTTAACTTTTAAAAAATATCATGGTTTAGAATAATCAAGTCTTAGAGATTTAAAAAAAAAAAACAACCAGAAATCGTTTGTTCAAACTGTCCTCTAATGCACTTTTGGAATAATACTAACAACAAGAGAGAAACTCTGGAGCAAAGGTAATGCTGGGGCCACTAAGAGCTTGAGTAGGAATTGCTAATATTAAGCAACTAAGATTTGGGCAAGGAGATCCTCCGGGGCACCTCAGAGTTGGAGTCAGAACGGAGAAGAGCCTCCTTGCTTCTTTCATCTGGTGCTACAGAGAAGCTGATCTTTCCTGTGCTGAAGATTTCATTATACTGAAGCTAAGATGATCAGAAAAAATGTTTACCAACTTCATGTGTAAACCCCAGTTCTTTCAATGATGTGCTTTTGCAACCTAAATTGCTATATATCTCTTTGAGAAATGTGTCAATACAATTCTGGTTGCTTAAATATTTCACGAGGAAGAACAGCATACATAGCTGCATGGCATCGGATAAAAGGGTTTCATATCAGTGAATCGTGTTAGAAAAGTAGAAGAATATTAGATTTTGATCTCAGAATCTGAATTGTCTCAACTGTAGTGAACTAAATTCAGGCATTTTTTTTTAAATGAGGCAGTTGGTGATTTTCATATACATATATATACACATATATATATATTTCCGAGTACAACCGGTTTGCAAGATACAGATTATTTTAAAGATGAAGACATGGGAGTCCAGAGTGGGTATAACCTGCTTGTAGTTAAATATAGCAGATAGAGGCTAAGCAAGGACTGAAACTGGATCTGACCTACTGCAAAATTTTAAAAAACATTATGGGAGAAATAGTTGTTTCTTCAAGATTTATACTAATCTTATTTTAAGAGAAAATCTTTTTATTTACTTACTTTTAAACTCTTTAGCAGTCTTCAGGATTCTCAAAATGAAACCCTGGTAAACTAATCATTCCTTATTAATTGAAAAATCAATCAATATTCCTGTTGTCTCACTATAACCTGAGGGTATTTATATAAAACTCTACAAAGAGATAGAACCGCTATGAAAAAAGACTCATTTAATCTGTCTTCTTTTAAAAGATAATACTAATTTTATTAATTTAATCTTCTGACATTTTAAAACATGAACTATCACATTTTTCATTATAAAATGATATACCCACATTATATTTTTAAAGTGGAGAAACTAGAGATGAAGGAAATTAATTCTAATCCCACCAGCTGAAGAAGGCAACTGCTTGCATGTTGGTGTGACTTTTAAATTTCATAGGGTTTCTCTTACGCATTTTCTAAAAAGCTAAATACATTATGAATAAAGGGTGTCTTTTTAAACCCCTTTCAAAATATAAGAATTAGGAATTTAATCTCAACCCTTCTGTTAAAGAAAATAAGACTAGAAAGAGGTGTGCAGAAAGGAAAAGATAAAAAAGGATGGATGAAAACTTCCTTCAGCCCTAAATTTGTTGAATTCTAATTTTTTTCTGAAAGTCTCCTCCCATTCTCAAATATTGTGCAAGTGGGCATAAATATCTTAGCTGGGGTAGCTATAACAAAATGCCATGGACTGGGTGGCTTAAGCAATAAGCATTTATTTCTCACAGTTCTGGAAGCTCTAAGTCCAAATCAGGATGCCAACAGATTCTCCCTCTGGTGAAAGCCCGCTCCCTGAGTTGCAGACAGACTGCCACTTCGGGCAGCGTGCTCACGCGGCCTTTCCTTGGTGCATGCGCATGGACAGAGAGCTCTCGTTCTCTTCTTAAAATGGCACTAATCTCATCATGGGGCCCGACCCTCATGACTTCATCTAAACCTAAGTAGCTCTAAAGGCCCCATCTCCAAGCACCATCATTTGGGAGTTAGGGATTCAACGTACGAATAGGGGGATGGGATGGGAGAGACACAAACATCCAGCCCCAAACAACAGGCAAACCATAGTTAAACGCAAAGTAAAACCCCATCATTATGCTATAAGCAGAGTCCAAAAGGTTCAATCAAGTAAAATAAGGGCCAGTGTTATAGCAAGATTAGAGAATGACCTGGGTGGTAGGAAACAGTCATTAGCTGCATCACATCTGAATTCAAGTTATCACAGGGCATGCTATTCCTCTGTTTTCAGGGACGCTTACAAGGATGGTATAAAAATAGGATCTGAGATAGTGAAAAATAATGACTGTCATCTTCCTTTGTTGGATCTCACTGTGAGTTTAAGATGGACAGGTTTGATCTTCAGTGCCAATTCTCATTGGTTAGTAGCGGCAACCTGGAGTACTGCATTGAGGAGAATGCCAAAGCCATGTCCTGGCTCAGGGGAATCTGGTGCCCGATGGATCAGTACTGTCCAGAATGATTGTGGGTAGAAAGTATAGAGGTGTGGATCCTGCAAATTGGCCTACCTAGTTTTTAGACATGCTAGTTTTATTCCTAATGAGGGCATTTAGAAAGACACTTCCAGAGAGGCAAAAGCAGGAAGGTGCCGGAAGAAGTTGCCTGGAAGGATCACCAAAGAGAATCTGAGGGAGCGAGCAAAGATGATGAACTCCAGGAAGAACTTGATTATCCCATGGACTCAGAGTAAGTTAATCATTGATGTCCTGAAAATTAATCGATAACTGTGCTCTCTCTTCTGGAAATTAAAAGTTCAAGAGGGGCTGAAAGAGAAAATGCTTGAGGTCTACTGTGGTAATTTATAAGGGCACACAAGCTTGCAGAATAAATAACCATCATCAGTGCAACACATCTATGGTGCAGACAAAGCTAGAAAGTTATGAGATTTACAATCTCACCAGTAGTGAACAAAATTGCCCTTTCTCTACATCCTTGCTAACGCTTGTTGACTTGTTGACTTTTTTTAAAATACCTATTCTGATAGGAGTGAGGTGATACCTCATTGTGGTTTTAATTTTCATTTCCTTGATGATTAGCAAGTGCTGAGTATCTGTTCATATGTCTTGCCATATGCATGTTCTCTTTGAAAGAGTGTCTATTCAGGTCCTCTGACCATTTTTTAATCAAATTGTCTTATAAGATCGAGTTTCTTATATAGTTTGGACATTTAACCCCTTACTGGATATATCACTTGAAAATATTTTCTCCTGTTGAGTAGGTTGCTTTGTTATCTAGTTGATGGTTTACTTAGCTGTGCAGAAGTTTTGTAGTTTTATGCAATCCCATTTATTTTTGCTTTTGTTGCCCTTCCCAGGGAGACATAAACAAAAAGGTATTGCTAAGATCAATGTAAAATAATTTACTACCTATGTTTTCTTTTAGGAGTCTTGTGGTTTCAGGTCTACACTCAAGTCTTAATCCATTTTTATTTTATTTTTGTATATGGTATAAGAAAGTGGTCCAGAGTTTTGGGTTTTTTTTTTTTTTTTTTTGCATGTATCTGTCAGTTTTCTCAACACCACCTATTGAAGAGACTGTCACTTCCCCATTGTACATTCTTGCTTCCTTTTTTATAGATTAATTAGCCATACAATTATGGGTTTATTTCTGAGCTCTCTGTTCTGTTCCATTGAGCTAAGTGTCTCTTTTTGTTATAGTGTCATACTATTTTGATCACTATAGCTTTGTAGTATATTTTGAAATCAGGGTGCATGATACCTCCAGACTTTTTCTTCTTTCTCAAGGTTTCTTTGGCTACTTAGGGTCTTTTGTGTCCATATCCATTTTAGGATTATTTGTTCTAGTTCTGAGAAAAATGCTATTGGCATTTTCATAGGGGTTGCATTGTACCTGTACATTGCTCTGGGAAGTATAGACATTTAATGACATTAATCTTTCTAATCTACGAGCACGGTATATCCTTCCATTTATTTGGGTCTTCTTCAATTTCTTTTATCAGTGTGTTAATAATTTTCAGAGTAAATTTCTTTTGGCTCCTTGGTTAAATTTATTCCTAGGTTTGTTTGTTTGTTTTTGATGCAATTGTTTTCTTAATTCCTCCTTCTGATAGTTTGTTATTAGTACATTGAAATGCAACAGATTTCTGTATATTAATTTTGTTTCCATCATTTTAATTGAGTTCATTTATTAGTTCTAATAGTTCTTGTGGAGTCTTTATTTTTTAAATTATTTTAATTTTTACTTACTGATTTGAGAGAGAGAGAAGAGCAGGGGAGAGAGAGAGAGAGAGAGAGAGAAATTGACTTGTTGTTTACTCTTATGCACTCTGACTGGAGATGGAACCTGCAACCTTGGCATTTCAGGAGGACACTCTTAACTAACTGAGCTATCCAGCCAGGGCTTTATGGAGTCTTTAGAGTTTTTGCTACATAGTATCATGTTATCTGAAAATAAGAACAGCTTGACTTCTTTCTTTCCAATTTGGATGCCTTTTATTTCTTTTTCTTGTCTGTGGTAAAGTGGTAGTTATTAATGCTAATTGCATCTTAGTTTCACTTGGGGAGTTTAACAACCCTATTTCTGCCTGGAAACTACCCCAGATTAATTAAATCATTATTCTGGGGCAAACTCAGGTATTTTAGCTTAAAAACTTCTCACGAGATTGTGGCCCATTGATCTAAAGCAAGAAGAACCAGTATAGTTGTATTTCCAGTTACTGAGGAGGATCAGAAAGCCTATTCTGGAAGGATCCTGATGAAAGAATTTAGGTCCTCTATTCTCACCTCCAACTAGTAGTCCACTGGCCTCTACCGTAGACCACATTTAAAAGATTTGAGGCCTCCAGAGTAGACTTCATTCAATACCTCCTCTACCAAATCCAGAATTGAATGGAGAGGATAGGTCAAGAGTAGAAGCTGGAGACAAGAGAGGGAAAAGGAAACATGTAAAAATAGCTAGGAAGACAAGCGCTCTCCCAGTTTTTAAATGTCTGTAAAATACCACTTAGGGTCTGATGCTTGAGGGAATCAGGTGAAGAAGATGGATACGCTTCGCGTGAACACAGCCCCGAAGTCATAGGGACTGTGCTAATTGTCTTCAAATGTTTGAATGGAAAGCTGCTATTGCCTGACCTCCTGATAAAACCAGCCACATTGCAAATTGTAGAGCAAACGATATCCAAAACTCTTAGAGTGTAGAAGGAATTAGACTTCTCCAAGGTGGTCCAGAGGAAAAATTTGGACTGGGGAATTTAAAGTTCCAAGGATGCAGATTTGAACTCAATCACAAAAAGAACTTTCTATAAGGGATGGTTTACAAGGGTAGAAGGGTTTTAGAGTCTAATGTATTGGTCGAAGTCCTGGATCTACCGCTATTAACTGTGCCATCTTGAAAATGTACTTAAACTCTGAGTTAGTACCATCATTTCCTCGTCAAGAGGATATAGGTAATAATATAGGGGCTTAAGGGTCACATGAGATAATAATATATACTAATGTTCTAATACAATGTCTGATATTGGGTAGTGACAACACAGCATTCTTGCAAAGTTTTCCTGGAATTCGAAGCTAAGGACAAAGTGTCAAGGAACAAACAATAAATAATAAATGAATAGGGATCAGACATTTCTTTCAGGGCTTATCAAGAGGTGGTTTAAACTGGCTCTGCTTCCCCAACCTTCATCTCTGTCACCTGTTTTCAATCCCTTTAAGCAGACAAGAGCCGACAGGACAGAATTTGGGAAGTTATCTGCATCCTTGGGGTGCTGCAATGTGATGAGATGCTTTTCCTGCTCCCTTCTCATTCACTAATTGGGTGTTTCCTTACTCCATAGATGGTCTAGTATACCTCTGTCCAATTTGATACATGGAAGACAGTTAGAAGGAGAAGGCAGAGCAAAGAGAAGGAGTAGAGTGCAAGAGCTTCCATGCCCGACATTTAGCTTTTGGTAATGGACATGTGATTTTACTTACCATAGATCAAGGGGACACTGTGAAAGGCAGCCAAGCTTGAGGTTGTTTCACCAATATGCCTCTCAAGAGAACTGGCTGCCAGGAATGTGAATTCTAATAACAAGGAATGTTGGGGTGAATCACCAAGGGTAGGAACAGATGGTAGAAATAGTGATGTGGGAGGCCCCCCATGGGACTTTGGGAAATTCACTTAAGCACCAATGAGGGAGCCAGATTTGGGTGTCTACCACAGAAAGGGAGCCAACAGCCAGCCCTCACTGGCCAGAGGGGCCTTTAATAAACACCCCAGGTGTGTCTGTTTCTTCTGTCTTCCCTGTCTCCACACAGAGAGCAAGACAGCAGGCAGTAGAGGAGGGTGCCCAATGAGTGGGTAAGCCCTTATGCTCTCTAAGCCCCTCCAGTGGGGGAACCAGTCATTGTACTGAAGCGAGACTAAAGTTTTAAATTAGTCTAGACTGGATTAAACTTTTCATCCCCCAAAGTGATGGGAATTTTATAGATATGCTCAAGATGTTGTTACAGAACACACAGAGACTGGGACTAGTACAGAGTTGTAGACAGTGATTGTAGAAAACTAAATTCATTTTGTGTTTGACCCTTCTATGAACTAGGATTGTTTGATAAAACAGATGCAGTAGCTACTACTTTTATTAACAGATTGGCAACAGTCAAGAAGACCGAATGATACACTTTGGGGGAATGCACTGGCCATGAATCACTGTGTGATTATGCGGGCGGGGTTTCCCCTGAAAGAACTGGAACTGCTGCTGCCAGCTGTCCTCCAAAGAGGTCAGTGGTGGGACAGGAGATCAGGATTCTGGGACTTGGGGTTAGGCTTCCTGGATGTCCCAGGAAGGGCGCCTCCTGAGGCCGAGGTGCTCTCTGGGGAACCCGAGCTGCCAGGAGGAACAGCAGGCTTCCTCCTGGAGGGGAGGGAGCCTAAGCTCAGGCATCGACTCATTCTGTGTTCTCTTTCCCATTCATTGTCCCTATATCTTCGTTAAGATTCAATCAACGTTTTACATGTTTTGACTTGCAAAATCCTGAGGGATTATGGAGAAAGGTCTTCACCTATACTTGGGACAAAGCAGTACAGAGAAGGGTTGTGATTTCTGTCCTGCAGCCTCAGTGGTGGTGCCAGCAGCCAGCCTTGGGCACTGGTGAAAAGAGCTTTGCCCAGGAGTGATCATCTCGCAACCACCAATTACATCAACAGTAAAATAGGGCACTTGAGGGAGCGGTTGCTGAAACACATGACAGGGAATCCTGAGGGAATAGCAGGCTCCTCAAGCATAGCAGAGGGCACTGGGATGGGAGGTGCTAATTTATTTCAATAAAACTAGTATATGTCAAGCCATATAGTTTGAGTTAAGCTATGACTAGAGTTATCTGACACTGGAGTGAGCTCCTTATCACTGTAAGTGTTTAAGGGATAAATATTTTCCATTTAGGGAGTCTTCTAACAGTGTTCCTGTGACATTTATGTATTCAATGTGTATTTATTTTACATTTATTGCATATAAAGAGTTGTGCTAAGTGCTTATATACAACCCATATTCATAAACAGTTTTATAGATGAGGAAATTGAGGCTTAGAAATTAAATAAGTTGTCAAAGGTCTTAACAGCTAATAAGCAGTAGAGATAGGTTGTCTAACTCTAAACACTACCTGTACTCACTCCAAAGGTGAGTACACTAGACAGACTCCCCTAGTCGAGTGGGGGAGGTTGAAACAATTATGGAATGACTCATTGATACACATGACTTACTATGATGGAAGGAGAAGAGTCCAATGGAGAGGATGAGTCTCCAAGACTGTGTCTTAAATGATATACAGATGTTACAAAAAGGAGAGGGGAATGTCATGGAGGTGGCTGAGAGGAGGCTGACCTTCCAGACCGGGATGGGGGCGGCTATCAAAGTGATTCTCATAGGGGCGTGCCTCAGTAAGTATTTGTTTAGCCGGTGAATGACAGCATGGGGAAAGTCATCTAGTCAAGGCACACACAGCGCTGGGAGACGGGACTGGGGAGCCTGCACACATGTCGGCATAGGGTGCAAAAGGAAAGGTAAGGAGTGTCCATAAGGCTGCAGATATCATGGGAGGCCATGAGCCACATTGGAAAGAAATTAAAAAAGGAGCAGCTGTGGAGACAGTGGAAATGTTTGGAAGTTGTTTTCCAAGAGTAGAGTTTGGAATCTAATATTTCTGATGTGGAGCACTTCCAGATGATGAGAAGATGCATGGGGTCACCCAAGGAGTGTTGGCTGAAATAAACAGGTGGTAAAGGTCACTGGAGTTCAAAGAACGTTCCGACACTTGAGGTTAAGTACTTACCACTCTAAGCATCTATAATTCTATTAATTACCTGGCTTTTCTTGAAATGAATATGTTTGTAAGATGCTTTAGTATTTGTTATACCAAAGCTGGGTGCCTGGTTGAAAGTTGCTATTTCACTCAGCTTTCACAAATACACTGCCAGGGTGTGACGATCGAAGCCTGTGATTTTTGTAATAGCACCCCGTTAGGCATTTCAGTTTTGTGAAGTGTGGACAGAGTGTTTATTTGTGACTGTAACACCCCATAACCTGGTTTGCATGCAACTGATCAAGCTTACATATGTGTTAACATAAGAAACAGATGGTCTACCTAGCTTTAAGGATACAGGCAAACAGCTTAGCTAGAAGACTCGGAAAGCTTTATCGGCCACTAGAGGCATCTTTGGTGTTTGTAGAAATTTTGAGAAGCTCCCACCAGTTCTGTACATACTCTCTTTTGACACCTTCCTCTTATATAGGGGCACAGGTAGCATTTATCAACGTAAAAAGACACATCAGAACAAGATTGCGTGAACAGAGTACATTTGAGCACTTTAGCACATTGTTACCTTTGAACAATTGGCCTTGTGGAGGTTATGACTCCTTGCCATGTTAATCCTTACTATGCTTTACTATTCTTTTGTTCAAAAAAGCAAAGATTCCAACAATGTATGAGAAACTATTTAAAAGGGTTCATTGCCACATGTAATCATTACAGCTAGAATTTTCACCTTCTCCACCAAAAGAAGACAGCATCTGAACACAAACAGATAATTTGAGTTAAACTGAACAAACTAATTTTAATCATTAGCAAAGGCACACTCCTTCTCTATTGCTCACTGGGAAAGGTCACACTGATCTCAACTCTATCATTTGAGAAAAACATTCTCAGCCTTTAAAAAAATGGCCTCAAGTTTCAACTTGTGGTGAGTTTTTATGGTTGACTTACAAAGGGCTCAAGACTGAAGGGGAACGTGAGAGGTTTAGAATGGAAATGCTGACTGCTTTCTGACTTAAGTGGTGCTGACAAGCATCTACTTCACTTAAATCTCACAGACGCAAACACGAATCTTGCACTGCTGAGTTTCTTGTGGGGTTATCGATGAGGGAGACAACAGATGTGCTGACTTCACTGGAAATTCCCTGGTTAAAAGACCCTTACTAACGTTTTGAAAATTGGGTCTTCAGGCTCTGATAACTCTCATTGTCCATTAAAGTAACGCGTTCCTGACCAAGGTAACTTGCGGGAACAAAGAGAAACGGATCTTCTCCCTTAATCATGTGATCATTTAGGAGGAAGAAGCCCTTGCTAGTGAGTAGGTGTTTCTCAAAAGGTTGCTCACTGTTTAAGAGGGAGGGTCCAATCCTGACCATGGCATAGAAAAGGCCTCTGCACATGGCCTGGTTTTCCCAAGTGTCTTCTGCCTTTAGACAACACTTCTTAGAAACTTGGGATAAAAAGCTTCCAATATTTTTCTTTCTCAGGAAATGATTCATGGTATTTCCAAAACCAACAGAATCCCTCTGATACAGCAGAATACTTGAATTCCCAAAGCAGGATTTGATCTTTGCCTACCTCCACAATCTCTTTGTTCATTAAGTTTGTGTCTGTTAGTCTCTGACTTGCTGGTGATTTTGGTAGTTTGATCCCAAACAAAACAAAACAGAATTTTCTAATGTTAATTTTTAGCATTAAAAATTTTCCAGTCTCCTTGAAGCACATTTGGGGCCTTGGTTCTGCCTTTTAAGAGTGGGATTTGATGATGATGTAGAGGAGACATGTGTGGGGCAGTGGAAAGAATTCTGGAGTTCAGACTCATCAGATCTCAGGCCTGCGTCTGTTACTTACTGGCAGTGGAACTCTAGCCTCATCCTGTAACCCTGAAGCCTCCATTTCCTCAGTTATAAGAACTATAACATGGCCTGCCGAGGTTTACCTAAGATCAGAAGATCTAATATTTGTCCAGAGATGTGAAAGATGTCAAGCATAATAATGTTGGAAAATCACTGCGTGTAATTATTTGGAAACTGGACACTTTTGTGTTTAACTGATAGAATGCTTCTGTCTGCTACTGGGGCAGATTTCTTGCTCCTGGGCAAAACATTTCAATGCAGAATTTCTCTAAGTGCCATTGGGGTCGGTAATGGGATTTAGTCAAGATCAATGGCCAATCAGGAAAGTTCCCCATATGGTTTGGAGAAAAGTTAGGGCTGTTCTAAGGGCTCCTAGGTGCCAAGATACTTTAGAAATATCCTGTCCTATATATCCTACATATACTCGTAGCTTGTCTCGTATACTTACACATGCTCATTGCTTGAATTTAGACCCCCTGGAACTCAAATTTCTGCTATCAGTATTCCAGCATCTTCAAAGTGATTGGATCCCATTAACAAAGACACAGTGGTGCCATTTATACAACCAACAGAGCTCCATTCATCATGCTGTCTGCGGTGGGTGCTGGGGTGTGCTAATCACAGGACTGAAACACTCATTGAGCTAGCTTTCTGGGAGGTTGTCTACGGAGGGCTCGGTTCCTTCCTTCATGTCCTAGGAATTGTTCTCAGCTGAAAAGAGCTCACAATTCCTGGTCAATGTGGAAGCAGGAAGGTCTGGCCCTCAAGGCTTGATTTAGGACATCTTTGAAGATCATGCATTTCCAGAGCTTTCTGTGATGCTGGCTGAGGCCTTCGTTGCAACTGCTTCATGGTTCAGATTTTCCCTCTGCTCAGTCCCGCTTCCCTTCCTTCTACATAGGTGATGTTTCACTTATGTAGAAAAGAGCATAGCATCCTGAGACTGCTATCGTTTGAAACACCTGCTTACAAGTTTGGCCTTTGGCTGGTGTCTGGGAACTTGGATTTCAGCAGGGTTTATACCATTCTCAAAATTGATAAGAGATGCTTGTAGTGCCTAAGCTGTTTGTAAAAACAATGTGGCTTAAGCTTAACATCTGCTTTGCTTCTGGGAGTCTGGAATTTTGGTATGTGGTAGGCCAAGGATACTTATGTGGCCTGCCTCCAATCAGCACCCTGGGCACTGAGTCTCTAATGAATTTCCTTGGTTGACAACATTTCACACGTGTTGCCAGACAAGTCTTGTATGACTCCACTGGGAGAGGACTCAGAAGCTTGCACCTGATTTTCTCCAGACTTTGTTCCTTTCATCTTTTTCCCTTTGCTGATTTTTAAAATATCCTTTTGCTGTAACAGATTATATCTGTGTGTACTACTATATGCTGAGTCCTGTTATTCCTCCTAACGAATCACCAAACATCTCAATGAACCTTCTGTACGCAAATCTCCTTCATCTCAGAAAACCTGACTTAAGTCACTCCTTTCTTTAGTGCTAACACAAGCGCTACTCTTCCCTGAAGCTCTATTTCAGTTAATTGTACCACCATTCTCTCAGTCCCAAGTTTTATAATCTCAGAATCAAAACTCTCCCGTCCAACTGGCTGATGGTCCCTGTAAACATATCTCTACAATGTCTCCTGTGTCTTCTACATCCTTACCATCATACTTCCCATTCGGACAAGCACTTCATTTCCCTAATTGTTCTCTTCCCAGTCACACCGATGATGCATAGTGCTGCCAGGTTAATCTTCCTAATGCAAATTTGGAGTAAGTGAGTTTCTACCCTTAAAACCAAATCACATCAAAACAACTTCAATTTTTCTCACTGATTTCAGAATAATGTTAAACTTAGAAAGGCATTTAAGGCGTCCGTGAACTGGACTCAACTGTGACGTCAGGCTCATTCCCTCCTGCTCATCGTACTACACCTTTTAGCCATATGGAAACTCACACTGCTCACTGAACAAGCCTTGTATTTTTGCGCCCCTTTTCCTTTGTTTACATTTTCCCTTCCTTCTCAAAAGGCGCTGTACCCATCTTCTTTTACCAAAATTCTATCACCATGTTCAATGCCAATCTTCTTTTGAAAAGTCTTCTCCATAAAACGTTCCCAATCTGCCTTCTCAAGGTAAAATTTGTCTTGTTCTCTGTTTTTCTACAGCAAAAATGTATTACTATGTCTCCTACCCCAGCACTTGATGTGTGACTTGAAAAGTAATGACAAGTCTTCCCCTCCTTTCTCCTTTCATCTCAGCCAATAGATTTAGCTAACTAAGAACAAGAAGAAATTCTAGATGAAGAGTTTTTATTCTTTCTGTGGCAGAGAACCATCCATAGTTTATAAACTGTGTGCTCTGGACAAGTGGTCTCCATGTGTTCTGCATTATGTATTCCAAAACAAATTTGAACATTTGTCTTCAACTTTATATGGGCTTATTTATAAGTTTTATACATGTAAATTATACTGGCATTTTCCATACATCATAGAACACACTCATAAATAGCAATGTTCAAAGGATGAGATAAAAAATAGATGTAGAACATTCCGACGTTTTCATGCCATGCCCCAGTGAGTCTCCTCGCACTGGGGTGCACGCACTCCTATCTAGAGAATCCCGATTCCCACCCACAGGATTGTGTGCTTATTCTTCCCTCTATGACCTCCCTTCCTTGAGCCAAAGTTGTGCTATGAGCAAAGCTAAGAAATAGTAACATCTTTGTGTGTGGCCAGAGAGCAAAAAGGTCATTTTTCTCAAGGGAAAGGTGAATTTCATGAAAGTGCAAGGCCCTGTGGTTTAGCA
The DNA here is from genome assembly GCF_021234165.1 of Pteronotus mesoamericanus. Taxonomy (NCBI): domain Eukaryota; kingdom Metazoa; phylum Chordata; class Mammalia; order Chiroptera; family Mormoopidae; genus Pteronotus; species Pteronotus mesoamericanus. The sequence goes on from NW_026555325.1 coordinate 47,314,250, forward strand.
GTCCCTCTGTAGCCAGAGATTGTACAAAGGGAATCAGTTTTACTTTTATTAAATAAGACAGCGTTATTCAATAGGCCCTGAAGATTTCTGTTGTTGTTGTCATTGTTGTTGGGTTTGTTCAAACCACTCCTTCTAATAGGTTCTATAGGAAGACTTTTCAGAGTCTGTGAAGGGCTGAGGGCAGATTGAGGTAAAATATTTTTTCCCCTAGTAATTCCAAATCCAGCTTGATAGTGCAGAATGTAAATGGCAGTGACCTTAAACATGTGAAGTTCTAAGCTCACTTCTGCTGTCACAACACACCCTTGAGCAGTCCAAGCAGAAGAAAGTACAAGAAATATGTAAAGGGAGGAGTCGCATACAAATAACTATAGAAAGGTTTTTGGAAATTATTATCAAATGCATACAGCATAAAGCATAAAGTTGAGAAAATGACAGAGTAAGACTCAGAAAGAAAGCATATTTCAAAAGAACTTTTACAAAACCTTGGATTAAAATAAGCTCTTTAAATTTGAATTATTAAGGAAAGAGAGCCCAGGAAGACAGAAAATTGCTGTTGTACAAAGCTATCATTTAGAATCGAAGGGCAGATAAAGAGCTTCCTAGAGAAGAAAAAACTAAAGGAGTTTATCATCACCAAGCCATTATTACATGAAATGTTAAAGGGGCTTATTTAAGAAAAAAAAGATCAAACCTATGAACAATAAAATGGCAAAAAACACACATCTATTAACAATTGAATCTAAAAAAAAAAAAACTAAGCAAACAAGAACAGAGACAGAACCATGGAAACAGAGTACATTTTGATGGTTGCCAGATGGAAAGAGATATGGGGATTAAGAGGTACAAGTAGGTAGTTACAGAATAGCCATGGGGATGTACAGTAAAGTATAGGAAGTGGAGTAGTCAAAGAATTTATACGCATGACCCATGGACATGAACAATGGTGGGGGGATTGCCTGAGGGAGTGGGAGGTGCTGGGAGGAGGAGAACAAAGAGGGAAAAATCAGGACAACTGTAATAGCATAATCAATAACATAATTTGAAAGAAGAAGAAAGTTGCTGTTGTATAATAAATTTTTGGGCTAGTATTCTGGAACACTTTCCCCACATAACTTTAATGTGATTGCATTAAGATTAACACTATATGAGACCTTTGTGTTTACCCATGGACTCTACTTCTGCAAACGAGGCTTACTGGAAATCATTATATTTAAAGTCATTAAAACATATAGATACCATAATGACTCTAAAAGGCAAGCTGAGCACCATTGATCACCTTTTGACCCACCTCCCATGCCTCCCACATGACAGAGGTAAAGATGGGTTGCAGTTCACCCACTGGCTCTGAGTATAATGTTTCAAGTCCATTCACTAGTCCACTGCTAGGAATGGACAGCTTGGGGTTTAAGGCAAAATGCACCTTTCTCTGGGGGAAATTTCAATGCAGGTCACAATAAATGGGGCAGAAAGGGTATAGAATGAGTTACTTTCTTCTCCTAGGCCATGCTGGTATATTTTATGTCGACCTGGGTTCCAGGGCATAAGCCCTTGCCTTGTACACAGTTCCATTCTCCCATGGCTTCAGGGGAGGTACAGCAAAGAGGAAGGGGAGAAAAGCCTGCCATACTCTTTAACAATCAGTGCATTCTGAAGCAGTTATAGACCATAAGGGTGCAGTTTGAAGATGCTGGGTAGTGGTGTTCTTACACAGCAAAGCCCAGGTACACATAAGCAAATGTGCATCAAGTTGCACAGATATTTAATATTGGTGTATTTACCTTTTCTGCAAATATTTGAGGAAGTTAAGAAATATAATTAACATTATTTTTATCCAGTAGTTAAAAATGTCAGGAAATGCTACAGATATCTTGAAGTGTAACTAGTTAGTTAATACAGAGAGTCTAAAAGAGAAGTGGTTTTTACGTTTCTCTAGAGTATAGCTACAGTGTGCATTTTGAAGTCTTTTTTTCTGTTGATCGTAGTTCAAGTAAGAATGAAGAACACACCTCATTATTCAACAGCTGGTAAGCAAAGAGAAAGCATATACCAAGTCTTAGAAGTTTTTTCTCTAATTCTAGGGAAATTGTAATATTTGATATTTGTAAAACAGGCTATCAGGATAAATGAATACAATGTGCTATTTAGACATAGTAATTTTCTAATGGGATGCAAAGCTGCTAATAATACCAAGTAAGGAAACACCAAAGAGAAGTGTAGGATGTAGCCAAGAGGTGAGATTGTAACTAAGAGAGATCAGCAATATAGGAATATTATTTCTGACACCAGAATAATTTTGATTAGTCCTTATTGAGCCCATCAGGACTTTGCAGTGGCTTTTAAGGCCCACTCAACAGATCTGTAAGCCATTCGTTGCTACCATGGCTTTTCCTTTGCCCCCTGTCCATCCTCAATGGCCTCTCCATGCTCTAGGAATGAGAGGACAACCCGGAGAGACAGCTCTTCAAATACTTCCCATGGGCCTAGATTGACTGAACGCAACCTTCACGTCTCGTTTCCCAGGGGCTGTCAAGGCCTTTGAGAAGAGAAAAGTAATTCCTTCTCACATAAAATTCAACACGCTATTCTGCATTCAGTTAAGAAGATAGAAACCATGGCCAGCATTTCAAACACAAGGGATATGATAGAGAAAACTGTTCACAAAATGTTGGAGGGGCTGAAAGAACAAAAAGGAAGGAGGGATGATAAACAGAGGTCCAATAGCTCCTGACGCTTCTAAGCTGGTACTCATGAGCCTGTTTCTGCCACTGGGAAGCTAAGGATGCTGCCAGTTCAGAGAATGAAACTGTCAAAATTGTCCTGCCATGGCTAGAGCTGTAATCAACAAAAGAGACTTTGCCGCTGATTGGGCTGCTGGAGTTGCAGCCACACTGCCCCTCTGCTGCTACAGCAGCTGCTATTAAATTTAGAAGGAGAATACTCCTCTGTTCTTCCAACTTTCTGATCTTTTTGAATGCCTCCCATTGGCAGATACTAATAGGAAGCCACTGGCAAAGAGTCTGAGAAGTGTAATTTGCAGACTTCCAGCCCTAAGGAATATAGAGCAGATTATAAAAGGTTAAGTAAAAAACTAAGAAACAACAGATAAATAATCAACCAAGTCAGGCAACTTGCTCTGAAGCAAAGCTTCCTAAACATTTTTCTTAGTTCAGAGCATATACAGAAATATGGATAAACTGAAGGAGATTTGGGGATCTCTATGTAGGGCTTGGTAACACTATTACACTTTATTTACATTATAATTATGATGACAAACTACAATACAAATACAAAAAAGTATAAGGAAAGATTAGATATTAAATTTAGCTGGTATATCCAAATAAAGTATTTTGAAATTTAATGATAAATTTGAGCTTCCATAAACATGACATTTGACATTGTGATTTATCCTTGAAATAGCTTCATGTAACTCCTCGTAATGCTCTTCAATGAAGCATTCTTCAAGTTATTGATAGTCACTGTTAATGAGAAGCTGTTCACAAATGGATAACAGAAAAACTTTTTATAATAGCAATTCAAAAATTCACTATGTTGAAAAAAAACACTGACAGATCTTCTTTTTCCTTCAGTGACAAACATAATGTTGCCATTTCTTGTGATAATGAATACATGGTATTTTAATTCTATCAATATCAAAAATTCTCAAATCCATTTTGTGTTCTCACCATACATTCATTGTCAGTGTAGTTACTCTGCAGCCAGCTTGGATGTTCCTAAAAGGACACATCAGTTGCAAATATGTAGGAATATTGAATACATGTGAAAAATAGAGATTTAAGGCTAACACTGAATGGGGAGCCACACTGGTCAGAAGCCCCTGCCCAAGCTCCTAATTCCTTCTCTCTCTGCTCCTTGGCGCCTAGAGCACACGCTCACCCAGCAGGACCACAGCCTCATTATGCATGTTGAGTCTGTGCTGGCAAGTCCTAAGTGCTCTGCTGAAGGAGGTGCCAGGTGGTAAAGCGCCTCCTTGACTGCAATCCTTGCATCTCGGCGGAGTGGGGCTAAAGAATGCTATTCGGCTTGTCATGTGCAGGAGTCTTGGGGCACAATGTCACACTCTACTCCATGAATGAATCAGCATCTAGAATACAATAACATCTACTTACGGCACATGGATTGGGCAACATTGCCCTCAAGACCAGGAAGAAGCACATGGTTTTGCCTGCTGTGAGTTAGAAGAGTTTATCTGCGTCTAGTTCTGCTTGGAACTCCTCTCATTGATTTTTATAAAATCCTAAACTTATCCCCAGTATACAGAGACATACGCTGACAAAAATTCTGAACAGCTTTCTATGATCTCGGTAGCAGAACTTTGCATTGCGGCTTTGAACAAGAATGCTGGGGCTCTCCTTTGATTAGTGTGGTTAGCAGCTTTGCGGTGGTTCCCAATAATCCTTCCTTCTGGTATTCGTGTCCATTAAGTGTGGGTTGGACTTAGCAGTTTGCATCTAATGACTAGAATATGGAAAACAGTGATGGGATGTCACTGCTAAGATGAGGCAACAAAGGACACTGGTGAGCATCTTGTTTACCTTCTCTTGGTCTCTCACTTGCTCACTCTAATTGAAGCCAGTTGCCATGTTATGGACTGCCTGGGAGAGGTCCTCATGGTGAGAAACTGAAAAAAGTGTTTTTTGTTTTATTTCTTTTTTTTGCCTGAGCCAGCAGTCAGAGAAGAACTAAGGCCATGAGCCCAAAAGCCTGGAGAAACCAAATCCTGCCAACAATCACGTGAGTTTGGGATCTTCCCCAGTGGAACCCTGAAATGAATGCAGTCCTGGCTGACCCCTTGATTGCAGCTTTGTAAGAAACCCTGAGCCAGAGGACCCAGATTCCTGACGATAGAAATTGTGAGATAATATTTGTTGCTTTAAGTTGCTAAGTTTGGGGCTAATTTGATCCTAAGTGTTAGGTAACTAATACAATCTGTTTTCCTCAACGGGCAGAATGAAATTCATAAAGCATTTGCTAGCTTTTCACAGTATACAGGGACTCACTAATTGCACAAATAATGAGATCATTTGAAGAATACCATTTTGAAAGTTAGGAAGGAAACTAGCAGTAACTCTCACAACGTGATTCTTCTGTTTCATTCATGGATTTAAAATTGTGTTTGATAATTCACAAATATAAATGTCTTGTAATAGGTTTGGTGGCAAATAACCAAACAAATGCAGTCTTAAAAAATACCCAGAAACTTCACATTGGTTTGCTAAAAAAAACATGGTTTTATCTTAGAATATTGTCTTATTGAGGGAGCTGATAAATTTAAAATATAGCTTCAGGCATTTGTTTACTCAAAATAAAAGTAATGTTTATCATTAAAACAGTTGAAGATACAGAAAATACCCCCAGCCCCCAAATTAAAATGTCCTATTATCCTGCCTCCTAAAGATAACTCACTATCAAGATTTTGGGCACTGACCAATGTGGCTCAGTTGGTTGGGCGTTGCTGTGCTGAGCGAAAGGTTTGATTCCCCATTAAAGTACTTGCTTGGGTTGCAGTCCCCTGCTGAGGCTCATACAAGAGGCAACCAGTTGATGTTTCTCTCCTTCTCTTTCTCCCTCTCTTCCCCCTCTCTAAAATTAAATAAAATCTTAAAAAAAAAAATTTTGGTGTACATTTCCAATCATTTTTTTCCTACGTATATGTGTGTGTATATAAAACACCTTTGTAACATGCATAATATACATTTGTAACACTTTTTGAAAACAAGATTATATTTAGAAGCTCGTTTTTTCACTTAATACAAAATAAGATGAATATCATATGTCATTAAATGTATTTTTCCAAATTTCTATGTTATATAATATTCCATTCTACAGATAAACTAGGATTTATTTAGCTACTTCTACTGTTTATTACATTATATTAATTTTTATATATCATGAAAGCGAGAGAGAAAATGCATAGTTCCTTCTTTTCTTATTTGTCATGGGTCAAAAGCAAGTACAGGGATGACTAAGTTGAAGTTAGCTGTGAGAATAAACAAAAGTGCTCCCCAGTAGGGACCGCTTTTTACTTGCTATTACTCCCAGAAGCTTGATTTAATTGAGGTAGCAATGTTCCTAGCTTTAAAAATACAAGCAAAACAAGACAAAACAAAACAAAAACAACAGCAAAACCGCTTTTACTTCCTATGTAAGTAGGATGAGGTGATCCAGTTCTATGCAATGAGAAGTCAGCAAAATGGTTGGGAGAGGTATATAGAAGGGCACCTTTTTGGGAGAAAGGACAAAATCAGTTTGGAGATGCCTATTTTTCCTTACTTTTCCCCTGTTCCTGGCTGAAAAGTATGCGGGCCAGATGATTAGAGCTCCTGCAACCAGCTCAAGGGCAAAGAGGCACACTGGTATGTCACAAGAATTTTTAAAACACACAATAACTACCTGTTTAGTCAAAGTCACTGACCTCTTTTCCCTTAGATTGTCAAATAAAAAATGACAACAGCTAATACAACAATAGCCATCTGGTGTTAATGAATCAAAATTATATCTATTTTTTTTGTCAAATCAGCAAAACAAGTTTTTTTGTGTGTGCTGCAGAATTTTAGTAATTAATGTATGTGTGCCATAAGATGAAAAAGGTGGAAAATCTCTGCCCTACATACTTCACTAAGCATCTCTAAAAAAAAAAAAAAAAAAAAAAAAAAAAAAAAAAAAAGCATTTTCTTCTATAGTCAAGACTTGTAGGAAAGGCAGAGACAGCACAGGATGGTCTCACATCCACGTGTGGTGGATTAAAAATTGGGAGGGATATCTTGGGAGCAAAGAGCCCCAGTCTCACAGTCAACTCCTCAGCCCAGGGTTTCAGTGCCAGGAAGATAAGTCCCCATAACTTCTGGCTGTGAAAACTAGTGGGAGTGAGGCTGTGTAAGACCAAAACTGCTAGAATCTCAGGCAGTTCCTCTTAAAGTGTCTATGCACAGACTTACTCAGACTCCTCCCTCTGAACTTCAGCACCAGGGCAGCAACTTGAAAGACACCAGAGACATATGGGGAGGAACTTAAGTGTCTGTCATCAAGGCAAGAACTGGGGCACAGCTTTCCCCCAGACAGAACTGCTGGCAGAGACCATTGTTCCTTTTTTGAGTCCCCCCTCTACAGAGTTGGCAGGTGGTGCCATATCTGAGATTCCATCAACCTGACTCACACAGTTTGTCCCACCCTGATGATTCTCTGAGGCTCCTTCCCACCCAACTTTCAGGCCCACCCAACCTGTTTCCAATGGCCTTTCAATGCAAATGGCTTGTCTTGGCTCATGCTTCAGATTTTCCTAAATCCTCTCAAACAAGCAGCATTTGGCCTCAGTAAGCTCCATACCTCTTGCTAAGTGGCTCCTAGACTGGAAATAGCAGCAGCAGGTCTTGGTTCACAACTTGGACTCACTTGGGCACCTCCAAGCCTAGCACAAGTAGCAGCCATCTTCAGATCATTTTGTAGCTTATGTCTGGTGGCCTCAGAAAGAACACAGAAAGCCCAAGAACCTGCACACTCAGTGGACAGCTACAAACCACGTTGGAGGAATACCACGCAAACACTTGCACAAGTGACTCATTCAAGGGGCAGATTCAACAGGCACCACAACCCTGCTGAAGTAAGTCCTGCTCTGTGGAGTAGGCCCCTGAACAACTGATCCTCCACAGTGGTTGGAGGTTGATGGTCAGTGGTCACAGCAGTTCCTTGCAGTTAATCAGCTTGGGTAAATGCCTCCAATTGACCTGTCAAGAACAATCAAGCCACAACTACAAGAGGAAGGTGTACACAGACCATATGGTGGGCACACCTTGAGTACAGAGCTTGGGTGACAGGGGAGGCTATGCCATTGGACCCTACAGGACTCCTTCTACATTAGGAGTCCTAATTAGGTGCCCTAATTAGGTGGAGCTTGGCTACTCCACCAAGCCAAGCAGTCATAGCAGTTTTACCTAATACATAAGAAATAAACATAGGAACCCCCAAAATTTGAAAGAACATATGTACCCCTATATTCATTGCAGCATTATTTGCAATTGCCAAGATATGAAAGCAGCCCAAGTGTCCATTAATAGATCAGTGGATAAAACAACTGTGAGACATTTACGACAGGGTATTTCACTTGGCCATGAAAAAGAAGACTTTATCCTTTGCAACAGTGTGGATGGACCTGGAGAACATGCTAAGCAAAATAAACCAGTCAGAGAATGACAAATACCATATGAATTCACTCATATGTGGAATCTAATGAACAAACTGAACTAGCAAGCAAAACAGAGACAGACCAGTACATAGAGATCAGGTGACAGCTATTTGCTGGGGGGAGGTGTGTAAAGGGGGACTAAATGGTAATTGAAAAAATACAATAAATATGTTTTAAAAAGAATGAATATGGGGAAAAAACACCCAATCAGAACAGCAAGAAGAAAAAAATCCAGAAAAAAAGGAGGATAATATAAGGAGCCTCTGGAACAACTACAAGTGTATCAACATTCACATCATGGTGGTGCTAGAAGGAGAAGAGGAAGAGCAAGAAACTGAAAACCTATTTGAAAAAGTAATGACAGAAAACTTCCCTAATTTGGTGAAGGAAATAGACATACAAGTCCAGGAAGCACAGAAAGTCCCAAACACGATGAACTCAAAGAGACCAGCGCCAAGACACATCATAATTAAAATGCGAAAGGTTAAAGACAAAGAGAGAAACTTCATAGCAGGAAGAGAAAAGCAGTTAGTTACTACAAGGGAGTTCCCATAAAACTGTCAGCTGATTTCTCAAAAGAAACTTTGCAAGATAGAAGGGATTTGCAAGAAATATTTAAAATGATAAAAAGCAAGGACCTACAACCAAGACTACTCTGTCCAGCAAAACTAACATTTAGAACTGAAGGGCAGATAAAGAGCTTCCCGGGCAAGAAAAAGCTAAAGGAGCTCATCATCACCAAACCATTATTATATGAAATGTTAAAGGGACTTATTTAACAAGAAGATCAAAACTATGAACAATAAAATGGCAATAAATACTTATCTATCAACAACTGAATCTAAAAAATAAAATAAGGAAACAAGCAAAACAGAAACAGAATCATATATACAGAGAATATTCTGATGGTTGCCAGATGTGGGGGTGGGGGATCAAGGGGACGGTAGAAAATGGTGAAGGGATTAAGAAGTACAAATTAGTAGTTACAGAATAGTCATGGGGATGATATAGTACAGGATAGGGAATAGAGTAGCTAAAGAATATATATACATGACCCATGGATATTGACAATGGTGTGGGGACTGCCTGAGGGAGTTCAGGGCTGTGTGGAGGGGCGGGGCAAGGGGGATAATTGGGACAACTGTAATAGCATAATCAGTAAAATATAATTTAAAAAAATATCTATTTTTTGTCAGATCAGCAAAAAATATGTTTTTTGGTGTGCCATAGAATTTTAGTAATTAATTTATGTGTGCCATGAGATGAAAAAGATTGAAAATCACTGGTTAGGGGATAAAATACTCCCCAAAACATGTGGGCCTCTTGTGAATCTCACTGTAGTTCATTCTGTTAGACAAAAGCCAGGCATGCCAAATCCTTTCTGTACTTTGTGTCCTGGCAGAGGCTGCTGAGGGACTAGAAACTAGTTGGAGGCCTTAGAGTGTGATTCAGAAGATCTGTGAGGCATACTCTGAATATTTTTAAAGGGCTCATTGTGTGATTGAATAGTACTCTGAGGAACCATTTTTGATCTTTGAAAATTTCAGCAAAAGGTTTTACAGTCACACTCTTGGCTTTGCCTTTAGATTTTTATCTTCTGGCAGTGCCTTGGATTTGAACTTTACTCATAACCATTTCTTTCTGTTTTTCTTTCAATTTTTTCCTAACCTGAGAACATTTTTTTCATTGCTTTGAGAGAGAGAGAGAGAGAGAGAGAGAGAGAGAGAGAGAGATGGGAGAAACATTGACTAGTTGCCTCCTGTATGTGCCCTCACCGGAAATCAAATTTGCAACTCAAGTGATGTGCCCAAGCAAGAATTGAACCCACTACGTTTTGGTGTATGTCACAATGCTCCAACTGACAGAGCAACACTGGCTGGGCACCATTTCTTAATTTTAAAAACTTTTGCTGTCCAAAGAGCCTGAACATTTTCAAAATCATCTGTTTGAGTACTCTCCAGTTATCTCTTTCCTTTCACACTTTGCTATAAGCAGGTTGTACCTTCAACACTTTGCATGGAAAGTTTCTTAGCTAGGTCATCAAGTCCATTAGGCATGTCCTCTGCTCTCCACATAACTGAAGACAAGAGTATTGCTAAGATTTCTCCCACTACTAACAAGAATCTCCCTCCTTGTGTCCCTGACTTCCTTTTGAATCTTTATCATCAGCTTCCTCCAAGTTCAGATTTCCACTAATAATCTATTCAAAGAAATTTTGGTTTTCTCTAACATCCTTCTCAAAATCCATCTAGCTTCCACTCACCACTTTGTTCCAAGGTTATTCACACATTTTTAGGCATTTGTTATGGCAAAACTACTGGGTTTAATCAGAGAAAGACTACGAGGATGGATATATGTATACACAGAATTTGATGTTCTTGAATCGTAGGAGCTGGTTATTGTGGGAGCAGTCTCTGCAAAACTTTGTATTCACATCTAAACCTGGAGCTTGAAGTCCGCTGGGCAGGCAGAGTCTGAAAGGATGTTGGAAATCAGTAACAAGCCAAAACCCACAAGCACGCTGTTTGAGCCCCATGAGTACACATTAAAATCAAATGCCAATTTTTATTACTTCTACTTTTTGGTGGTATGAGTATCCTGCAGAACCAATATCCCATTGTCACAGAGCTTAACACTCATACCTGGCTCAAAAGTAAGATGCTGAAGAAAAATCCAGGAGAAGATGGAGCAACTGCTGCCTCACATCAATGAAGTGAATCCTCAGATCAACAACAGGTGTGAGAGCTACAAAATGGCTGAAACTCTTAAGGTCTCCTGCAAGAATCTATTGTGGCCTATCCTAAGTGGAAACATAGAGGAAAAGGAATTCTGGGGAAAGTGGTTCAGGCAGGCTAAACTGACACATTCTAAGTCATCACCATAATCTATTATATCTGTAATCCAGCTAGTCAGAAGCAAGAAGAAAATGAAGAAGAGCTTACCCTCCTCCATGAAAGGACATTGCATCAAAGGAATACCTAACCCCATAGGCTAAAACCTAGCCTGTTGAGTGAGCTGCAAGCGAAGTGTGAAATGAAGTCTTTAGTGCTCATAGGCCCAAGAATTCTGTTCTGGGGGAAGAAAGAAGAGCGGATATTGAAAACAACTCACAGTTTCTGCCACAATACTTGACTCCACAGCTGGAATGTCTTTTCCTCCTCTCTGCTTGGCAAACTCTAGTTCACTCCTAGAGCCTCAGTTATTATCCTTCCTGCAAAGCCTTCACTCTGTTTTCAAATTAAGTTTTATAAATCCCTTCATCTTGACAATTGCTTGTTTACTCCTTTAGAAAATTTTAGGACCATTGTTACGGGAACTGGGAATTTAATAGCGACCAAAATAAAATCTTTTTGTTTGCAAAATTTATTGCATCATAACTATTCGGTATCCTTTGTACTCTAAGGCTGCCACCAATTGAGATAAGAAGGGTAAGATTCATGGATAACTTCAAACATTTTTATTCCTAAGTAAATGCATAAATCTGTTATCTACGATAAAGACTAAGTAATTGGGTAAGGCTTCAAAAGTACTTAATGCTCTTTCCTATTAATCGCAAATGTAGTATTTGTGATTTATAAATTGTGTCTGTTTTAAAAAGTCTTGAACCTTGAAAGGACCTTGGAGATTATCTAAATTTAGAAAAGAAGTCTAAGTCTTGGATCAAAAGATAATTTGCTCAAGATTATGTGCCAAGTTAGTGTCAGGGCTAAAAGTAGAATCCAAAAATGTTGATTCTTAAACATGTGCCCTTGATGCATTGTATTTTTGTGAAAAGTCACAGTAAAAATATACTCAATTTATGTTTATAAAGCCAGTCTTTTAAAAAACTATAGCATCAAAATCTAGGTTTTAAAAAAGCTTGTTACTTAATTCATTTGTTAGTTCTGATAGTTTTTTGGTGGAATCTTTAGGGTTTTCTATAAATAGTATTGGGTCATTTGCAAAATAGTGACAATTTTACTTTTTTCTTTCCAATTTAGATACCTTTTCTTTTTCTTGTCTGACTGCTGTGGCTGGGACTTCCAAAACTATACTAAATAAAAGTGGTGAGAGTGGACATCCTTGTCTTGTTCCTAATCCTAAAGAAAAAGCTTTCAGCTTTTTTACCATTGATTTTGATGTTAATTGTGGGTTTGTCACATATGCCCTTTACTATGTTGAGATCTGTTCCTTGTATACCCACTTTGCTGAGAGATTTTATCATAAATGAATATTAGATTTTGTCAAATATTTTGGGCACCTATTAAGGGTATCATATGATTTTTATCCTTCATTTTGTTTACGTGATTTATTGTTTATTGACTTGCAGATATTGAACCATCTTTGCATTCCTGGACTAAAGTCTATTTGATCATGGTATATGACCTTTTCAGTATATTGATGAATTTGGTTTGCTAATATTTTGTTGAAAATTTTTACATCTATATTCATCAGGGATATTGGCTTGTGATTTTTTTTTTTTTTTTTTAGTAGTGTCTTTGGTTTTGGTATCAGGGTAATACTGGACTCATAGAATGAATTTGGAAGCTTTCCCTTCTCTTCAGTTTTTTGGAATAGTTTAAGAAGAACAGGTACTAATTCTTCTTTGAATGCTTGGTAGACTTCACCTGTGAAGACATCTGGTCCTGGGATTTTATTTGTTGGAAGTTTTTTGATTACTAATTCAATTTCATTTCTAGTAAATCAGTCTGATTGTCTTAAAGATTATATGTTTCTAAGAATTTATCCATTTATTCTATGTTGTCCAATTTGTAGGCATATAATTGTAGTGTTCTCTTAGAACCCTTTGTATTTCTGTGATGTCAGTTGTTAGTTCTCCTCCTTCGTTTCCAATTTTATATATTTGGGACCCACCCCAATTATTTATTTAGTTATTTTTGGTGAGACTTGGCTAATACTTTAATTATTTCATTTATTTTTTCAAAGCACCAGCTCTTAGTTTCATTGATCTTTTTGGTTTTTCCTACTGTTTTGCATCTCTAATTTATTGATTTCTGCTCTGATCTTTATTATTTCCTTCCTCTACTCACTTAGGGTTTTGTTTGTTCTTCTTTTTCTAGTTCCTATAAGTGTATGTTTTGATTGTTTGAGATTTTACTTGTTTCTTGAGGTAAGCCTGAATCACTATGCATTTCTCTCTTACAACTGCTTTTGCTATATACCAAAGATAATAATCATTTTGTTTCTGTTTTCATTTGTTTCAAGATATTTTTCAACTTTCTCCTCGATTTCTTCATTAACCCCTTGATTGTGTAGCAGTATATTGAATAATGAATAATGTTTAATAAATGAATTTGATAAAATTACAGGATACAATATTAATATTCAGAAATCTGTTGCATTTCTATAAACAACTAACAAACTATTAGAAAGAGAAATTGAGAAAACTATTCCATTTACAATTGCATCAAAAAGAATAAAGTATCTAGAAGTAAATTGAATCAAGGAGCTAAGAGACCATGAACCATGAAAACTAGACATTGATGACAGAAATTGAAGAACACATAAATAAATGGAAGGATATACAGTGCTAATGGATTAAAAGAATTAATTTTAAAATGTCCATACAACCAAAAGAAAACTACAGATTCAGTGCAATTCCTATATTAATGGCATTTTTCACAGAAGAACAAATAATCTTAAAATTTATATGGAACCACAAATGATCCCAAATAGCCAAAGCAACCTTCAGAAAGAGGAAAAACTGAAGGCATCATGCTTTCTGATTTCAAACTATACTACAAAGCTATAGTAATCAAAATAGTGTGGCGCTGGAACTAAAACAGATATACAGATCAAGAACAGAATAGAAAGGCCAGAGATAAACCCATGCTTATATGGCCAATTAATCTACAACAAAGGAGGCAAGAATATACAATAAAGAAAAGACAGTTTCTTCAATAAATGGTGCTGGGAAAACTGGACAGATACATGCAAAAAAAAAAAAGAAACTAGACCACTTTCTTATATCATATATAAAAATAAACTCAAAATGGATTAAAGACTTAAATGTAAGACCTGAAACCACAACAATCCTAGAAGAAAACACAGGCAGTTAAATTTCTTTAACATATCTCTTAGCGATGTCTTTTTGGATATTTCCACTACAGCAAAGGCAACAAAAGCAAAACTAAGCACATGGGACTACAACAAACTATAAAGCTTTCGCACAACAAAGGAAACCACCAACAAGACGAAAAAGCAACTTATTCAATGGGAGAAAATATTTGCAGATGGTATATTTGATAAGGGTTGATATCTAGAATATATAAAAACTCATACAACTTAACATCAAAAATAAACAAAACCAAATGAGCTGATTAAAAATAGACAGAGGATCTTAATAGACATTTCTCCAAAGAAGATACACAGATGGCCAACTAAAACATGAAAAGATGCTCATCATCACTAATCATCAAGGAAACGCAAATCAAAATTGCAATACAATATCACCTCAGACTGTCATAATGGCTATTATCAAATAAGACAACAAATTACAAGGTTGGTGAAGATGTGGAGAAAAGGGAACCTTTATACATTGTTGATGGGATTGTAAATCAGGGCAGCCATATGGAAAACAGTAGGAAGATTCCTCAAAAAGTTAAAAATAGAACTACCATATGATCCAGCAACTCCATTTCTGGGTATTTAGCCAAAGAAAACAAAAACAAATTCAAAAAGATATAGGTACCCCTATGTTCACTGCAGCATTGCTTACAATAGCTGAGATATGGAAACAACCTACGTGTCCATCAAAAGATGAATGAATAAAGAAGAGGTAGTAACTATAAACAATGGAATATTAATCAACCATAACAAAGTATAAAGTCTTGCCATTTACAACAACATAGATGGACATACAGAGTATTATGTTAAGTAAAATAAGTTGAACAGAGAAAGACAAATACTGTGTGACTTTACTTATATGTGGAATTAGAAAACAAAACAATGAGCAAACAAAATGAAACAGAAACAAACTCATAGTTACAGAGAATGAACTGATGGTTCCCAGAAGGGAGTAGGGGATTGGGGACTTGGTAGAAAGAGAGAAGAGAATTAGGAAGTACAAATTCCAGTCATAATTTTTTATTAAAAAAAAAGAACCATTACAAGAATAGGAATATGTTGGTGCATGTGTGTGTGACAGTGTTATGAACATTTTCTTGTTCAAATATGTGAAAAAAAAGGTATAGGTAATTTGAATATAAACATATTAGAGAGTGATAATATAGAGTTATAAAATGTCAAGTTAAATTTTAAGGATGACAGATGACTCTTCTCATCAAGGTCTATGTAGCCCTTTCCTAAAATTTAATGAATTCCATTAGAGATCTGCTTTATGTAAATTTGAAGTCTGTAATAATGCACATACACACAGACTCAAAAACTGGAAATCAAAGTTTTAATTAAAACTGATATAAAAATTAAAGCCATTATGCACAATTCTGAGCAGCCATAGAATTCTAACAGACATCCTTTCTCTTTGAACCTTTGCTCCCACACACCAACAGATGCAGTCTAAAACACATGCCCCATGTTCACACCTACGCCTTCAGCTGCTCACCTGCCCCTCTCCACAGTTCTGACACATTTGTTCCACCTCTTTCATCATTATGGGAGGTAGTGTGAAGGAGAAATGAAAGTCAGGAACACAGATGCAGGTCATATAAATACGTGTACTATGCAAAGCCTGTTGGAAAAAGCTTTCAATGAAATAACATTAATTTGTTTCAGAAAAATTGGCTTTCGGTAGAATCAATGAAAACAGAGCCAGCTGCTTCAGATCAAGTTCATGAGACTAGAAGGAAAGATTGTGATTCAGAGTTTAAGCCAATCCATTTTTTTAAACAATATATCTGAGCAAATACAATAAATTGATGATTTCCTAAGAAAAGGGTTTAAAACAGTACTATTAAATTAGCTATTAAAGTACTAAAAAAATATAATTTAATTTTGTTCTGATGGTACCAGAAGACTCTAAATTTAACTCGAGAGGTTTTTTCCCTGGAGCCTGAAGTCTTTCTGATTGTGCACTGTATTTAGGCTGAGGATACAATTAGATCAAATATCAGATTTTTAAAGTACATAAATAAAAAACATCATCAATGCTACTGCTAAAAATACACAAGCCAGGAACTGTGGCAAATCTAAAATACCAAGTAAGATAGATGTTATGAAGTCTCTCTGAAAGCAGTGGCCATTGACTGTGTGTTACTGTTGCTGACAAAGCATTTTGTATTTTATATAATAAATTCTTGTTTATCAAAAATCTTGGAGGTCCCAGGAAGCAATAAACTTATTAAAAATGGATAGAAAGATGCACCCTTTTTCCATTGATGCATAGAAATAGCTTACCTTTGTCACAGGCTAACACTGTAGGGAGTGGGATTCTTTTTATTACAACTGGCAGAGAAACTGACCCAAATTGGCTTAAAAGGAAATTTGTTGTCTTGTGTAACTGAAAAGTCCAAGTTTAAAGCCCAGGCTTCAAGTATAGCTGAATTCAGGCTAAACAAGTCACTAGTGCTTGGTAGCTCTACATTCTTTAACTCTTCTTTCTATGTGGCTTCAGTATCAGGTTCCCCACAGTGGGGCTCCAGTCCTTCCATCCTTGCAGGTTCAAGGTCAAAAAGCAAGAACAAGGTGGATTCCAATCACAATGGCTAAGGGGACACGATGCAATG
This sequence comes from Pteronotus mesoamericanus, assembly GCF_021234165.1. NCBI lineage: Eukaryota > Metazoa > Chordata > Mammalia > Chiroptera > Mormoopidae > Pteronotus > Pteronotus mesoamericanus. Next base: position 47,331,137 of record NW_026555325.1, read on the forward strand.
ACTGGGTTAGGCCTAAGCGGGGGTATGTTTTATGTTTTACCTCAGAGTGGTGACAGAAGTGTGATCTTGCTTGATTAAGTACATGGACTAAAGTTGGGGGAAACTAAGGAAAGAATAAAACTCAGTATCAAAATTGGGAGCTGTTGTTAGAAGATGGAATGGATGGGATTCTGGAATACAAGACACATGCCTGTTACAGGGAGAATCTCAGCGGTGGCCATGGAGATTTTGCTGTACTGCCTCCGTCAGAACCAAATAACAAGTAGTCTTAGATCTATGGTGATGATAAAAATGCATGGTGAATCCACTGTTATAAGGCACATATACCATGGATCATCAGTTTCTTTGGTTGTATGACAATTATACCACTTAAAACTCATTTTTTTTTGGTGAGGGTTAATAAACTAATGCATGTAGAAACATACCCGGTTAATAAATGTCGATTTTCTTCCTATTTCCCGTTGAGTCAAATTTTCCTTTATGTTGGGAGCTTTTCAGAATAGAAAGTATGTCTGATTCATTTTTTTTTAAATCTCTAGAACCTAGAAGAGAACCTAATACATAGTAGAAATTTAATGTGTGCTGAGCAAACAGATGCTGGGTATATTTTTTATTTTTAAAAGGCTCTCATGATTCTGCCTGGAAAATCTTGAGATTAGGTTGTAGGATTAGCTCCTATAACAAAGAAACCCCAATATATAATTGCTCAAAGAAGATACCTGTTCATTTCTGTCTTGCAAAGCAGTCTAGAGCTTCTGGTCAGTTGTCGATAGGAAGACATCTCTGCTCCAGTAGTTTATGCAGCTTCCTTCCTTTATTTCCCTTGCTTTCCACACAGGCATGTTGAAGCTAGCTGGCCACTATCAAAACTGTGTTCCAGATCTGGGAAGTGTGAAGGTATGAAGGGCAAACTCTTTCCCTTTAAGAATGTGACATAGATGTTGTGCTCAACTGTTCTACGCACATCCTCTCAAGCAAAACTTAAGTCTTGCGGTCAAGTGATGTTGAGGAAGGTAGCCTCTAGCCAGACAGTCATTTGTCAGCTAAATCTCAGGTGGGTCCATTACAAAAAAGACAAGAAGGATGGAGAGAGGAGATCAAGTTATTGGTCTCTGTCATATGCAGCCACGTGAAGGCCAGAATAGCTGGAGTAGTAGGCGCTAGTTTTCTCACAGTGTCATTGCCAGTGAAAAAGCAAAGGAAAGACTACATGGAAACAACTACATAGTTTCAGAATATTATGTATAATTGTGCCTCTTTTTGTTAAAAATAAAGATGGAAGTTAGACTAACGGGACCTGATGCTTAGCAGCTTAACTAAATACACTGCACTCTAGAAAGCACTTTTAAAAAAAAATTCAGCTCCCCTAATTTTATGTCAGAATCATGAACTTGGATTTTATTTATGGAATTTTATTCTTAAAGAGTTACTTCTCTAGGAATGGTTTACCCTTATTCAGTCATTTTTTCATATGACAGTTCTAAGGAATGTAGGAAGGATTATTTGAGCTAAGAATTATACTTTCAACTAAAGATATATAAAAGAGTCTTTATTGATTAATATACTTACAGTCTGTTCCATGTTGAATGGACTTGTCCTAAATCAAATATGACATTTTTAAGGCAACTAGATGTCCCAGAAAATCTGGCACAGTCTAATTTTAGATATGTGGTATTGTCACCAATGCTATAAAATATTTTTGAGTGTGTACTACCTATATATATATTTATTGATTGATACATGTAGTATAAACATATATAAAGTAAAATGTGTACATTATAAAACATACACCAAAATAGAACATTTTAAAAGATGAACTAAAGTAATTGTAAACAGAAGTTGTAATATTCACTTCTCACATTCTTCTGGGGCTCAAGCACACCAACATGAAAATCACTGTACTAGCCAGTAATAGAATCTGGACCAGAGCTCAGGTCTCCTGATCTCTAGTTCAGTGGTCTTTCCTATTAGCCTCACTGCCTTCACCTTTCTAGTATCTCATGAAACTACAGTACAAGACAGGCTTTTGTTCCAGACAAATGGAGTAAGTGCATCCCATTTTACACCTCCTGCTAACAATAATAACAAAAAACAATAACAAATAACAAAATACTCAAGTCACTTACCAGAAGATTTCAAAACTGGCAAAGAGAAAGGTGAAGAAGCTAGAAAACTTTAAGACTTGAGGAATGACCTGGCATTGAGTTCCAGAGTATTTTTCTTGACATCTATTCTGTAGTTTCCCCTTACTGATGAGAGATAAGTTCCAAATCCCCAATGGATGACTGAAACCAGGGATAATACAAACCCCTATACATACTATGTTCTTTCCTATAACACATACCTATGATATAGTTTCATTTATATATTAGGCACAGTAAAAGATTAATAACACTATTAATACAATAGAATTATAACAGTAAAATAAGGGTTTCTTAAACACAACTACTGTGATACCATCACAATTGATCTGATAATCTAGACACCTACTAAGTGACCAATGGGCAGGTAGTGTATTCAATGTAGTTACACTGAACAAAGGAATAATCACAACCCAGGCGGGATGGAGCATGATCACATAAGATTTCCTCACAATATTCAGAACAATAGGCAATTTAAAATTTATGAATTGTTTATTTCTGGAATTTTCCATTTACTACTGTAGGAAGTTTGCAACCTGGGAATGCCAGTAAGAAAAGACAAAAAAAGCCCCCAGAATAGGCCTGCAAAAGGGCAACCCAGTGAAACAGAAACCTTTTCGCTGTAAGCAATAGGGAAAATTCTAAGATGTCCCCTTAAATATCCTGCCATTGATGTACGTGGTCTGATTTAGAACTATGAATTTGATGGACATTACCTCTGCGATTAGGTTATGTTATGTGGCCTGTGGTAATAATCTCCCTATTTTAAGGGAGATTATCCAGGTCTAATCATGAGGGCCCTTTAAAAGTATAAAATTTTCTCTGTCTGGTAGTAGAAGGCGAAGTCAGAGATTCAAAGCATAAAAAGAATTCTACATGAAGCAGGTTTCTGTTGCCAAGATGAAAGATCCACATAGCAAGGACCCTAGAATGACCTCTAGGAGCTAAGCATAATTGTTTGCTGACAAGTAGCAAGACGCAGGAATCTCAGTCTTACAACTTGCAAGAAAATGAACTCTGCCAACAAGTGATGGCGTTGGAAGTGAGTCTTTCCCCAGGCGAACTTCAAGGTGAGGAAGTAACTGGCCCACAGCTTGATTTTAGCCTTATCAGATCCTGAGCTACGAGAGTTTTGATTCTGGGAAACTAGAGATCCAATTTTTTCTTTAAAGGTTTAGACAGAGGGGAAGGGAGAGAGAAAGAGAGGGAGAGAAACATCAATGTGTGGTTGCCTCTTGAGTGCCCCCTACTGGGGACCTGGCCCACAACTTGGGCATGTGCCCTGACTGGGAATTGATTCTGCGACCCTTTTGTTTGCAGGCACTCAGTCCACTGAGCCACGCCAGCCACAGCATAGAGATATAAATTTGTACTGTTTTAAGTCACTAAATTATTGGGCATTTGTTTGTTCTTGAGACAAACACTATGAAAAAGACATGTTTTTTCCATTTATATGGTGCTCCAACAGGGGAGTTGTTTGGTGGAACTCTGACTTCCACCTTGTATCAGCTGCCTATTGCTATTGTAATAAATTGTCACAAACTTAGTGGTTTAAAATAACACAGACTTATTGCCTTATAGTTCTGGAGATCATAAGGCCTAAATGGGCCTTATGGGACTAAAATCAAAGTGTTCGTAAAGCTGCATTCTTTCTGGAGGCTCTGGGGAGAATCTGTTTTCTTGCCTCTTCCAGTTTCTGAAGGCTACCTGCATGCCTTCATGCAGGCTCTCCCTTTACCTGTAAAGCACACCATTTCAACCTCTACTTCTATGGTCATATCTCCTTTTTTTGACCCTTTTGTCTTACTGCTATAAAGACACTTGTGATTACATTGGTCCCACCTAGATAATTCAGGATACTCTTTCCATATCAAGATCCTTGCCTTGACCAGCGTGGCTCAGTTGGTTGGGCGTTGTCCCGCAAAGCGAAAGGCTGCCCGTTCAGTTCCCAGACAGGGCACATGCCTGGGTTGTGTTGCAGTTTCAGCCCTCAGTCAGGGTGCATATGGGAGGCAACTGATGGGTATTTCTCTCTCACATTGGTATTTCTTTCCCTCTCTTTGTCCTTCTCTTCCCCTCTCTCTAAAATGAATAAATTGTCTTTTAAAATAAAAGATCCTTAACTTAATCACATTTACAAAATTTCTTTTACGATGTAAGGTGACATATTCATAGGTTCTGACGATTAGGATACAGACACCAGGGGAGGGGAGCATGATTCTCTCTGCCACAACCCCTTGCAGAAGAGCACTGCAGAGGCTTTATAAACCAAATTGACATTTGAATCACAGCCCACAAAAGTGGGCCAGCACATACATTCTGAACATAAAAAGGTTATTTACATGATAAATTAAGAGATCTAAATAAGGAACCAGAATCTTAAAATGTAATATCCAAATTTCTAGGATATAGTCCAAAATTACTCACTATATCATGAAAATTTCAACTCAAGAAAAAAACAATCAACAGATGCCAACACCAAGATGATGCAGATGTTAGGGAATTATGAGACAGGGATTTTAAAGCATTTATTATAAAAATGTTTTAATATGTAATTACAAATTCTCTTACATCAAATGAAAAGATGGAAAATCTTAGCAAAGATTTATGGAAGATACAAAGAAGAGCCAAATGGAAATTTTAGAATTAAAAAATACAAGAACTGAAATAAAAAAACTCATTAGATGTGTATTTTGACTGTACCCAGGATTTAAGTTATAGAGGTGACTGAGTGTAGACACTGAGAGGTGAATGCCATTGAAAAAAGAGTCTATTAAGGGGCAGGCCATGCCATGAAGAGCTACACGAGGAAGTGCCAGGATCAGTCAGGAGGCAGGAGCGGGGAGGAAGCACAGGCACAAGCCTTTATTCTGGTTTGGGTAGGCAAGTTTAGGATTGCATAGTGTGAATGATTCCTGTGGGCTCTGGGGTATAGCAGTGGTCTCTGGGTGTCTAATACCTGGCCCTGGGGTGATCTAGGGCAAGGGAAATACTGACTTTGCATATGAAAGCTAGATGAAACAGGTGGTTGGGAGTATGGGCTCTGGGTTTGTTGGCTGGCATATGAAAAGCACCTGGTGGGGGAAGTCATTTGTTATTTCTAGGAATTTGTTAGCTCTGAGAGGGAAAGTCTTTCTCTATGGAAAATTAAAACAACAACAACAACCTTAAAACAACGGCTCAATAGCGAAATGAGGATGTCAGAAGAGTCAGTGAACTTGAAGATAGAATGATAGAAATTACCGATATGAATAAGAGCGCGAAAAGAAAACTTTAAAAAATGAATGAATTCCCAGGGACCTGTGTGATAGTAGCAGAAGACCCAACATTCATGTTATCAAAGTTTTAGAAAAAGAACACTGAGCTGAAAAATATTTGAAGAAATAATTTCTCGAACTCCTCAAATTTGGTGAAAGATATAGAATCAAGAAACTGAGTATACCCCGAACAGAACAAACTAAGGAATTGACACGCAGATACATAATCAAACTTCTAAAACTGGAAAACAAAGAAACACTTTTGAAAACAGAGAAAAACAATGGCCAATTAGGGAATAAGGATTCAAATGACAGCAAATTTCCTCTCAGGAACTTGAGGAACTGAAGAAAGGGGCAAACATTTCCCAGGTCCTGGAAGAAAAGCACTACCAACCCAGAATTATTTATTCAGTAAAAATTATTTTTTAGGAAAAAAGGTGAAAAAATGCTAAGAGGATTTGTCACCAGCAGATTTCCTCTAAAAAAAATTAAGTTCTTCAGAAAGAAAATGATAATGAAAGGACATTTGGAATAGCACAAATGCAAAAAACAGCAGTGAAGCTATATTGACTGCATACTGTATAACATTATCAAAGTGACAAAATTACAGTGATGGAGGATAGATCAATGGTTGCAAGGGGGTTAGGACTGAGAGGGAGTGTCATTATTAAAATGTAGCACAGAGGGGTTTCTTTTTGGTGATGGAGCAGTTATAGGTTCTAATTGCAGTGACGGTTACAGGAATCCACACGTTAGATAAGACTTCAAATTTCACCCTCTAAAAAGATGTATGCAAAGAAAGACTGGTGAGATCCAGATGGCAATTGGCATAGGAAGAAATTTAGTTCAGTGAGATCATTCTGTGCACATCCCCCTCCAATCTATACACACATATGTGCATATGCACACTGACACACACAGGCACACATAGTCGCCTAAGTTTCAATATTTCCAGTATTCTCTTTCCAGCCAGCTATCTTAGATTTTTTCTGTGCTTAGCATTCAGAAAGATCTCTCAAATTATCCCTCTTTTTCTATTGGTGGTCTAACCCATTTAACTCCTCTCCCCATTCCCTCATCTCCTAACCCTTTTTGAAACCCTTATACTTGTTGCTTTCATAAAATTATAGCCTCTATTTTTAATAATTATATTGCTAACAGCCTACTTAACATCCCAGCATTTACTGCAACCTTATTAGATATGATGGGCGAGAAGACACAGGCTGAAGCCTGACCAGGCACTCAGTGATGTCAGACGAAAGGAGCCACCTTTTGCCCACAATCTCACTACCGCATTCCTGAGGCACATGTCCTCTGGAGCGGGGTGGAGGAAGAACAGTTCCAGAAAGTCTGAGGACACCGTGGCAGGATGAATAGATGTTGGAGGAGAGAAGGGAGTGGTAAGAAGTTATCCTGTTTATGAGAATATTATTCAGCTCAAATCCTTTGATAATCATTCAAGCTGGGGCTGAGAAAGGATAAGAGAAGTCAAGAGAACAGAATAAACATTAAACTTCTTACAGCCAAAGACTATTCCCATCTTGTTCGGAGGCTAGAAGGAAAGAATCAAGGGTGGCAGACCAAGTTCCAAGGCCACTGGGAGAGGGAATAAAGAGAGCTCAGTTGCTGCGGATGACACTGAGAATCCAGTCTGTATAGTGAGAAATCTTGGTGTAGTAGCCAATATCACCTCTCAGAATACATCCATCTGACCAGGAGAGGATCCCTTGGAGCTGATTTTGGCACAGAATTGGGGCTGCAGCTATTTCCTGTTAGAAAGAGGAGAAATGGGTCAGGCAGAGGAGCCAAAGCAAAGACAATCTATTATCAAGTTCCTATCTGAGGGGCCCCAAACAGAAAGACTTGGATAACAAAGACAGGGAGAAATTTGTCACATCTGTCTTGGGCCCATCCCACCGCTCACCTTAGGCCACATCAGAGGAAACTATAAAGAAATGAGAACACTCTGAGATAGTTCCATCCTGACATCTAAGTTCATTCATGATTGGAAGGAGGACACTAATTCCTTCCCAGACCCCCATTTACTTTCATCTTTTCTTAGATGTAAGGCAAAAAATTGGATTGGGTTATAAGAGATATGTAGACCCCAAAATTGTGTCTCAGACAAAACTTAGGAGGAAAGGGACAGAGGGAAAAGTTACCTTACATGAGTGTGTGCTCTCCAGAGATGATCCCGCACAAAACATGTTCTCTGTGATTTTAACAGGAATTTTCCCTCTAGGGGACTCTTGGCAGTATTCATTAGAGAACCAAAAGACAGTCTGGTTTATCTGGATATCAGGGTCTGTGACTGAGCACACATGTGGGGCAGGGGGAGGGAGAGGGAGAGAGAGAGAGAGAGAATGAATTTGTTTCTCTTTGGTCCTTCACATATCCATATCCGTTGCTTCTCTCCTCCCCTCCCTCTCTTCTGTTATTAATCTCCATTGTTCAATAAAAGAAGAAGCCAAAATTAAAAGGAACCAGAGAAGAAGAAAACAGATAATGAAATGAGAAAACCAAGGTCTGATTCCAGTATTATAAACTGCTTGCCCTGGGTTTATACATGTATGCTTTTATTTGTGAATGTTTGTAAGTTTCTAATGAATGAGCCACACTCAGCATTTAGCAGGGAGATTGCCCTCCAACCCCTTCTTCACCCAGACATCCTTTCACCTTCACCTGGGTGATGAATGAGGCAAGAACACTGGATTCTAGAGGCCTTCAGCCATAAATAGCCATGTTAACCCTGGGAACATCATGTCAACAATTTGGGCCTCAATTTCCACATTAATAAAATTAGAGATTGCGAAGATACGTAAGTTTTCAGGCCCTTTCCAGATCTCATGGTCTATAATAGTTATATGACAATCCTCATTGAGTGGTTACTCGAAGAGCACTGAAGGTCTGTCTTGAGGGTCACTTACAGAAGTTCTCCCATGCCCAGCCCCAGCCAGAAACAGTGCACATGTCCCCTCTTCGGTCATCCACAAGATCGGGCAGATCCACCAGCTGCGCGTGATTTAGGGGATGCGTCAGCTTGATGAGCATGAGGTCATGCTCAGCAGAATCCTGGGTGAAATTTGGGTGTCGGATAGTAAGCCTGGGTTTTAATTTCCCCATCATGTTTAGGAAATCCTCCTCTTTTGAAGCAGCAATATCTATCTCAAGGAATCTGAAATAAGCCATGAAAGATTAGTAGAAGAAGGAGGCATTCTACTGTTCATCTTGCATCCTTTCTATCCTTAACTTGCTTTGTGACTTGGTATGAGTTCCATAATTTGCCAAGGCCCCTGTCTCCCTGGAAGATGAACAATTCCCATTGCAGTTCCATAATTCTTTGTTGTGTACCACATTGGTTCATCCCATGGTCCTTGGCTTCCCCAATTCCCTCTGTCTACATCATCCCACTCAAGAATCTAACTCATAACTACATAGATCTATTTCCTGCCTCATTCCAACCACTTCCCATGTTTCAGAGTCCCCTGTGCATGTCTCTTGAGGGCAGAGCCTCAGTCCCCTCAGAGCAATCCCAGTGACTAAGGGGGGAAACCTTTCCCTTCAGGACCTCCATCACTCACGGTAAGAAGCAGTGGGCTGCAGTGAGAGCCCACTGTTTGTGGATCAGCGTTCCCAAACAAGGCTCGTATTTTGAGTTCAGGAAAATCAAAAAGGTGGGTGCAGTTTTGATGTTCATTTGATTGAATTGCTGAACTAATTTTGATTGTGCTGGTATTGGTGTTACATTTGTTGTTACTGCTGCCAGGAGAAAGGAGAGGAAAATTGTAGAGACAGGAAGTTAGATTCCAGAGGACAGTTCTGAGACATTTTATGTAAAAGTGCTCGAAATTGTCAATGTATTATTGATGTTTAAGGTATAATTGAACGATTTCAGGATCCTTCTGTCAATTTTCCCTTTGAGTTCCCTCTTTATTTGTGTCTTCCTTCCTACTCCTTTCCTCCCTCCCTCTTGATTATTCTCTTTTCTTCAAGCTGCCCTCTGAGCTATACAGCAAAATCACACTCTTTTGCCAATACATACCATGCATTGTATCAACTCCATGCATTATTTCAGTTCAAATTTTTTCTTGCTCCCAGGGAGCCAGAGGAAGAGCAATGGGCTCTAGATATTTTTGACTGTTCTGGGAAACTGCCAATCACTGGAGTCCTGAATTCTTTTTCTTTCTGATGATCTCTCCACCCTTCTTATCTACTAGATCTATTTCTTCCAGTTTCCTCCAATGTGACCTTTTCAGAATTTTAAGTCAAAAATAGGAACCTGCACTCACCAGTCCCTGTCAGAAAGGTGAAGACTAGAAAGAGATAGTTCATTTCTGCTGCCTCCATACCTTCTTCCAGTGAGAAGACCTGGGAAGGGAGTGAACTGATCAACCAGCCTGATCAGCTAGAAACTTTGCAAAGGGAGAAATTATAAGGAGGGCTGGGAAGTTTCAGGGGAGCAAGGTGCTCTTAACTAAGGGAGGAAAGACATCAGAAGGAGTAAAGAGAGCCAGACCATATCTCTCGAGTGTCTGCCCTCCTATTGTAGCCTGGGAAATTTCTTCAAGGTGAGATTCCTGACCCCTCCCCTCAGAGGGATATATTATAAGCTAAGAGCTTTGCTCTTCTTTATTAACAAAGAAAAATCTCCACTGGCCAATCCTGTCTACCTTAATCTACTGTCTCTAGTAATAATTCAGTCCCTTGGTTCCTTAGGCTTACTCACCTGTCCTCACTTAGTGTGGCTGCTTTCCACCTCTCTGACTGACATTTACCAGATCTCAACTTAAAATAAACTCCCTCCTCTATGAACTACAGGCTCCCCTCACCTAACACACTGAGCTCTCCCCTGTGTCATATTGACCCTTGTCCTCATGTCACACTGGCTCTACTCCCATGTCATACTCTCCTCATGTTACACTGTCTCCATCTCATGTCACCCTCCCCCTACTCCTTAGATACCACTGACCTCTCCCTGAAAATTTGCAGAGCTAGTCAGTGACAAACAAGGTATGCTCAGCATAGAGCTCCCTTGGAATGGAGTCAAAGTGGTACTGTGTCAGTTGGCTTTTGCGGCATAGCAAATTTCCTCAAAACCCAATGTCTTAAAATGGTAGTCAACTGTTTGCTCATAATTCTGTGGATTGCCAATTTGGTATGGGCTCAGCTGGATAGTCCTGCCTTCAGTAGGGCTCAGTCATGCATCTGTGATCAGCTGACAGTCAATGGTCCCATGAACATGACTGGTGGTTGGCTGGTTGTTGGTTGGTGTGATGGGGGTGAATGGGTTATGTGTCTATATCCCATCCAACAGGCTAGCCAAGATCATTTCTGTGATGGTAATTGTGATGTCCCCAAGATCAGCAAAATAATAAGTCCCAATGCCCAAGCACTTATCAAGCATCTGCCTATATCTGGCCAAGTCAAGTTGCGTGGCTAACCCAGATTCACAGATGGAAAAGAACATACTTCTTTTTTTAAAAATGAGTTTATTGATTTTAGAGAGAGAGAGGAAGGGGGGAGAGAGACAGAGAGAGGGAGAGAGAGAGAGAGAGACATCAATTGGGAGAAAGTGTAAAATAATATTGCAAGGGGAAAAATGTAAGAAGAATAATCTTCGGCCATTTCTTCTTTTCATTTTATTGTATAAATTTTCAAACATACAAAAAATTTAAAAGTATTGTATGGTGAACACTGCGATAGACACCGCCTATTTTCTTCAACTAACATTTTACTACATTTGCCAGATCACATAGCTATCCATCTATAGTTGTGGCTGTCAGTACAATCTTGTGCTCTATCTCATTCCCTTCTTAATTTCCTGCAATATGGCTTCCTCTCCTACTTCTCTGAAAGCCCCTCTTTTTTTCTGCCACCATCACTATATAACTCCTGAGTGGTTGCAATAGCTTTCGAGTTGGCCTTTCTTTAGAAAGCATCTCTTTCTCTAACCAATTTGCCAAATTGATCCTTGTTCATCTGCTGTGCTCTTGCTTAAAAGCTTGCAGTGATTTCTAGGGCCCATCATGTCATGTCTTATCTCCTTATAGTCTGGTATAATGATGCCTGACTCTGTAGGGGTAAGACACAACGGGAAAAATCAGAGTTCCTGTGTAATCTCAAAAGCAGCCTGTGTCCTTGGGAGTTCTGTTGCTGTACTTCTTGTCTCTCTCTGACCAACTCTGGCCCCATGTGTGTCCTAACCTCTTTTTGTAAATTGACTGTAATCTTTAGCTTTCAGCTCTCTTAGTTTGGCCTCTATAACACATAGTTGAGCAACTTCCATCTGCACTCCATAGGCACCAATTTCTACCCTGACCTGTATACCTTCTTTTCCTGGGCTCCTTGTCAAAAGCTCCTTGATTTTCATTTCTCTAAGGTCATCTGTGTTCTTGATGTTGAGCAAGGCCTGGCTCCTCCCCCTGCCATTTGGTCAAATAGTGGCCCTGTTTTCAATATATTACTCTGATTGGCTGTGAATCCTTGCTTATGCTACTTCCTGTTTCATAGCCACAAGAAAGGATTCCCAACCATCCTCTGATCTAGCTCCACACTTCTCTACACCAAGGAAGACCCTTCTCCTCTCTCCATCTGTGCCAATCCCTGTCTGGCAACCACTGAGTTCCACTTGTCAGACTGGGTTTTAAGAGCCCCTCAAATTCCACTTCGAGTTTGCTCCCTCAAAAAACTGTTCTCTAATGCATTATTTTTCTCTTCTTTAATATAGACTTTCCACTCTAGGCCAGCCAGTTTCTTCAGTATTTTTCAAGTTGACTATTTTCATACATGCTTCTTTTCACTCTTTGGCTCACTGTACAGACATATCTGGAAGCACCTACCTTACCCACTCTTTGTCAAACGGTCTGCCCCTGTCTACAACCCTTGCTGAGTGACCCAAGTTTAGATGTCAAAGGGCTATAACCTGGGTCCTCAGAGATATCTTCAAGATCAATGCAGCTCAATGCCTAACCCCAGTTCTGCCTGATCTGGGTCTGACCCTTCCACACACATAGCTCATGCTATCAGACAGACCTTCACATGTTTCTGGATGGCCTCAGACTTAAGAAGCTCCATTTACCTGGCTTATGACCTTGACTTCCCTAATGGCAGGATTTATATCTGATTAAACTCTGTGTCCCCAGATCCTAGCATAAAACTTAGCACCACACAGATTTCACACACACATACACACACAATTTTTTTCTTCTGGATGAATGAGGAGATAGCACCTGTGCATCTCCTAACTTAAAACTCTCAGTAACCTGCCACATTGACCTGATCTCCAGGTAATCTAAGCTTATTGGCTTAACTCAGGTCACTTTCTTGTGAGTTACAGAGGAACAGGATTTCCAGAGTATGGTCTTTGATCCCAAGAGCAGCCATCAGACATTATTGGCATGAGATTTAATCTTCTCTTCTTTTAACAGCTTAATCAAAGTATAATGATACATAATAAACTGCACATATTTAAAGTGTACAATTTGGTAAATTAATGACCACATTCCCAAAAGATTCCTTATACCTTTTTGTAATTCCTCCTTCTTTCTCTTCCACCCACCACCATGTCACCAGGCAACCACTAATATGCTGTCTGTCACTATAGGTTAATTTAAATATTGTAGAATTTTATTTTTTTATTTTTAATCCTCATTCAAGGATATGTTTTTTCATTGATTTTAGAGAGAGAGAAAGGGGGGAGGGGGGAAGAGAGAGAGACAGAGAAACAGACATCTATGTGAGAGAGAAGATAAACAATGATCAGTTACCTTCCACACATGCCCCAACTGGGGATGGAACCTGCAACCTAGGTTTGTGCCCCCACTGGGATAACACTCCAACTGAGCCACCCAGTCATGGCAAATATTGTAGAATTTTAGATAAATAGAATTGTGCAGAAATGGTCTCCTTTTTTTTTTTTTTGTTTTTGGTCTGGTTACTTTAACTCAGCATAATTTGAGTTTCATACATGTTGTTGAGTGACTTTAGAGTTCATTTTGTTTTTTTCACTGCTAACTTGTATTCCACTGTATTGATATATAAAATTTATTTATTTACCTGTCAATGGAAACATGAGTTGTTTCCAGTTTTGGGTTGTTGCAAATAAAGCTTCTATGAACATTATATATGTGGGTCTTTATGTATACATATAAGTACACATATGTCTTCATGTAGGCATATATTTCCTTTCCTTTTGGGTAAATAACTAGATGTGACTTTCAAAGAAACTGCCAAATAGTTTTCCAAAGTACTTTATAGTCTCATCAGAAGTGAATGAAAGTTTCATTTCCTCTATATTTTCACCAACACTTGATGTACTCACTCCTTTTTTTATATATATAATTGACATATAACATTGTATTAGTTTTAAGTGTAGAATGTGATCAATCTTTTAATTTTAGCTATTCTGATAACTGTAAAGTAGTGTTTTATTTTGGTTTTAATTTATATTTTTCTAATGACTAATGATATTGAACGTCTTTTCATGTACTTGTTTGCCATTCATGTATCTTCTTTGATAAAGTGCCTCTAAATATTTTGCCCACTGTAAAATTTGATTGTGTCTTACGATTGATATGTGAGAGTTTTTCATATAATCTGGATAGGATCCTGCAATACTCCCAGCAGCTAGAGAAACGGAATTCATAGGTCTGTCCATGTATCTCTTCCCCTAACCTGCTTGTTCCCAATTTTCCATGGTTTCCCCTCCCAACTCCCTGACCAATCAGCCATACTATTTATCACTGATGAGTCCTTTATATTTTTATTTCAGGCTACTTTCTTTCTACACAAAGTAGATGACCAGATGTACTACCAAAGCTCTTCTGATTAGGAGAGTTTCCCTTCACTACTGTCGTATAGGGCCTTCTTTGAATGGGGCTATAACATAGTGATCCATTTCTGGCTTTACCATATATCAAGCTGACCCATCTGTGTACCAAACACTTCTTTTTTTTCTATGAGTTGATCATAATTACATCTCCCTGTCCCCTCTCCTCTTCCCCCTTCTCCAAAACAATCATAAGTGTAAGACGAAGGAGAGACAATAGCGGTATAGTAGTGGATGACGATGGAGTCTGAGCCATCTACTCAAGCAGCTAACTTGTCTTCTGGCCCTGCTCAGGACCAATTCTTCTGGGTTCACATGACCCCATGACTTAGTAGATCTGACACAATACATCTTATGATGAACAGTACTGACTTCATGGTCACTAGATATCCCAAAATCAGGTGCTCTATCTCTCAGGGTTCAGCAATATATTGAAAACTATTTTTTTTAAATGGTTTCTGCTCCAGATTAGGACAACATTGCTCCAGAATTCTACAGTCTACATGGTGATTCTCTTACTAGGGCTTGCTGTAAACTCCATAAAACATCTTTTCCTACCACAGATACCTCTAATAGCATAGATAGCCAAGTAGCAAGGCTGCTTGTGTCATAGCCTAAGACTTCAGAGCTTTCTCCTGCTCTAGACCCCATTCAAAGCTGGCAGCCTTACATGTCACTCAGCAAGTGGTTTGGTGCAGTATTTCCAAGTGTTGAATACTCCAGAACCAAAAAAGCCCAGTAGGCATTATGTATCTTCTTAGTAGTGGGATGTCTGGCATGTACTACATTACTAGACACCTATGTGGAGAATCTCAGAATTTATCTTTTACTCTTTAAAGCACGTGTATCTTACCAAGGTCACCAATATTCTTGCCACTTCTTAATCATCTGCTCTGATTAATCTGATGTAGGAATTATCTGTTGCTCTGTTACAAACTACCCCAAAATGTATCATATTAAAACAGTAAATGTTTATCTCATAGTTTCTGTAGGTCAGGAATTCAGGAGTGGCTCAGCTGAGTGATTGTGGCTCAAGGTCTCCCATGAGGTTACAGGCAAGACATTGTCCAGGGCTACCGTCATATGAAGGCTTGACTGGGGCTAGGGGATCTGTTTCCAAGACGGCTCACTTAAATGGATTTTGGCAGGAGGCCTCTCAGTTCCTTTTCACATGGATTTCCCTGTGGGTCTGCTTCAGTGTCCTTATCGCATGGTATTGACTTCCCTCACAGCAAGTGATCCAAGACAGAACAAGGAATGAAGCTGTGATATCTTGGAAGTCATACATCTTCACTTGCACAAAATTCTATTTGTTAGAAAGAAGTTGTTAAGTCTGGCCCACATACAATGGTAGAGGAATTAAGCTCCACCTCCTGAAGAAAGTAGTATCAAAAAAATCAGTGAGCATACTTGAAAACTACCACACACGATACCATCAATTAGTTGATCTTTGCAATGATATGCAGAATTTCCAGGCAGTCCAGATTCCTTTGGGCTATATTATGATAGAGGGCAAAGGAATTAACCCCAGGCAAGAGTGTAAATGTCTGTGTCATGCACATGCATCTGTTTCCTTTCCTTGATAGGAATGAAAATGAATGTGTTAATATTTGCTGATCAGTGCAAGATACCCAAGGCCACATTAATCTGTTCCAGTAGAGATATTACATTAGGCATAGGAACCTGCAATTAGGGCAGCTATTTGGTTGAGTTTATTATTCTTCAGGATGAGATATTTTTATAAGGGCCAGACTGGTGAATTAAATGGGGATAAAAGAGGGCCATCCCCATGTATTCCTAGGATAGCACTAACCTCTGCCATTTCCCCCAGGATGTAATATGGCTTTTTATTGACTATATTGGAAAGGGAGAAAATTATTTTCAGAAATTCCACTTGGTCATCCCCACAAATATAGCTTTTATCCCACAGTACAAGGAATCAATGTGGAGTTCTTCCAGTTACCAAGTATACCCACTTCAATTATACATTGGAGAACCAGAAAAATAACCCTTTTCTACTTTAGTTTTCTCCACGCATTTATCACCATCTAACTTAACATATATTAAACTTACTCATTTCATTTATCACCTGTTCCCAAATGAATACAATTTCTACAAGGATGGACATTTTTTTTTTGTCTTTTTAGAGAACTGATTTATTTTTAATGCCTATAGAGTACCTAACACATCACAGGAACTTTATAATTCTATTACATAGCAGGCATTCAGTACATATTTGTAAAGTGAAAGAATAAACAATACCAGAGCCTTTACATAAGTTTGTTATTGTTATTGTTAGAATTGCCCCTAAGATTTTTCCATCTCTCCTAGCAAGTATAAATTCAAGTGTAAATCAGTATCTCTGGAGCAAATTACGGATAGGTTTCTACAAGGAAACCAGAAATGACCACTGGCACCTCAAGTGTACCATGGAGCAGTGTATGTGTTGCTCAGCTGAGAGCTGGAAGGCAGACCGTGAGCAACGTCACTCCCAGGCTCTCAGCACTTTCTGTACCTCTCTTCTCCCCCAATGTGGGTTGGAGTACACATATTTAATTTTCCACATTTTCCAGTAGTAGTTATTGGTGTTTTTGGCCTCCATGCATAGAACTATTATTTTTAAAGCATTAAATTAGTCATGAAATATTTACTTTCATGTTTCCTATTGAAAAATGGAAAGATCTGGCTATTGTCATTTTACCAGTGCTTAGAAGTGGATGCTCAGAAGGGGTGTGTGCTTTTTTAAGTTCTCACCACTCCTAATTATCTCTTTCACACTAAAGCTAAGTGACAGTTAACATTCATCAATGTATAAATAGGACAATTTTTCCTGAAGTTTAAAACAGAGAGGCACAGTTTTTGTATCCAAGTCCATTTAAAATGTGGGAATAATGAAATGTAAACAGAGTAGTATGCATTTCAATAAAAATGAAGGGTATTGTGGGGAGGCAAGAGAGAACAAAGATTATTCCTAAGCATTTAATAAGTGATACGCAAACAAAGTATGACTGAGTACATAGAGTGCAACTCAGCATATAAGGGCCCTGAGTTTGCAGCCCTTCCTCTAGTCCAATAAAGAGGAATAAATAATAAACTCAACTGAAGGCATAATTTGCAAGGTACTTATTTCTTTTTTAAAAATCTCTATTTTGCATTACTGTGCATAGCAATTTTGGTTTCCTCTTTTTCATAGACATCTTCCCCCCAAGATACGTACTGTCTCACTTCAACTTCCAAATTGTGCCCTTTGGGAATGGAAATACAGAGGGTCTTATTGCTAGTTCATATGTTTTATAACTGTTGCTTTCTTATTTGCATAAAGAAAAATTTCACTATTCTAGATTAGGAAAGACTTAATTAAAATCTTAGCTAAGGACTCTCATTCTCTTTAATTTTGATATAGGGAAGGAGTGATTTATTTGATATAGGGAAGGAAGCAGCTACTTTTAGTTGATGGTTTTAGAACCCATTAACTATAATTACAACAGTAATAGTAAAATTTCATATTAGTAATTTGAATTCTGGGATGTCCTTAGCTAGTAAATACACATGATGACTAGAAAAATGTAATATCATCAGGTGAAAGTATCCAGATGTTTTTTAAAAGACCAAATTTCTATCACAGGCTTTCATTAAGCTAAGCTCAAATGACAGTTAGGGTACTTGTGCATATTTGTCAAACTCTTTGCAAGGAAAAAAGGGTGTTCTTATATTTATCTGAATCTGGTGCATATTTATATTTTTTCCATCCATCATCTTTTTCCATTTTCATTCAAGCTAGTTATAAAAATAAGGCAGTTATTGAGCTCATCATTCACTGATAGCCAAGCAGGAAGCTTTTGGGCATGAACCAGACTGGGGATGACTCATTAGAAGCCAAATGTTTTATTAAACGCTCCCCCTAAAATGGCACAAAATAAAATATTTATAAACATATTTAAAAATCATTGTAAAGTTCTTGGGAGAAGGGGTTAAAATATTGCCACCCATTCCAAATTGCATCATTTTGGTAAAATATTGCTTTGGTCCCATAGAGGCTGGCCCAGACTCTAAGCCTTC
The DNA here is from genome assembly GCF_021234165.1 of Pteronotus mesoamericanus. NCBI lineage: Eukaryota > Metazoa > Chordata > Mammalia > Chiroptera > Mormoopidae > Pteronotus > Pteronotus mesoamericanus. Next base: position 47,349,421 of record NW_026555325.1, read on the forward strand.
AGAAATGGAGTTGCTATAATTTGTACAACTGTCCTGACTCACAGTACTCTTACTTTGAAATATGGCCCTATTTTGATAACCTCAGCCCAATCTATATTTTGAGTGCATTAAAAATTTACATGCTACTTGTGAAAATTTTAAATGTCCTATTGATATGTCTCAGTTGTAATATACACAAATAGAGGTCACAAGAAGAGTGGTTAAAAATGGAAATTTGTTTTTTACTGAGCAAACTTTTACCTCAAATGGTGTAAGCATATATTTAAATTCTGTATCTTAATGTTACCTATTGTTTTAAATACATCCCTTTAGCCCTCATGCAAATAAAAATGGTTGTTTTCATAGATATTTTCATAGATATTTTGGCACGCATCAGGTTCCTGCTTAGACTTATCAGGTCCTCTTTTGAGAACCTAGAGCCCACCATGACTCAGGATGATTAGAAGCCTATGGGAAGTCAGTCCCTGGTAGAAGTCTGAAAATGAGGTGATGGTAGTGTTTGAAGGGTGATGTTTTTCCATCGGGTCCCAATTTGAAAAGGAACCAGATGGGCAGGAGGTGTTCGGGCCAAGAAGACAGCCTCCTGCTAAACCAAGATGCCTGCCCTTCTTCTGTGACTCCTCACAGGGTTCTTTGGAATGTTGGCATATTTTTCAAAGGACATTGAGTCATTCAGGCATTGATGATTGAACTCATTATTGTACTAAGCAGCAAAAGTCTTTCAGAATTTTGTCTTTTATCCAAAAAACCAATACGAAGCACTTGGAACAGTGTCTGTAAAGAGATGCAAATACAACAGCTAGTGTCAAGGAGAGATAATGTAATCTTCAATTTCCATATCTGGAGCTGGTGTTTGCTGTTTCTGTAGCAAAAACATCTGGACCATATGAGCGTATGGGAGCTATGGTTATAGATATAGCCCTGCTTCCTTTAGCCAAGATCATAAGAAAATATTCTAAGTGAAATAAGCCAGGTGGTGAAAGACAAAAATTATATGATCTCACCTATGAGTATAACCTAATCAACAAAACAAACAAGAGAGCAAAATAGAACCAGAGACAGGCAAATAAAGAACAAACTGACAATAACCAGAGGGGAGGGGGGAAAGAGTGTAATGGGGGAAAGAAAGGGAAGAGTCATCAAGGAACATGTATAAAGGACCATGGAAAAAGACAATGCAGGGGTGGGGGAGGATTGAATGTGGGAGGTGAGGGTGGGCGGGGCAGGGGAGAGTAATGGGGGGAAAATGGGGACAACTGTAATTGAACAACAATTGAAAAAAGAAAATTGATAGATAAATTTAATCTAGGTAAATAAATTTCCTAGATTTCTAGGTTTCCCCTATGAAGTACTAAAATGTAATCAAGGAACATGTATAAAGGATACATAGACAAAGCCAAAAGGGGGTAGGATTGAGGGTGGGAGGTGGAGGGAAAAATGGACAAAACTGGACTTGAACAACAATAAAAAAATTAAAAAAGAAAAACCTAAGAAAATGGCAGGACCTCTGTGAAGTATGATTGCTGGGGCAGGTAAGTGAAAGTTTTTCCTTCTCCCTTTAAGCCCTTCTATAAAGAATAATATGTTAAAAATAATACTTATTATTTTTAACAACTTATTTGAAACTATTTTTATATAAATAAACAGGTTACATACATCTGACCTCTCAAAGAGAGCCAAATTGCGCTTTCTTTCCATGGTACATTGTCATCATTATAAAATTCACTTCTCCATGTCACAAAGCAATGATACCTTCAAGTAGTCCTGGAGTATACCGAATCATCTATTCCTACATTAAATGTCCTCAGACTTGTAATTCTGACAGATGTTCTGCTGTCTGCTTTGGTACGAGATTATCAGAATTCTGACAATCTTTGGCAACCTTTCTTTTGAATTTGTTGTTTTAACTTGATTCCCCTAATCAGCTGACTTACACAAAACTGTTAAGAGCTTATGTAAAATAAAATTAAGTGGGCCTAGAGTGAAAGCCCAAGGGTCACTCCTATGAGCAATATTAACAAGAACAAATTCAACTTTAGTGCGTTTGTTGGAGGTTTCATCCTTATTCTTTCTATCTAGATCCCAGCTATGTTTCAGATACTAGATATCACTGGATACAAGAATTATAGATAATGGACACGTAGCATGAGCAAGAATTAAAACTTTCTTGTATTAAGTCACTGGGATTTCGGATGAATTGGATAACTGCTACAATATATATGCCTATCTTTTTCTCACACAATCTCTGTATTTTGTTCATCCTCCACATCCACAGCTCCAAATCTAATGAAGGCCTAAAGCCACCATTAATCATCTTAAGACTCTTACATCATTTCTTCCTTTCCTCGTAAATTTGCTCAATGGCAGTCCAGGTAGATAAATGCATGTGATACTAAACTGGAGTTATTTTCATTCTTTAGGCTAATTGAAATGATAGCCCTGGACATTTTGTCAGTGATAGAGTAATATTTTAAATTAGAAATAATTGAAAGCATCTGGATAACAAGGATTCATTTATAGTAAATGTTTCTAAGTGTGATTAACATATATTTGGTCTTTGTCCCTGGTTCCCAACACAGAGCTTCTAAAACCCTTAGAATTTCCTAAAAGGGGTGATAAGACCATCTTTTGTTTTCATAACAAGCACCTTTCAGCCCTACCTTAGCTGTATATGTGAATGAGGTGACTCTTGGGGGGCCTCTAGATAGCTTCAGGACGAGGGATGGTTGCCAGAGGAACCAACCATGTGGTAAGAAAGTTAGAACTTTCAACCCTATGACCTTCCCTATGACCTTCAGGAAGGGAAGAGGGGCTGAAGATTGCATTAATCACTAATGGCCAATGATTTAATCAGTAATGCCTATGTGCTAAAGCTTCCCTATTAAACCTCTAACCAATGAGGTTCAGAGAGCTCCCTGGTTGGTGAACACGAACCAGGTATTGGGAGAATGCATGTGCCTGGATAAGGCATAGAAGCTCTGCGCCCCCCCACCCCACCTCCACCTTATACCTGGCCGAATGCCTGTTCCATTTGCCTGTTTCTGAGTTGTATTCTTTGTAATACACTGGTAATAGCAAGTAAACTGTTAGCCATCTAACGAATTATGAAACCTGAGAAGGGGGCCATGGGAACCCCCAATTTATAGCCTGTCACTCAGAAATATGTGTGTCCTGGGACTTGCAATTTTTATTTGATGAGGAGGTAGTCTTGTGGGAATGAACCATTAACCTGTGGGGTCCACCCTAACTCTGGTTCTTGGTGCCAGAACTGAATTGTCGGACAGCCAAATGGTGTCTGGAGAGCTGAAAAATTGGTTGGTGTGAAGAAAAAACCCACACACTGGGTGTCAGAAATGTTGTGAGTGAAAAAGAGCTCACCAGGCTTTTAAGATTGCAGTATGCTTGAATATGTATCAGGTTGCCAAATCCATATAAAAAAACATACATGTAGGCTCTAGTCTACTGGATAGATCAGACAAGACTCAGCTGACTCACCGATACATGGAAATAGATCAAACAAGTAGCATGTGTTTTTAAAAGGAACACTTTAGTTAGATAGGGAATGGAGATTTTTTGACAGTCCTCCTGAACGTGAGTCAGAGTGTGGGTTTGCATGGGTGAGAGTGTGGGCGGACACATCTGTGGGCGTCAGAGACCGCCAGAGAGAGAGGGCTGCAGTTCTGTGGCTAGTAAAATGACTATAATAGTAAAATAAATTTAAAGGCCCAGCGCTTCATGGAGCCCTTTCAAATAGTTTTAGATAAATAGTGTCTACACACAGGCTTATTTAAAATACCAATTGCTCCTCACAAAGGGTTTAAATTATCCCTCCATACACAATACCAAGCAATTTTCATTTACCACTTACTTGAAATTTGGTAATTATCACAAATGAAGCCCTATCCTACATTCCTGGTAGTCAAAAGTTTATAAAAATGGGAAAATTGAGATAAATTGGCTGCATTGCTTATCTAGAAAATGACCTTCCGCTGTTCACAGATCGGGCACTAACAGCACATAACTTGCCTAGGAAAAAGGAGCTAAAACAGGTAAATAGGATAGGAAGAATTTTATCTAAAGCCATAACAAGATGATTTCTGGCATGCTTACCTACCTTCAGTAATTGGGCAATGCAAAGACGTAAAAACAGAGATACCTGGAGATATAATTGCTTTGACCTGGGAGAGGAATGATGCTGGTGAAGTGGAATCTTCACAGAAACTCTATTTAACAAAAAATTCACAGCATCTTACTGCATTTGTCAATCTCATGATTGCACACCTGGACCCTAGCAAGTCCAGCACCCACAAAGGTATTAGAAATATCGCTTGAAACTAAAGCAAGTAATAATCTCTGAGTGGAAGAGATGATGGATCAATGTGTACAGGGTATATAGAGCCATTCAAAATGCGATTCGCATAGTCGAGTCTCTATGATGGACCTTCCTGCTGTGCTTGCTTCTAGAATTATGACCCTGCCCTCAAGGAACTCAGCCCTTGAGTTAAACAGTTTAGGAAACTGATAAACACTGTTTATGCCAGGTGCTATTACACATCAAAGGAGGAAACAGTTATTAATTCTTCATTCACCCGGTAACTTTTTTCCAAAAGGGAAATAACTTATTCTAATTATAAAAATAATACATGCTCAATATAAAAAATTCATATGGAGTAGAATATCTGTTGACTTAAGGAGAACTTATTTAAAACCATTGGACACTAGAGGAGCAAAGGACCTGTACTTCATTTCATATTCCCTCTGTGTAAACTAACTTCTCTGCTCTTTGCCATGCATCACTTTTCATTATTAACTGGTAGACAATAAATGTTACAATGTATAGGCCTAGCAGGGCAAGACACCCAATTCATTCTTTGCCATTCTTTGTCATAGACCTTTTATGTCTATACACCATTAATGGTTCTCACATACTGCAAGCATAATGTAATTTATTTCATAAGCTACTTGGGCTTGGAAAAATTTTCAGAAACCACAGTTGTCTTTTTTTCTTTTTCTTTTTTGCGTTAGTAAGATTACTCTTGAACTCATAAGAAGGGAGCTTTTCTCTCTCTCTCTCTTCTAAAGCCCTGATTCTTCACCTCACCCTTTCCCTTAATAGCTAGGAACTCATTCCATATAACCAGTCTGAGGATGACTAACGGCGGCTGTGGGCCTTCATGAGATTTGGAGCTGTCGATGTGGAGAATGAACAAGATACAGAGAATATGTGAGGAAAAGATAGGCGTATATATTGTAGCAGTTACCCAATTCATCTGAAATCCCAGTGACTCAACCTAAGAAAGGTTTCATTCTAGCCCCTGCTACACATCCATTGCAGGTAGGGAGGCAGTTTTATTCAAGGACCAGGGTGATGTAGGCTCTGCCATCTTGTGGCTGCACAAGCTCCTTGGCCACTGCAGCCAGGAAGGAGAAACAGGAGAACCTCAGATGGGCTTTTCACTACTTCTGCAGGAAAGGAACACCTGTGACTTCTTGCACAGTTTTCTATACATAAGATAATTACTAGATACATAATAGCTTATTATTTTTCACAGCATATATTGAAGAAGGATGAAGATGATTATACAAGAGAAAATAAAATCCAGCCCTCATTTCTTACCATTAATTCTGATTTGGGTTGACTAAAAGTAGTAACATTCCTGGATTTGTCAGGGTAGACTAACTTCTGTAAGAGTTGTCTCTGGTCTTTGGAATTCTGGCTAATTTTTCCTTTTGTTTATCTGAGTTTTATATATACTGATATAGTATCAGTTTACAAAACTCAGCATATATATACTAAAATATATAAACTGTATATAAGTATTTTTTGCTTATCTGTCTTTTCTAATTTTTCTATCTAAACAAGTATATTTTTCTAAAAAAGAAACTTATTTTTAATTTTAGATCAAAAAATGAAAACCTCCTAATGTTTAAAACAAAAACACAGAGTTTTAATCCATAGCATCTCAAAAAAAAAAGACAACAAAACACCACCTGGTTATTCATAGTGGCTCTATTTTCCAGATGGCCCCCTTGCCTGAGCACCTGGAGGAGTTGTAGCCACTGGATGGGGGTGGGGGAACCAAGTTCTTGGTAGGACCTTTTCTCAGTGCCAGGCTTAAACAAACTATAGAATCCATGCATAGCTGCTGCTCTTCATTCCTCACCTCCCTCACTCTGACAATGGTCTGCTTTCTTTTCTTTGAGTAGGAATCGGGCAGAGGCAGCTGGCTTGTGATATTTTGTGTAGGCATGTGAGTTATATGCAAATCACATGCAAAGACGCTCAGAATCCTTTCTCAGATGGTCCAAGTTAAGAATATTTGTCTTGAGTTTGTATTATACCTGAAAGAGGGCACATACTTCTGATATTTCTCTAGTTAATTTCTTCCAGAGTAAGTCAAGCTGCTGTCAGAAGAGGTTTCAGCTTCTTAGGTTCATTATTCATTTTGGAGTTATCCATGCATGCATACTTACAAAAGTTAAACTATTTTAAAAGATAAAATAATTTTTCCAGAACAATTGAATTCAAAGGAAGTGAAGAACCAGAACATAATAATTTTATCTAAGAATCAACATCCTTTATAGTTCAAATAACCTATAATATGGATCTATAACACCTGAATGATAAAATCTTATAATTTTTTTTGGTATTAATGTGATTTTTATGAACTGTAGACTTCACTCAGCAAAACTAGACTACAAGACATCTCTGTCACTTACACACAAACACACACCTCCCAAATTTTATTAATACCTGTTAATATTATAGCAATTATATTCATTTAAAAATTAATTCAAAATAATGTACTTTTAAAAAGATGTTACCTACAATAAAAAGTTAAAACTAATCTTGGCTCTCTATTAAAAGGCCAGTTTTTAGTCAATAAGTATACTTTCTTCAGAAAAGTATTGTGAAACTCACAGGGGAAAAAAAAACACAGAACACACCAAGACATTATTTTATTTACTAAATTATAACACCCTATAACTAGCCTAGGCTGCTATTTTGTTTTTCAAAGCAGGCTGTAAAGAGAAACTATCGATAGTGCCATGTAACTCGTTCTGATTTTATGGATTAGCAGCAAGTTGGGAATTCTCTTGCTGACAGGAAGGAAAAGATGTTAGCTGTCGTAGTGTTCTGACTATGGTCTCCTGCTAGCTGCCAGTGGGCATGTCACTTTTCCACAGCTGAAATCAGACAATGTGTGAGGAGGGCTCATGTATTAGGCAGAAAAAAGAGAAAGCTCACCTGAGAACCATCCTACAATAGTTGGGACGGTGGGAGGGACTAGTACAATTATAAAAGTAACTGAGTGTACAGCTTGTTCTCTGATAACAAGATAATAACATGTAAGATAAGAGAGTAAAATTTGGCATCTCAAGTTTATTTTGTTTTGAATCTCTTTGACAGAGAAGCTGTTTGATGGTTTCTGTATGACACTGACACCCACTTATCTTCCCACTCACTCATCTCACCCATCCTTCAATCCCCTCCCTCCCCTCCAACACTTACCTATTTGTTCACTACGCTGATTCTCCCACCTACCAATCAGTGAATCCATTTACGTGCTCTTGAACACTTTCACTGTCACATCATGCATCATAATTGTGTGTGTGATGTGTAAGCGTCTGTTTCCTTTTCTCTCTAGAACATGCTTTTCTTTAAGTAAACAGGTTCTTTGGTTAACCTGTGTGTCTACATTTTTACTTAATGTAACGGGTAAGTGTATGCATCATAGTGAACAGATGGGTGAATCTCGAAAGTGGTTTAAATCAACCATCTTTATATACAAAGTACAGACTGTATGTATGTAGATATGTATATACCAAAAGGTATGTAGCTCTTGTGTTTATCTGTGTTTAGGTACCTGAGTTGTATTTTTGTGCGCATAAGTCTGCATCTGTATATATCTGTATGTGTGTCTCGAGGTACAGCCAATAGCTTCCTATAAAGTATGACCATCTGTTTCCAAATCTCCCTACCTCACAGTATTATTCTCTCATTTTTTTCTTTATTTTTATTGTTGCTACTGTTAGAGATGTCCCCATTCCCCCACCCGTTTTGCCCACTTTCACCCATTTAAAAAATTTTTAACTGTACAGTTCAGAGGCATTAACTACCATCACAATGTTGGACAAACAATCACCACTACCTGTTCCCAAAATTTTTCCCCACTGAAACAGAAACTCTGCAACCATGAAACAATAACTCCCTATTCCCCTCTTTTCGCAACCCCTGATAACCTCTAATATACTTTCTGTCTCTCAGAACTTGCCTATTTTAGGTATTTCATATAAGTGGAGTCATATAGTAATTGTACTTTTTATGTCTGTTTTATTACACTTAGCACGTTTTTAAGATTCATCCATGTTGGAACACATATCAGAACTTCATTCCTTTTTATGGACGAATATGTATGTATATACCACACTTTATTTCTTCATTCATTTGTTGATACACACTTGAGTTGTTTCTACTTTTTAGATATTGTGAATGATGCTGCAATAAATATTGGCATACAAGCATCTGTTCAAGACCCTGTTTTAGGGCAGATCCAGAAAGTAAAAATAGCGGTCTCCTACCATAGAAGTTTATACCACAAAGTCAGGAAATCAAGACAGATCAACTTAAGAAGCAGAAGCAAAAAAGAAGAATCTCACGAATAATGGGAAGACAAAGAAATACCCCCCAATCAAAGGGAAAGGAGGAATCCCCAGAAAGAGAACTAAATGAAATAGAGGCAAGTAAACAATCAGATATTGAGTTCCAAACAACGGTTTAAGGAAGCTCAATGAGCTCAATGAGCTGAGAGAGAATTACCAAAAACTACAGGGAAACTATGAGGAACTTACTGAAAACTATATCAGCATGAAAAAGGACATAGAAATTATCAATAAGAGACATGAGGAAATGAAGAATACAATTTCTGAATTAAAGAACACAGTAGAAGGAATCAAAAGCAGGCTAGATGAAGCTGAGAATCGAATCAGCGAGCTGGAGGACAAGGTAGAAAAAAGCTCCCAGAAAGAGAAATGAAAAAAGAGCATGAAAATGAAAATGAAAGGAAGCATTTAGGGAAATGAAGGACAACCTGAAATGTAATAATATCTGTATAATAGGGATACCAGAAGGAGAAGAGGAGGAGCAAGGGATAGAGAATCTGTTTGAAAAAGTAATGATGGAAAACTTCCCTAATTGGAAGAGAGAAAAAGTCACACACGTTCAGGAAGCACAGAGGGTCCCATTCGAGAGGAACCCAATGAGGCCCACTCCAAGACACATCATCATTAAAATGGCAAATATCAAAGACAAACAGAGAATACTAAAGGCAGCAAGGGAGAAAGAGGTAGTAACATAAAAGGGAGCCCCGATATGCCTAGCAGCTGACTTCTCAACAGAAACACTGCAAGCCAGAAGGGAATGGCAAGAAATATTCCAAGTCATGAAAAGCAAAGTCCTGCAACCAAGACTGCTCTACCCAGCAAGGCTCTCAATTCAAATGGAAGGTGAAATAAGGAGTTTCCCAGACAAAAGAAAGCTTAAAAGACTACACCTCCACCAAACCAGTGTTGCAAATATGCTAAAGGGACTGCTTTAAGATGAAAAAAAAGAGTCTATGAATACCCAGTTCCTTTCACAGTTGCCAATACTTGATATTACCAATATTTTTTAATATGTATTAATCGGATTGTGACAATGATGCATTTTAATTGTTCCTTTATTATTTGTTTAAACTAAACCTGTTTTTGTAGATTTCTTGCCTATTTCTATTATTTTTAAGAAGTTTTAAATGAGTTTTTGGTATTCTTTATCCATTTTTTGATTAAATGTTGTAGAATTTTTTCTCTAAAAAAAAGAAAAAAAAAGATTGCATTAACCCTTTTTGAGATGTGTTACAAATACTTTCCTATTGTATTACTTGTCCTTTAACTTTTTTATATGTATATTACTGTACAGTCTTAAATGTTTAATATAGCCATATTGTCAATATTTTACTTTATAGCTTCTGGGTTTGAATATTTTACTTCAGGGTAAGAAAAATATTATTTTGTATTTCCTCCTAAAACTCCTTAGATTCTACATATTGATTTTTAACTCACCTGAATATTTCTTGTATAATGTGTGAAATAGGGCTCTATATTTGTTCTATTTCAAGTAATAGTGGTCCATGCACCTTATTTGTTGAATAAGCCTTATTTTACCCATTGATTTGAAATATCAACTTAATCATATATTACATTGTTAGAAAGATATATTTGTTTGTCTCTAGAATGCTCATTATAAAAGAAAAAAAAATAAGCCCTGTTTTAAATTCTTTTGAATATATACCTAGAAGTAGAATTGCTGAGTCATAGAGTCATTTTATATTTAACTTTTGGAAGAATCACCAAATTGTTTCCATAGGGACAGCATCATTTTACATTACCATCAGCAATGGAAAAAGGTTCTAATTTCTCCACATCCTCACCAGCATTTGTTATTTTCTTTTTAAAAAATAATAGCCATGCTAATGGGAGTGCAGTGATATCTTATTACAGTTTTGATTTGTATTTCCCTAATGATCAGTGATGCAGAGCATCTTTTCATGCGCTTATTGGCCACTTGTATATTTTCTTTGGAGAAATGTCTATTCAAGTTCTTTATCCATTTGTAATTGGATTGTCTTTTCATTGTTGTTGAGTTGTAGAAGTTCTTTATATATTCTGGATATTCATTCTTTATCAGGTATATGATTTGCAAATATATTCCCCCATTCTGTAGGCTGTCTTTTCACTTTCATGATAATGTTCTTAGATATACAAAAGTTTTTAATTTTGATGAAATCCAATTAATTTTTTTCTTTTGTTGCTCATGCTTTTGGTGTCATACCTAAGAATCCATTGCCAAATCCATTGCCAAGTCCAATGAGGATTTACTGCTATATTTTCTTCTAAATGTTTTATGGTTTGAACTCTTATATTTAGGTCACTGACTCATTTTGAGTTTATTTGTGTACATTATGTGAGAATTCAAGATTCTGTCTGCTGGAGTAAATAAATGGGAGTGTTTATAAACTTGGATGCCTGTCTTTGGGCATGGAGATTTTTCAGTATCTGGTTCCCTCTTCTCTGAAATGAATCTTAAAGAATTGGTGTAGATTGCATTTAAAACCAAAGAATAGTGCACATATTTCAGCAAAGGAGGTTATTCAAATGGACACATAGCTGAGTTAATGATGATCTGTAGATATGTATCTATGAGGGCATCATACATAAAGTCATTTTGAGTGTGTGTGCGCAAGCGCAGGTGCATTAGATGAAATAACTGAGTGTCATTTTGGAAGTCAGTTTAACCCATTTGATCTTTCCATGCTGAGAACAGATGTTCCTCCACTAGATTTTACCTCCTAAAGAACTTATTTCATTATGGAATTACTTCCATTTATATAAAGGGTGGAGAAAAGAGAAGAGAATAGTGTCCTTGCTTACAAACTGGAGTATTCTTTAATATACTTAAAAAAAATTGTGTATTGACTTTTTGACTCCTTTCTGAGGTAAGGTCAGCCCTGGACAATGTTTAATCTTGATTTATTTTGGCCTTTTTCCATAGTTGGTCAGTCCCTCTGTCCTTCTCTTATCTCTTCTGATACAGGCTTCTCCCAAAGATAGTCAGTAATCATGGGTCTGTGAATTGTCCCTGAGTCAATAGTGCTAGATCGGCAACTCTGAAATTTGGGAGCTGTAGGGAAGAATTGCTAGTTGCCTACTCACTATCTATTTCTCTTCTTTTCCTTACTAATAGCTCTTCAATTTCATTGTAAGCAATAATGCAGGCATAAGCAAAACAAGAAAACAAACGAACAAAAACTGTATTTCCCATTAGCCTTTGCACCTAGAAGTTATCATTAACCCAACTCTGGAAAATCAGGCATGAGCAAAAGTTTTTGTACGGGGCTTTCAGGAAAAATCTTTGAAGTGGAGCTGACAACTGACAAATGCCTTTTGCCCTTTGCACTCTGCCCTTCTTCATAGCTGGATTCTAAATGTAATGCTGGAGGTGGAACAGCCTTTTATAACTATGGTAACCATGACAGAAAGGTTAAAATGTCACAGATATCAACACTGACATCACTATGCTGCTGAACGAATGCCCAATACCACCTACCACTTGTTACATAAGAAAAACCCCTAATTTATTTAAACCATTGTTTTGGAGATCTCCTTAACCAGTAGCTAGATTTAATTCTTGGTAAAGGAGCTTAAAAAGCAAGATGAGATCATTGGAATCAATGAAGTCCTATGTATCTTTTGGCAAATTATGCAGATCTAGAGTAAACATTAGGGAGGAATTCTGGGTCGCCACCATAAGGCTAGTACCATAAATCTGAATCTCCCAACATACCCTCCCCCTCAAAGAAACAATGACAACCACAACAACAACAAATGAAATTACATAAAACCTGTATCTTCAGCATAACTAGAAAACAGAGAATGTCCAAATTTCAAATTAAATGTAAATAGAAAAACACTAAACTCCAGCAAGCTGCCGTCTATGCTCCTGATGCAAGCCTTTCAGGAAAGTAGGCAGTTTAGGAAAAACTGAAGAGAATAGAAAAGGAAAGCTGGCGGTGAACTTAGAATTGATCTAAAATCAGCACCAGAAAGAGAAAATCCGCCCTATATTTGAAGATACTTAAAAAGCACACTGGTAGATTGAAGTACTTACTGTCGGGAAAGCACTTAACCATGTGTTCAGGGTGCAAAAGATAAAGCTTCCAGGTGAAAAGGGTCAAAAGGAACATAGAGGATTCCTCCTCCAGAAATCACATGGGGTGGAGAGAAAAAACTTGAGGAGGATATTTAGAAACCTGCCAGATCCTCTCTCCTTCCAAAATGTAAGGATACCCAATTCCTTCTCCTATCATTTGTCTTCTATTAAAATAAATAAACTAACTTCATTTAAAAAAAAAAAAATTATATTTTGCTACACTGACAGAAGAGGGTGCTCTTGAACTAAGAATCTTGCAACTACCCCAAACCTCCAGTCCTGCTCATAGAAATGTGTATCAGTCTCCATTTAAACAAAATTACTAATGTAAAAATAGAGAGAATCCAAACAATTCAAGTGATAAAAAATTCCTCCTGCAAATAATGGCAAAGTGGAAGAAAACTGTAACACAATTCTCCAAACTGAATTATACATCCTTAAACAAGCATTTAAGAATATGAAAAACACCTTTAATCACAAATTCAAAAACTAGGTACAGAAACAAACAAACAAACAAAAAACAACAAAAATAAATGAAATGAGGGTTGATTGAACTCAGAGAGGAAATAGAAGAAAAAATAGAATAACATTATGCTGCATTACCTATAATATTTTACATAACATGTACTAAGACATGATGGTGGAAAAGCTACATGGTGGAGAAATCACTTGAATGTACCTTGGATGATGGCATACATAGTGTGTACATTCAAATAATTTCTCCACCATGTAGCTTTTGGGGATTTGTTTTAATTGGATATGATCTTTGAGGCATGCAATAAATGGTGTCTATTATTTTTGCTATTATCACCATCATTAACAACTGGTTGAATACAGCAAGGGAGTGGAGGAAGACCCATGTAAATGTCTGGATCAAAAAATTATATAGTTTCACATCCTGCAGTACCCACCTAGCCCACTGAGGAAACAGATTCAGAGAGGTAACTTAGTAGCTGAAGGCTCCTCAAAGCCAGTTTGTGACAGACAGGACAACAGTGAAAGCCTTTCTTTCCTTCTGTTTCCTCTTTTCTTCCTCTTGCTTCAAAAGACAAGTGGCACCCCTTCCTCTCTGGATCCACCCTCGGTCACCCTCCCATGCTATGACCTCCCTGCAGAGCAGGATCTCTCCTTTATATTTACTCTCTCTTCCCTTTTCCTCTGACCCATCCCCGCCCCCACCCCCCAGACACAAGTTGTGCCTAAGTCATTCTCATTCTAAAAGCAAATAAACCAAACCACATTCCCTTGACTCTGTCACCTCTGATTCCCTCTAAATATTATTAAACTTCTGAAAGTACATTATACCAGCTCTCAGCTCTTCCTCCCTATTACTCCTGAAACTCTTGCAATCTATTTCTCCCTCCATTCGCTCTGAAAGCCACTTGTTCAGAAACTGCTGCCTACCACCTTTTAGACACTCTTATCCTATGTCTTTTTGAATCCACAATCTTTTTTCACCAGTCAATTCTACAGCCATCCATTCTTTTGTCCTGGTTTATATTCCTTCCTCTTAAATGTAGGTGTTCCCCACTCCTTCTCTGTCTGCCCTCATAGCTGCCAATTGCAAATATACCAGGCCCATCTGCTGCTTGGGTGGCTCTCCTGCATGACCTGCTAGACATCTTCCCTAGGTTTCAGGGGGCACTTAGAGCTCAACATATCTGAAACTGAATTCCTCACCCTCTTTTCAATTCAGTACCTCTTCCCAGTCTCCAAGTCATCCTCAGATGGTCCTTGATACCATCCTTCCTCTTATCTTCTGTCCCAAGTCATTCATAAATTCAACTCAAAGCATTTACCGATTACCTAGCATGTGCAGGCAGTGGCCATGGGACTAGGGATAGGAGAAGAAGAAGACCCACTTTCTACACTTGCATTTAGGAACCCAGTGAAAAATCCTGTCCAATCAGCATACAAAATTTTCCTTCCATCGCTGCTGTCATCCTTTTTACTCCCACTGTCACCTTGCAAGTTCAAGTCAGCATTATCTATTTTCTAGATTAATAAATAAGTCCCTTAAGAGACTTCTCTGAAACTGCTCTGGTCAAACTGTGTTGATTGTTGTTCTCTTTGTACATTTTGTAGTTTAACCCATTTAACCCTATTCCTCTGTGTCCCTCCATGTGGAATACCACATAGATGGATGTTTCTCCTGACTTCCTGAGCCAGAAGTGTGTCTTGCTCTGAATTTGTGCAGACTTGCCCTCTGTAGTTTTACTTTACCAGTCACCTCTACCATCCAAGCTAGATGCTCCACAAGTTATTAAAATATATAAACCAGCTATATGTGATAGGAAAGTGGATCAGTGATCAACTTCAGGAGAGATCACTCCATAATTAGCTTACTTATATAATACCTTTTTTTCCTAAAAGTTTGATAAACTAAACTTCTGGAAAATCTGAATATGCTAAAGTTGTTAAATTTGGTTCAATGCTTTAAAAGAAATAATAAGTTACTTCAAGAGAGTTACAAAGTTCTTCAGACTACAGCTTCATTACCAAGAAAATAGAAAAGTTATACTAAATGTTCTTCAGTCCTCTCCCAGATCTGACATTCTATAAGGTTTCAAGGGGATTTGACTGGGTGGCATAGCCTGTTGACAGACTAGTCCAACACCCATCCCTAGCCTCTCTCCTTTCCTTACCTTCTCTATAGAAATTGGAAAAGCTAGGTATCTATCATCTTTGCCAGTCTTCCTTTCAGCCAGCAGCGGCTGTATGATATAGTTCTGCCCACTGAGATGTAAGCAAATCTCTATTAAGGGGAATTCTGGGAAGCTATTTGCTTTCCAGATAAAAGACAAAGGCTCAGCTGACATCACTCCTATGGCAGGCAGACTTCGCAGATGGCCTCCTGGCGTGTGCATGTCCAATATAATCTCTTCCTTTTGAGTATGGGTGGAGCCATGAGATATCACCACCATGATTAGGCTACCAATTAGTTGACTTTGATTAGTCAACTTTTTTTTTTAATTTTGACTTTTGATTAGTCAATCAAAAGGGAGATTATCCTGGGTGGGCCTGGCATAATTGGGCAAACCTTTCAAAAGAAAGACACTTTCCTGTTGTTCTCTTAGAAGAAAGCTAACAACTATGTAGTGAATTGCTTTGGAGCAGCCTCTAGAAACTGAAGGCCTCACGCCTAGAAACTGAATTCTCAAACAATCAGTGAACTTGAAATAGGACTCTGAGCTTCAGCTGACATGCAGTCCCAGCCAACACCTTGATTGCAGGCTGCTGATTCCTAGGACAAAGAACTCAGTTAACCAGTGACCATACTTTTGACCTAGAGAAACTGTGACATAATAAATTTGTGTTGGCTTAAGCTGCTATGTTTGTGATAATTTTTTTACACAGCAATAGAAAATGAATACAACCCTTTCCACCTATCATGAAAACTGGTCACTTTAAAAAACCATCTGCAATCATGAAGGGAAGGTCAAGCAAATCACAAAACTCATGGCCCAAACTTCTTGCACCTCTAAACCAAGACCAGAAAATGCTCTTCTCCAAACTTTTTTTTTACACCAGAAAAAGAAATGTCTATTTTTAAAAGGCAATATAAATTAGCATGCTCTTCTTTTACTTGAAGTTGAAAGCATTTCTAACTGATAAAGCAACTTCCAAAAGCAGCACGAACAAAATCTTATTTATTCATTGGCAAACATTTATAAGGAATCTATAATGTTCCAGATGGGGGAAAAAACACCCGATATATAAAAAAAAAATCTTTGCCTTCAGTAGGCTCACAGCCTAGTGCTAGAAGAGGGGCAGAGGGGAATGGGAGAGGGAAAAGGCAGAGAAATCAGGATACAATTAAAATAGAGATTGGTTAAGCTATGATAGGTATAAGCAAAAGGCCTTGGTGAAAATCAAAGAAGGAACACCCAATGCAGAATTTAGGTCTGGCCAGGAGGTAAGAAGGGCTGGATATGGAGGTTTAGGATGTGAAACAGAAGTATGAGGGACGAGTGTGAGTCACTCAGGAGCAGGAGAGGAGGGAAGCCCTGGCACAGAGAGCAGAGGTCAATCAGTCAAATAATCAACTAAACCAAAGCACCTAGTGTGAGGCCCAGGAATGTATTCAGATGCTACAGGGAGACAGAGACGTAGGGTACTTGATGCAAGCCCCGGGTTCTTATAGTCATCCCACATCCCCCGCACCCAATGGAGCAGCGTGAGTGCTCTCCCTTGACAACTAGGGAAGTGCAAATGGCACCTGCCACTCTGTTCTGCTGCCTGCTTTCCAGATTAGTGCCTTTGGCAGCAACCCCAGATGTAACCACATCCAGAGAGTGGCTTACCCATGGGAGAATCTAGGTCAAAATCATTCAGGAATGTGCTGTGCACAGGAATTTAAGAAAAGAGAAATGAATCTGACAGGGAAGACAAGCCCTTTCAGCCTCTGAAGTAGAATCTTGAGGCCTTCAGGCTCTGTCAAGCCATGTCATCTCTCCTCTCGAGTTATGAATCTTATAGCCTTGGATTTTGCTTGAAAATTAGAGAGCTCCTGTGAATCTCTTTTAAATGAATAAAGAAACAAATATGACAAAATAATAGAATGTAAATTCTGAAGTAGAAAGTAGAGAAAAACACTGGAGGTAAAAGACTAAGACAGATAGGTTTGCAGGAAGTTGAACGCAGGAGCAAAACAAATCTTACTTCATCCATTGATATGTTTTGTCATATTTGAGGAACGAAGAACATTTGAAATGCTAAAAAAAAAAAAAAAAAAAAAGAAGAGGTGGCTTGGGGCAGGGGAAACTACACATTCTGCTCATCTCAGAGGACATCTTATCCAGCCACCCCTGGGTTTTCCCAGGACGTTGGGGAAACTTTCTTCATGGCAGCCCGTAAGGAGCTTGCCCAAAGCCTAGGGGGTTTTCCCCCCAATTTAAAAATGTCAGTTTTATAGAGGTTGAATAAATAACTTGGTAAAATTCATCTGTTTTTAGTGTACAATTTGATGAGATTTGACAAATAGACACAGCGGTGTGATTATACTCCAGGGTAGACTCAGGACACTTCTATCATTCCACAAAGCTCCCTACTGCCCCTTACTAGTCAACTCTGTCCCAACCCCCATCGTAAGTAGTGACTTAATTTCTGTACCTAAAGTTTTGCCTTTTCCAGAATGTCATATAAATGGAATCACGCAGTATATAGCCTTGTGTGTCTAGCTTCTTGCACTTAGCATAATGCGAGGTCAATTTTTAAAAGCTTTAATGTTGTCTGCTAAGGTCATCTCTCCTTGTGATCCAAGGCCAAGTGTGTGAGCATCAATGCCCGTGTTTGTCTTAACAGATTCCCTGGAGTATAACTGTGGACCCTAAATCAACCCCCCTGAATACCAAGCAGTTTCTCTCTGTAATCTATTCTGATATGCTGGCTCAAGCTACACTTGTGCAGTGCCAACAGTAATATTATAGTAGTATATATATTTATACATGAATATTATTGTATTTATTAGCATTGAGAAATACAAAACTGTGTTTTAATCAGTCAAGAGCATTTACAGGCCTATTCTACTGCCCTCAAGGAAGTCGCTAAGATAATTTAAAAGCCAGCATATAATTAAATCGTAAGATTTTATTGCTAAAAGGGGTGTTAGGGAATCATCTAGTCATAGCATTATAGAATTTCACAGTTGGCAGTGACCTTCAAAATTATCCGGACCCGCCTGTCCTTGGATATAAATTTCCTCCAGGGGTGGCAAGCTCAAGAGGAACGAGTAATGTAAATGTGTGAAGCTACCAGGAGACAGTGATGGAGCCTGAGGCAAACTGTAAAGAGCATGATAGTACCTACGGTCATTCAAGTTCAATTTAAAAAAACAAACACTTAAAAGCAATAATAATACATATCTTTCGGATTGATTCAGTCCTTGGGTCATCATATTGCACTTCTTTTATGTAATAGCCTTCCCAAGTGCATAGCTAGCATAACAGATACTCCTGAGACCCTGACCCATATCCTTTCACTCTCAGTTCAGTGTGCCAACCTGGCTTTCAACGGCCAGCATAGCATTTATTTTCTACAGGATTTCTTGAAACTCCAGCACCTGCTGTGCCCCTGTGGGCCCTGAGAAGAAAGATGCATTTGATGTGAACCCCAAGAAGGAATTTATCGGCTGAGATGGATGCCCCATGGCCAACTGAGGGCTCAAATTTTATGACTAGTAAGAGTCTACGGGCCATTTGCTGACAGGTTCTCTTCACGTACTCTGCACACTGGGAAGAAATTCAAACTAAATTCTCAGCTTCCCACACTGTGCCCTGCTTGCTTTCTTTGTCTGAGTCAACCACTGCAGGGAAATCCTGGTTTTACCTTTCTACCAATGGACTGAGACCTAGTCCTTCCAAACAGAACTCCTCTATAATGATCGTTCAGGAAGCATAGTGCCGATCAGTCAGGACTGTGTGAATGAGACCAATCAGGAATGTACAAATTTAGATACCTCATTTACATAAAATGGACCTATTTGGGAACCTGAATGGGAAATTTTACTATAAAAAGCGGCTTTTCCTTTGTCTTGGCAGAACACAATTTAAGTTGCTACATAAAGCTGTGTCTCCTGGGCTGCAGCTCCTTTTGTTCAGGCAAATGCTTTTTATCCTTTATTGTACTCTAAAATTAATTTTGATTTATATCCCCCTCCCGCTGGGCAGGCAGGAAGTGGCAGGAGGCTCATGCCCTTCTCGAACAGCTTTCAGCCTCCACTGTTGGAAATTTGTGTGTTAATATACCAGCTTCCTCAACTTGCTGGGGGGATAACTGAGGTGAGTATTTTACACTGGCATCCAGATTCCCAAGTGGGATCAGAGTTTCTGTTACCACAGTGGACTCTTGCATGACAATACATCTTTTACTTCCAGTATACTCTCCTTGTCTTACTTCTCCATTTCCTACCACTCTTTTCTGGAATCACCTGCCAGAAAAGCCGCTTGTATGTGGATTGTCATCTCAGCTTCTGGGAGGATCTCTCAAGTTACCCTGGCCAGTGAATACCCAAGCATCTTCAAGGATGAGGGACTTACTACCTCACAGAACCCTTGAGATTGTTTTGAGAAATCTCTGATCCATAAAAATATCTCCCAATTACTGAGATAAAAGTATCTTTCTATGACTGGTATCTAGAAGTTCCCTCAATGAGACCATACGATATTATTATGTAAACTTGTTTAGAAAAAATGTCACTCTAATAAATTCAATTAAAAAAAAGAATCATTCAACTCAATCCTTAAATTGCTTAATTGTTCTTAAGTATATTCTATCTTTCACTTATGTATGCAAAACAAAAATGTTAGTTTGTACAAAAAGCCAGTAGTGACAGTCTGGAACGAAAAAGGCCCAGGATAAGGAGAACCCCAGATGCAGGGGCAGGAGGATGATATGGAAGTTTCCTCATTATGTGAGATGGAAATTAGATCCATTTTGAGTTAAATGTTATTAAAAGAGAAGGCTCATCCAGAAGACTGTAGAATATGGGACGATCTTATTTACATGTATAATACATGTATTATCTGCATGATTTATAGTCTTTAGTTTTCCACTTCAAGAAAGGATATGAAAAAATGTGCTCTGTCTTATTTTCAGCTTGACAGTTTTCAGGCTTTTTGGTTTTCCAGTCAAGCATATAATACTTGTTCTATTATATACTATCTAACAGGGCATTAAATACTTTGTAAGGGTACCAGTAGGGTATTAAATTCTCAGCTTCTTTCCAAGAGGTATATTTTGAGCATACTGTATACAACCTGTATTAAATATTAAAGAGAAAGAAAGGAAGAAAGGCTCTGAATTATCTGACTGTTGTTCTGATAACATCTCTTATTTATTCCTTCCCATCTTAAGAAGAGTTTCAGGAGACCAAAAAATTGAGTAAAATGAAGTACAAAATAGCTTAAGGAATAGATTTCCAAGCCCTCATGAACATTCCTTCTGACATTATGTTTGAAATAAAGCACTTGTTGGAGAATCAGATATACTGGTTTCTAAATTTTGAGAGTACTCTGAGGACAGCTATGACCATTTTTTCACGACCTATTTCCTGAATACATCGAAAGGACTGATTACTTGCTAATATGTCTTCTATTATACAAAATTACTCAGTGAGTATGCATTCCAGAGTATTTATGAATAGTTTTTCTCTTAAATGTTTTCATAAAGAGAGATAAGCAAGTGATTACTGAATTCAGCTCTACACCTCTTATTCCCACTTCTCCATCTGATACAATTACAGTAAGTCTGAGTTGTGCATATCTGAACATCTTCTGGTTTTGATTGTCAAGCAATCAAATAGCATTTCTCGCCCCCACTCAGACCATAATTTAGAAGCTTCTTTGCAGTGACACTTGATGCAGTTTAATTATAATCTTCTTCAATCCAGAAAGCTATTTAAAGGATGATGGAAGCTGTGCATTTTCAGTCTTCTCTTGAAAACATTCAGAAATGTATATTTGTTGCTGATCCCGCATTGAAATTTGATAACTTGTATTGTGCATGACTTGGAACAGTAACATTTTTTTCCTTTACAGAATGACTGATAGTTTAAAATAAATGTTTCTTTCCAAGAAACAGTGTCCGGCACAATTATACTATTTTGAAACTGCTTTTCATTACATTACAAGAAAGCATGTAAAATTTCACAATCATCTGCATTCTGTTTATAGCAAATACTTTTTAATTTCAAAATGAAATTCTCGTAGGTGGTTTAATTCAGCATTGAAATAAAGAACTGCTTTTTTTTTTCTGGACATATTCTCCTCCCTTCCCTGGCAGTTGCTGGTACCAACTTGCTCTTAATTACCTCTCATTCAATGCTAGTCATAACCACCGCCTACTTCACACTCGGGCAGGCCAGCCCACAGCACTCACCCCAGCCTCCTCTGGCTGAATCATCTTCTTCCACCCACATCCTTTCCCACTGACGTTTCCTTTTGCACTTCAGTGCTCTTTTTAGAGGGACATTCTTGCTTTTCCAAAGCTTTTTTCTTTATTTTATATTATGATCCCTGTTTATTTTAGAAAACCACAACTCTTAGGAAATTTTCTTCCCGTCACTGAAGACAGTTTGTGCATAACACACCATAGAATATGTTCATTAGCTATTCATTAATTCTTGTGCACTTTAGGGTAAAGTAGGATTTAAGAAACTGGAAATTTACCACTTTCACTCTAATGTACAAAAGATGAAGTCATTTTTGGAAGTTTCTACCTTGGCAGAGCTGAAGGTAATCCCAGGCCTGCGCAATTTATAGTCAACCTACAGTTTGGCATGCTTGCTTTCAACATTCTGCTGTCACTGATGCCTTTTTTTGAAAACACTAAAGTTAAGTCCTTTCAAATTGTTAACTCTCAAGTCTCCATTTTTACTTAGGCATAAATGCTGACCAAATGGCTCTTACAAAGTGTGGGAGGCTGAGAGCTCTAGGATTTGATACCTAAAGGTATCTGAGCTCTGACCAACCAACAGAAATGCTGCACTGATCCCAGCCCAGACCATGAGGACACAATTAAACATTTCATCTCTGAATTATTTAATTAAACTAATTTCAACATTTTCATTTATCCATGAATGAAGATAAATTTCTGGGCATGTAAAGGAGAAGGATTCCTAATACAAGGCTCTCAGGGACCCCAACAAGCAAAGGGAGAAAGGAGGAAGCCAAGTTCAAATGATCGCTGATGTTCCCACTGGAAGAGGGACCTCCTTTTGTTAAGAAGTTTACAGTTAAAAGAGATACACTTGTTCCAACCTCTCATTTTATATGACAAAAATGAGCTCCAAAGACCTACGTGATTTGTCCTAAGTCATTAGGAAATGAGTTTGTTTGTTTTTTTTAAAGGAGCAGGACCCATGTATTTCCACTAAAGGAAACCTATCGTTATCATTTCAACATATCTTCACAACCCTACTCAAAGACATCATGATCCTTATTTGACAGATAAGAAAACCAAGAGTCATAAAGATAAGTAATGATCCCAAGGTTACATACCTGGAAATTGATGCTGCCACATGGACCTTCTTGCCAATGTTTACAGCTAATGTTTTATAGCTTTGTGAGTACCGTGCAGGAAGAGCCAGACATTGAACTAAGTTCTTTACTATATCATCTGACTAATATCTACAATAACCCATGGTGTTCTTATTAGGTATTGATAATAAAAATACAAAATTTTAGATTTCTTTTGCACCTTTTCTGCTGTTTTGTTATTTTTTGTTTTGTTTGTATCTTTAGATATAAAGACAGTCAAAAACCAGAAGATAAATGGGTTCTTTCACATATTATTTTCTGGAGACTAAATTGTTGATATGTTTTAGGAGACAAGAGAATAATTATATTCTCAAAACCCTTAGCATTTTCCCTCTATGAATTGAATGAAAAGCATTTCTGAGGGAAGATGGACGAGGGGCAAAAGATGGTAGCCCCACCTATCTTTGGAAGTTTGTCAAGAAAAATAAACTGTAAGGTGCTTTGCTTTTACTTGATGTTTGATTGGGTAGTAATACTGACATGAGAGGGGAGATGTGCTTTTATTATTTTAACTTATCTGCAGCTATCAGGATATACATGCAGCACAATTCTCACTGCTTTACTTGGAAAATAAAGGACTCTGCATTTAAATTAGTCACTGATCTGTCTTTCTAACAACCTATACATTAACAAATAGGTAGATAAAATTGGGAAATACAGATAAAATAATAAAAGGTAATGTATAGTTTCTTCATAGATTTGTGAGCAGTCCTCCCAAATCACAGCAACACATTTTTAATGTACAGAGAGAAGCTCAGTACTCACTTCATTCAGTCATCCACCTGAAAGGGTTCAGAATAAGCCTCCCAAGATGTGCCACTTTGTCATGTGAATTATTTGGAGCTGAAGGCAATTGAGACCTGGCCACTCATGAGAAACTTTTACCTCTCCCTTGAAGTTAAATTATGGGCCATGCCCATAATGAGTTATCATCAGAAATAAATTTTTAAGATCTACCTATAGGGCAGGGCAAACTTCTAGTTACTGAACTTTTGCTCTTTTTATGTCCTGCAAATGACCTCCCTCTCCTCTGAAGCCCCAAGGTGCTTTACCTCATCTTTGGCTCAGGATGTCATATATATTTCATTTTCCCTTTCTGTCTCAGAACCGCCCAGCTCACATATGTGTAATTCCCATAGACACATATGTAATTAAATTTGGTCATATTCTTTTGTTAATCTGATTCATGTCTATTTTTAATTATTAGACCAGCTGGAAGAACCTAGGAGAGTAAAGTTTCTTCCTCCCCCACATACCTCTGTCTCCAAACCTCAAATACACCACCCAATTTCTGTAACACATTCCCCTTCTAAGCACTATGAGCTCATGCCTTTTCAATTGCTTAATCATCCTCTAAAATTATTACCTTTCAGGATGCTTTTTGTGCTAACTAGAAGTGAGGGTGATTTCCTTTGGAATATCTGTCTGAAATAACCTTTTCAGACTGCATTTTCTTCGCTTGTGAAGTGAGAGTCTGGATTAGATCATCATTAAGGTGTCTTCCAGGTCTTAAGTCTTATGCATTTCTAGTGTGATGTATTAAACCAACAAATGTGTATTGAGTACCTGCTAAATGTCAGACCCTGGACCAGAAACTGGGGGAAACCAAGATATCGCAGTCTCTCCCCTCAAACACATATTTTTATCACTCAAACATCTATTATCACTCAATATTAAAAATGATAAGATCAAGGTATGTGCATAAGGATGAGATGATTAATTCTGCCTAGGTGGTTGGATAAGTAAAACACAGAGAAGGTGACATTTAAACTAAGTCTTGAGGGATAAGTTAAGAGACAAGGAGGAAAGAACCTTTTAGGCAGAAGGAACAGCACAAGCAATGGCATAGAAACATGTGAATATCTGGTGGAGTAAGGAGAACAGAGGTGAGAATAATAGTGGAGCAACAGGACTAAGACCATAGCCTCTGAAAGGTCAGTTATCTAGTATATTAGTCATCTGGAGTGGCCATACAAAAATACCACAATCTGCGTGGTTTATCTGAGAAAATTTACTTTCTCATAGCTCTGGAGGCGATAAGTCCAAGATAAAATTGTCAGCAGGTTTGGTTTCTCCTGAGGCCTTCCTCCCTGCTTTGCACACAGCCACCTCTTCGCTGTGTCCTCTCGGGGTCTTTCCTCTGTGTGTGTGCCCCTGCTGTCTCTTCCTTTTCTTATAAGAACACCAGTCTGGTTAATTTAGAATCCCACCTTTATGACCTCATTTAACTTTAATTGCCACCTTAAAGGCCTTATCTCCAAATATAGTCACATTGCGGGTTAAGGCTCCAATGTATGAATTTGAGGGTGGAGGTCACAATTCAGCCCATAACGTCCAGCACCTGTACTATTTGAAAAACTGTGAAAGAAAAGCCTCAGGGAAGGCAGGGTGGCTACTGTAAGGTCAGAGTAACTAACCTCGGTTGCCTCATTCATAAGAGAACCCTAATAATGACTGTGTATTCTGAGAGTACATTAAATTTTTGAAATGTCGTTTATTTATTTTGCTATATTAGAACTGAAACTGGACCTTAAGTGTGCAGGAAACCTACAGAGGGAAGACATCAACAGCACTAAGAAATAATTGCTGACATTGTATTTTTGAAAAGTGGTCTCAACAATCTATTGTATCCTTTGTGTCCTAGGCCAGCATAACCTTGCGCTGCCCCACCAAAAAGTGAAGTGTAAATCTCGTCCCATTGAGTCTGGGGCTAACCTAATGACGCGCTCCTTACTGACAGAATGGTGCTGTGTGATTCTGAAGCCCCTCTTTGGGGCTTTTCCTCTTGGAACCCAGTCACCATGCTGCAAAAATCTCAAGCCATGTGAAGACTCCATGTGTAGATGGCCTGGTCAATAGTCCGAGCTGAGCCCAGCCTTTCGCTATTCCAGCCCCTGTGAGAGAGGTGAATAAGATGTCCTCACGGAACTAAATTCTCCAGTCCCAGCTGTTCCACACTCCAGCTACTGAAGTTACTCCCAACTACTTAAGTCTCCCTAGCTGAGGTGCCAGGTATCAGAGGCAGAGAAGCGCTCTCTCACACGCCCTTTCTGATCCACAGAATCTTCGGAACATAATAAAATGATTTTTTTATGCCACTAAATTTGGGTTGGCCCATCACACAGCAATAGTAACTGACTGAGATTGTTAAACCACTAAGAAAACAGATTTTCAAAAAAGTAGTTATAATAAATAAATTGACAAACCAAAAATATATTGTAGGTCCAGCTGGTGTATGAAAAAAATAGCCCTACATACCTCAATATTGTTACTGAAAAGTTCCATATTTACAGTACAGCATATTATTTGATGCTCACAATGACATTCCAGTCCCATTAAGAAAATGTTAAAGTCAGTTCAGAATACCTAATTTTAAAAGGCAAGGGAAATACATCATACTTTTTAGGAAGACATATCTGAAATTAGTTAATATTTAAAAATGCTTTGGTGCTTTAAAGGGAATATAAATTTCCATTATCAAGAAAATTAAAACATAAACGTTTTCATTCTTTGATAATACTGGATAAATTTGGCTTCACTATAATTTTTAATTTAATGTATTTCATATTTCCTGGTGTTTGTGTGGCTTGTCAAGAGGAAGACTTGGGAACCAGCACATTATTATTTATGTCTGTACTCTCTTTTTAAAAGAGGATTTGAGGAGGTTTTGATGTCTGCTTGACCAGCTTTATACCCATCCTATCCAACATACTGTGTACGATGGAATCATTAAGAAATACAATTTAACGATGTTAAACTATGACCTCCCTAGACCAGGGAGCATGCCCTATTACTCATTCATGAATCCCTAATAATGTCTGGTTCAGTGCTTTGTGTGTAATAGACATTTGAAACAGTTTTGGTGAAATGAATTGAATTGACAGGATGTGATCAGATTTTTAAATAATTTATACCTAAAATTTCTCTCCAGAGCTCTACAGAGAAATCAGCAGAAACATCTGAAATAATCATTATCCTTGAGTAATACAAAAAAGCCATGTAAAATGCCACCCACTTCTAAAGTGCATATACCTGTGCATTAAAATAAACACTGCATGACAGGCTTTTCTAATTTTATGTCCATGGAGTTTCACACCATTGAACTGGTATTATAAAGAGCCCAATTACAGTTCAGGGTGGGACTAGCACTGAATGAGGAAGATTGTGAATGTGTTAAATGTGCTTGTACATATATGTACATTTACAAAGGAAGCAGACATTAGCAGAAATAGGACTTCAGTTCTTATAAGCCCATCACAAACATCCTTTGTGAAAAGCAGATAGTGACTGGGGCGAGGTGCAGGCTGGTGACTGGCCCCAAGGAGATACAGGGCTCTAGCAACCATGCTAATTAACACCATGAGTCCCAACTGCCCCTTTCCTCATGGAGACCAGCAAAACCAATGTCCTCTTCCCAACCCTCAAAGGCTCTTCCTATGAACTCCCTGCACTCCATATGGGCCCCCACTAGCATTCATCTTAGAAAGACTGGGCCCCCAACTAGAGACAGGTCAAGTAGATGTTCCTTCCCAGTTGTTCTATTGCACAATTCCATGGCACATCTAGGGTGAACTATTGACTGAAATTTACTTTTGCTGATAATTAGCTATATTCAGATAGTATAATCACAGCTGCAGATGAAATTTAAATTCAATTCAAAATATATGATCCCCCTCTCAAAACAAAAAAGAGAGAGAGAAAGAGAGAGAGAGAGAGAGAGAGAGAGAGAGAGTCTGTCTGGAAAAAGTGCAGCCATTGTCAATAAAACAAGAAGAGTTTGCGTAACATTGATGTAACCTGGCAGCCAAGGAGAGTAGACTGGAACACACACATGTGAACAATGTGTACTGTGTGACTGTCACATTCTAAATGACTGAGCAAGAGAGCAATGAAACTGCATCAAATTTTGCGTTAAACTTTGAACATTCCTCCACAGAAAGCCACAGCTATGGCAACTGGTGACTGGCAACTGGTGACTGGCAGCTGGTGATTGGCAGCTTCATCACAAGATCACACCCGTTCATGCATCATGTCTTGTGAAGAGTTTTTTGGTGAAGTATCAAATCACCCAGGTGACTCAGCCCCGCTACGGCCCAGATTTGGCACCTTGCAACTTCTGGCTTCTCCCAAAACTAAAATCACCTTTGAAAGGGAAGAGATTTCAGGCCATTGATGAGATTCAGGAAAATAAAATGAGGCAGCTGATGGTGATTTGGAGAATTGAGTGAGATCCCAAGGTGCTTACTTTGAAGGAGACTGAGGCATCATTGTCTTATGTTCAATGTTTCTTGCATCTTGCATCTTCTCCAATAAATGTCTCTATTTTTCATATTATATGGCTTCATTATATTACCTTACATTATCTTCTGGACAGACTACAGATACACACACACGCACGCACACACACACACACACACACACACACGATCTCTACATTCCATACTTTATAATCCAGTGGGAAAGACTAGCCAGCTATAGTCATTTTTGACTATAGAAATCAGATGCTAATCAACAAGTATGAATAAAGTCCTAGGTGAGAAATCTAAGAAGGGAGGCCATTACCTCTGATATTGTGGAGGAAGATACAGATCTACTTTTGATAAATGGCTCTGATTAGAACAACTAGCCTTATTAATTTGTAAAATGCTTTCAATAAAATTATTTTTTTAATATATACAATTTCCTAGGTACTGGCACTATGCTATGGACTTAACTAATTGTATATCTCATTTTACCCTTAAGAGTCCTAATAGTAGAGCACCTAATATATCTTTGTTTTACAGATGAAGAAACAAAAGTTTAGAGAAGTGACTTACCTAAGCTCATACAGTTTGAAAATGGCAGAGCCAGGATACCATCCCACAGCTGTCTGACTCCAGAGTTCAAGGTTTAATAATGAAATGTATCTACTTCTCTCTCTCCTTCTCTCTCGCTGAATTCTATTTTATAGATGAAGAAACTGAGATAGGCAAAGTCAAATGATTTTCCTACTTCCCTATCATTGGAATTTTTGACAAAGAAAGTCAAAAGACTTTAAAGAAAAAAAAGACATAGAGCACTATCTTTGAAGAGTATATCCACAGAGTTCAGAGAATTTCAAACCAAAATTTTCACTGCTCAATGTCAGGGAAATATCTGTATTCTTTGCCCCTCTAATATATGATTCCAATGTTTAAAAATATTTCTGTCTTCTGATTTCACCCTACCACCAAGAAAGAAAAGAAACTTAACACAAGGCTTAATTAGCCACTCAAGATTTATTGGCCTTTATCTATACAACAGAGTATTAGTTGTCAGCAGCTTTTCTAGCTAATTGCTAATTAATTATATATTTCAAATTGCTTGCAATATGTTTCTTTAAAAAGAGTAGAAAGCTTTATTGGTAGGTTACAATTATAAGATTATACAGTTACCACCACTAATTTAAAAATAATTAATGAAGGCTCAAGTTTCAAAATGGCAAGAATATTATTTCAAAATTTAATTTCTAGTTCACTGGCAACAACAAGGACCTCTTCAAATATTTTATCTTCAAAAGTGTCCAAATTTCCTATACCAAAAAATCCACTGACCACAATTTTTTATCAAGATTTCTATGGCACACTGGTGGCACTATAAGTACATACCATACCATACCAACCATTCCACTCACCTGTAGGAGGAACAGGGAACGTTCTGTAGCTTATATTACTTGTGAAGCCCAGGAGACCATCATCTCTCTCCACTTGAGAACAGAATTACAGCCTTCATCTAGAAGACAAGTTTATCAATTTACCTTGGGTTTCCAAATTAATCAAAGTATACTTAGGAAAGTAGTCCAAAGCAGGGCAAAATGCAAAATGCAAAATGCAAAAAAAAAAAAAGGTACAAATAGGTATCTGAAATCCCAGATTGGAATAAGCAGAAGAAAAGAGTAAAGGAGTTTGTTACCACTAAATCAGTATTTTAAAAAAACATTAAAGGGACTTGTTGAAGTGGGAGAAGAAGGAGAAGGAGGAGGAGGAGGAGAAGAAGAAGGGGAGGAGGAGGGGGAGGGGGAGGAGGGGAAAGAGGAGGAAGAGAAGAAGGAGGAGAGGAAGGGGGAGGAGGAGGAGAAAGAGAAGAACATAGCTAAGAGAATAAAATGGCAATAAAGACATACCTATCAATAATCACTTTAAATGTAAATGGCTTAAATGCTCCAGTCAAAAGACAGAGTTGCTAAATGGATAAGAAAACAAGACCCATATATATGCTGTCTACAACAAACCTGCCTCAGAACAAAAGACACACACAGACTAAAAGTAAAGGGATGAAAAAAGATATTTCATGCAAATGGAAAGGAAAAAAAAAACTGAGGTAGCAATACTTACAGCTGACGAAATAGATTTTAAAGCAAAGGATACTACCTAAGTGATAAAGGAAGGAATCCAAGAAGAGGATATTACTCTTGTAAACATTTATGCACCCAAATAAGAACACCTAAAGATGTAAAGCAAATTTTGATGGACATAAAGTGACAGATTCACAGCAATACAGTCATAGTAGGGGATTTTAACACCCCATTGGCATTAATGGATAGATCTTCCAGAGAGAAAATCGGCAAGGAAATGGTGGTCTTAAATGATACACTCGATCAGATGGATTTTTCACCCAAAAGCAGCAGGATATACATTCTTTTCAAGTGCATGTGAAACATTTTCTAGGAGAAACCACATGTTAGGACACAAAAAAAGTCTCAATAAATTTAAGAAGATTGAAGTCATATCAAGCATCTCCTCCGACCAGAATGGTATGAAACTAGAAATCAATCACAAGAAAAAAACTGAAAAACACACAAAGACATGAAGGCTAAATAACATGTTACTAAACAATGAATGGGTTAACAATAAGATCAAGGAAGAAATCAAAAGATACCTTGAAAAAAATGAAAATAAGAATACAACCCAAAATTTATGGTACACAGGGAAATTAGTCCTAAGAGAGAAATTTATAGCATTATAGGCCTAACTCAAGAAATAAGAAAAATCTCAAACAATCTAACTTCACATTTAAAGGAACTAGAAAATGAACAAACAAAGCCCACACTGGATTAAGCAAAGAGCAAAGAGAAAATTTATGTATGTGTTTATGGCACCCTCCTCAAAAAGCCAAAAACACCATATAAGTAGTCATTAGGAGGAAAAGTAGACTTCAATGAATTACATTACACTTATTTCATAAACCAGATTAAAACATTTTTTGAAATACAAAGTGGGGAAGCATCATAACCTTTTCAATGGTTGAGGCACAGTAGTAGGTAGAGAAGATTTCACGAGAAAGCCTTAGGAAATAGGATGTTTTATGTCCATTTTAAGATAGCCAATGAACTATGTAATCTTTGATATAATCTATAATAATTCATTATACTTCCAATCTAACCATCCCCTCCCTGGTACCCTCTCCATCTTTTTTTTTTTTTATAAAAAAGAGGGTGATAAGAATGTACTTTACGAATTACCTTGTGATTTTTTAAAAATCAAAGTTTAATGGGTTTTTTTTAGAGTCATGAAATAGGTGTAAATATTAAAACTGCCCAACCAAAATGTCACCCCTTCCATGACCTTGAAACCAAAATGTTACCTTCTCTTGAAGGCACCCTCCTTCTCTCTGGTCTCTAAGATTTCACAAATGCTTCTTCATCTGTCTGCATCATTCTCTCCTGACCTCCCTGCACCAATTCACTTGGCTTCTACCCAACTTTCAGCATTCTCTTCAGTCACCCCCCGTCCAGGACAGATTCTCTGTCTTTACTCCCACCTGCCTGCAGTCTGGGTATTGGCCCTTTATCATCCCTATAGTAGAGTATTAAATGAAATCGAATTTGTTTTTTTTTTCTTAACTTGAAAGAAATCATTTAAAATGTGTTAGTAGTAGAAACATTAATTCACATTTGGAGCAGATTATTTTGCTTTAAGAAAATCACCAGAATACCATTAAAAACATAATAATTACCTATTGTTCTAGTAGAAAAATGTAAGTCACCATTAGTTTGAAAGCTAGTACTTTAGACAGAAATGCTAAATGTGCCATTGACCAATGTATACTTTGCTATCCTCAGCATAAACACACCCTTACAGAGACAGAGACAGATCATATTATTTTTTCCCTAAATGTGGATTAGTCATGCCCTTGAAAACTGCCCTCCCTCTGGAGATTTATATATATATATATATATATATATATATATATATATATACACACACACACACACACACACACACACACACACACACATATAAAATGTATATAAAATATATATACACACACAAGTATATATATGTATATATAAAATACAAAAAATATCTATATCTATATATTTTATACAAAAATTTTCTCATGAACTAGTTTAGAACAGTCCATATCAAGAGCCAGGTCTGAGCCTTCTCTTAACATTATGCTGAAGTAGAGACCTGAAATGCCCTTGAAACAGGTTTCCCCTGGCTGAACTGTTGGCAACCCATCCATCATTTTTTCAATTGAATAGCCTAGACTTTGAAGTATCTCTTTTAAACTGTTACTGTTGCCCTGTCTGGTTCTCTGAGTCAAGGCTATCTGGAAGGTGAGGGTAAAGAAAACGAATGTGTCCTCTGTCAGTCCTCTTAGGGTGGTAGATGAGGCCAGTCTGGGAATGAATAGGGAGAGAGGGACTTCTTAGTTACAGACACCGGAGAGGTAAGTGTAAAAACTGTACTTTGAAACTTTAACTTTTAAGATTTGCACATCTGGAGTTTTGGGGGATGATTGAGATGGCCTGAAAAATGCTCAAGAGGAAGGTGCTGTCAAGGGACATACCCCTGCCCATCTGCAAACATAAAAGTTTGCATTAAAAGTCATTAAAAAAATACATGAAACCAGAAACTGTCATTGTCTGGCAGACTCTTTTGGACAGAATGACTAAAGAGTTGGCCACAATCAGGTACTTGAGAATCAAAACTGTAGATCTTAAATGCATTTGGTATTGTAAATGAAAAAATAATAATAAAGAAGAAAAAATGTTCCCCGAATTACAACTACAGTTTGTGATAAGAAGATCATTCCTATGACCAAATCTCTGAAGGTCATTATGTCAGTTCCCAGTGACTAATATTTGACCTCAGAGCCAGAGGCCCTGCATAGGATAATGAGACATGAGCTACGTTTCTCAAAATCAAAACCTACTATTCTCTTCAAACTGTTAGTGTAGAGTTAAAACTATTTACTTAAAGCTTTTTTCATTACAAGGCTTTTAACTGTTGAATGTATCACCTTTAAAGATATTTAGAATATATAAACTCATTATATATATTATTTAGAATATATAAACTCACTCCTATGAAATCCATAGTACTTCCTTTATTCTACACAAATCTGTGATGCAAGGACTGATATTATTTTTATAGTAAAATTGAGGACAATATAGGCAGAGAGATGTTTTGTGATTTGTCTAATTTACATCCCGGTGTGTGGCAAAGTGGGGACCCAAACAGAATAAACTGTCATGCATTTTACCATGATGCTCTACCAATGAAGCTAATTATCTGTTTTTTAAATAATCCAGATATATTTACTTTTTTACACCTCATCATTTTATTTTAGATCGGTGGTACTTTATTTTATAGCTTTGGTCGGAAAATGTTTTCACTTATGTGTAGCCCTTATTCTATAAATCAGTATCAGTTGTGAATAAAGATTGTAGAGGTCATCAAAACTCCACAATGGGAAGATGACTGGAGTTACCTGCCACACAGAATGGTCTCTGACATACAATAACAATTTATTTATATTTAATATTGATGGAAGATCCTAAGAGTAGCAAGTCACTTTTAGAGGCAGCTGAGTTATAAGTTACCTTTTGCATTTTGCTTAGATTATCCCTAAACCTTCAGTTGAGTGTTAAGTGTGGGCTTGGCTCTGATATAGGAAATTAGTAAAAGACTATGTACACACATTTAGTGCGAAGGAAACAAAAAGCAGAAGTAGCATGGAAAGGCATTTGCAGGGCATCAAGAAATAAATTGTGGGATATGAAGCAGTAACTTCTAGATCAGAATGGCTAGTTAATTGGTCAGTGACCATTTGAACAGATTGCGGAACATGGAAGTGTTTCTTGGAGATTTATAGAAATTATTCAGGAAGCAAATCCAGTAAAAGAACAGATTTTTCTATTATTCCTAAGAGATACTGTCATTGTTTTGGGGAGTCTGGAAAAGTGTCTTTTATAGCCTAAGGGAACTTGATTCCCCCCCCTTTTTTTTTTTTTTTGCTGTTTCAAATTCAGAATAATTTAATAATTCTTCATTATTTCATATGTATCTGGAAACGGAACAGTGACGTGTCCCGATCCCGTCGTAAGAGGTAGAATTCCAGCATTCGGTACGACGTTCCAAGACAGGGTCGAAGTGATGTTCCTGTTTCCCTTGAGACCATTTCTATCATCAAAGAAAAAATATTTTGTTTTATATCTTTCAGCAGCAGCTTCGGATTATCGCCTCTCAGAACAATCTTGTCCCAAAGGACAACTGAGCTCAGCGCATTATTTTTTGTTGAATATTCTGCTGATAAAGAAACAACTGCTTAACATTCCAATCAAATATATTCTGTAGATCAGCTGTGACATCAAAGTTTATGAATCTCAGATCACCTCTTTCTCTAGGTCCAGTGAAGTCTACATTTTTTTAGCATGATCCGCGACACGTGCAGGCGCACCGGGACGCTCCTGTCTTTGAAGGCGGTGGTGATGAAGCAGCCGAAGGTGAGAGCCGTCATCCCGCTCAGCGAGAAGGCGAACCCCGAGTTCGCCCTCGACAGCACCGTGTTCATCGCGGCCGAGTCCCCTGAGCCCTGTTCCACACGCACAACCAGACCCCATTTCCAGTCGCGGACTGGCTCCTTGCCGTGGATTCTATTGTTCAAATTCACTTGGTCTTTTTTACAAAGCCATCAGCTTACTGATAATAAGGGCTGTGTCTTTTTTCTCTTTGCACCGTCTCAGTTTCTAACACAGGGCCTGGAACATAAGAGGTGTTAAAAAAAAAAAAAATGGTTGCTGAGTTACGCGTGCATGAAGGCTTTCTCGATATTGTCTTCCCCGTAACAGAGTTGACTTGTCAATAGTCTTATTTAACATTAATTATGAGAAAGAAAGTGAAATAGAATTAGTAAAATGCATTGATCCTCTTTAGTGTAAGGCTATTGCTGTAACTTTCAGATTGGAAAGTGTTTTAAGCATAGATCCCTGCAAGAAGCTGCACAATCATCACACGTTGCTAGAGAATCAGGAAACTAGAAGGGACCTGAAGGCCGTGGAGTTCCCTCTCTTTTGGTCTGAGGAAACTGAAGACCAGAGTGATAAAGTAACCTGCTCAGCATCGCACACCTCACCAATGACGAAGCCAAAGCTAGACAGGATCTATTCGGATTCATTATTCTTCTTAGTACTATATCATGTGCTTATTTTGAATTATATCCCTCACACAGGTCCATGGGTATATGGGCTGTTGATAAAATTTATCAGTGTCTTATGTTCAAAAAATAGAACAATAGTTGCTGTAGAGATTTTTTTTTTTAACCATGATACTCTTGTCAATGTAAGAATGTCTAGACCTGTAGAAAATTTTTTTGTTTATTTGAGCCAAACAGAGGATACACCTGGAAGCAAGATCTCAACAGACTGAGAAAAATGCTTCCAAGAAATGGCAGTTTGCAGCTTCTTTTATAGTTTGGAATTAAGGGGGGAATTTAAGGAAGATAACATGAAGGTGGGAGAAAGGAAGGCAGGGATCAGATTACAGAATAGTTAACAAGATTATGTTCTCTTGAGGGTGGTTATGCTTTTGAAGGAGGCCTCTGAAATGGTGGTCACGTTTTAAAAGGAGGGGTCTGAAATGAAGCATTTCAAAGATGTGTTAACCTACATGCGCAGAAACAAGGAACAGGGCTTGCTGAAGGCAAAGATAGGCCTTTTACTAAAGTAGTTACACGCCTAAAGTATGCCTGCCCACCATGACTGGCCCAGTGAGGAATTTATGATCAGATTACCTTGGGAGATAATTTTCCATAGAACCTTCCTCCCCTTTTTTGTCACACTTAAAAGTCCTAAAATAGTGGTTCTCAAAACTGGTTGCAAAAATACCTATGCAAGGGCCCCACCCCAGCCCAGTGGGACTCAGGCATTGGTACTTTTTTTTTTAAGTTGTCCCAAATGATCCTAATTGTAGCCAGCATTGATAATCATTACCCTAAAATAATTTTATCAAATATCTTTATCCATCTTCCAATCCTTTCAACCACATCTTCCCAACGTCTTCATGCTCTACGATTAACTAGGAGACACTGAGTAAACAACGCCTTCATTTAGATTTCACTAATGATAAATGGCAACTGCCTAAATCAGTGAAGTTCAAAGCTAAAAATATTTAATTTACATCTAACAGGACACATCACTACCTGCTGGGACAACACAGTATTTCATTATTTTAGAGAATAGTTTTCCACAGAATAACATAATCAGCAAGAAGCATATAATTCATACCTCAGCCACCAGAGAAATTGTTACCTATAGATGTATGTCCTCTCTGTTCAAAGTCTCCAGGGAGAAGTATTTCATATTTTCTTACTAGCCACACTACTAAGAATGTTTTTTATTTCATCAATTTAATTTTAGCTGCTGTCTTCAGTGTTAAATGGAGAATAATGAAAAGATTGCCTATTTATTTATTTTATGTTTAAATGTGAAGACTCAAAATTCTCAACTTAGCCTTTGTTTCTTCAGGCTAATAATAACTCACTCAACCAATCATTATGTCCTACATTTTACTGCTTTTTATATTTTTCATTCCTCTTCTCTGAATATAATTATCCCACTGTATAAGAAAGTAGTTATTTACCTTTGATTTAACATGTCATCTAAAAATAAAAATGCAATGAGATCATTTTTAATTATCATTGCATTTACACTCAAGCACTTCTCATTTTTTCCCCTTATTTTTCAATTTTAAGATGTAAAATACAGTCACTGGGTCATAAATTATAATTATCTTGCCTTGTATTTGAAATCAGAATGGGAACATAAAGCTTTCTTCTTTTGGTAATTTCTGTAACTTATATACGGCATTAACAAGGCTCTGAGTATAACTCAGATGTACAGATTGTACCCATAATACTGTAACTGTGCAGAAACCTTATTTTCTTTAATATGACCTTTTCTTTTTGTTTCTTTTCTTTGACTCAAACTGGCCTCACCCAACACCCCGACTTACCCACCTCCCTCTCCCTTCCCTAATCATTAAGCCCTCAGGACAGAGGTTCTCATCAGCATCAGACAGCCTTAGAACAGGGTCTTTTGGGTCTACTGACCATAGAGACAGAGCTTTCAATTAAACTAAGGATAACACCTTGGCCTCAGTTGTGTTTCAGCTCCAAACTCAAGAAAGTAGGACGATCCCACTGAACAAATTCTTGTGAAATCGGACAGACCTGCGCCATGGCTGACATCAGGACCAGCCAGTCCTTAGAGACCATGGCACTCCTTCAGTCACCATGATGAATGATATTTTCCCCTATATATAATCCATTCCCTGGAAGCCATTGGGGAGCCAGGTCTTTGAGCTTTAGCTCACCTGTGACTCGGCAGGGCACTGTCTCCTCAACTAATAAACCCTTACTTTCTTGGCTGCAAACTCCTGTTTGTGTCTTACTGGCCTTTGGGGCAGACAGGCAAATGGACCCCTTCAGTTTGGTAACAATACCCTAAACATAACAATTTTCTCAAAGTATGTCGTCACTGAAGTTCCAATACAGATAAAATTAGTCATTAACTTTTCAGGCAGCCTTTACATATTCTTTATGTAGTGTTTTCTATACCCATCGTAATATTGTACCATTTTTATCAACTAGTTAAGATTTCATTGTATAAATAGAAGCTGATTATATTCATGTCAAAGATAATCATTCCTTTAAAAGGTTTCTTTGTCAGGTATTCATTAAAGTAGGTTTTACATCATAATGATAGTCACTAATATAGGGCAAACATCTTACCCATTTGGCAGGTTTTTAAAAAAATTAATTTTATTAACACTGTATCAAATTCTCTGCCTATATTATGTCTCCTTAATAGCACGAAGATCTCCTTTCTGAATGCACACAATTAGTGGGCATACAAAGTGGAATCTTTGTATCATATAAATATAGGAAACCACAAAAGAGATATTACCCATGGATGTAGCAGAAATTATTAGACATATCTATTTGCACTAATTCTATACTTTGTAAACAGTGTTTTCACTTTCTTAATATTGGTCTTTGGGAATTCATTTTGTGATTAATTCCCTAAAAAAAAAAGTCTTCCTCCAGTTGATGTTTACCATTCAGGGCTGCATGAGGCACTGGCATCCTGCTTCAAGACAGGAGGTAACAGGAATAAATAAAGCGCCAGCTACATTCCCTCCAGATCAGATATGTGAATGTTGCGAGCATTGTAATGGGTAGCGTGGGTGACACAGAATTTCACAAAAGCGCCTACACAACTAGCAGCCCTTCTTCAGAAGGCACAGCAGACACCATTTTGTCTCATTTCAAAGCAGTTCACAACCTCCTCCAGTTTTCCAGTTGAAGTTTTCAGACAAAAAGTTTTTAATCTAAACCTGATGGGATATGACAAATTTTTAGGAGGACAATTTGACTTCTAGACAGTTGAGGGAGGAATAGAAAAGGGCATGGATTGAGGTCACAGCTGTAAATATCTCTGAGTTCTCTGAAGGCGTAAATTAAGTTGGGAATAACCTTTATATATAGTTACATACACACTGATAGTCATTAATTTGCTTTATTTTGGCAAGTCAAAGTATGTATCTAAGAGAGAGCTGGCTTCCAACATTTTTCCAAATTTTTGGACATTTTTCCAAATTTACTGTCATTGCTTAAAACATATTGGGGTATATCTTTTAGAAATCTTTTCAATCCCAGTGATATATTTTCTATATCCAGAGTATTAGCAATCTTCTTTCAGTGGAGAACTTTATTCTATTTTATGTATTTGTTTTTATTGTGGTAAAATACAATACACATAACATAAAACTTGCCATTTTAAGGTGCATAGTTCAGTGGTGTTTAGCACATTCAGAATTACCACAATCTAGTTCTAGAATATTCTTCTTACCCTAAAAGGAAACTCCCTCCCTACTCATTAAGCAGTCACTCCACATTACCTCCTCCCCGCCCCCAATCCTGACAACCATTAATCTGCTTTCTATCACTATAGATTTATTCTGGATTTTTCACATAAATGGAACATACAGTGTGTCATTTTGTGTCTGGCTTCTTTCACTTGTAATGTTTTCAAGGATCATACATGTATCTGTATTTACTCTGAAGCAATAGAAACTCATATGGAGTCTAGTCTGGTCATTTGGCTGGATATGCACTCTTTGAAAAAAACTGAAGTGATATTATAAAGTAATGAGATTAATTTTCCTATCTTAGGTTTTGGTTTTATGCCCTTGTACTAAAATACTCACTCATCAAATAAATACCACACTAGATGATTATCTAGTACTCAGAATATGAATATTGCTTGATTACCACTAAGTACACTTACAAAGTTCTCTTTGGCCGGGGTAGGAGTTGGCTAAAGGATGTTACACTAAAGATGTTATACTTGTTAACAAAATTCAACTGAGCAAATTTTAGATCTAGTTGGCTTTATTAAAAGATTTATGAACTGGGAGCACCCATCTACAAACTAGAAGAGTTCTCTTGATACAGGAAACACCAGAGGTGGTGGGACTGAACCTTAGCACCACTGCGCGGCATAAATTTTCCCTACCCCCAGGTAAAGGGTAAACAAACCAGCCTGAGCTGTCCTGGCAACTGAGCTAGCCCAGTGACCCTCCACCCCAGGCAGATCCACTGCAGGAGGCTAGCCGGCTAACGAGAGTGATTGACAGAGGCTAGCCCTCCTTTCCTCTTCTGGTTCCTGATTGAAGGGGAAACCAGAGGTCACAGCAACATGTGTACTGTGGAGCATATCATGGATGGCAACAGGGGCAAGGACAGAACTGCCAATCTAGCCTGAAAAAGGATGGATTGGCTGGTAAGCAGGATGCTTCTGGAGCACCTCGAATTTTGGGCTGGGAAATTTAAACAAAGGATAGGGGGAGACTTGCCCCTTCTCCTTCCCCTCGCTTGCCCTGCAGGGGGCTGGTGGGTCCTGGACGCCGTGTGGTCTGACAGTGGCCCCAGAAATGAAAAAAAAGTTGCAGCAGGATGTTGGTGCCGGACGCACACATGGGCCCTCCAGAGAGGGAGCCTGAAACTGGAGAGAAGGCTGATTAGTAGTCTCATGCTCCAGTAGGACAGGTAAGAATGGGGGAGGATCCCTGGGCATGGATTCGGATTTCAGTCTTTTGGGAACAAGGGGATTTTGTGTTGTGGAAGAGAGTTGCCTGGAGTTGGAGAGTCCCAAGCCCTTCCTGTTACGGAACAACGGCCCCGCAGCGGGTGTTGCCCAGATGCTATTACCGAAACAATGACCCCGCCTTCCCTGGGACCCCTCGGCTGTGGGTCCTTTGCCCGCTGCCCTTTGAATTATGGCTCTGAATGGCAGAGTTTGGTGAAAAGGAAAGGAAGTATTTACTCAAAAGTTATACAGTTTTGATTAATGGCTAAATGTCGCCCTTAAACCCCAAAATCCCTTTAAAACAATCACCAGCAGACATAGTCCTGCCCTCCCCGCTTTGTCCAGTCAGGCCAGTCAGGCCAGTCAGGCCAGTCAGGGGTACCGTCCTTCAGAAGAAAAAGAACAGAAGTCCGGGGCTCGGCTGGGCAGGCCTCTCGCGGGTCTCAGCACCATCCACTGCGTCGCCGCGATCTCCTGCTCTTAATCCATAACCACGTGGCACCTTCTAGCCCCATGGCCCACTAGCAAGAGTCCTTTCTCTGCTCTTTCTTCCCTCGTGGTCTTCACACAGTTCCCCAGAGTCCTCTCCTGCAGGCCCCTGTCCCTCCAGTTCCCTCCCCCAGTTACAGTCTGTATTAAGTCTTTTAAACCTTCCTAATTAGCCTTGGTGATATGTAAAATAACCCTCTTTGCATATGAGGACTGAAGCTATCCTGTTATTGACATGCAAAATGACTCTCAATGGCCCTGTTCAAGGCTCCCGTCCCCCATGGCAACCCCCCTAGGGTGGGGAGAATATTTTTTTTTGGACACCCCAATCTCTCGCCCCGTTACAAATACCCTTTGCGGGGGCCCTGGATGTACCCCGTTACACTCCAAATTGTGCAACATTTTAATACAGACCTTTTTCCTTCCTCACCAGTTTGTGTTTATGCCTGTGTTCGGCAGTGGGCAGCCAAATCCCACTTTCATTTGGTAACTTTGATTAGGTATACGAAATGGAAGGTTTTTATAGGTAGAAAAAGATTTGGACTACAGAAGTTAAAAGAATGAATATTTCAAGCAGGGACACCTTACCTTAGGGCAGCAATTTTCAGCCGAAGTGCTGCAAGAATTTTAAAAACATGCAATACCTAACTATTTAGCCAGGGGCACAGACCTATTTTCCCTTAGAACGTCAGATTTAAAAAATGACAACAGGCAACACAACAATAGCCATCTGGTGTGAATTATCAAACTTATACTTATTTTTTTTTGTCAGACTGGCAAAAATATACGATATATCTTTTGGTGTGTCACAGAATTTTAGTAATTAGTTTCTTTTCTAGAGGAAAAAGGTTGAAGATCACTGCCTGAGGGGAAGGCAGGTGTTATCAGGTAGATTACCTCACTGTGTTTACCGGGTAATTCCAGATTGATTGGTTTAAAATTCCACTTCTGGGATAGGCTAACAACTGCAATTAGGTTAGTTATTAAGTTTTGGTTTAGTGATGTGACAACAAAAATAACTCCATTTGGCCTATT
The DNA here is from genome assembly GCF_021234165.1 of Pteronotus mesoamericanus. NCBI lineage: Eukaryota > Metazoa > Chordata > Mammalia > Chiroptera > Mormoopidae > Pteronotus > Pteronotus mesoamericanus. The sequence goes on from NW_026555325.1 coordinate 47,391,125, forward strand.
GTTTCTTTTCTTCTTTAACAAACTGAACTACGACATCCCCCTAATGAATGGTGTGAGGTATCTGTAAATGAGGTCTTAGGTGACTGTAAGGCAAACCATTCAAATTAGGCTTTGGTAGTCTCTTTGTAATTCCCCTCCCTTTTAATTCTTTACTTTCCTAGTTCTCCCATGATGGTGAAATATCCAGTCAATAAAATAAATTCACTCTAAAATATTTATGACTTAATGAACTTAGAAACTAATGAAGAATCCTTGCTTAATTCTACAAAATTAATTGACTTTTGATGTAGAAGTGGACAGAAATGTTAAGAGAATTTTAACCATGTAGAATTTCCACTTCTTTTCCAATCAAGCCAAAGATAACATCTTGACTTTGGTTAGTGTTTCATCCACAAGCCCATAAAAGTGGAGGACCCTATAGACCACGCCCTCATGAAACCAGACAGAACAAGACCACGGCTGACATCAGGATGTGACACAATGATCAAATGTATACTACCCTAGCCGCCGCCAGTCAGTAGAGCCCATGACTCCAGCTCCTTTAGCCACCATAACGATTTCCCCCCTTTATAACCTATCTCCTGGCAGCCATTGGAGAGCCAGGTCTTTGAGCACTAGCTTACCTGTGACGGAGCTTGGTACCATTTTCTCAACTTATAAACCTTTACTTTTTACTGCAGACTCCTGTTTATATTTGCTTGAGTTTTGATGTGTCCAGGCAAACAGACCTCTTTAGTCTGATAACAGAAGGATCTTTCCTTGTCCCCTCAAATAACACCACACAGACCGGTGTGTTTTTCAAACTTCTATATGTCTAAGATTCACTGGGATATTTTTAAAACATGATTTCCTAGACCCGAGAGATTCTGATTCAGTCTGAGGAGGATCAGAAATCTGAACTTTAAGAACTATTGCAGGTTGGTAGTACTCAAACTTTAGGGTGCATCAAAATTCCCCTGAGGGTTTCTTAAAGCACAGTTTTATGGACTCTATTCCCAGAGTTTTTAATTTGGTAATGTAACCTAACCTATATATATAGCCTAGCAGGTAGCCTAGGAAAGACTTTTATTTAGAATTCACAACTTTGCTTAGATTAACTTGCAGATTCACTTATTTGCCATAGAATTTATAGTGTTTGTGTAACCATATCCTGTAATTTGCTTAGGGTTTAACAGAAAGGCTAAGGCTTCATTAGTTAAATTTCCTTTGATACCTGTGCCACCCCTGACACTGATGATTGTCAGAGCTATTTTTCAGGAACAAGTCTAGAATAATTTGCAGGACCAGGGAGTTGATTAGGTTGAGATTGGCTGAGGACAGCCAAAGGGAGGAACCTCTAGTTACCTCCTCATGAACTTATCTCCTTATACCCTCATTATAATACTAAAATCTCCTCAATATTTTCTGTCAGTATTTTTGAACATGCAATGTATGTGTAGGTATGTTTTCTAACTTTGCATATGCATAAGAATGTCCCCACATATGCACGCGATGATAAAGTTCGCCTTGATGTTTATGCAAGATTTCCATGAATAAAGACAAATCCAGTCCTTTGTGTGGGGACATGCTACTTTGGGAAGTGAACCTTGGTGTGTCCTTGATTGCCACTCACAATAAAGTCCCTCCTTATAAAATTATCTTGCAGTTGTCTTTTGGCAGGCAACTACCGAATAATTGAACCTGGTTTGGTCTGGTAACAATAGGTCTGAAGTGGGGGATGAAAATTTATCTAAGAAGATCCCAGGATCATGTTGAGGTTGCTGGTTAGGGACCATACTTTGAGAGCCACTTTCTTTGGTTATTCTAAAATAACTGTGCCTTGGCACATTTGGAGACATACTGATAAACTAATTGTACTTTTGAAAATCAGGCTACATCTGTGTGGCAGCTTCTGATAAAAGAGCATGGCTGTCACAATGGTAGGATAAAATAAAGCTCTGTCCCCAGCTGTGGAAGCATCAATAATTTTGATAAACAATTTTAATAGGGTACTATATTTTTTGTATTTTACTGTTTATTTTATTACTGTTGTCCCTGCTTTTTTTTTTTTTTACTTTGCCTACCTCCATCCAGCCTCCCCCCCGCTCCCTCCCCCCGCTCTCCTCATTGTTGCCCATGCCCATGGGTCATGAGTTAGAAACAGAAACAGTTACACGGAACAGACCGTCAGCTGCCAGAGGGAGGTGGGGAGGGACTGGATGAAAGAAGGTGAAGGGAATAGTGTACTGTTTTAATTTAAAAAAATCAGTTAAGAATGGAAACCAATGTATAAAAAACAATATTTTCTTTTGAATTTCAAGTATCCATATCAAAATTTATAAATTATTGTAGATTTCATTTGAAAAAATGTATCAGAAACCAACTGAAGCACTAAGAATATAATTGTTTAACAGCTTGGGGTTTGTATTAGAAAACTGATTCAGGAGTACAGCCTGCTGGATGATTCTGATATTGCAAGGGAAAAATTGTCATGGAAGTTTTAACGTTTCATATCTTTCTTTTATGTAATAATTTCTTTCCATGTTTCTTTACAAACATGGTATAATGGGAACATGAGCTTTGAAGGTTCAAGATACTTCTTTGCCTTCTGACCTTCCTTGCTTTGTGACCTTGGGCAAGTTACTCAAGGGTCAGGTTCCTACTCTGTATAATGGGGTAACACAATACCCCGCAGAACTAGTGTGATAATTAGGGAATAAAATATTTAAATTCCCAGCACAATGTTGGACTTATTGTAGAACCTACATTATTTACACACATGCACACACACACACCCCCAATATGTATGAGGGGAGGGACCCCCCAAAATGGAATTATCTTCTGGAATGTGGCTCCCTTATAGTACAGGCTTCCCCTCCTGGGTGAGTGTTCTAGGAACCCGTCTGTATCAGTGGACCGGCTGGCATTGTTGTGAGAGGCTGCATTTGGTTTCAGTTAATTTTTTTGAAGACTCTTTCTGTGAGTTTGCCCATTTCATGATGGGTGGTTTACGAGCACATCTGCCCACACTGCAGTGAGTGTTCAGCAGTTTTTGACCAAAACCAGCATGATCCCCATGCCCCACTCTCCCCATTCACCCAGTCTCACCCTGAGTGCCATTTTTTGTTCCCAAGGATGAAAAAAGTCCTCAAAGGGACACATTTTGTCAGTGTGGAAGAGGTGAAACAAAAAGCGGCGAAAGCACTAAAAGGCACCAAAATCGATGAGTTCAAATAATTTTTTAAGCAGTGGAAAAAACATTTCGATGGGTGTACTGCATCAAAGAGAGAGTACATTAAAGGTGCCTGAAGTTTAAACATGTAAGAATAAATACAAAATTTTTTATAAATAAATTCTGAGTTTTTTGTCGGGGGTCCCCCCTTGCATATATACCAACAAACAGACAAGAAAAAAATATCACCTTGTGACCTTTTTGGACACAAGTTCTCCAAATTTTAATTCTACTTTGAAGCAACATTTATCAGGACATGTACAGACTCCATGTTGGTGCTTCTCTGTATTTTGACTTCTGATAGTTCTATGTGACAAGAGAAAAATTCTGTGTTTTTAATTAAAATATAGTAGGCTGGAGGGTGGGAGGAAGAGGTCAGAGGTTAACCGGTTAACAGAACCAAGGGCCGAAACTAACATAAAAATGTTCACATTCCTGTGTGTATGTTGAAACTTTAAGTCAACTTCCAGATGGCTATCTAAAAAGAAATAGCTGACCATCAAACACCACTGTATCCTGCTTATTTATGAACTTTCTGGACTGTTGTCTACAACCAATCAAAAAGCAGTAAAAATGTCGTCCTTAGAGCCTATGCATTTATTCTATAATTGCCCCCACGTCACCTTTTCCTGCCACCCCCTTATTTTTAGCCAGTGTAAATTCTTTCAAAACAACTTACATCTTTAAAAGAGCCCCATCAGCTCCAGGACGGTGGACATGTTTATCTTTTCCTTCAAGTCCTGCTGCTGGTGCTTGAGACTGTATGTCCCAGGACCTGGTCCTTTTTCTGGTTAGCACATGGCTCAATGAACCCTTCAGTTCAGAAAAGCTTTTGGCCATGAAAGTTTTCCTTTACTGTATGCTTTAAAAAATTATGGACGATGAGGCACTGGAAGAGTCACATCATTTTTGCTTGTGTTAAAACTTGATAATAAGGTAAAGCATTCCAGTGAAATAATTTCTTGTAAATATGTAATTTAAGTAGAATCCATGCTTGGTCCCTGAGTCAATTAATTCCTTGCTGTTCAAACAGGGAGAGGACGTTTGTAAACTAGACCTTACCTAAGATAAGTAACAGAAAATGAACTTGTGTTCATGTCAAGGCCTAAACTGTGATGTCTTCAGACTCCAGATGTCCTTCGGAACTCACATCGTGAGGCCCCCAAATCTCCTTTGTGATCCGTGGAGTGTACATGGTGGTCTCATGTGTGCCTGGGAACCTGCGAACTCATGTTTCCTGCTGTAGCCTTTTGATTAAGCGATTCAGAGATGTGATTCAGTGATCTATAGTAGAACCCAAGAATGTGCACTGAAACAAGTACTCTGGGAGACTATGATGGAGGCATCCAAGAGTTACACAGTGTAGGAAAATCCTGCAGTGGGAACAGAGTCCCAGGATCCAGTAGGAATTGGTTTTTCTGTGCCACCTTGCTGTAATTATTGGAACAGAATTGAGCTGTACTTCTACATTCAGTGATAACTCTCATTGGTAAAATAGAGTATCAGTTGTGATTGCCAGGGGGCACTGTGGTTCAAGTCAAATGCTCTTTTGATTCTAGTGTTGCAAACTACAGAGATTTATGAGGCACTTACTGCAGTAAAAGACCATATTGAAGGTGATACTATTCCAGTCTCCTTACCTGCTGCCACATTATAGAGTCAGATTGTTTAAGATAGCTCAAAGTCCATCGCAGAGTGTTGCAAAAACAAGGCATTCAGTAAATATGTGTTAAATGAAATCCTTTCAATGTTATTCTTATTCTACCAGTTACATAGTTACATTAATGACTGGGGTTTAATTGGAAGATCTATTTACTTTGTTTTTTTAAAAAAGATATATATACATCTTTATAATGATATATAATTATATATATATATATGCAGAGGGAACTATATATATTAGACAGAAGGGAAGGGAGGGAGAAAGAAAGGGGGAGGAACATCGATATGTGGTTGCCTCTCATGTGCCCCCTGCTGGAGACCTGGCCTGCAACCAAGGCATGTGCCCTCACTGGGAATCGAACCAACAACCATTTGGTTCACCAGCTGGTGCTTAGTCCACTGAGCCATATCAGCTGGGGCTATTTACTTGGTTTTGCATTCATTATTAAGCAGTCATTCCAGCATTGTGTGCCCATCCAATGTTGCTCTACTCCAGGTAACCCAGGGCTCAAGTTTTGGGAATTTTGAGTCCTGGTGTGCCAAAAAACTTGTTGCATTTTCAGAATATAGCTCTGACTCCACACCATTAACTTATGGCAGCTTATCAAAAATCACATTCTATCAACATTCTTTTTTTTTTTTTCATTTTTTTTTAGAGAGAGAGAGAGAGAGGGGAAGGGAGAGAAACATTGATGTGAGAGAGAAGCGTCAATCAGTTGTCTCCTGTACATACCCAGACTAGAAATTGTACACACCTGAACTGGGGATCAAACCCGCAACCTAGGTATGTACCCTGACTAGGAATCTAACCCGCAACCTTTTGGTTACAGGAATATGCTCCAACCGACTGAGCCACACGGGCCAAGGGCTCCATCAACCTTCTTAAAACAGAGTTAGACTAGGGCTTTGGGGAGGTTCACATGAAGAGGAAACTAATTAGAACTTGATATTTTAAAGTTGTATGGGGATTAGTTAGGTGCTATTATTAATGGCCAAGTGATAGAGAACAGTGCTAAGGATTTCTTTTTACCTTGGGCAATACTAGCGAGCGTTCTTAAAGTAATGTGAACTTATTTACACAGGCCACATAATAGTTCCCTTTTCTAATCACTAAAAACCAATTACTTCACTTTTGATTGTTCTGTAAAATCTGTAGGTGTTGCATGACAGCGCCTTGTCTTCCAGGGTCACAACAACACAGATTTATTAACTTTTCTTTCCCATGTCAGAAATCTGTGAGATTGATATCACTCTAAACCCTGGCTTGGGCTCACCAAAAACCCACTTGGGAAAATGTTAGCCTAGAAAAAGTAGAAATGAATGACAAAAAAAAACAACCCTTGATTAAAAAAAAAAAGAATGGTCTAATCTGTTCAAAAGAGTTTGATAAATGCTCATCACATTCTCCTATTTATTGTCAATTGTAAACCACTATGAATTTTATCATCTACTAAAATAAATCCATGTTAAAGATGACATAAATACAGAGATAGTTTTATTTCTAGAGTTGCTTTTAAGAGAAAATATTGAGAATCATGCAACCATAGACATAGAAAACTTTTTATTAAGCCCGGTGAGAATTATGCTATTCTAGGTTCTTATGCCACCTAGTGGGAGACTAAATTGTTTTATCTGAGTTTTGTGTAGATTATTTACCATCAAATTTTCCAACTTCTCACTTGTAGCAAATTTTACCTAGTAAATGGTACATGTCAAGTTATAGGTCAAAGATAAAACCAGAGGACTCCTGATCAAGACGGCAGTGCAGGCAGACATGGCTCGCCTCCGCCCACAACCGTATCAAAACTGTAACTAAAATATAGAACAGCCATCACTCAGAACTATCAGAAGTCTAGCTGAATGCAAGTCTGACAACTACAGAATTAAAGAAACCACATCCATCCGGACTGGTAGGAGGGGTGCAGACATGGAACAGGGCTGGTCCCACATGCACAAGTGGTGGATAAAAATTTGGGAAGGATATCTTGGGAGCAAGGAATCCCAGCCCCACACCAGGCCCCCCAGCCCAGGGTTTCAGTGTCAGGAAGATAAGTCCCACAACTTCTGACTGCAAACACCAGCAGTGATTGAGTCAGTGGAAGAAACTACTGGAGCCCCAAGCAGCTCCTCTTAAAGAACCCACATGTGGACTCACTTGCTGCTAACGTTCTTTGCCCTGCCCTAGAGATTCCTTGATACTCTGCCCCACTCAACTCATGGGCCCACCCAAGCTGCTTTACCATGTTAGTGGCTGGTCTTGGTTCCTGCTTTACAACTTCCTAAATCCTTTCAAAAAAACCACAGCTGGCCTGAGTGAGCTCCAGGCCCAGCACTAGCAGCAGCCAGCCTAGATTCACAGCGTGGCTTCACCTGGGAATCTCCAAGCCCAGCACAAGCAGTAGCCATCTCAGATTACTTTACAGCTCAGGCAGGGGAGCCCTGGGAAAAACACAGGTTGGGGCTAACCTTGGCCTGCACCACCCAGTAAGCCCCAGGGCCTGCACATCCAGTTGGCAGACCACATTGGAGCACCACCACCCTGCCCCTGCACAGCTGATCATCCACAGGGCAGAGGGTAGTGGTCAGTGGTCGCAGCCATTCCTTGTAGCTGACTGGTCTGGGTAAATCCCTCCCATTGACCTGCCATCTAGTCTCAATTACAAGAGGAGGGTACATTCAGCCTACGTGAAGGGAGCACCTAGAGTACCCAGCTTGGGTGATAGGGAGGCTATGCCACTGGACCCTTCATGACACCTACTACATTAGGACACAGTAATGTAGTGTGGTGACCAAGACACAGAGTCAAAGCAGCTCCACTTAATACATAGAAACAAACACAGGGAGGCTGCCAAAATGAGGAGACAAAGATATACAGCTCAAGTGAAAGAATAGATCAAAACTCCAGAAAAAGAACTAAAAAAAAAAAAAAAAAATGGAGATAAGCAATCTATGAGATGCAGGGTTCAAAACACTGGTTATGAGAATGTTCAAGGAACTTAGTGAGGACTTCAACAGCATAAAAAAGATCCAGTCAGAAACAAAGGATACACTAATTGAAATAAAGTACAATTTACAGGGAAACAATAGTAGAGTGGATGAGGTTAAGAATTATATCAATGATTTGGAACATAAGGAAGCAAAAAACAACCAATCAGAACAAGAAGAAAAAAGAATCCAAAAAAATGAGGATAGTGTAAACAGCCTCTGGGACAATTTTAAGCAGACCAATACTCACATCATAGGAGTACCAGAAGAAGAGAAACTGCAAGAAATTGGAAATCTATTTGAAAAAAATGAAAGAAAACTTCCCTAATTTGGTGAAGGAAATACACATGCAAGACCAGGAAGCACAGAGAGTCCCAAACAAGATGAATACAAAGATGCCCACTCCAAGACACATCATAATTAAAATGCCAAAGGTTAAAGATAAAGAGAGAATCTTAAGCAGCAAGAGAAAGGAAGTTAGTTACCTACCGGGGAATACCCATAACACTGTAAGCTGATTTCTCAGAAGAAACTTTTCAGCCTAGAAGGGATTGGCAAGAAATGTTTAAAGTCATGAAAAGCAGGAACCTATGGCAAAGAATGTTCTACGCAGCAAAGCTATCATTTAGAACTAAAGGGCAGTTAGAGTTTCCAAGACAGGAAAAAACTAAAGTTCATCATTGCCAAACCATTATTATATGAAATGTTAAAGGAGCTTATTTAATAAAAAGAAGATCAAAACTATGAATAATAAAATGGCAATAAATACATACCTATCAACAATTGAATCTAAAATGCAAACTAAGCAAACAAGAAGAATAGAGATAGTATTATGGATACAGAGAGTGTTTTGATGGTTGCCAAATGGGAGGGGAGTGTGGGGGAATGGGTGAAGAAGTGAAGGGATTAAGAAGGGATAGTCACAGAATAGCCATGAGGATGTAAAGTACGGTATAGGAAATGGAGTATCCAAAGAACTTATACACATGACCCACGGACATGAACAATGGTGGGGGGATTGGCTGAGGGAGTAGGGTGCTGGATGATTGGGGCAAAGGTAGAAAAATCAGGACAACTATAATAACATAATCAATAAAGTATAATTAAAAAAATAAAAAATAGATTTTTGAAGACTTCCAGGTCCTTACTAAGTTCTCAGGTCCCTGCTGGCACAGGGTTTTCTCTTAATTTGTTACCCAAGAATACACCAAATGTCACATCCTTACACCAGTGTAGAATACTTCATACCACATTGTCAAGGAAAGGACTGGAAGAATTTTTTGATGACCCAAAGAATTGGGGGGAAGAAAAAGTAAAATCTGGAGCCGCATGGACCTGTCAGCAATTAAGACACAAAAGTAATGAAGATTTACATAAACTTTGGTATGTCCTACTGAAAGAAAGAAATATGCTTCTGACCCTACAGCAGGAGGTCAAACGGCAGATATTACCAATGCCAAGTCCAGAGTGGTTAGAAAAGATAGTAGGGTCCATGGACGCATTAAAGTCATCCAGGAACGAGAAGATGCCCTAAGACTTCTTCAGACAGGTCAAGAAAAAGCTAGACCTGGTGCTTGGAGAAAAGACATCTTTGGAAGAATCATCTGGCACAAGTTCAAGCAGTGGCCTCTATCTTGGCACCTAAATAAGAGATACAATAGGAAACGATTCTTTGCGATGCCCTATGTGGACCATTTTGACAGAGTGAGACATGAGAAACAAGCCCATATCCAAGCAAGGAAGAAAAATTTAGAGAAAAAGCAAGCAAAACTTCTTCAGGAAAAGTTTCCACATCTTTCTGAAGCCCAGAAGTCAAGTCTTGTCTAAGATGTCTGAACTCTTAATTTACCATTTTGTTTTTCTTAGATAACAATCTGTATAGAAATCTGTAACTATATATTAAGTGACTTACAAAGAAATTGTTTTAGTCAAAAAAAATAAAAAAGATAAAAAATAAAAAAAACCCAATTGTGTACATGAACATTAAAAGTAGGCTTGTTTAAAGAGTCTGAAATGGAAACAACCCAAAACTCCAACAAAGGATGAATGGATATGCAAAATGTGGTCCTACCATGCAGTGGATTATTTATTCAGCCACGAAAAGCAGTGAAGCACCAACGTTCCCTACATCATGGATGGACCTTGAAAACATGATGCTCAGTATAAGAAGCCAGTCACAAAAGGCCACATCATGTGTGATTCCATATATGTGAAATGTCCACAGGCTAGAGAAGGGAAATGGGGGAGAGGTGATTGCTAATGGGGACAGGGCTTCTATTTGGGGTGATGGAATGTTCTAGAATGAGATAGAAGTGATGGTTGCATAACATTGTGATATTCTTAATGCCACTAAATTACACTTTAAGATTATTAAAACAGTAAATTTTACCTTATGTGAATTTTACTATAATTAAAAAAAAAACTCCAGAACAATTATGGCACAATCAGGGGCTTTGGCTTCTGGTTATTCTAAAGCCCTTCATCCCCTCTGAGGAGCAGTCAAGGTTGGGAACCACTGAGTTAGATCACACAGACAAGGACACAGGAACCACATGACAAGGGGGCACGTGTTTAGATGGAGATTGAAACATGCTAGCTGTAAATAATAACACAATACAACTGAGATCATATATATGCCAACCAGATTCTTGCTATTATGTAATTAATGTTGTAAGTCAAATCATTATGCTGTACAATCTAAAATTATAAAATGCTGTATGTTGCTTATATCTCATTAAAATGGGGGCGGGGGTAGAAAAAAACAAAAATAACACCAAAGCAGATAAAAGAATAAACCCCGCCTTATGATACAAATAACTTTATGACAGGATAGGCTCAAGTTCCCAGTTTGCATCACTAATGACATCAATGAGAGATTTCATGATTAAAATATAGGCCTTTACTACTACTGGTAAGTTATTATGTTATGGTATGATGACACATACTGATTTATTCAATCAAGAATGTCCTAACGACAGAATTCCTAGATTTAAATAGAATGTAAGGTCTTTCCTCATGCTGTTTCCAGTATTTCTTCTCTTCTGCTCTTTCTTCTCCTCTGATAGTGAAATTTTACTCATCTCCCCAGAGTTCTCTAATATCGTATTGTCTGTGAACCTTGCCTTTTGTCACAGTCTGCCTGCATACAACATACACACCCCTCCACACACACACAGCTAATTGGTCCCTCCTTGTGGCATCTAGAGTGCTTTGCTCTCACACTTCAGTTATTACGTTAAGTCATATCATGGTTTTTACAGAGCCGCTTTAGGACAAGAATCATGTCATCTTCATTTTTGGATTAGACATCATGAATGATTGAATTAATGAACGAAAACTTTTATAGAGTCATCAGTACTGCTCATTTCTCTTGCTCAGTTAACTGTAGAAGCTATTCATATCCAATTCCCAGTAACTGGGCTGGAAACAGATGGAGAATTATAGAGTATGTGTGAACTGAAGAGACAAGGCATGGGTAAGAGAGTAAGTAGTGACAGATCAGCAGAAATAGCTGGGATACATTGGGTTGGCCAAAAGTCCATTATGTTTTTTTCTATACAATGGCTCTAGTAGCACTTAGTTGTCTTTAACTTCAAAACAGTTTTGTTAGACTGTATTGTGACAATTGTCATATCAGCATGCCTTTTTTAAAAAATTATCAAAATCGGTGAATTTTTGTGCAACCATTTTAATATTGAAGTTGGAAGAAAATATGCAACATTTTTGGTATATTATACTTTATTATTTTAAGAAAGGTAAAAATGCAACTGAAACTCAACAAAAGATTTGTGCAGTGTATAGAAAAGATGCCATGACTGATCAAATATGTCAAAAAAAGGTTCACAAAGTTTCTTAGTACTGTTGACATTTTGACCAAATAATTCTTTGCTGTGGAGCTGTCTTGTGCATTGGAAGATATTTAACAGCACCCCTGGCCTCTACCCACTAGAAGCCAATAGCAGGAGATAGCCGACATATTCAGAATATCCAAATCAATAACATTATGGGTGAAAATGAAAAAAATCGTGTCTTATTTTACAGAAAAAAACATAATGAACTTTTTGGCCAACCCAATTTAATGAGCTTCCCTTTCTGTATTTTCTCCTTTGACCCTCAGTCCCCTTCTCCCCTAACATTGAAGAGACTATCTTACAGCTGGGGACTTAGCTTAATTCCACTTGTGCATGTTTATGGATGGCAGTGATGATCAAGAGGACTCACATGCTAATAGTTGGAAGTGAAGGAAAAAAATTATAGGACTTCCCCTAAACCATAAGGCATATTCATATGCAAAGCCTGAATCTTGAGTTCTGGTCCAAGTTCCTGACCTCTCTTGGTGTTCTCTTTTATTGGCCTCAGGGAGACAGAAACTAGGGCTCCTCTCGTGATCATGCTCTAAAGAAATAGCCACAGTTATTTTATCCAGTCATCCATCAACTGATGGACACAATCTGCTTCCATATCTTGGTTGTAAATAATGTTACAATGAACGTGGTGGTGCTTATGTTTTTTCAAATTAGTGTTTTGGATTCCTTCAGATGTATTTCCAGGAGTGGGACTGCTGGTTCAAAAGGCAGATCCATTTTTAATTTTTTGAGGTACCTCCATACTGCTTTCAACAGTGGCCGCACCAGTCTGCATTCCCACCAACAGTGAAAAAGGGGTTCCCCTTTTTCCACATCCTCACCAGCACTTGTTTGTTGATTTATTGATTACAGCCATTCTGACAGGTGTGAGATGATATTTCATTGTGATTTTAATTTGCATTTCTCTGATGATTAGTGAGTTAAGCATCTTTTCAAATGTCTATTAGCCATATCTACATCCTCTTTGGAGAAGTCTGTTTAGGCCTTTGTCCCTTTTTTAGTCTGGTTGTTTGTCTGGGGTTTTTTTTTTTGTGTTATTTGTAAGTTCTTTATAGATTTTGGATATTAATCCCTTATCAGATGTATTGAGGAATATGTTCTCTCATTCTGTGGGTTGTCTCTTTATTTTGTTGATGATTTCCTTTGCTGTGCCAAAACTTTTTAGTTTGATGTAGTCCCATTTGTTTATTTTTTCTTTTGTTTCCCTTGCCTGGGGAGACATATCCTATAAAATATTGCTTTGAGCCATGTCTGAGACCTTGCTGCCTATGTTTTCTTCTAGGGTTTTTATGGTTTCAGGTCTAACATTTAAGTCTTTAATCCATTTTTAATTTATTCTTGTGTGTGGTGTAAGAAGGTGGTCTAGAATACTACTCGGCCATAAAAATGAAGAAATTTTTACCATTTGTGACAGTATGGATGGACCTGCAGAACATTATGCTAAGTGAAACAAGCCAGTCAGAAAAAGACAAATACCATATGATTTCTCTTATATGAGGAACCTAGGGAACAAACTGAACTAACAAGCAAAATAGAGATAGACTCATATAGAGCAGGATGCCAGCTAAGGGGGTAGGGGGGTTTTGGCAGTTAGCAGGTAAAGGGATTGAGCAAAAAGGAAAGGGGACTCATGGACATGGACATAGACAACAGTGCGGTGGTTGCTGGGATAAGCAACCCACAGCCAGGGTGGGTGTTGCTGTAGGCGGGGTATAAGGGGCCTAAATGGTAATGGAAAAAATACAATAAAAATTTTTTTTTCAGATTTGTTTTATTTATTTATTTTTAGAGAGGAGAAGGGAGGGAGAAAGAGAGGAGCGCATCAGTGTGTGGTTGCATCTCGTGCGCCCCCTGCTGGGGACCTGGCCTGCAATCCAGGCGTGTGCTCTATGCTGGGAATCAAACTGGCGACTTTGCTTCTCAGGCTGACGCTCAATCCAGTGAGCCACGTCAGTTAGGGCAACAATAAAAATTATTTAAAAAAGAAAATAAAATACCTTACTATGAAAAAAAAACAATGGTACTAGTTTTATATAAAACTATTGTGATAGAATTATCATTCATGTATATTTATTTCAATAACAAAAAAAATTATTCCTGTGCTAAAATGAATCTTGCAAATCAATGTTAACAGTAATTTTTATAGCATTTTTAAGGGAGCATTTTAAAAGACTATGAAATGACCAAAAAATAATTTATTCTTACATTAAATTTACTACTAAAAATATGACAAACATCATGGATAATTGATACATGGAATGCTATTATCTGGATGTCTTAAAGTTATGTTAACTCAGGATAAATAAAATGCCAATCAATGGGAATTTTTCCCCTGAAAATCATCTATTTGAATATTACTTTCCTCAGTTTTAAAATATATGTGTTTACTTTTCAAAAAGAAAAAGAAATAGCCACTGCCCCTGGGGACCATGGGGAGAACCATCATCAACTAACCACTCCAGCCTGACAAAGTAGCTCATCTTTAACACCTATAGCACTTCCATTGTGGTCTAGTCCTGTTGGAAAGCATCTTGAATCCTTGTTTCATTTGTATTTGAGTCTCTCTGATTGGACTGAAAAACCCTTGAGGGAAACGGTTACTCATACTTCACTCCTGAGCTCCTAGAACAATAATGTAAGGGCCTTAAACTAAGACCCTAATACATACTCTGATTCTTTGGTTAACTGAAAAGTAAATGTTCAATTATTATATCATTTTTTCCTCTTTCACATCTGCTCACATATCTCTCTTTCATCTATATTACCTCTCTGTGTACCCTGTCCCTCTTTCACAGGGAATTAACTTTCAAATGTCCTAATTACCCAGCTCTGCTTGAAGTACCATGATAAGTGAAGTCCAGTGCAAAATAAAGTAAACAGATAGAACTTGTCCTGGAGACACTGTAACACGGAGTGGACTCACATTTAGAGAACACAGAGAGAAAAGGAAGCAATAAACATAAATCCTGTCAGAGCTGTATGGTCATAAAGTTTGTTGTACCCATACTCCAAGTCAAGGTCAGCACAAAACTAAGAGAAACTTGATAATTAACACCATTACCTTTACTTCCTAATTGCAGCCATAAAAGACATGGTCCTTCTCTGTCTCCTCCAGCCTTGTAAGAATGAGAAAAGAAACTTAAACCCATTTGAGATTAAAATTGTCACTTTTCTCATTTACAAGTTTCATTTTACTAAGTTGTCAGTTTTTCAGGCTGAGAGAATGTAAGCCAAGGTTTTCTTTGAGTGTCAGCTTGTGAAGTACATGTGGGGTCTGTGGCGTAAGGATGAGGCCACAGGTGACGAATAATGTTGTCTAAGGGACACAGCCAGGAGATTGTTCAAATTGAGCTGACTGGGTGAATTGCAAGCAAGGGAGGATTTTGAGAGTTCTCTATTTCAGAAAATGGCATCTCTGTGTTTTGTTTGTTTGCTTGTTTTTTCCGTGAGCATAAGCTAAAAACCTTGTAGTCCTTGGTTTCTCTCTCCTGCCATATTCCACAGCCAGTTCATCCATAAAATTTGTTGGTTTTGGGGAAAATTCTTCCAAGTATATCTTTCGTGGAGTATAAACGTTCATGGGGAACTTTCTACAGCATATATTCGACCACGTCCCTTCCCTTGAAATTCTTCCTTTGACTTTTCGGATAAAGTCCAAATTTTTTAGCATGGAACACAGCTTCACCCTTTGACCCTGCCCATTTCTCCAGCCTCTTAACTCCCAGCCTTACATGTACCCTATCCCTGCCACTACCGTCCTCATATTCATCTTCCTCACCAAACCAGCTACCAAGTACTGTGTGTGGTTCTCTGCTAGTTACATATGAAGAGTGTTATAAGGGGCAAGCTTTATGAATGAGAAACTGGGGCTCAGAGAAATGCAACACTTCACTCCTGTGCATGCAGCTAATAAACACAAAAGCTAGCATCTCAGTCTAGGCTCCTCTGATATCAAAGCATAATCATTAGGATACCTGCCTCCCTAGTGGCCTGCTTGCCAGTTTTTTGAACCCGATACGCTTTTTTTAGGTTTCTGTACCTTTACATAAACCACCATCTCTCTGAAGTCCCTTTTAACTCTTTGTCACCTAGATAATGCCTCCTTGTCTTTTAGGATGCAGCTCAAGCCTTCATTTTAGTGTAGCTGTCCCTCTTCTGTACCTCCAGGTACCTTATGTTTTCTTCAGTCATGGGATCTATCTCACTGAGCTGCATTTACCCTCTTACATATCAAGTATCCCCTCGTCCTCTTTTCCCCTACTGTGAATGTCTCAAGGGCACAACTGTGTTTAATATCTAGGTTCCTCCTGCCCACTCTCTAACCCAGGAATTGGAAAGATCAAAAACAAAAGCATGAAAGTATATCTAGTACCTCCACTTCACACTACTGCAGCACCACCAGCCTAATCAAAACCATTATCAACAACAAATAAATCCCAGAGCAAGTAGAAGGAAGGAAATAGTCAAGATTAGAGCAGAACTGAATGACATAGAGATGAAAAGAACAATTCAAAGGATCAACCAATCCAGGAGCTGGTTCTTTGAAAAGATAAATAAAATCGGCAAGCCTTTAAGCAGACTCATCAAGAAAAAAAGGGAGAGGACCCAAATTAATAATATCAGAAACGAAAGAGGAGAAATAACAACTGATACCACAGAAATACAAAGGATTGTAAGAAACTACTATGAACAATTATATGTCAACAAATTTGAAAACCTTGATGAAATGGACAAATTTCTAGAAAAGTATAATCTTCCAACACTGAAAGAGGAAGAAACAGAAAGCTTGAACAGACCGATAGCAGCTGGGGAAACTGAAGCAGTAATCAAGAAACTCCCGGCACACAAAAGCCCTGGGCTGGACGGTTTCATAGGAGAATTTTACAAAACATTTAAGGAAGAGCTAACCCCTGTCCTTCTCAGACTATTCCAAAAAATCCAAGAGGAGGGAAGACTCCCAGACTCCTTCTATGAGGCCAGCATCACCCTGATCCCAAAACCAGATAAAGACCCTACAAAGAAAGAAAACTACAGGCCAATATCGCTGATGAACATAGATGCTAAAATCCTCAACAAAATATTGGCAAACTGCATCCAGCAGTACATTAAAAAGATTATCCACCACGATCAAGTGGGATTCATCCCAGGGATGCAGGGATGGTTCAATATATGCAAATCAGTAAACGTGATACATCACATAAATAAAAGAAAAGACAAAAACCACATGATCATCTCGATAGACACAGAAAAAGCATTCGATAAAGTACAGCACCCATTTATGATCAAAACACTCGGCAAAATGGGAATAAATGGGGCATCCTTTAACGTAATAAAGGCCATATACAAAAAACCTACAGCCAACATCATATTCAACGGGCAAAAACTAAAAGGTTTCCCACTAAGACTGGGAACATGACAAGGATGCCCGCTTTCACCATTTCTTTTCAACATCATATTGGAAGTCCTAGCCACAGCGGTCAGACAAGAAAAAGAAACAAAAGGCATCCAAATAGGAAAGGAGGAAGTAAAGCTATCATTGTTTGCTGATGACATGATAGTGTACATAGAAAACCCTGTAGACTCCACCAAAAAACTACTCAACCTAATAAGTGAATTTGGCAAAACAGCAGGATACAAAGTCAATATTCGGAAATCAAAGGCATTTTTGTACACCAGCAATGAAATAGAAGAGGAAATCAGGAAAAAAAATACCATTCGATATAGCAACAAGAAAAATAAAGTACCTAGGAATAAATTTAACCAAAGAGGTAAAATAACTGTATGCAGAAAACTATACAACATTGAAGAAAGAAATTAAGGAAGACACAAATAAATGGAAGCATATACCATGCTCATGGATTGGAAGAATTAATATCATCAAAATGTCCATACTACCCAAAGCAATTTATAGATTCAATGCAATCCCTATTAAGATACCAATGACATATTTCACAGAAATAGAACAGACATTTCAAAAATTTATATGTAACCATAAATGACCCCAAATAGCCGCAGCAATTCTGAGAAAGAAAAACAAAGTAGGAGGGATCACAATACCGGACATCAAACTCTACTACAAAGCCAATATACTCAAAACAATCTGGTACTGGCACAAGAACAGACTCATAGACCAGTGGAACAGAATAGAAAGCCCAGAAATAAGCCCAGGCCTATATGGGCAACTAATATTTGACAAAGGGCGCAGAAGCATAAAATGGAGCCATAATAACCTCTTCAACAAATGGCGTTGGGAGAGCTGGACGGCTACATGCAAAAAATTGAAATTGGATCATCAGCTGAAACCATACACAAAAATAAACTCA
Source organism: Pteronotus mesoamericanus (assembly GCF_021234165.1). Classification (NCBI taxonomy): domain Eukaryota; kingdom Metazoa; phylum Chordata; class Mammalia; order Chiroptera; family Mormoopidae; genus Pteronotus; species Pteronotus mesoamericanus. The sequence continues at coordinate 47,409,172 of NW_026555325.1, forward strand.
AGATGGATAAAAGACTTAAATATAAGCTGCAACACCATCAAAGTCCTAGAGGAGAACATTGGCAGGAAACTCTCAGATATCCCACACAGCGATTTTTTCACTGATATGTCTCCTAAAGCAAGGGACATAAAGGAAAGAAGAAACAAGTGGACCTCATCAAAATAAGAAGCTTCTGAACAGTGAAAGAAAACATCAGCAAAATGAAAAGGGAGCCAACCATATGGGAAAATATATTCACTAATGATACCTCAGATAGAGGTTTAATCTCCAAGATATATAAAGAACTCACTCAACTCCACTCCAAGAAGACAAATGATCCAATCAAAAAATGGGCAAAGGACCTGGGCAGACACTTTTCCAAGAGATACAGAGGGCCCAGAGACATTTGAAAGGATGCTCGGTATCACTAGCCATCAGAGAAATGCAGATCCAAACCACAATGAGATACCACCTCACAGTGGTCAGAATGGCCATCATAAATAGATCAACAAACAACAGGTGCTGGCGAGGCTGTGGAGAAAAGGGAACCTTAGTTACACTGTTGGTGGGAATGCAGACTGGTGCAGCCATTGTGGAAAGCAGTGTGGAATTTCCTCAAAAAGCTGAAAATGGAACTGCCTTTTGATCCAGTGATTCCCCTGCTGGGACTATACCTTAAGAATCCCAAAACGCCAATTCAAAAGAACCTATGCACCCCAATGTTCATAGCAGCACAATTTACAATAGCCAAGTGTTGGAAGCAACCTAAATGCCCATCAGTAGATGATTGGATCAAAAAATTATGGTACATTTACACAATGGAATACTACGCAGCAGAAAGAAAAAAAGAACTACTACACTTCACGACAGCATGGATGGAACTAGAGAGCATTATGCTAAGCGAAATAAGCCAGGGGGCGAAAGACAAATACCATATGATCTCACCTATAAGCGGAACCTAACCAACAATACAAAGATGCAAGGAAAATAAGACCAGCAACACTGAAAGGAAAAGAAACCAACAGAGACAAGAGGGAAGGAGGGAGGGGTGGGCGGGGGAAAAGGAAGGGAAGGGGAAAGTCAAGGAACATATAGCGAGGACTCGTGGACAAAACCAAAGGGGAAGGATTGAGGGAGGGAGAGGGGGGAGGGGGCAAGGGAATGTGGTGGGGGGGAAGGCAGAGACAAATGTATTTGAAAAAAAAATTAATTAATTAAAAAAACAGTATGTATTGCATTTACAATACATTTTTTCAGAAAAAGATAAAATATTCTGTCTTGATAGAGGGGAAAAAAAAAAGACAAAAACCAAAAACCCATTATCAGTCCTATTAGAACTACCTAACTGGTCTCCCTGTCCCCACATTTGCTGCCACCCCATACCACCTCCAGGCTATTCCCTGCGCAGCAGCCAACCTGATGTTAACAATGCATAACTCATGTGATTTTTATCATTTAAGGCATCAGTAGCTACTGTAACAAGAAAACCCCCAAAACTGAGTAATATGAATTTTATTTATCACATACTTAATAGTCCCCCTGTAGGGGTTTCTTGTCAGTGCCAGGCTGGGACAGGGCAAAGCCCAGTTATTTTGAATATATGAAGTTAACATCCAGCTAGCTGATAGAAGGGGGAAGAAAGTGATGCATAAATCATTCCTGCTCACATTCCAATGGCAAGAATTCACCCAGGGCCTCTCTCAAGGTAAAGGGATGCCCAGCTGGGAGCTGCTTCCCTGCCACAACCCCACAACTCTGTATGTCTTCGGTGCGCAGCAGCCATATGTCCAAATGTAAGGCAGGGCTTACTATTCCTTTGCTTGCAAATGTCCTAGAACTTCCTGTCTAATTAAATGAAATATACAAAGCCTCAGCATGTTCCTGGTCTGGTCCCCTCAACCTCTCTGATCTCATTGTGTTCCAGCCTTATTGGCCTTCATTCTGATCCTTGCTTATTCCCATGTTAGCAGTTGCTGTTCTCTCTGCCAAGAATATTCCTTTACTAGATCTTTATATAACTGATTCCTTTTCATCATTTAAATAGATATGGGATGAGACCCAGGAATTTGCACTTTAAACAGGCAGCCCAGGTGACCCTGTTGCTGAAAAACACTGGCATAATGGTTAAGAGCATGGACTCTGAGATCAGAGACACCTAGTTTCAAACACTACTGAAATGTTTACCAAGTCCATAACCTTGGGTAATTTACTTGTCCTCTCTGAGGCTGGATTCCCTCATCCACGAAATAGAGAGAACACCACCAATCACTTCGTATAGTTGCTATGAGTTACTTGAAGTCAGATTAAATGCATAATATGAGGTATGGCACATAGTAGGTGACACAAAGGCGCAGCTATAGATGCAGCTTTAGAAACAGTAGGGATGAAACTGGACAGATGCATTTTTGAGAAAAGGAATTTAAACAAGGAAGCGATATGACTCGTAGAAAACAGTTTGGATGTGTTTCATGGGGTTGTAGAATGCTACCACAGAGTCTAAAGGAGTGGTGTGGTATGGCCAATGAGTGGTTTGAGATGCCTGTGTTTACAGTCACTCTGCGCAGTGATTAAAGAAGGTTAGATCAGGAGGGGAGAGCCTGGACAAGAGCTTGTCCCAATACTCCAGATGGAAAAAGGTTCAGTTGTGTGGACTGAGCCATGAGATGGGATAGAGGGAGAAGAAAGCAGAATGAAGCAGCTGCAGAGGTCAGCAACATGAAAACTGACCTGAAGAGAAAAACTGAAGGGAAATACCTATTATTGCAGTAGGGGTAGGACCTAATCTGATGGGGCGGGGGCTGATTCTTAGAGTATACCCCCTAAAAATGATTAAGGAACCCCAATAGATGCAGGAAAATGGTAAAATAGAATCCCAAAGCAAATGATCCCAGGGAAGATAGAGTGGATGGCCAAGCTTTTAAGAAAGTCATGCTAGTCACAGCTGAAGGGAGAACTGGTGGACTGATGAGGCATCATGTCAAAGGTTACAATAACATCATTGGAAATTGTCCTTTGAATTTTCTATGAAGTTGCTATTCATATCCTAGATGAGGCCAGCAGCTTCTAAGGATGGGAGGGGTGTAAGCGGAAGGGGAACAAAGCTGATTAAAGAGAGTCAAAGCCTTACATGTGGTTAAGAGGTAGATGTGTCTCACATAAAGTGTGTGTTCAAGGAATGTGAATGTTCAAGAGAGAGATGGAGCAGCAGCCGAGGTAAACTGGGTAAACTTTGATTTCTCCATGCGTCTTTGCTAGTGGGTAAAAGCCATTCTTTTATCCACCGATAACACCTGTATGTGTGTTTATTCTCTCTCATACATAAACTTTCCCCATCCTGCTATACAAAGTCCATTTCACTCTCCATATCAAAGCATCCATACCCCTACATTATAAACTGACTGCTCACCTAGTTTTAATTTAATTAAAATTCCACATAGGTAGTGTGGATACAGATTTAATGGGAGCTAAAGCTTATATTATTTGGTTGATCTTTTTAAAGAAAAAAGAATATTAATTACAAATACAAATTTAAATACAAAAATGAATATTTGTTAAGGATAAAAAAAGAATTCATGACAAATTATTAGAGCATTGGAAGGCCAAATCCTCTCCTTCTGACCCATTGCTAGGCAACTTACTAGACATGTTTGCACAGAAATGCAATGGGATTTCCCTCCTTACTTGAGAATATTCTACAGCAACTTCCAATGCTCATAGGGACCCAAGCAAATATGGGGCCCCAAGCTTAAGCTTCAATTACTTTACAATTAAACTGCCTTTCTGTCTGGATGTTTCTCTTCTGCTCCAAGGTGGGAAAACTTTAATAACTGAATAATATGAAGGACGTCTGCATGTTCTCCTCTCTATAAAGTTACTGGGGTTTTTATTTCCCTTGAAGATGAAGGGAACTAAACACTGACCATCAGGAAAAACCCTGAAGAGAGCTGTTACCCTAGCAAGTATGAACTCAGTGTGGCTAGCAGAGGGTTGAGGCCCTGAGCTCTTCCAAGAGACATTGCCACATTCTTAATAGTATAAATACTGTCCAAGCACCAGCTATTATCTTGGGCTGGGGAGTGGGGGGAGGATGAGGGCGGGGGGGGGGGAATTCACATTTTTGGTTTTTTCCATTAACCCCTCTAGACTCACTCTCTCCTCGGCTCCTACCTGCTCTGTGCCCAAGGAGGCTGGCGCATATCTATGTCAGCTGGCTCCCTTCATGCCCAGCTCACAGTCGGGTTTGGCAGTGAAAGGCACCAGCAGAAGACGAGTGAGGTTGGCTTATTTCTGGTCCTCTTGCTATGCATTGGCTACTAACTCTCCTTTCAGGCAATCCTCTCTGTGTAACCACCCTCTCTGGGGTCTGGAAACAGCTCTAGCCTCTCCATCCTCAGCACTGGGGTCCTAATGACTTCCCCTAACGCAAATCCTGGGGAACTACACCATCTGTTACTGGTTCCCATAAACACTGTTCACACCTTTTAAACAGTTCCTTTATGAAACGCTTCTCAAATACTCAGTTTGACTGCTTTTCTGTTTTCTGCTTAGACCCTTACTGACATTATGTTATAATTAACAAGAGGAGAAAGAAAGGTCTTCAGAAACTTTGTTTGGGAGCCCAAAATTAATGACAACTAAGAAGAAGTAAAAAGCAGTAGCTGCCACTGAATGCACCAGCCAAAGGATAGTGCCAAAAGGATGGTCATAACAAGCACGTCTGGCTCCCTTTCCTTTGGCAAATGAGGATGCTGGGAAAGCAGCGCCCAGGTCAAAAATCACAGTCAGCATCATGCCTATGAGGACATGAGTGTATTGTCTACAAATCATATGCTCCTCCAGTCAGAAAGAACCTTGCAGGGTAATAGAAGCCGTTTGATTATTTAAATGGGTTATTCAATATTCTCTGCTTGAATACACTTGCAAAGATGGGAAAACATTACAATAGCCCATTCTGTTACAGGGACACATCTAATTGTTAGAGCATTATATTAAGCAAAGTCTGCTTCGTTCTAACTTCCCTTGAGTCTATCTTTTTTTAAACAATGTAGAGCCATGTATAATCTTCCGTCCTTATGGCAGACCTACAGATATCTGAGGAGAGCTTCCATTTCTCGCCATCTGGTGTCCTGAATGACCTTTTGTTCATCAGTGCTCCTATGAGAGTATGGTGACCAAAAATGGACATAACAGTCTAGATAGACTCTTGTTTGACACAGGCATACAACACTCAACTGGGTTTTATTCATTATCCTTCCCCTTAGTTCCGGGACACATTTAAAATTAATCCTTTCTCTTCACACCCATTGCTGCCACCTCCTTGAACTATACTAAAATTATCTTCTCTCACATCATTTCCTATTTCAAATGCCCCTTTTATAGCTACCTGTGATTTTTTCAATCATATTCAAGTTTTTTGATATTACTGTTGCCACCTGACCCCAATCTTGTTCTCTTGTTCGCCTCTCCTCAACTTTGTTTCCTGTCACCTGTACTGAGTACACTGCTGATTTCACACTGAACATTGAAGTATTCAGTTCACTTTCATTGTTTCCTCTTTTAGAAATCCCTTTTATATAACCACATTATGTTTAAAACTTAAAAGGAATACATACACACATAAAGACAAAATCTAAGTGATCTTTTCTCCTTAAAAGTTTACAAGCGTCCTCATTTTAGTGCTTTAATTTCATTCTCTGAATTTTTCTGAATTAAACATTACTTCAAAGATAAATTGTTAGTACCAAAATTATATATTACAATGTTTCATAAAAATGCTACGTCCTTTATAATTATGTAAAATCTATAGCACTTGAAGTAACATGGAAATAACGCTTGAAATAATACTGGTTGACAATCATTTCATTGAAAGATGTATCATATCAATCATTCAAATTATGTATAATTCCCTCAGAATATTTGTCACATAGGACTCACACTTCACTCTACTTCTCACTGTGAGGGTCCCTCAGATTTGATGAAAATCTACTCCATGCCCTTATTTTAAAAGATGGGATTAAGCTGTAGTACTAAGACTTTGCTATCTACATCTATGCATACAAGGCAAGTTTTTAAAAAATCACAACGTTGATTCCCCAGAATTCCTTTGGTTATATTTCCACAACATTTATAGTGAAGGAGCTTAAAATCCTTGCTAGATATTATCTTTAGAATCCTCATAACATTCTCTTTAGGCAAGTAGAAACCCAGAAGGGATAATACTGTTTATTGAAGAACAGTCCTTTAAGTGGAAGCAGCTAAGTCTTTCCCTGGAGTCATTCCTCTTGACATGTTGATGGTTTACCTTAGGTCAAGGTCTCACATAAGGTAGTAGTGTGCCAAGAAAAGAATTCTAGTTTAATGATCCACCCATGAGATCTGGCAGACTTCCATAAGTACAAAGTCAGCCCTAAGACACTGCAGAGTAGGATATGAACTGTATACATAAACTCACTATTTTCAATAAAACATTTGTGGAAGAAGAATCAAAACATACAACTAATATTGAATGCTATTCACATAGTCACGATCCCTCAAGCCCCATCCTCCCTTAATATCATGATAGCAGACTAGCTTGGCCAACAAACTCTAAAGGATGTATTTCTCCCTTGTCCCAACCTCCCTCTATTTTCCAGATAATATTTTAATTAATAGACCAAATAGGATTATGTTTCACCAGTTAAACCTTAAGCGCTTTTCATTAAGGACAAATTTACACAGTTTTATCCTGCCATGGTTAAAGATTCTGCTAATCCAGGTAAGGGAAGCACATTGTATTCTTTTGCATAGTTAACTCTAGTGAACAAGGCTGAAATTTAGTGTTTAAGCTTCGTGGATTCTTGTGCCCTGTTGCCTGAATTCACATCCTGCTCCTCAGTCTTCCAGCTTTGTAATCTAGTTAATTTCTCTGACTCAATTTCCTCATGTTTAAAATAGAGATAATAATGGCCTGTCACATGTACTGAAGATTGAGTTAATGTAATTAAAGTTCTTGAAGTGCCTGGAGGATAGTAAACACCATGTGAGTTATTGAAATGGTGGGTAAGTGGCTCTTGGCAAAACTTACATCTTTTTCTGATGTCTGAACAAAGCCTAAAACATATTTCAGCCATTGGAAGTCTTATGACTGGTATCTCTCCCTATTTCCTTTAAATTCTTTCTATGACATCTCTGTTCAGTTTCTATGACATCAGCTGTGTTCCCCCAGGATCAAAATTCTGTCAGGAGGGAGTGTAACTGCAATGTTAAATAACAGAGGACAAACCTATGTGGCATATCACCTCTCCTATCTCCTGTTATTTCCCATTCAAAGGTGAAAGGTGAAATTGCAGCTATTTCTTGGTTATTAATACCCATACGGTTGAAGTGTAATCAGCAGGACCTTTTAATACCTCAACTATGTACTCTATATGTTTGGCATATAAAGAGAAGCAATTTAGTGGTGATATTAACTAACTACTAGAAGATTAAATAAAGAGATTTAGTCCAAGATTTGGAGAAAGTTAACAGATGGCAATTGAAGTATCTGTCTTAGCTTATCAGGCACAGGAGGGAAATAGAACCCTTGATTTACAGAGACTAGTTTCTAGAGACACCTGCCAGTGTTTCTCAATTTCTTTGAATGTTTCTGTAAAATGTTGATTCCTAGGGCTCATCCATGCCAACAAGATTTCTGAGGGTAGGACCTAGCACCTCCTTTCTAACATGTTCCCCCCATGTGATTCTAATGCCCCCAGCTCACTTGGTGCTGTCTCATTTCTCAGAATAATAAATAGGACACAAGGTGCTGGTAACAGAAATTTGGGATGAGAGGAGGCCCTAAGGGTTATCTAGGGTGCCTCCCCTGCATACAAGGGACAAGAAGGTCCACAGAAGCCAAAGAACTGGCCCAGAGTCACTCAGACTGCATAATGTTAGCACTTTTGCAAGGTTGCAGATCTAAAGAATTGCTTACCCACAAAACCTGCTTAAAGTGCAAATTATTTGTTTTGCTAACACACAGCATTTCAAAAAAATATCAAGGCAAGACAATAATGTTCTGTTTTACCAGACTGCTACTCCCACACATATAGCCACATAATTCAGACATCTGTAACTAGTATATCTTGGGAGTTTTCTAATTATCTTTCTTTTCTTTTTAAAAATCAACATCACTTTATACTTTCTTGGTTTCTGTAGATCAGAGTTTTGGGAGAACTCAGGTTAGTTGTTCAGGATTAGGTCTCTCTTTTAAAAAATTATCTATATTGAAATATAATTCATATATAAAACTCCCCCATGTAAAGTTGTACAATTCAATGATTTATAGCGTATCCACCAAGTTGTGCCATAATCACAATATAAGTTTACCACATTTGCAACATCTCAAAAGGCAAACCCCACATCCACTTAGTCACACTCATTCCTCCCCAACCTATCCCATGCTCCCAACTTTAACAGCTACTACTATGTCCTAGGAAACCACTAATCTACTTCCTGTTTCTATAGATTACCTTCTCTGGGCATGTCATATAAATAGAATCACACATTATGTGGCCTTTTTTAATTGGCTTCTTTCACTTAGCACAATGGTTTCAAGGTTTATCTATGTTGTAGTATGGATCAACTTCGTTTCTACTGTTGGATAATATTCCATTATATGGATATAGCATATTTTGTTTATTCACCTAGCACTGGATAAACATTTGTGTTGTTTTCATGTTTTGGCTATTTTGAATAATACTTCTATGAAGTGTAAATACAAAGCACAAGTATTTGTTTAAACACCTGTTTTCAATTCTCTTGGGTATATACACAAGAGTGGAACTGTCAAGTCATATGGCAACTATATGTTTAACATTTTGAGGAACTGCTGAACTATTTTTTAAAGGACTGTACTTCACATTTCCATCATACTCTGCCTTCTCACCAATGGTCATTCTCACTTATTTTCCATCTTTTTTATTATACCCGTCTGTATTGTTTTGCTAGGGCTGCTATAACAAAGGACCATAAACTGAGTGGTTCAAACAACAGAAATTTATTGTTTGACAGTTCTGAAGGCTAGAAGTTCAAGATCAAGGTATCTTCAGGATCATGCTCCCTCTGAAAATCCTAGGGAATTTTCTGTTTCAAGCCTTTCTTCTAGACTCTGATAGTTTCTCAGCTTGTGGCAGCATAACTCCAGTATTCATACTGTTTTCCCTGTGTGCATGTGTGTCCAAATTTCCCCTCTTTATAAGGACATCAGCCATACTGGGTTACGGACTCACCTTATTCTACTATGGCCTCATCTTAACTAATTACATATACAACAACCCTATTTCAAATAAGGTCACATTCTAGGGTTAGGACTTCAGCATATGAATTTTGGAAGGATACAATTCAACACATAACATCATACTAATGGGTCAAAAAGGTTATTTTGTTGTGGTTTTAATTTGCATTTCCCTATGACTAATAATATTGAACATCTTTTCATATGTTTATTGGCCATTGGTATATCTTTATTTGAGAAATGTTTACTCAAGTTCTTAATTCATTTTTTAAATTGGATTATGTGTCTTCTTATTGTTGAATGTTAAGAGTTCTTTATATATTCTTGATATAAGACCCTTATCAGGTATATGATTTGCAAAGATTTTCTCTCATTCTATGAGTTGTCTTTTTACTTTGTCGATAATATTCTTTCATACATGAAAGATTTTAGTTTTGATAAAACCCCATTTATCTACTTTTATCTTTTGTTGTTTGTGCTTTAGGGTCATATATAAGAAATCACTGCCGAATATAAAGTTTACTCTTATGTTTTCTTCTGAGAGTTTTAAAGTTTTATCACTTACTTTTAGTTGCCTGGTCCATTTTGAGTTGATTTTTGTATATGGTATGAAGTAGGAGTTGAACTTCTTTTACTTATGGATAACCAGTTGCCCCAGCACCATTTGTTGAAAAGACTATTCTTTCCCCCATTGAATAGTGTTGGCATGTTTGTCAAAAATGAATTGACCATTATATATGGGTTAATTTCTGCACTATCCCTTCTATTCCAATGATCTATACTTCTTTCTTTATGCCACACTGTCTTTATTACTGCTGCTTCATAGCATGTCCTCTAACTCTGCTCTTTTTTCTCAAAATTGCTTGAATTTCAATATAAATTTTAGAATCAGCTTGTCAATTTCTGCATAAAATCTAGTCAGGATTTTGATAAGGATTGCATTTAATCTGTATGTAATGTGAAGAGTAGTGCCATTTTAACAATAATAAATTTAACAGTCCACAAAAATGACATGTCTACATTTTTTTTAATCTTCTTTGATTTCTTTCAATGCTTTGCAGTTTTCAGAGTATAGCCTTGTAATTAATTTTGTTAAATTTATAACTATTTTAATGTTGTTAATGTTTTTGTAATAAAATTATTTCCATAGTTTTATTTTCAGATTGTTTATTACTATTATATAGAAATATAATTGATTTTTAATATTAATCTTGTATCCTGCAGCTCCATTAAACTTGTCTATTAATGCTAATAGTCTTTTAATGAATGGATGCCTTATCTGTAGTATTTATATATATCTGGTCTTTGCCCCTGGTTCCTGACACAGAGTTAAAAAACCCTTGGAATTTCTTGAGTCATAGGAGTGTCTTTTGTTATTCATAAACATACCTGAGTTTATGATAACAAAGTGACTCATGGTGGACCCTAACACAGTTTCAAGGAAGGAGCTGGCCACATACATGATTAGAGAGTTGGAACTTTCAGCCTCACCCCCAGCCATGGGGGAGGGGCCTAGAAATTGATTTCAATCATATGGACAATGATTCACTCAATCATGCCTACATAATGACTCCTCAATAAAAAAATATTTGCACAATGAAGTTTGGAGGGCTTCTGCACTGGTGAACATGTTGATGTGCTGCATAGGTGGTACTCCTAAAGAGGGCATGAAGCTCTGCATCCTTACACCCATACTTTGCCCTAGGCATCTTTTCCATATGTCTGTTCCTGAGTTATACTATACCTTTTATAATAAAAATGTAGTTGTAAATATAGTATTTTTCTGAGTTCTATTAATTGTTCTAGCAAATTATTGAACCTGAATTGAGGTGATGGTAACCCCAAATTTGTAGTCAGTGAGGCAGAAAGGATATGAGTAGTCTAACAACCTCACTTGGGGCTAGTATCTAAAGTGGGGGCTGTCTTGTGGGAGTAAGCTGTTAACACTGTTAAGATGTAGGTCCGCACTAACTCTGTGTAGTTAGTGTCAATATTGAGTTGAATTCTTAGGCACCTGTTCATGTCAGGAATCATTAGAAGGACGTAACTGTTAAATTGTTCATTCTAATACTCTTTCAATGGATTCTGTAAGATTTTCTACACTTGTGATCTGCAAATAGACATAGTTTTACTTTTTACTTCTCCTTTTCCAGTCAGGATGTTTTTTCTCCCTCCCTCCCTCCCTTCCTTCCTCCCTGCCTCCCTTCCTTCCTTCTTCTTTCTTTTGCCTAATTACTTTGTCTAGAATCTCCAGTACAATGTTGAATTAAGTGGCAAGAGTGGACATTATATATTTCCTAATCTTAGTATGGTATTAGCTGTGGGTTTTTTGTAGAAGTCCTTTATCAGGTTGAGGAACTTTCCTTCTATTCCTAGTTTGTTGAGTGTTTTTATTATTAAAGGATGTTGATTTTGTCAAATGCTTTTCCTATGACTACCGAGATGATTTTGTAATTTTTGTCCTTTATGCTATTGCTATTCTGTATTACATTAATTCATATTCAGATGTTAAATCAACCATTCCTTAAGTAAGTAAATCTCACTTGGTCGTGGAGTGTAATCTCTTTTATATGTCATTGGATTTGGTTTACTAGTACTTTGTTGAGGATTTTTGTGTTTATATTCATAAGAGTATTGACATATAGTTTTCTTTATGTGTAATACCTTCATTTTGGTTTTGTATCATACTAATGCTGACCTCATAGAATGATTTGGTGCGTGTTCCCTCATCTTTTATTTTTTAGAAGAGCATATGAAAGATTGGCATTAATTCTTCTTTAAATGTTTGGCAGAATTCACCAGCGAAGTTATCTGGTTCTGGACTTTGTGGAAGGTTTTTGATAACTAATGCAATCTCTTTACTTGTTATAGATCTATTCAAATTTTCATTTTCTATTTGAGTCAGTTTCAGTAGTTTTTATCTTTCTAGGAATTTGCCCATTTCATCTAAATTATCTAATTTGTTGGCATATCCTTGTTCATAGTTTTCATTCTTCTCAAATTATTTTCTAACTGCTCCTGTTGGTTTATTTTTTGATCCATTGGTTATTTAGAAGTGTGTTGTTTAGTTTCCTCATATTTGTGAGTTTCCCAAGTTTCATCATTATTGTTTTTAATTTTATTTCATTTTAGTTGAGGAATATACTTTGTATTATTTCAATACTTTTAAATTTTTTGAGCCTTGTTTTATGACCAAACATATGATCTGTCCTGGAAAACATTTCATGTGCACTTGAGGAAAAAATATTCTGTTGTTGTTGGGTAAGTGTCCTATAGATATCTGTTAGGTTTAGTTGGATTGTAGTGCTGTTCAAATCTTCTTTTTCCTTGTTGATCTTCTCATTCATTGTTCTATTGGTTATTGAGAATGGAATATTGAAGTCTACAACTATTAGTGTTTAATTGATTATTTCTCCCTTCAATGCTGTGAATTTTGCATTATATATTTTGTAAATCTACTAGAAACATATAGGTTTATTGTCATATATTCCTGAGGGACTGACTCTTTTATTATTATGAAATGTCCCTCTTTATATCTAGTAACATTTCTTGTTTTAAAGTCTATTTCTTCTGATATTAGAACAGCCACTCCAGCATTCTACAGTTGTAGTTTGCTATCCTCCTGTAGACAGCATATAGTGGAATCTTGTTTTTTTAGCCCATCTAACAATTTATTTTAATTGAATTGTTTAAACCATTTGCATTTAACATATTCACATCCATGTGCTTATATTTTGTTAAACATGTTAAGATTTAAATCTGTCATTTTGCTTTTCATTTTCTATACTTCTTATATCTTTCTGTTCCTGTTGCTTCTCATTGTCTTCTTTTGTATTAAGTGGATAGATTTTTTTAAATTATATTTTTGAGTTATTTTTTAAATTGCATTTTTATAGGGCTACAATGTACTGCTTAAAATCTCCTTCGGATTTATATTAACCAAATTCTAGTGAAGTATAGAAATATGTGCTGTCATTACTCCCCTATAGCTTCATGCCTTACCCTTTTTTGTGCTATTATTGTTATAGTTATTATATCTGTATATGTTATAAACTCAATACATTATCATAATTATTAATTTTTATAATTTTATGTCTTTTAAGGAAGCTGAGAGAATAAATGAAAGCAAGTATATATGTATAGAGTTTGTTGCAGTACTTACGTAAGTCTTATTTGTTCCTGTGGATTCAAACTATCCATCAACTGGTAATGACTTTTCCCATATTGTACCTCTCAACTGCAGAATTTCCATTTGGTTCTTTTCCATAATTTTCATTTTTATATTACCTATTTGGTAAGACAATGTCATCATAGCTTCCTTCTTTCTCTCTCTCTCTTGGAAGTTTTATTGGTCAGGGGAAAAGGGAGTCAGGCAGCCCCTGCCTCCTCCTGAGGGTACCATTAGCCCTCACTGTTTCTCATTGCCATTGACAGGGAGGTTCACATGCTCAGTGGAGTCCAGGAAGACCTTGAGGTTGGGCTGGGTGCTGAGGAATGTCACCTAGGCCTAGAGCAGGGGAAAGGAGTCCAGGTAGGTGGTGGCCAGGATTTGGTGATTTGATAGCAAGTCCAGCAGGTTGTAGTTCACAAAGGAGATCTGGAGTCTCATGATGAAGGCCTTCACAGCCTGGTTCTGGGACAGAATGGTCTCAAAAGGCTTCAGGCGCCCAGGCAGTTTCTTCACATAGCCCTCCTTGCCTGTCTTGTAGTTGGTGTAGATGAGGATTATGTATTTGCAGTGGAGGTCCTTTGTGCCACCATTCACCACATCTACCAGGGCTGCCTCTTGCCAGTCCTTCCCATACAGCCCAAGGGAGTGTCCGAGGTGACACAGGATGACACTAGACTGGTATAGGGCGAGGTCTCCATCCAGAACCTGGAGACCTACCCATTCAGACAGGAAGGCTTGAATAAGCCTGTACTCACCAATAAGACTCACTAAGTCTCCTTAGTCACCACTTCCTCCTTTCAGCTCTGTCCCTGGTCAGCCAGCACCATGTTAATGGCCTCGCAGTGCCCTCGAATGGGGAAGTAGTCAATGGTGTAGATTGGCATGGTTGTGGTGTAGACAAAGACAGCAGTGGCAGCAGCAGAGCCCCCATCAGAGTTTCCTTTAATAATTTAAGCATGGTTTCCTCTAGTTCCTGAACATGTTTATAATAATTGCTTGAAGTCTTTGCTAAGTTCAAGATCTGGGACGCTAGAGAGGCAGTTTCTGTTGCCTGCTTTTATTTCTGTGTATTGATCATACTTTTCCTATTTCTTTGCATGTCTCATCTTTTGTTTAATCTGAAAATCTTAGATAATATGTTCTAACAATTCTGAACACTTATTTCCCTTTGAGCCTAGGGATTGGTATTGTTTTTGTTATTTTTTCTTGGCAATTAGTTTATTTGTTCAATGACTTCGTTAACTCTGTGAAGTCTATTTTCCCTGTATTGTGCAATCCTTGATATCCCTGATCAGATATTTTGCTCTTATTTCCATATTTTATCCTTGCTATTTATCTTGGATATCTAGAAGTTATTCCTGGGTCATTATAAATCACTTACTGTTTAAATGCTGTGCTTTAACACTCTGAGTCAGTTAGATTTTTATCCCTTACTATTTATCGTGTGTGTGTGTGTGTGTGTGTGTGTGTGTGTGTGTGTGTGGCTTGTAGGCTGCAAAGATAGTTCAAGGAGTTTACTTTTTTTTTTACCCAAATTCATCCAGGTACTAGTACCTTAGGCATTCCCCTTCGTATTACTCTTGGGATGCTGCAGCTTTGGGCAGGCACACAGTCTTTCAGACTGCCAGGGATGGCATTTTAATTTTAACTCTAGCTTTATTGGACTTGCCTGAGTCAAAGCAGCTTATTTTTCAGTGTTTCTACAGAGGTTGTGCTTAAGTCCTTTGTGCCAATGATGCTTCTGCCTTTTGTTGGTGGATCTCTGTGTAGCTGCGTAATGCTTTTATTTCTGTCCCTCATCCTGCTCTGATTGCTACCGAATGGGTGTAGTTCAGCACATTTGCACAGCCTTTTTGATTGCTTCGAGCTGTCTCTTTCTCTGGTTTCTTCTGTTAAATATTGGGCTGCTCTGGCTTGTTGATACCAGTGCCATGGAGCTAATAGCACCCTCTCAATTGTTCTCTACCACAATCTTCATTGTTTTGGAAAACACTCTTAAACGTGGAATTTCCATATACTGTTCCAAATAAAGTCAGTCTCCTCAGGCAGAGATGTGAGGCTCCTTGTCCTTATTGACTGCCTCTCTTCCTGAACAGAATCTCTGAACTACTGCACAGAAGCTGAGGGTAGGGACAGTATCTTGCTTCTTCCAGAATGACACCCCAGTAATATACATGGATGCAGGGAGTGGAGGATGGTAAACCCCTGGTCTTTTCATCTTGCCCATACTAGTGGAGAACCTCTGCTCTGTGAGTACTGTCAGGCATGGACAATCAAGGCCCCTTGCCAAGCCAGGGGTAAGAAACTGCCCTGTGACTAGGGGCTGGGTGAGGAAAGGAAACCCTTGCAATACCTGTCCAAAATAGAACTTCTACAACATTAGGGCACAGGGTATGAGAAAAGCTAGTGGCTTATCTCTGCTGGGGTGAGATTATAGCCCTAGATTGGGAGCTGTGGGGAGAAGGAGCTGCCATCTTTTTGTCCACACCATGCAGGAGAAGACCACCCAAAGTAAAGTTTTTATAACATGGGCCTAAGGCAGAGGACAGAGCAGGTCATGGTTCAAATTGCTCATACTAAGATGTAGTAGGTTTTTTTTTTTTTTTAAATGAATGTCTCTCCATTTTCTATATGCCCTTAGGACTATTTTCAGAGATATTAGGTTATTTATTTATTTATTTATTTTTAACCCTCACCCAAGGATATGTTTATTGATTTTAGAGAGAGAAGAAGGGGGAGAGAGAAAGAGAGGGAACATTGGTATGAGAAAGAAACAATGATTGCACCCGACTGGGGATTAAACAATTTAGGTATGTGCCCTGACTGGGAATCGAACCTGCAACCTTTTGGTACACAGGTTGATGCTCCAACCAACTGAGCCACTGGGTCAAGACCCTTTGGTGAATATTTTAAGGGAATATACTATTTGTTCTCCAACATTTGTTTTGTCCTCCTCTTCTACCATTGTGCGGTTCATGAGGCAGATATGCTAACAGCCTCAGTTGCAGAGTTTCATATTTTAATGTCATGGCACTAAAATATTTGTGACACCAAGTCCAACCTCTGGAGAAATGTGAAAAGCTATTTTTAACATATGTCAGCATTTTGACTGATAGAGACTTTATCAGGATTTTCCCGAAGACTTGGGAAATTTTTGAGGGAAGGAGAATGGAGAAGACACAAATTGCTATTATCTAAGAATCTAGGAGGTTCAGACCTAGACCTAGGGAAACAGAGCTAGTCTTTGCAGAATTTGGACCAATGAATGGAATATAAGGGCAGGCAGATTCCAAGTCAATGTAAAGAAGCTCTTTCTAAAATCCAAGACGTCCAGGATGAAGCAGCCTGCTGCCTTGTGAAGCAGACAGCTCCCACCCTGGAAGGGTATTAGAAGAGGCTACTGGGCCACCATTTGAGAATGCCATGGACAATACTCCTGCATTTGGTCAAAAGTGGGACTAAATAATATCTAAGGCTCTTTCCACACTTAGAGACCTTGGAGTCATCTTTGCCTTCTTCTTCCACATTATTGAACTCTACCTGTCAATCTACTTCCTCAACATCTCTCATATATTTATCCATTCTTATTTTTAGCTCTGCTGTTACTAGAGCAAAAATCTACTAATCCTCTCCATGAATTCCACACTCAAAGCAAACTTTACTGGAGTCATTGCTCCTGCCTCTCTCTTCATTCTAGATGCCATTATTTCTCACCACTCAGCTCAACCTCACCTCCTTAGGAAAGCCTTTTCTTCCCCAGGCCAGCCTATGGACTACCACCACTGAAGAACAAAAAACACTTTGTACATACTTCCATTATGCGTTTATCATTCTGTACTGCAATTTGGTGTTTACATATCTTGCTCCCCTGCTAGATGATAACCTCCACAAAGGCAAGGATCATGCCTTCTCTTTGCATTACCAACACCTAGAAAAGTATTTCCTAGTAAAATTGCTCAACAAATATTTGGTGAGCAACAAATATTTGGTGAGTAAATAAATCAATGAATGAATCACTGGGGTTTCATACTTCTATTAAGAGTTCTTTTAATCGTATGACTGATATCTTTGGGGATGAGACTGGAATGACTGGTGACTGATACCAATTCTTTTATATCTAGAGTGGTACTTCCAGCTTTAAATTTTTATTGAATTTATTGGAGTAACATTGGTTAACAAAATATTATAGGACTCAAGTGTACAATTCAATAATACATCATCTGTATATTGTATTGTGTTTATCCCCCAAAGTCAAGCCTCCTTCTGTCAACATTTATCTCCTTTTTACTCTCTTCCACCTTTTCCCACCTCCTTAGCTTTAAAATTTTTATGTACCCCACATATTTCTCTGAAGGGATGTATTTGCCACAAATGACTAAAAGTGTTGACTGCAGTAGTAAGGGAAAGAGAAATGTTATTGCAATGAGATTTGGCTCTGAGAAGACCCCACCTGAAGACTTCATTAATATTGATGAGAAAGAACATAAATCAGGAGATATAAAGGATACCATTTTCTTGACAGGAGGAAGAATGGTGGAGCACTAAAGAACACATATGGGCAGGAGACTGTGAACATCAGAGGAAAAAGTAGATGGACTGCAATTTTGGATTATATGTATCAGTGCCATTTTATGACGATCTGTTTAGAAGATCCTGGAAGTTTTCAATCTCTGGTCAAGAACAGAGTACAAAGGGGTACTGCACCGTCCCAAAAAGGCTTTACAAATATCAGCAGATAAAGATTAGCCTAAAGATGTGTGCTAAAGAAGGATGCTCAAACTGCTGACTGAAGGTTTCTTTCCCCTTCTGGAATAAACAGAATCTCTTCATCCCCGTTCCATGGGAGGTAATTCTTGGCTCTCTTGGCTAGCACCAGCCTGAGATAAATTTGAGAAGTAGAAAAAATTTAACATTTATCCATCTCTTTGTTCAGCCCCTTCCATTATCTCCTTTTCTCTATTTTCCCTATCGCCTTTTAATTTTACTTCTTTTCCCAACCCTCCCCCGAAACTATGATAGCCCAGGACATTCCAGGCCCTGGGGCATCTGGGATTATTCTCTTTTAACCTTCCCTAGTGGCCATGGCACCATGGCCATTCTTTCAGGCAAAACAGCTAAATTGTTAATGACTGGCTATGGCTTTGGTTCCCAATGTGTTATTTGTCCCACATGCCTTGTGCTGGAGATTTTCAGTGGCTTAATAAAAATATGCAATAAATATTAAATACTAAATAAAGGAAACCATTTGCAAAGCTAATGGAAGTCTCATCTTTAAGGAGCTTGAGATTCTTAAGAAATAGTTTCATTTTTCATATTTTACTAAAATAAACAGGACAAACACGAGTTCAGATTTTTGTTTCACTCTAATAATTTTGATAGCAGCTGTTGTTAACTGGGGAGGAATATATTTGTCAAAGCAGTTAATTAACTTATATTTAAAAAAAAACAACAATGTAACAAGAATTTGGAATTTGCCCAGGATGCATTTTGAGAAATGGATGGCAATGGTTGAATCTCCTTTTTGTGCCTCCTGACATTCCCTCACAGGAGCACATTCTGCCCATTCTCTGAGAGAATCTTTAGAAGGATGTTGTCTAATACTTCAATGACACAGAAATGTGTTATCTTCAAACTACATTAAAGGAGAATCAAATGAGGTAACCATAAATTATTAACATCTGCTCTTATGAACCTCTCTTCAAGAATGTAATACTGCTTGCTTTTAACAGTGCCTGGAAATTCTTTCCTTTTTGTTAAGAGAAAAAAAGAAAAAGGAAGTAAACAGAAAGAGGGGGATCAAAAATGGGGAAGGACTATCCCAGCTTCTTACTGTTAAATAGTTCTGTATCTTTGAGATACAACATTTTAAGATGAAAGCTTCTTGAAATGTCATTTTTCCCAAGACTTAGCCAAGGGCCTCGATTGGCAGCACCACTCACTGTATTTCCCATATATTTTAAAAAATAATTACATACATACTTCCATGCTTTATTTTATTGCTCTGGGTGACTCTGTGTTGGACATCTGAAATCAGTATTTCAGGCATTTGTTTTTCCTCTCTCTAATGAAGGATATTTCCAATTCTCTTTTGCCTTTGCTTTTGACATTAGTAAAAAATAGATCTGATAATGAGCTTTGATGGGGATGAGCTTTGAAATGGATTCAGGGGGCAGCATACCATGGCCCACATACCATGGCATGTTTGTTGCTTGTTTTTAAAATAGTTGTATTGGAACACTGTCATGACCATTCATTTATATAGTGTCCATGGCTGCTTCCTTGCTACAATGAAAAAGTTGACAGAGATTATGTGGCACTAAAATTTTTACTACCCATCTCTTTACAGAAAAAAAATTGTTTACCTCTAAGCCTTAGGCCATTGCTACCAAAAGTATGGTTTACAGAGTGTAATTGGTCTATGCACTATTTATTAACAATTTGCAGTAATGCGAGGAGCTTACACAACTATAAATAGAAACCAACCGTGTCATTATGCACACTATTGAATTCAGCTGATGTTTTTTGTAGCGAGTCTTTCTTGATGAAGGAAGCAGTGTATAGATTTACATTTTGGGGCTAAGTCTTTATCTCTCCGTGGATCAGCATTTTTAGTGGCACTGGCTTAAGTTGCTAGTTGCTCTATAAAACTTTATCTTACACTAAAAAAAGTATTCATTTGATAACATTTCTTCAGTTAGCTTTTGCTGTGTAATAAACTACCCCAAGACTTTGTGACTTAAACAAATTGCAGTTTGGCAATTTGGGTAGGGCTCAGATTGATTGTTCTGGCCTTTACCAGCTGGTCATGCTCATGAGTCTGTGGTTGCTTGGCAGGTCACCTGGGGCTGGTTGGTCTAAGATGATTCAACTAGAATAGCCTTCTGATCCAAAAGGTCTCTGATGGTGCTCAGGCTGTTCTGGGTAGGAGTCTCAAGAGCAGAAAAGAGGAAGCTGATAGGTCTCTTGAGGGTTATGTTCAAAACGCACAAAATAACCACTTCCTTGCCATTCTTGGCCAAAGCAAGTTACAAGAGCTGCCTATCTGATTTTGAGGATGGGGAAATAGCCTCAGCTTCTTCATGTAGGAGCTGTAAAGTATCAAAGCCACACCTATAATCAACCACAAGGAGTGAAGGAGAAAGAATATTATTGCTCCTCTTCACTCCCTTCTCACTTCTTTTCCAAAGTTTGCTCAAATTTCATGATTCTAGTGATATTGGACTGATCCAATTTCAGAGTTATATACAGCCTTTATGAAAGACTCTTATATCCAAAACCAGATATCTGTTTTATAGTAACAGTAACAGAAGCAGGGCTGAGTCCTAGGACCCAGATCCCTCTGCTGAGAAATTTAGGCTTTACAGTGTGTAAGATTATAGCATTATAAGCTTCATCTGAAACAGTTCTGTAGCAGATTGGCGGTGCTTATTGATCTACAATATATAGCCCTCAGGGTGGTCCCCTACATTTTACATTTCACTTTGAGGAAGCAAAAAACTTTAACGATATAAACAGAAAATGCTAAATTATAATATACTCAGGTAGTTCTATGAGTTTCCTACCCCATCACCTGGCAGATACACTTTGTATAGTGTATGTGACTGTAAGTTTTTAGTGTAGTTGTTTCTGTAGTATTATGTCTGTGGGTATATCAGTATTTTCATAAATATCTGAGAAGGAGGAAAAAATGAATGAGGGTTGAACACTGCACAGTTTAGTTTTTCTCACTGTTTTCATATTTGGAAATCTTTCTTAAGGTCAATGTGTTTCTTCAGGGAAATTATGTAGACTAATTACATAGGCTCATAAGATGATCTGAAATGTTGGCTGCTTTTACCAGGAGACAATTAATAGAAATACTGGATTATACATATATCAGTTATTAATTAAAATATGTCTAGATACATTTAGACACAGAATTCTTAAATGGCCTTAATGTAAAACCTTATTCACTGTGTCCATATTGAAAACTTTGACCCCTATTCTATGCTATGGGCTCTGACTTTCCTTAAAACTCTCATACAAATACTATCTTTTTAATGCTTCCTATAGTCCTCTTTGACTATCTAACCCATAGGTCACAGTCCTTTCCAACCTAGATATCACAGTTTTCTTTAGGATATTGACAGTAGTCTAAGCCTCTGTCCTGCTTGATTGCAGGCAGACCAGTTTTTACCAGCTTCTGCTTCTTCAGTATCTCTTTAAATTCCCAGGAAGGGCTTTCTTGTTACACAAATATACCCTGACTTGCCACCTTAGCCCATCAGCTGACTCTGGACTTCTGCTCTGTTTTTTCTGAGGCTCAAAGTTCATTACTGCCTCCACTAAAACGTCCTCTTATACCACATTACTACCACTGAGACAGCAGGCTCTTCATTTAAATCCCCACAGTGATATTTAAGATCAGGCTGTAATCCTTAACCAGGCTTGTTTGGAGGTGTGCTGAATAATGGAAGGGAACTTCCCTGCAGCTTAAAACCCCATGTTACATGTTGCAGTTCTCAGAGTCCACAAGCTGAGGACTCTTCACAGGAGTCCTCTGCTGGACATCTCTCACTTTGTCCCTTAGCCTACCAATATTTTGCAGGGCCTGCTTAGCCCACCCCTAACCCCCACTGAGAGTTTTCTTTAGTCATTGTTCATTCTGAGAGCTGAACTTATAAGACTCAAGGCCAAGAGAAAGGCAACTCTTTCTTCTGTCCTATTTCCTACTCCAAAATTCCCTTTTCCAGTGATAGAATATCCAAGAGAAAGGCATTAGCTTCAGAGGGCAAGGGCTTTTTTTTTTTTTTAATGTGTTTTGTTGCTGACTTATGTCAAGTGCCTGAAATAATTCCTTGGCATACTAGGCCTTCAATAATAATTGGAGAATTAAATAAAATTCCTTGTTTTTCTAAAAAATTAATCAAGACTCAATAATGAGTACATTTCCAAAGTTCAGTTTTCAGTACACCACCAGAAAAACCTGGTCTAGTATGGGAATTTACAAGACCAGCCTAATCTTCCTTAGGATCTCTTGAAAAGAAGCTAAGTGTATACCTCCAAATCCTTTCTGCCAAAGTTGCTCTCCATTCATGATATCCTCTTTGAATGCTCACCCAGAATGACATAGAAACATCACTCAAAATTAGGTTTCAAAGAATTGTCACTGTTCCTCACTGTCCTCTAATTGTTCTGCTCTGTAGTGGTCATAAAAATGTGCCTATCTTATCCCTGACTCTGGGTACCTTTGGCTAATGTACTCTGAAATCCATCATTGCATTGGAGCCAAAGTCATGCTTCCTCAGGCTGCTTCCAGCCAACGACAACAAGGAAAGGATACTAAGGTAGACCTGTTCCTGATAAGCACAGGACCCCTCTGACGGAGAACTTTGACTCTAGGATTTCCCAGTGACCTTGCCAAACTTCCCTAGAACTAACTTGAAGTCTAAGATACTTCCCCCAGCTTTCTTCTTTTCTTCTTATTGATCCAGGATCAGACTGCATCGCAGTCTGATGGCTCTCCTGCCCTTCATTCCCTTCCACCCCTCCTGCCTTGTGTTTCTCTCACAAGCATTGCCCCTAATAAATCTCTTGCTCCTCTGATCTCCTCTTGGAATATTACTCATGGAGGACCCAGATTAATACAAGTGATTCAGAGAATAGACTGAGAAAATGGGATAAAGCGGGAGTTTGAGATTGTTTTACTCACCACCTGGGGAATGAGGGGGATGTCCCCCTGGTTGACAGATGGGATATGGACAGTCCCTGGCACGAAGTGGTACAGTGGCTCAAGGCTGCTAAAGATTTCATACCTGGTGTCCTGAAAAAATACCCTGGTGAAGGGGAATGCTGTGGCAAGTGCAACAGTGCAGACATTGGAAATTCTTGGGGGGATGGGAGGGGAAGAAGGATGCTTACAAATAACCAAACAATTTTAGAACTTTCTTTAGAACAACTTTAGACTTTCTTAGAACTGCATAATAGTCTAAGATGCTTCTTCCCACTTCCCTTCCTTCTCTTTCTCATTCATCTGGAGTCGGATCTGCATCACTGTCCGATGGCTCTCTTGGCCTTTCTTGACTCTTTATTTCCATTATAAGGTTTTCCCTTGATACATATTTTTCCCATATAATGTAATCTCAAAAAAACCTGGACTAACATACCCAAATTTTCTTTCGAACAACCAAAATAGAATGATTAGATCAAATTGTGAAACTGCTTATATCTCCTACAATTAGACAAACATTTGGAGGATAAGGCCTTAGAAACAGGTATTTTTCCAAGATTTCACCACTCTTATTAAAGCTCTTACCAAAGGCTGTGGCTAGTCTTTATGGTGTCTTTGAAAGAATTAGAAAAAGGCATCCTCCTGGAAATTTCAGCTTCCACTGTCCCTTGTGACAGACAGTTTTATTCCACTCACGCAACCACTTAGGAGATGAACTTACCACCTACATCAC
The DNA here is from genome assembly GCF_021234165.1 of Pteronotus mesoamericanus. Taxonomy (NCBI): domain Eukaryota; kingdom Metazoa; phylum Chordata; class Mammalia; order Chiroptera; family Mormoopidae; genus Pteronotus; species Pteronotus mesoamericanus. The sequence continues at coordinate 47,433,017 of NW_026555325.1, forward strand.
AAAATTGAGACTAAGAGTTGTGAACTTTTTCAACTTCTGTCTTTTCCACTTCAGATATAATTCTATGTCTGCATGTTCCCTGGTGTCTGGGAGACATACTCTTCTCAAACTTTCTGCACCCACCTGAAAGTTTCCTACTCTAACCTTTCCAGGGTCTAGTTATATCCTTTATATGCTCACACCTTTACACCTGTGCTTTTTACAGCTTGTTTCCTCAGCCACCATGTAGGTTCAAGTCTCCTGACTTAAAAAACACAAAAATTTTCTTTTCACTCTGCATTTTGACACCAAACTTCTTGAAAAAGTACTATAATTCTTTATCCTCACTTCTTCACCCCCACTAGTTCCTCAGCCTTCTCACTATTATAGCTCATCTTACCACTCCATTTAAAGACATTCAAAAAAGGTACTCTTGGTGTCTCTGCATCATCTGACTCTATTGACTTTCTTTCTTTAAACTTTCTCTGCCATTGGCTTCTACGAGACCTCTCCCTCTCTGACTGTGCTTTCTTAGCTTACTATTCTGTCTTTTATTAATTTAAAAAAGGTGAGGGGAGCAGTACAGTCTCATCTCTAGTTATGCTTTAACTATGGAATTTACCATGGAATATAAGATCATTGAAAACTTGCACAAACTTGAAATATTGATAGAAAAATATATTTTATTTCATTAAGAGGAAATCATATCTAAATAATGTATTGGACTTCTTAAAGGAAAAATTAACTATCTTAATGAGAGTACAGTGATAAATGTAATGTTTTTCAAAGTCTTTGATAACATTCTAGACTAAAAACACTAAAAAAACAAAAGTCATCATGGAAAATATTTTGTGAAAGAAGTGCTCTAAAAGCAATAAACAAAGAATGAGGGTAAATGGGCATATAATCAGTGCACTGAACAGGCACTAAGTTATGGAATGTACTCAGAAAAACACCTTTATCTTTTCCCTTTCACTGTCCAATTACATTTATTCAGTGGGTCTCATCCCTCACCTGCTTCTCTGTGGAAAACTGGCTTTTCTTCTTGTCCTTAAATAAGAAGAGTTTACTTTGCTTGTTCATTTTAAGATTCACTCTTGACTTGAAATAAAGTGGAAGATGATATTTTACAACTCTTTCATTAAAAAATGAAGACACTTTACCAATGTCCAATAGAACCGACATTTATGCCCTTGATGTGGATAAGGGCTCTAGGAGAGGTGTAACTCCAAAATTCATAAATTCACAATTTACTTAGGCATCTGATACTTTAGGATCACAGCTGAAACTTCCACTTTAACGGTCCATTCCATCTGGATAAAGAGATTTAAACAGCAGGGTACAGCAGGGATTGGCTCTAAGGCATTCTTATGAAACAGTTTGGTAAATGATTCAGAGGTAAGCATGTGTGTGAAATATCCAAAGTGGCATATGAAATGAAACTTTCAATTAGCAAAATGCCAAGTGCAGGATAAGCTGCAGGAAGATGGCATCAGACTGGATGAGTGGGCAGAGTAATGGCAGATGAGTGTTCGAGGATAAGACAAAAGACACTTTAAGGACAAATAATCCATACACAATTCTCAGGGTAATGGTCTCCAGGGTATCAGTCTCCAGAGTATCAGCCGTGAACGACCCTCTGAAAAGATGAGCTTCAGAAAGGTACAATGTTGTACACAAAATCAAGTTCCTATTTATAGTTCTTATGTTATTTGAAGTCTTCTGCATGCTAGAACTACGATTCTTTATATTCATTAATGTCATTCTTCTTTTCAGTGAAGGACAGGGTGCTTGAATGTCAAACCAAATTTCAAACTGTATTTATAGCAGGAATTTACCTTCAGTCAATATTTTCATATATATTTATCATTGAGATAAGGTTTTTAAACCTAAATTTATTACTCTTCCCAGAGAACTATTTAGGTCTTTATTATGAATATGCTAATAAATGTTTTTGTTGTTTCTTTAAAGATGTGTGCACATCTTTTCCATGCATCTACTCTCTATTGTGCGTATGTGTATATACATTTGATAATACAAATATGTAATCACTTAAGGTATAATTAAAAGTCTTCAGGAGATTCTCAAGATCTTTGTTCCCCCATTGAAAAGAAGAGGCATTGGATAGCTGATACAATTTGCACTAATAAAAATAAATGTCCTTCAGAGAGGAATTAGATAAGCAGCTTGTTTCTGCAAAAGTTGAACTGTAGCCAGCCTTGTAAAAACTCATTTCAAAAATACTTCTCTATTCCAAAAGAGACAGAGAGAGAGAGAAGATAAATGTATTCAAAAATTTCCAGGAAGGTGCTGAGGAATTTGGTCAGGATTATCTCAGGGGGAAGTTTCCATCTGTTCTCATTAGTAGTTTAACTTGCTCTACTCTGTTCTTTATTTCTTCATCAGGACTTTGGAGTTTCTGCATAAGATCATACATTTTTCTCATTTCCCCCTTTATAAATTATTAAAATACCACAATTATTTGAAAAATTATTACCTTGTTCTATTGCTTATAGTATTATTTTAGGGGAGAAAAATATTTTGTTACAGAAAAGATCTCATGACATCTCTATGCCTATACAAATATCTATCTTTTTTATGTATCTTTTTAAATGGCTTGATTGGTTTTAGATTGTCTCAGATTCCATCTGATTCCAATCCCTGCATAACTTCTTATTTAATCCTGCTTCCTGGCCCATAAAAGTCACCTTCAAAATATTAAGACTTTTATATAATAAAGACACAATACCTAACTATGACTTCAATATGAAGCATGACTAGAACCCAACGTGAGTAATTTTCAAAGTAAACAGGATTTAAAGATAATTCAAGAAGAAGAACTCTACAAATCTTAGTATTGGAACAAGCACATAACTTTTTCTGGTGACTCCTTTGAATATATGTGCTGTAATATTTATTTACAAAATCATTTACACTTTTATGCTCTCACTTCATACTTGGTATTAATATGTTATACTGTATCTTGTATTTGGAATAAACACTTTCTTGTTTTAATGTATTCATGTTAATAACTCTCATAACGGAAGAGGGTAGATTTTAATTTTTTTAGTGCCTTTTTTAATATAGTTTCACATTTAATAATAAAAGATATAAAAGTGAATGTCTATAAGATTTTTTTAATTGGAGGAATTTCTTGTATTATATTTATTTCTTTGAAAACCACTGGACCCAGTAATTCATAATTTTAAAGTGTTTGTAACCTTAGAGACTTTTCTACATCTCCATCTCCCAATTTAAAACAAAAAAGTAAGCAAAGTCTATATGAAGGCACTTTCAACTCCCCTGTGAAAGGTAATACTTTATAATGATTCTTTTCTGACAGGCTCCTGTAATTTTCCATCACAAATTATATTCAAACTCCTTTCAAGCAGACACATCTTCCGCATGCTCTAAATACATGATTGACCTTGAGGTGGTAGTGGAAACCAGCCCAAATCACATTCTACTATCTCATTTTCTGCTCTAAACATCTTTATGTGGGAACATCAGGTAAAAGAAAATCAACCTTAAAAGAGAGAATGAGGAAGTCCCAAAAGAGCTACACCCAGTCTGGGCAAAAGATGTGTATAGAGAGGATACGCCAGTTTTACCTGCCTGCCTCACTAACCAAGGTTATGGCAGTAGGTTGGGCCTATATTAGAAAATTTCCCCCTAAGGTATGCTGAGAACATTGAGTTTTTATAGACCTCTGAGACAGGTAGTTTGGTATCCCTATCTTTTACAGATGAGAAAACTGTATTTGAGTCATTTTTAGCACCAGTTGGGGAATTGGCCAACTGCCTAAGTGAGTCATGGTCCAGATGCTCAATCCTGCACAAGCGCCCAAGGCAATTACCCAATGTTTTTGCCACTCCTTGCTTTAGCTGTACTCAGCACGTCCCTGGATATTTGATAATATGTGCTTTAAAAACATCTCTATACTGTACTGATTATCATCCAAATATCTGTTAGTGAATATTTTTAGTATTTGAATCACTAACCCTCATTTCAGTGCTAATTTTCACTTTGGCCATTTGTGCCAATATAAGGAAGCATTGACATGGATATTGGAAGTGGGCAATTTGCCCACTCTGTAGGACCATGCCAATGAACGAAACACTGAAATTTGCTGTCACTTCATTCCTCTAAAATTAAAGCTAGAATTGAGGAAAACTACCACCAGGGGGCAGTGAATATCTTATCACGTGGTCAGAACCAGAGATAATAAATTGGTGGCCACTAGCCATTTTTTTTTAAATTTAAATGGTTTGTTGGCTTGTTCATTTTAAATTTAAGTCAACACTTAATAATGAATGTTCACATAAAAACAGAGATTTTCAGTTTTCCTTGAAAAATCAGAAGCTCTAATAATTATTGGCTCTGTTTCCTCTTAATAACAATTGGCTATAGCTGAGTCCAACTGCCCATTTGTATAGTTTGGCTGTCTCCAGCACTCCATCATTCACCATATATATCATGCCTGCTGTAGGTTACCTACCTGGCCTCTGTGGCATTTGAGTATGTGAACTCCTTATCCAAATAATTAGGCTAAGGCAGAAAGTATGGTTATAAGAAAAATTATATTCATTAATTTTCTAGGCTTCTTCAAGAAAAATTTTAACTTTGTTTTTAAAAAACAACATTGCATTATCAGGACTACAGTAATTAAACATTAATACAGCAATCAACATGTTTAAAAATGACCAAATTTTAGGTATAATTGGATATACTTTTCACAATGTTTAACTACTGTAAGTTAATTTATTCTAGCTCTGTTCTTAATCTCTGTTTGAAAAGAAATTTGGATAGTCATTCCAACACCACACCCTGAAGGAATCAGGACTCTCTTAGAGAGGCTATACATTTTGTTTCTTCAAACCAGTTTGGTATGTGGTCATTCTCTTAGTTTTAGTTAAAAGCAAGAATTGTACAGCTGCCATAAGGACTTTGCTTAGATACAGTTTCTTTACTTCTTACCTATTTCATTCTTTCTCTAGAAGGCGAAAGAAAGTGCTGGAGGGAATAAGAAAGACAGCATCCTCTTCCTATTTACCTTTTCCTCACTCTTCTATGAATTTACTCACAGTCAGAACAGGCAGAGAAAGCAAGTGATGGATGCCAAGGTCAAGGATGGCTTTGGCAGTGTTATTTCTATTTCTAGCTTCCTAGATTGTCCCCACTGTTTAGGGTCAAACTTTTCAGTTTCATAGAAAAATTATTGTTGCTTATAGAGGTAGTTTGGGGGCACAGACAGAGATCTAGCTTTGAGAAAATCTTGGTTTGAGTTGGTACTCTACACTCACTGAGTATCTACTACTGTTATACTCTGAGACTCATTTTCCTTGACTATAAAATGGGGATAATATTATTTGTCCTTACAATTTTCCCATGTTATTGTTAAAAATCGAATAAAGTAATACAAAGAAAACAAAGTGTAGAACACACTATAATACAACGTATTACAGTTTGAAAAATGCCTAAGAGGCAAACTGACCTAAGGTGCCTATTTTTTCTTATCCAAAAAGTTTAGTAATTAGGATCAGATGAACAAGATCCTTATAGTGAAAGAGACTTTTAGGCAAGAGTGAGTCCCTGGAGGAAGCACCAGGAATCTGTCTCGCCACCTAGACAACAATTACATTCAAATCTGCCTAATACAACTATTTGGAATTCTGGTGTCTATTAAAGACTTGCAACTTCCAGGAGAAGGCTTCAAGGGTAAATTGTGGTTATTTTTCAACAATTCATTGACATAGTAGCAACTACCCATTCCCCTACCTTCTAGACCCATGGCAGACAGCGGTGCACATGTTCCTAGAGCTGCTTGCATGTAGCTTGCCAGAGCCAGGGTTAGAAAAAAAAGAATGCTGCCTTCCAAATGTCAAGAATCTGTTCTCTGATTGCTGATTGCTATTTGTAACCACAGAGGTGCAAAGAGGAAGCTACCATTGTTGTACACCTTCGGCCACTATTGCAAGCCCCTTTCCCTTAGGCTGAGGGAACTTGCAGAGATTTAAAGGGCTGTCCCCCTTTCTTTTCCCCTTAATTTTTCTCTTTTTCTTCTTTGGAGGCCACACATTAAAGACTAAGACATCAAAAAGCAACCACATATACAGGGGATATTAGAAAGTCACCACACAGACCCAGGCAAAGACACAGGCTCCAAAAAGACCTGAGAAGGCTTTAAGTTTGTAACTTACCCTGATCCTCAGCACAGAGACAGCCTACAACAATCAAAAAACCAAACTGATAAACAAAAACAACAAACCCTAGGGAAAGGGGACAATCTTATTTATAGGTTAACAAATTATTAGATTTAGATGTCCAGTTTCCAAAAAAACTTACAAGGCATACAAAGAAACAGGAAAGTATGGCCCATTCCAAGGAAAAATTAAAATGACAGAAATTGTCCAGGTGGTGAATCTACTTAACAAAGTCATTAAAATAGCTGTATTAAAGATGGTCAAAGAACTAAAGGAATACATGGAGAAAGTCAAGAAAATAATGTATGAAAAAATGGAAATATCAATTAAGAGAAAACATAAAAAGAAACCAAAAAGGAATTTTGGAGCTTAAAAGTAAAATAACTAAAATTAAAAAAAAAGAAAATTCACTAGAGAGATTCAAAGATATACTTGAGCATGCAGAATAAAGAATCAGCAAACTTGGAGATAGGACAATAAAAATTATTAAACCTGAGGAACATAAAGAAAAAAGAATGAAAAAAAAAAGTGAACAGACATTACAGGACCTGTGGGATACCATTAGGATAGTGGGAGTCCCAGAAGGAGAAGAGAAAGAGAAAGGGGTGAGAGAATCTTTCAAAAATTAATGGCAGAAAATTTCCCAAATTTGATGAAAGACATGAACATAAACATCCAAGAAACTCAACAAAATCCAAGTAGGATGAACTCAAAGAGACACACACTGAGACACATTATAATCAAACTGTAAAAAGTCAAAGAAAGAGAGAATCTTAAAGGCAGCAAGAGAGTAGCAGCTCATTACATATAAAGGATCCTCAATCAGATCGCCAGATTTCTCATCAGGAATTTTGGAGGTCACCTGTCAATCAAGAATCCTATACCTGGTAAAACTGTCCTTCAAAAGTGAAGCAGAAATTTGTTGGGAAATGCCCTGTCTGGTTTCAGGGACTGTAGCCTTGCCGAAAGGCAAAAGGGTCCCAAGGCTGGAGCTAATCAAGGAGGTCTTGGGAAAACAGGCCACTGAGGAGACAAAACCTGTCCCCTGGCAAAGGCACAGCTGCTACCTCCCTCATATCACCCTGCTTGGCCTTGTGATGGTTGGTGAGTCAAAGATGGGTAAGATCTCTCATGAAGAGGGATGACCTAAGACAGACACAGCCGGTGTGAGCAGCAGACAAGGACTTGGGGGACACAGAGAAAGAGCAAAAAGACCCTCACCGCTGGCTTTGATAAGACCGGAGTCCTCATTCTATCTGAAAGAAGTCTCCTTATCTCTTGGTGGCTCTGCCCCGCCCACCTGGCTCAGGCTTGAAATAATACTAAAGGCAGGTACAGCCCTAAACTGGATCAGACGGTTCCCAGGGGGAAACCAGGCCTAGAAGTAAGTTCCTTGAAGCATGCTTTGTTCTTCCCTCAAAAGCTACGAGGGAAGTATACTTCCCTCATACTGGGAAGGAGATTTACATTATTCATAGACCCTGAGCTGAGGCAGATCTCTTGTGTTCTTTCAATTGTTATCCATGATCTCTATTCGTTTTCTGTAAACACAGCCTTTTGACATTGATTGATGAGCTTTGCATCCATACCCCTGTGCATACGGTTCTCAGTAAAAGCCTTTGGACACAGGGGGCTCGGGGCCTTCTCCCCTAGAGGGAAGAGCCATGTCCCCTCTCCTGACAAACTGAGAACTGTTTGTGATGACTTGTGTTTGTTCCACCCTTCCCTGACAACCCCGGGACTGGCTCTGCAGGATTCAGAGCCCTGCTCCCTCCTCACCTGGCTCTGGACAGTGACCCTCAGATCCAGGAGTGCCCCACGCAACACTCCCCTCTTGACAGAAATTAATACATTCCTTGCTAAACAAAAGCTGAGGGATTTGCCACTAATCAAATGATATGAACTTGGATTGCGTAATGAGTGAGACAATCTCATGCAATTCTAAAATTCATTCATTCATCAAACATGAGCAGAGTTTCCCTATATGTCAGGTGCTGGGAATCCATGGGTGAAATACCATGGTTCCTGACATGAAATGCCATCAGTCTCCTCTGGTTCTAAGGAAGTCTCTCTGTAAAGAAAGCAGGATAAGGTAGAAGAGAATTCAGGAAGGAATAAAAGGGGAGAGGGGCAGAAAAAGAATGCTGAAGGGTGTAGGCAAATATAAAGATTAACAGGCCCCGGCTGGTGTGGCTCAGTTGGTTGGTCTTTGTTTCACAAAAGGTCGCTGTTTCAATTCCTGATCAGGGCACATGCCTGGGTTGCAGGTTTGGTCCCCAGTTGGGGTATCTGAGAGAGGCAACTGATCTATGTTTCTCTCTCACATCGATGTTTCTCTCCCTCTCATTCTCCCTCCCTTCCCCTTCCTCTAAAAAGAAATAAATAAAAATCTTTTAAAAAAGGAAAAACAGATACTACAGATAGGCCTTAGATGTGAAAAGTCTTAGAATGTAGAGCTGCTGCAGACAGATTTTTAGTTTGAGCATTATGCAAATATTGCACTTGATGAAACAGCCAGGGGAACTGAAATTCAGACCCAATTTTGCTTGTCAAATGTCATGCTCTAGGCAAGTTGGGGAGGAGGGACTTTACCCCTAAAAATAGGTACCTTTTTCTAATTCACAGAAAGACACTACAAAGAAGAAAAAAAGAAAAAGAAAGGAGACAAAAGAGAGAAAGAAAGAAAGAAAGAAAAAAAGAAAGAAGAAAGACAGACACTGCATAGGCTATTTGTGCCTCCAAATCCAAAGGTGTGCTTTTAAAACTAAAATTATTAAGGAGAGTAACAAATGATGGTGCTGATATTCTGTATTCAATCAAGGGTCTTAACAATTTTCACGTATGTAAATAATTCAGGAGTATATTTTCAAGACTTTCAGGTATATATTCTGGGCTTATAATAACATATAATAACAGATTTTTAAACACGGTGCTTAAGTTCTTCATCCATTTTGAGAGTATACTTTAAGATTATATGAGATGTGTTAAATAAAACAAAATACTAATGTCTTGTTTACCTTTATATTATAATACTTTAAGAATCATCTTATTATTACCATTATCACATTACTTGAGAAAAGTACCAGGTTCCAGTGTAAACTTGGTCATTTATTATTTGAACAAGATTATTTTCATTTACACTGTTTCAAATCTTAAAGTTTGTGGTTGTACATAAAATAAGAGAAAGTGGCCTAATCTTTTCAAAATAGAGTGATGATGTGGAGTTTAAAGTCCACTTCATTTTTATTCAGTTTCATTTTCCTCTAAAATACCTGGAAGTGTTTGTCATGCTAAAAGAAAACAACTTGTTCACTCAAGTTCATACCAATTGTACTATGACCCTGAAGCACAAAACAAGACATTGTATATGTTGTATTTTATTAAACCTAAAATTTTATAGCTTTTTGGTGTGCCTAAGATACAGTACTTTTTATTCCTTAAGTGTCAAAATTAATTAAGTGTGCATTGTGCAAGCCATTGCAAAATTTAAGTAAAATGCTATTCTGCTTTAAAAGGGATAGGTTATTTTGGCATTAAAATATTTTTTTAATTGATCATTTCTTATTGTTATTTTAGTACAGTTGTCCCAATTTTTTCCCTTTGCCCTCCTCCACTCATCCCACTCCTTGCTCCTTTTAATTAAGCTTATAGCAGCAGCAAAATATTTAGAATATGGGCAAAATTATACAGCTGCCTTCTCTTGTTTTGATCTGTCTTTGAGGAACCCATTAGCCTGTCCTGGTCTGCCAGAGTTCTTCATGGCTCACCTATGGAGATTCTCCCCATTCCAATTCCTTATTTTATTAAGCCCATATCAAAATTACTAGTTTATAATCTATTTTCTTATGGACTGGTTGTCAAAGTGACAGCTACCTAATCTGGGAAACTAATCCATACTACGGTACATTCTAGTTTTATTCCTTCAAACAATATATTTATATGCTACTATCTTTTAAGAGACCATGTCTTAATGCACAGAAGTCATTCCAATGGAGGAGATTTCCACACGCATGATGAGTCCACATTTGATGTCCCTCAAATGATTTTATTTGAGGGACTGCCAATATAGTTTCTGGGTCCTGAGATCTGGGGAGAAAAGACATCTGGTTTTGGGATCAGGGTGATGCTGGGTACATCATTGCAGTGCCTGAAAGAGTGCCTAATAGCATCCTTGCCAAAGCCCATGCATGGCTGATGGTTTCATATACACCTTTCTCAGATCATCTGTTTCAATAAGCAAAGCCAAGCTCAGTTTTCCACAATTTTTATTGTAGGAAAATATATTTCTCAAAAAAAAGGTATAAGCAGTATTTTGGGCAGAATAATTTTTGTTTTATAGAATGGTATTATACATGGCAGGAACTTTAATATCACTAATCTCGACCAAATAAATTCCAATAGCATCTCCCCCAACCAGTCATTGTGACAACCAACATGCCTCCCCCACATTTCCAAATGTGTGGAACTGAGGTGATGACTATTAGCCAACCCTTTTAAAACCAGTTAGAACCTTCTCTATAGAAGGCATAATATTCCCCCATCAGCATCAAAGGGGTTGAATGACACTGGACCTCCAGTGACTATATCTCCATTCAGGAATACAGTGTATGAACAGGAAAAGGGAGATATGAACTTTCCCTCTCAACATCCTCAAACTACTTTCAGTCAACTCTCTTACCGCAAGTCAGAAATTCAAACTAAAAGGATTTAAAATTTTTTTGAAAGTAAAGGCTTCCTTCAGATGGTGGAATAGCAAGGAATAGTTGGGCACTTTGATGTTGATATTTCTAATATTCTGACAGTATCCCTGAAAAAAATATTTCCTTTGGGGGTAGCATAAATGCAGAATTTCATCTAACTACAGTTGGAGTCACATTTGGTTTCATTCAAAAGATCATTTTTAGAGTCAGTAACTAAAGAAAAATGAGAATGGAAGTAACATATCTCAAATGCCATGATAACACACTAAATATTAATGTTAGAAATTGCTTGCTTGAAGGAATAAGTCAATTTCTATTAATTTCATTAATTTTTCACAATCCTATGACTAAATGGTTCAAGGATATGGGTAAAAATAAAAACTACATAGCATCACAGAAAAATGAATTTTCAGTTTATGGAGAGTTAATCAAAGTTTCAGAAGCCATATAGAGCTGCACTGGGAAAGATAAGTTGTTTTATTGTCCTTTAGATAAGATACATATGTGGAAGGCTCATGAATGGCAAAAGTGCTGTTGTATTAAATAATGCTCAAAGTACATTATTGACAAGAAAATAATATGGAAAATAAACTTTAAAACAACTTATTTAAAAGTAAAATATATAGATGACCTGCACCCACACCTGCACTGCTCAGAGCTAATGTTATAATCGGAGGAGTGAGAATATAAAAGTCACCAAAAACAGCTGTCTGAAAAGAAATAGAATTTTAGGGGGATCTAAGATGGTAATGGGGTAAGTGGAAGTTACATTCACCTCATCCCAGGATCAGAGAGGAATTACAACTAAATTATAGAATCAACTGGAAAAACCAACTAAGACTAGATGAACAGAAGTTTAATAACCAAGGACTTACAGAAGAAGCCAGATCAAGACCGGTAGGAAGGTCACAGCTGCTAACAGGGTTGGTCCCGCACCAATGTACAGCAGTTGAAAATCTGGATGGATCAGCTTCAAAGGTCCCCCCTTAGAAGCGAGGGGTCTCAACCCTGTACTGGATTCCCCAGCCCAGAGCACTAGTGTCAGGAAGAGGCGCCCATATAAAATCTGGCTGTGAAAATCAGTGAGGATTTCTTCTACCAGGGAGAGACAGGAGTCTGTTAGAAAACTAGGTGCCCTCTTGAAGGGACAACACACAAAGTCTTATTCGTGGCCACTTACCTTGGGCTCTGGCAGATGAAAGCAACTCAGAGCGGGCCAGAGTCATACAGGGAGAGATTGGGTTGTGGGGCTTCAGAGAGAGAGTGAAGGGGAAGGTGCCAAAGTCCCTGTGTTGAGTCCCTCTTCCACACTGCCCAGAGACGCCATCTTTCCTGAGTTGAGCACTCCCCTCCATTTGGCATCAGCCTGGGGCCATACATTGGACTCACCCACCCAACTCCCTGTGGCCCCACCCTTCCAAGCTGATGCCCTGTGGAAGAATCTGCTGGCTGTAGCCAGACTGGGCCTGCAGTGCAGACTTTCTTGGAGGGCTCTTGAGGAGATCTGAACAGACACAGATAGTATCAGATATGCACAGGGAGAGACTGATGGGTAGCTCTAGGACAAGAGCCATTTGCCATGGTCCCCATGACTCACAGCCAGCCAATGCTGCCTCTCCATGGGAAGTGCACTAGCCCCATCCTCCTACCTGTGGCCCCACCTTGCTGAGCTTGTGCCCTATGGGTGTGTTGATAGTGTTCTAAATCCAGTGCTAGATAGAGTACAGTGTCTAGCACATGGAAGGCCCTTGCAGGAGAGGATGAGTTAAAAACATTCACTTCTTTATTCTACTCTGACAGCCACAGCACTTGGTGATTCTTCCCCTGGACCATATTCAATTCAACAACTCTAATTGTTAATAATAATTCTTATCATTATGCATTTATTATGTGCCAGGCACATTATGACTATTATTTCAATTAATTAGTAAATCAAACTCATGGCATAAGCATCATTATCAAATTTTCAGATAATAAGCTGGGTCTTAGAAAGAGCAGTAGTTTGGTTAGGATAACATGGCATAGGCATGCAAATCCAGGTCTCTAAGATCTGGGACTGTTTTGAGTGCTTGGTATGAGCAAGGTACTGTGCTATAAGAGGGTTAGAGACTTCCATGAATCTCTACTCTCTAATGAGGGTCATGTAAAGAAGTCATTGCATTCACTATTAAATTAACTATAACAGAGAAAGCAACAAGGCAACAGGGTAGAATTTAAGGAGGCGGTGGGGGGTAATTACTGAAATTCAGAGATATTTCTAATCCTATGATGATGGGAGAATGACAGGATTTATATGCTGGCTCTCCAGATTCCCAGAGGCAAGCAGTTACAGAAGGTGAGAAAATCACTGCATCTGGGTGTCAAAAAATCCTGTTCCCAGGTACTAGTTCTCTTCAGGCAGCTTTGCACAGTATATACTGAGTACTGCTGCTGACCTCAAACATTCTCAATACAATTTCTTTATGATAACTGTACCTCATACACCACTCCCACCAACTTGAAAATCTTCTTGTTATTTCTGAGAGTCAGTGAAGGGGTGCTTCACATGTAGAGAAAAAACAAGTTCTTCTCTCCTACCTGGGGACCTTCTTGCCAGTGTCCACTACAACTAACACTTCCTTAAGGAACACCTCCACCACTGCAAAGGACTGTTAAGCAGTCCATGATTCTGCCTTTACCCAGCAGAGCCCCAGAAGATGGGATGAAGCCCTCCTTCGCAGTCAGCTGGCTTCCAAAAAACCAATGTTAGCATCCAGTGTTTTTCACAATAGAATCTCTGTCCCTCATTATACTTTTAAGCAAATACTTGTCTCAACAAGAAGCGAAACCAGAAAAGTTGGCATTCATGCTGCCTGTCACCACCAGAACCAATAAGCAGACAAAGATTGAATCTTTATGAATGCTTTATTCAGATGCCAGCAATCTGAGATGCTGGGTTATGTACTCTCAAAAATGGTCTTAACACCTCATCTCGAGCCAACAATTTTACGAGGAGAAGAAAGTCTAGTTAAGGGGTTTGGAAAACAGGTTAATCGGGTAAGAGGTGCAGTCCAGTGGGATTTTCCTAGTACTTCTTTACCTGTTGATCAACAATTCTTTCTTTTTTAAAAAAGATTTTATTTATTTATTTTTAGAGAAGGGAAGGGAGAAAGAGATATAGAAACATCAATGTGTGGTTGCATCTTGCTCACCCTCTACTGGGGACCTGGCCTGCAACCCAGGCATGTGCCCTACACTGGGAATCGAACCTGTGACCCTTTGGTTCACAGGCTGGTGCTCAATCTACTGAGCCACACCAGCTAGGGCTGATCAACAATTCTTATCTGTGTCACAGGCTTCCTTCCCTGGAACACAATGGCTCAGATCCCGCCTCCATCACTTGTAGACCCCCTGGAACACAAAGGTTGAATTGCTTGTCAACCTCCTGGAGGCACAGAGGTCATGCATCCCAGTTCCTGGAATGACAGCTTTCCGCATGCATTAGTCACTTAAGCCTATCAAATAAGGACTGAAGCTAAAATTTTTAACTCTTGAGTTCCCTCCTCATTCCCACTCCGTTAGTTTTTGATTATCTTATTTCTTTAGGATTAGTTTAATTAAATAAATACAAAATAAAACAAACATAAAAACAGATTAAATTATTTAAAAATCACTTTTCTGTTGAGTAAACAGTCCTTCCACTATTAGAAACCATCCTACAGGCAGCTTGACATGACTGAAGGCATAAGATGCATTAGTGGTAGTGTTGCAATTCATCTAAAACAGTTTTTAGTACATTTACATAAGTTGCACATTTTCCAGCTGGGGCAACATTAGCATTATTTAAAGAAAACATTTTCTTGTCCTTTAGAATTACCATAGGTCCCCAATTATCTTTCAAGGGGAGTACAAGCACCTACAAGACATAAAATGAGTTTATTTGACATAGGTTCCGGTCCACTACTCTTCTAGTTGGCTTTCTGGGGATCCTGTATTCTAAGTCTTGAGTAGTACCTTATCTCCAGGCTCAAGAGAATGTACTGAACCTGTTGGGGAGAGATCTCTAATACAGCCAAGGTCAGTAATCACAGCTAGGTTCTGACATAAATGTTATACATAGTTTTTTACCTTCACTTATTGATCTAAATGCATATCTCCCACCCCAATCATAGACTGAAATGGTCACCTGTACATAGGTGACATAGTTGAATTCCACTTCGAGGAGCCATGCTTATCTTCAGCAGGGCAAGAGGTAAAACTTGATCTCAATGGAAATGAGTTGCTTGACACAGTTTGGCTACATTTTTCTTCAAGGTGTGATTCATCTTCTCTACCTTCCCCAAAACCTGAGGTCTCCATGCCACTGGAGTCTCTACTTGATTCCTAAAAATTTACTAACCTTCCATGTAATTTCTGAAACAAAAGCAGGTCCATTTTTGCTCTAGATGCTGCTGGGTAGGCCAAAATGAGGAATTATTTCCTTCAGTAGGGCTTTTATTACCTCTGAGGATTTCTCAGTTCTAATAGGATAGGCCTCTACCCCTCCTGAAAAGGTATCAACAAAGTCTAACATTTCCATCCTCAGAACCTAGGCGTCTGGGTAAAGTCTATTTGCTAATCCTCAAACATGCACTGCCTTTGGTATTGTTTCCTTTTTTTTTTTTTTTCCTGATGGGGATCTGTCTTAGGATTGTTCTGCTGGCACACATGGAGTTAGAAATTCCAGGACCTGTGAGCCATGGTTTAACATAGGTGGTTCAAAATCCAAGCTCTTAAGCTTTCTCTAATTCTGCAGTCAAATGTTCAGGGTCGAATTGTGACAAGTCTGCAAAAGGTACCAAAGGCATTTTAAATGTTCCTTTAGCAGCCTCTTGCTGCTTGATCAACTAGACTGTTTCCTTTAGCCATTTCTCTGTCCTCTTTCTGATGCCTAGGATAGTGCATAACTGCTACCTGTAAAGGTATCTGAAC
Source organism: Pteronotus mesoamericanus (assembly GCF_021234165.1). NCBI lineage: Eukaryota > Metazoa > Chordata > Mammalia > Chiroptera > Mormoopidae > Pteronotus > Pteronotus mesoamericanus. The sequence goes on from NW_026555325.1 coordinate 47,448,849, forward strand.
AGCCTCTAATAATTTAAATTTTCTATTGCATGCTTGGTTTCCTTTTTATTGGAAGCTAATAACCCTCTTTCCTTCCAGATACACATTCACTCTCTTTTCAGCACAGTTATGCATTAGCATGGCTGAGTCAAGCTCCAGGAGAAGGAAGGCAGGATTTAACTTACAGTTTTGAATTGCTTGATTCTTGCCCATTCTTTCAGCAGTAAGCCACAAATTTCCTTTTTACTCTAGCAAGCTCAACACTTGGTGGGGTGCATACATGGTGATAGGCTGTCCCAAGGAAAACTTTTCAGCTTCCTGTAAAAGCTCACAGGTGGCTTCCACAGCTCTCGAGTAGGCTGGCCACTCCTGGACAGTGTGATCTAGTTTTTTGACAAGCCCAATAAGACTCCTTTTGCCAGGTTCAAGCAGGAAATCAAAAACCCTTACTGCTTGTCAACAAATCTGGGCCTTCTATGCTGATAGTTTATCTCTACAAGATGCCAAATTGTTCAAGGTAGCTATAGTATTATTTAAATGATGCATCTACATATTGTAACAGAGTTCCTCCTTCTAGTTTTAGATCTTTTAAGATCTGGCTCAGGGTCTCCCTCAAAATCATTGGGGAGTTCTTGAACACTTGTGGTAAGACTTTCCAGCAGTACTGAGTCTTGACCTGAGAGTATGAGTCCTGACATTCAAAAGCAAACAATGGTTGAGAGTCTTGGTCAGCCAGAATGCAAAAGAAAGCATCTTTTAAGTCCAATTCTGAATACCAGATGTTGTCCCCAGGTATACTGTTCTGCACAATGTCATTTATAGCCCTTTTATCTTGTATTATATGGGGAGCAGCATGGCCAAATGAGTCTGTATTCTTGAAACTTCTAAATTATTGGATGTATTCCTTCCTGGGTCTGCTTTTGCAAGGGATACTGCCTCTTACTGGCAGTTCCCACCCTTGGTTTGAGGTCAGCTTTAACATGGGACTTGCTTAGCCCTCCCTGGCCTTCCAGCAGCCCACACAATTGAGACTGATTCTCAATTTCTTCTGGCCAGGGTTGTTTTTCTCCTTTCCATGGATTCATAAGGAACTGCCAGGCATGGTCTGGAGGGACCTGTAGGTGGAACTGTTATTCTTCTGGAGAGAAAGTGATTTGAGCAACAAGCTTCGACAACAAATCCCTTCTCAGAAGAAGAAAACTGTATCTCCCATTGCACATTATAATGTCTTCAAGAAAAACTGGCTTTCAGGACTTCCAGATATTTTAGTTGCAGTTCAGTTAGAGGTTATTGAACATGGGATATGTCACATTGGTGTCAATATAGAAGGTCTACAATTTGTTCCCTCCCCATCCCAGTTAGTTTTACCTGAGTTCTCAGACTCTGACCTCCTTTTCCCTCCTTGGAACACTCATTTTCCCAGTGCCCTTTCCCCCTTGCAATATGATCATCCCGCCCTGACAGGGGCTTGTCCTCCGATGAATTTGGTTCCCTGACAGGTTCAGGACAGAAAAACCAGTTCAGGCTCATCACCTTCAGCACCCTCAGCTGAGTAAGGAGGACGATCCACTAGCACTGGAGGTACTGTGGGAACCCTGACCATGTTTGCAGCAGCCATCCTGATCTTCCTGGTTCCTCTCTTCTGAACTTCCTCTGCTATCTGACACAGGCAAATTCCCTTTTCCCTGTACATTAATCTATTTCTTTTTAATTCTGCATCTTCATTATGTAAAGCTATAAAAACGTGTACATAAGATATTTTGTCCCATTTCCCTGATCTTTGACAAAACAACTTTAATTACAGTGTAGTACAGTAGTTTAAAGACCCATTCAGTGGCCAGCATTCTCCTGAGTCCAGATTATACATAAGCCAAAGAGTATCACAATTAAAAAAAACAAACAAACATTTCCTTAAGTTCACAAGCATAGGCCAAACAATCAGCCAGAATCTGCCCCAAAAAGCTGTTTCCAAGAATAGAGCCCCTCCCCCACCTGCTGCCATTTTATCAGACAGAGCTCTGTAACGTCTCTCAAACCAGAAAGCAACTTAATTCCTGAGGACTGTTCTAAGTTGTAACCCAAGACTATAATTCTACCAGAGAGAGCTCTGAAATGTCACACAAACCAGAAGGCACCTTAATTCCTGATGAACATTCTAAGTTGTAACCTGAGACTGTAGTCCTGAACCAGAAAGTGCAGTGATTCAATTGAAAGTGAAGGTGACAGGGAGTGCCAAGAATTGAAGAAGGAGAGTCCCCAAGTGAAATTACTTGGTAGCTGCTAGGGAATCTCCAAATCTGTGTCCCAGGCCCCCTCAGTTGAAGCAGCCAATGGGACTCCCCGCCAAATACCCAGACTTACTAGAGAGTCCCAGAGGGATCCCACTAGGGTCACCAGAAAATGAAACTGGAAAAGTTGGCATTTAATGATGGCTATCACTACCAGAACCAGTAAGTAGAGATAAGAATAGAATATTTATGGGTGCTTTATTCAGATGCTGGTGATCTGAGAAGACAGTGGCTTATATACCCTCAAAAATGGTCTTAACATCTCATCTCAAGCCAACCATTTTACAAGAAGAAATGTTAGGTAGGGGGTTTGGAAAAAAGGTTAATTGGATAAGAGATGCAGTCCAACAGGATTTTTCTAGTGTTTCTCTATCTGTTGGTTAACAATTCTTTATCTCAGTCACGAGCATTCCCTTCCTGGAACCCAATGGCTCAGATACCATCTCTATCACTTCTAGACCCCTTGGAACACAAAGGTTAAATTGCTTGTCAGCCTCCTGGAGTCATATAGGTCATGCATTCCAGTTCCTGGAATAACAGCTTTCCACATGCATTAGTCACTTAAGCCTATCAACTATGATTGAAGCTAAAACCTTTAACTCTTGAGTTCCCCTGTCAGAAGCAGCAATAGTTCTCCTTGTGTTCCCTCTCCTACTTATATACACCCAAGAAAAATGTTTTATTTCTCTACTATTGAAATACAAGTAAACGCACACACATGTGCAGTCAACACAGGGGAATTTGAGATAGAAACCTAGCCTAAGACTACACAGTCAGCCATTTCCCTTACCAAACCAGAATGCTTAATACCCTGTTCAGGTCAATGGTACTGGCCTTATATTTGTGTAATTCTGGGAGTCTTTTTTTAAAACAAAGGAAAAGTTTAAAGACGAATGAATATTTACTTTTGGAGACCAAAAACAACAACTTCACAAATTTTCAAGCTCAGTCTCAGTCAAGATACTCTATCACGTACAGGTGAAGAAATCAAGAGTTGAGAAAATTAAGCTTGGTGGTTAAAATCATATAAGTAGTAGCAGAGTCAGGGTTAGAATTAGGTTTTCTGATTCCCAGTCTAATGCTTTTTCTTGGGAGGTGGAGGGACGAAGAGGAGGTTAAGAGAGGTGGAGTTTGATATTTTTTCCTCTTTAGGAGAAAGAAGAATGAATTTCTCTGTTCTCCTTTGCTTAGTTTTTTGGTCATCTGCTTGGTATGTGTCATTTCTGGCTCCTGCATTTTTAACACAGCCGACTCTTGTATATTGAGCTTAGAAGCTCTGTGGTTTTCTGGAAAGCTCAACATGAGCCTCCTCCAAAGGGAGAGTGGGCACAGCCCTCCTCATTCTAAAAATATGCTCTCTGTTTTGGTTGAAATTGCTATTAAGGCTCATTTTATTATAGCTTGAATTGTGTCTAAATTCCTTTCACTGTTTTTCAACTTCCTGTGTTCTGGTCCACCTTTCCACTTTTATGTTTTTATCTTTTGAATAAATTGCTTATGCTATGCTCCATGTAGCCTAGAATCATTTATTTGTATTTCCTAATAAATCATTTTCTCCAGATTGTCATTAATATTCAAACCTTTTCCTTTAGTGTGGTTGCAAAGCTATATTGTCAAAAAGTTTGAAACATGGTTTTACTAGTACCAAGTACAGTATTAATGTTCCATTAGGTCTCCTTCTCCCTGGTTCAGAGTGGCTCCTTTCCTCATCTTCATCAGGAAGTAGAAATTTATGCATTCACTAGCTTCATAACACTCTTGGCCACTCAGTGTGATGTAGAAAAAAAAATGTTGGGGGTAGATTTGTAGCAGCTGTTTTATCACATTCCTATGAAAATGCCTGCAGACAGATTGCTCCACCCACGGGCCAAAAAGTCTTTCTCAAGACCTGGTAATCTGCCTTGGCTGATCCCTGTTAGAATGCAGGGTCTCAGATTCAGTATGCATAAGAAACACCTGGAGGGTAAGATTCCTGCACTGTATCCCCAGGCTCCAGGATTCTGTCCTTTCAGGGGAGAGCCCAAGGACCCTTCAATAGCACCCACATGATTCTTATGCAGGCCGTCTGCAGAGCATCCTTTAAGGAATACTGATTAGAATTTTAGAATTAGGCCCATTATTTTTTTTTTAATTATTTTTTTTAAACTATGGCTGGATGGTCAGTTTTGAGGAATGCTAGAGGAGATTAACAAATAGGTGAGTGTGTGGACCCGATTTCTCAAGTCCCTTCCTTCCCACCTCTACAATTATATGATTCTGCACTTATTTGTATATAATATATCTGAATTCATGGAATTTAGGCTTAGTATGGACAGGTATCTTGGCATCTTTTTCTCCCTAACTGAAGATCCTGGAAGATGAAGGATTACATTAAAGTGTAGAAAACATTGTGTATAGAAGCTTTGGTAATCCTCTGTAGTTATTCTTTGCTAATTAAATAAATAAAACCACAGACTGTAGTCTATGGTCTGTTCCTATTTTCACCTTCTGGGCACAGTTTGCCTGGTTTTACAAGATTAGAACTAAAGTGAATAGTTTCTGTAAATAGGAGCAGAGGAGGAATGTGCCCTGAGAATTAAGGTGAGGCTTAAAACCTGAAGAGGAGGGTTTGGAACATCAGGGCAGGGCAAGGCTCACTTATGCGTGGAGCAGACAGGTCGTCAGTGGTGTGAGTTTAGAGGAGACAGGACATTTCAGTATGCAATTTCTTCACAGGGAGCCTGAGTGCCAAAGCCTCAAACTCTGTAAAGATAAAACTTAGAAATATGTGCCTGGAAGATGATTTCTTAAATTCATTCTATTATATATAAAGGATTTCCATTAAAGTTTCCAGAAAGCTGTTTTTAATGTGGAGAGGGAAAAGAATGCAAATGAACTGGAGTATAACAGTAAGTTCATGGACACTATGACGGTCCTTGTTCTGTTTATCTTATTCAGTAGGCAAGACACACAACAGAATTCTGGAGAAAAATACCTGACTATATGGCAACCTCAACTAATAAAGCAATAGAAATTCTCAGTAAACTTAAAGTAGAAAGTACAAAGAGTCCTGGCAAAGCAGATGCCATTGTGTTCTCATATGTCAGTGGGAGGGCTTCAGGTCTGGCTGTAAAGCAGTAAATATACATGCAAACACAGTCATGGAAATCTCTACGAGAACTTCCCTATGACCTGTCTTCCACATTGGGGGGGTTTCCAAGCAGGAATAGGTTAAGGAAATGTGAGTCCCAGTCTGGAAGAGGAACCTTAAAAAAAATCAAAGCCTGATAGGAAGGAAGAATCAAAATGGAACAACAAAAAGGTAGGAGAGACTGTCAATCCAGACAGACTACCAAGGTCAGGAAATGTAGAAGAGATGGTGCCTAACATAGTGCTTGGCACTTAGGGACATTCATAAATATTCATGGAAGAAAGGGAGGAAGACAGGATTTCCTAGAAAAGCTTCCCATATTGTTGAAAGAGGTGACAGGTTATAAAATGTGCTGTCGTGACTAAAATACAAATGGGACCAAATCTAGAATCCAACCAGAAAAAGATATTAGAACTTCCTTTCAGAGACCTATGCAGAAGCACAACTCAGGAAACTAAAGCAGAAGACTTAGGCCATTGGTAAATGATTCAAAGGTACATGTGATACAAACTAGAAGCTAGGTACAAAGATATGCATGCAGGGACATTTTTGCTGAAAGCTCCGGAGAGGAAGTACTCTCCTGAAACAGTATTTAATCTCTTGTGTTCATAGTTAGTGGTCCCTGCCCTTCCTTTTTCTCAAATCCCTTTTTTCACATAAAGTTTAGTTTTGCTCCAAATCATCTGTGCATGTTGAAATGCTATACACTGGTTCAAAGAAAGTAAGTTAGTTAAAGTGGGAAGATGCCAAGTTACAGAGGCACGGTGTTTGATGGAGGGATTTTCTCTCTCTTTTCCTCCTGGATGTTGGCTCAAGAAGGACCCCCAAAATCTGATATCAGGTTGTCTGGAGTAATGTTTTCCAATTTTTCATGTGTGTGGGAGGGAGCTCTTTCACTACATCCTCAAGTGGATTTTATTAGTTAGTAAATACTGATCTCCAGCAACAAGCACTTCCTGCCTGCCTTCTCTACACTGGACTGTGGCCGTGAGAGAAGCAACCATGCTATCCTAGTTCTTCTGACCCTTAGAGTCCAGTAATGGAGAAACGGTCACACAGGATTATTCATTTGCTTGAAAGAAAAGAACAGGTGATGTGAGAGCTCTTTACAAGGAAACATATTTGAGGAGGTGACATTTAAGCTGAGATCTCAAGAGTATGATTTCGCCAGTAACAAAAAGGTTAGATGAGGGTTTCAGGCAGAGGAAATAGCATGTGCAGAAGCAGTGACAGTTTCCAAATTACAATTTAGAAGGGCCTTAGAGGCACAATTTGACTTTGAGTGGTGAACTCAGAAGCTGTTTTTGCATAACATTTTACATAAGACTTATAAAATATCAGTTGTGTATATTAAATGAGTTAGGTATGATGCATATTATAAGATAAGGAATAAATCCTCTAAATCTCCCCTTATGCTACTACCACGTAGGAGTCATGAAATAGGTCTGGTCCATCTGAAGGTCTGAAAGAAAGCAGTGGCCAGAGCATAAACCTCAGTGGGAAATTGGCTGAAGCTGTAGCTACAATTTAGGCAGGGCCAAGGAGGCCTTGTAGGGAAGGTTACTAATTTTTAATTTTATCCTCATTGTAACGGGAAGCCATTTACAGTATTAAGCTGGAGAGTAATATGATTTGATTTATAGTTTAAGAAGGTCACTCCAACTTCTTGATAGAAATGGATTACAAGAAACAAGGAGCTAACATCTGCTGAGTTTTTGCATGGGCCTGTCCCTAAAAAATACACATGCTTTGCTCATTTAATCCTCACAACAGCTCCCCAAAGAGTGCGTTATTATTTTTATTTTACAAGTGAGGAAACTAAGGCCCTTTGAGGTTTTATAAATTGTCCAGTGTAACACAGAGAGAAGCAAGGTAAGAGTGCAATTTATTTTATTATCGCACAATTAATGCATGGAACAAACCACACATGCAATAAAATTTTAATGATTATTTTATTGTAAAATTTTGTAGGTGGATGATTGTTATATCCCATCCTGGAAGGGTTAATATGTGTTTTTGCAGCAACGAAGTTCCTGACCCTGACTGCTGATCTGAGAGATAGTGTATGTAGCCATGTATGATTGAAGCTATCATAGGGTTTTTGCTCTTAAAGCCTCTCTTATCATTGTTAAATGTGCGCAAGACCTCTTTTCACTGTTTTGATCTTTTTGCCAGGTTGTTTTCCAGGAAGTGGTTGCTAGGAGTGAAAGAGTTTTATTATTTAGAGATAAGTGGAACCTAGATATCCCATACCCTTAAAAAGTACAAAAAAAAAAAAAAAAAATTAGAAAACTCTACAGTAATTGACTTGAAAATTATTTTCATGACACTATTTGTACCAGTCCAGCTGCTTTCTATTTACACTTGTGGTTATCTCCTTTTGCTAATGACTGTCTAAAAGCACATGCTAAGGTTTGCACCAAAATACTGTCCTGGAGACTGTTGGAGAAGTCTGACTGCTAGAGCTTTTTAGAGCCAACAGCTGCTTCTAATGACAGTGAGCACGTGCACCCTGAGTGACTACAGATTCAGCCAGCTACACAGAGTATGAATTACCCTCAAATATAGTTGCCTTTGTATTCTGATAATGTCTACCACTGAGGGGAAACCCCTCTGAGACTGAAGTGATCCCAACCAGGTTACAGAGACACTGTTCCTCACAATGGGACAAGTTTCCACCCAGGCCCTGAGGCTCTTGGCTGTGTATTTCCCATTGCCCCTTGTCATACTATCCCTTAACAGTATCTTTAATTATTAACCTAAAGGTGTTGTACTCTTATTCCTCTTGCAAAACTGACATATGCTAGGCATTTATAGTTTTTGTCTTGTCACTGGACTTAAAGCATTCTCAAACTTTGTTTGATATTTATATTGTGTCACCTTGAAATTCCCATGGTGCCTGTTGGAAAAAAAAATAGACATGACAATTCATCAGTATGTGTCTAATAATCTCCAGATAAAAGTCACAACTGCATAAAACCAGTGCTCAGTCATATTTGGGACTCAGACAGCACCTTTGAGGTCACTTAGTCTAAGCTTCTGTTTTAAAGGTGAGGGAACTGAGGCATTGACAGGCCAAGGGAGTTGCCCAGGGCAACCAGCTAGGAAATGGCCAGGCTGGAGCCAGAACTCCAGTTGCCTAACTCTCCGTTCACAAAGGCTGTAGAGATCTATATACATTATTAAACTTTTAAATAAACAAACAAATTTAGTCTTCAGAATTGGACTTAAAATTTATTTTTTGGATTTCTCACTGTGCAAGGACTTGATTTTCTTCTCAATATTTGTGCAGACCCTAGCAAGTTACAACACATGAGGGATTTCCCTTGGCCTATTTCACAAGTTATTGAGAGAAAAACTACAATTGTGAAGGTGATTAAGTTTATCTCCATCTTTGTTTCTTATTTTCTCTTCTTCCTTTGGTATTTATCTCAGTATTTCAGGTACCTTAAAATATCTATTCCAACCTGTTCATAAGCCCTTGGCCTTCCATGTTTACAATTTAGGACAACCCTTTACGTTTAGATCTTTTTCTACCTTATTTCTTCCTCTGCCTACATAAACTTACCTACACAGTATATACTATCTCTGAGCTCCTCCTTTCAGGTAGGATGTTAGCAAACTTATGTGCTTAATCAACACAAACATTCTCTTGTTTTTTCTTATCATGAGATGTCAAGTTCTCACTATTTCAGTCACATTCTCAGATTAAAACATTATTTCTAGAAACCCCTCTTAAAGGGGTTTGAGCTGAGAGATAAAAATCCATGAAGGCAGTACTGTGTGAAGGCAGTACAGCCTGCTGGAATTAAAACCAAAGCTTGTCTCTCACCAAATTGTAAGTATTTTCCTTTGTATCATGCCTCTTGCAGTAGAAATGTGGTAATATCTAGTGTTCAATACCAACTATAGATAAAATATATCAAGGCTACAGATGTCTCTGGATACTTTTTTTCTGCTGGAACACAGAGGTCCATGAGTATATAATTGTGAGATTAAATAAAGGATGGATTACAAAGATATCTTTTTCTTGACTCAAATTACATTTGCTAACTTTAGAGTTCATTGTGGAAATAAGAACAGCTAGTCAGAAATGGCATTTAATCAAAAAAGCATAAAATTAGTTTATTAAATTCACTGATTCAAATATTTTGAACACACACTTTAAAGTAAATGGTCATATTATAAACCAACCTTTATATACGCTGCCAACAAGACTGGCTTCCCTATGATCCAATGATCTTTCTCCTACTATCTTCTCATATTAGATAGGTCAATCAGAACACAGTAAGTTTTGCTGTGGTAACAAACAATCCCCAAATCACAGAAACTTGAACCGATGAAGTTTCTTTCTTTGAACTTAAATACCCTGGTAGATAAGCAGCCAACAGCTTTTGGCATTAACAGTTATAGGGGCATAGGAAAAGAGAAAGTAGAAAATTATATACTAGCTTTTTAAGCTTATAATCACATTACCCTGGCCAAAGCAAGTTGCCTGGATCAGGGGAGTATGGATATGCATTCCTACACAGAAGGAGAATGGATGTATTTAGTGGAGAGTGCTAATAAAACCACACTCGATCATTTGTAGTTCCTTGAACCTACTATTTAACTTAACTCTCTTTTGCTCTTGAACAAATACCCTTGTCAATCTATGCTCTTGGATTTCTGCATACCAAATGTCACCTTCTTTCTAGAATATTCCATAATCTCCATTGATAGACTTCATTTCTGTATCATCTTTACCCATTAAAAATAATATGTATGTAAGGTTTATAGCACCCAGAATACTGTATTTTAATTAAGAGTCTGTGTATCTGTGTTTTGTCTACCTCCTCAAACAAAAAGACCATGTTTTATTAATCTATATAATCTACGTGATTGGCAGGTAGATAGTCACTAAAAACAGTATGTCCATAAAATCCTTTTGCAGTTTGATTTTTAAAAGATTTCCTTCTCCTCATGCAATATAATAAATTTATTCTAGATTCAAAAATATGTGAAAGATTTATTTGTTCTAATATATTTATTTTATTTTCTAGTTAATAAACTCCTCTATTACATTAAACAGTCTCAATTACATGATTGAAAATGATGTTACTCAAAAATAATGGTGGATATGTTGAAAGTTTAAAAAAAAACTAAATCCTCTTGTCTAGTTTAAAAAGAGATGCAAACAAATAATTAAGTAATGCAATAAATGATGATTTTACCAAGTAAGCAGTGATATAAAGAGAAAGAAACCCTTAATTCTGCCTGGAGAGGTCAGGGAAGGCTTCCCAGAAGAAATTATATTTGAGCTGAGTTCTTAGGAAAGAGAAAATATATCTAGATGGGAATGGTAAGGGGCAATGGTAGAGGTAAAAAGACACACAGTCAAATATTTGGTACTTTTAAGGCAAGTTACTAAATGTTGAACAGATTATTTAACATTCTGTGTAAATCTTCATACCTGCAAAATGAGATTGTACTAACTGGCCCATCTCACATGGCTGTTATGAGGGTAAAAAGGAGTGTTATGTAAGAAATTTGAGAGCACCATGAAGATATAAGATGGGGACCTTGAAAGGTCAGTGAAATTTTGATGGGTAGAGAAAGGAGTTTAGAACATAAAAGGTGATAAGAATGGTGTAAGCAAAGGCCCCCCAGTAGGAAGGTTGGTTAGATAACAGAAAATCGATCATTGTGGCAAGAATGATGACCAGCAAGTTAAAGTTCAAACACTAACCAATCAGGCACAAGTATAGAAGTTTAGTTTAACAGAAGGGCAAAGCTGATTGTCTTCATTTGGCAAATACATACATTTGGTTGGGAGAGAAGGGAAGCAAATCTAGAGTTACAGAAACTATTTAGGGTCCAAACTGAAGGTTAGGGCAGGCTTATGTTCACTGTCTCTCCAGCTCCATCGCCTTATTTTAAATTATGCAAGTCATGTAATGTGTAAATAGGTTAAAACATAGATGTATAATATAGTTGGGTTAAAAAATGAGAAAGAAAGTGGATGTAATAAATTGTACTCAGGGCAAAGAGAAAGACAGAAATGGAGAATCTTTTATACTGCGATTTTTAACCAATCATAATGTCTTAATAAGACATCCAGATTTAAAACGATTTAAATAATGAAATGTATCACATGTAACAAAGGAAGGCAGGTATCAGAGTTGGTTGAGTAAGTAGCTCATGAATGCCATAAAAATTAGATTCTCTCTCTCCACTCAGTTGGCCTTGATGTGTTACCTTTGCCCAAAGGCTAGCTCCTTTCCTGGTAGCAAAATAGCTGCCTCAGCTTCAAGGGAATGGGATTTCCATGGCTGGCTAGGACTAATGATCTGAAGCAGAATCTGCATCAGGGAATAAATCTCATCATCTGATTGTTCAGGGCAGACTTGGAAACACGGTGGCCAAATTATTCTTGCAGATGTTTTGTTTGACTAGTAAATAGTGTTTTAAAAAATTGAATGAGCCGCTTATATTTAAAAATCATATAATTTTATTTATTTTTAAAAATCACATTTCTGGATTATCTTAAAGAATCCAAAGTTTTAGTTAACTGTGCCTGCATTCCACTTAGCTAAATGGGTTAGCTATTCCCCCTTTAGACAGAGCATTCCAATTCCAACTTATTGGAACCTTATCATTCCCTCATATATTACAACCTGGTCTTCTTTACTCAACTTATTATCTATTGAGCCTCTAATTAGGGAAATTACTCCCAAAGATTTTTCTGAGCCTTGTGGTGTTTTTGCACCCATAAACATATGTCTTGTAGGTATTTGTCCAATGGTTCAAAGAAATGAGAGCAAGGGTCACATTTAGCTTGAGGGTGTGTCTTTGCGAACTTTATTATTAATTAGTCTCATGACCTTATAACTTATAATTTCTATAGCCATAAAATTTAGGAATTGATACCTGTCCCTAACAGCAATATTACAAAGATAAATAGCTTCTTTAACTTCAAAGGAAGGAAAGGTATGTCTTTTATTCATATTTGATTAATTAAAGAATTATTTTCATATCTATGTTTGAGATAGCCAAGAACCAAATAATTTTTTTCTGTAAGTTTCATTTAAATATGTCATTCTTTCCTTTTATAAAGTCTTTAGTTCAAGGATATTGTCTGTTTAATGCACTCCTGAAATATATTTACAGGATAATTATACTGCTTACTGGTTTCATCACCCAACATTGGCTAGGCAAATTTAAATGAAGTTTAAAAGGAACCATTAAAAATTGAATAATGGATTTGTAATATTTTCTTCACTTACAATAACTAGAGAAAAATAATGGCTTTTAACATAATAAAGCTTCTTCAAACATAGAGAAAAAGAGAAAATATAACAAATACCTGTAATCAACTACCCAAATGCCATATTTACTTTAGATTTTTTAAAAAAATATCTATCATTACAGATACAGTTGAAGCTCTCTGTGTACATCTCTTTAATCCCATTTCCCATTGTGTATACCCAGAAATAGTAACCACTGCACTGAATTTGATGTACATATCATATCTATTCACACTTGAAACTTTTAAACATATATATAAATCTATAAATATTTTGTTTTACAATTTTATAAGCATGGTATCATAACATACATGTGCATCTGTAACTTCTTTTCCTCAACATTGTTTTCTGAGACATCCATTTTAATACATGATACTGGGGACCATTGATTTTAAATAATTTGTTACCCCATTTAAGTGTCACATTATTTTAATCTACTCTCCTACAGATAACCATTTAGGCTGTTTCTACAAAGATATTTTATACATCACATTGTTTTACTACCTGTGGTGCATATGAATAAAATTCTGCCTTAGAACACACCACATGGTGGTGTCACTATGAGAAGCAGCTTTATCATGAACCAATATTTTTCTAGAGTTGCTCATTGTGACTTATAATTAGACACAGAGAGTCACATGCTAACTGCAAATGCCAGATGCTTTCAAAGTGAAAATATAGTTTGATGAACCCATGCTATACAGAGGATAAATACTGATTCTTTTTTTACCCCAGTACATCAAAATACATTACTGTGGTCTCTGATGCTTTTTTTTTCAGATGTCTGAATTTAGTTCTATAAATTATAATTTATGTAGAATTTAGTCATTGGTCTCTGAATTGGTAATACGATCTTACCATTGGATGAGCATAAATAGGCAAAAGTCAGGCTCATTTTTCTTTTTCAAGGTTTATATATGTGACAAATATCAGATGTTGAAACATTAGATTTCATATCATAAAACCAACATAACATAATTCATTTAGAGCTCATACTTCAAATCACTGCTAATTTTCCCCAATTAAAGTGTCCAAATACGTATGGCATACTGAAATGTCAATCAAACATCTTCTACCTAAAATTTGGTTTTAATCGACCTTGAAAGAGAATGCCTATTCTGACTGTTCTCTTTGTGGTATTAAATTTCAGACGCTCTGGAGATCTACTGCCCATCTTTTAGAGTTCTCAAATACTCTTTGTAATCCAATGAGGCTCCCGGGTGCCAAGTCTTCTTCATTCAAGTTGGACGATATATTGGTCAAGCAAAGCTAAATTATTTGATGGTAAAAGCTCCCAAATTGAAATTACTTACAGTAAGGTATGTTTCTCTTCATGTAATTTATCAGTCACAGTCATCTTCAGCTTTGTTCCATCATTCTGGGACCCAGATGAAGAAGCATCCCCTTTGTGGAACATGCTGTTCTTGTTGCAAAAGGATAAAAGAAATGACAGGATGAGGTAATTACTGTTAAGGTTTCTGATCAGCTGTGGTTTACATCACTTTCTTTCTCATTTCGTTGAGCAAACAAAGGCATGAGGCCAAGCCTGACATTCAACAAGGTGAGGAGGTAAAGTCATACCATTGGGAGGGACAAAAATACTTGGGAACAGCAATAAAATCCACCACAGAGTTTGTTTTCCTTCTCAGACAGGTACAGTTTTGAGTGACTTTTGGACTATTTGTAAAATCAAATTTGTTTTAAGTTTTTGCTAGTATACACATAAGACTTTCTTATCTTTGGGATAAGTTCAATTTAGTACTTTCTGTGAATATACAAAAAAAGTAGAATTAAAATCACTTTGAAAAATCAATAAATATCTGGACGCTCTATGCATATAATTGTGATCCAAGTATAAACAATATTAATTTATAAACTGAGCCAATTGAAATCTTTACTATATCACTCTGAATCAAGGAAAAATAACTGATTTTCCTCCCACTCCCATCTCAGCTATGAATGGAACCTTAAAAAGAACTTCATACAGTTAATATTTTTAATGAGACTATTCAAATAGTTTTTCCAAATTTGATGAAAATCTTTCTCATTATTTTTGTGTGATGTCATATGGAACAGGGGTTTAATTTAATTTATATAGGTAGCAAATGAAAGATTTTAAAAATTTAATTGTACATGACATGTGCATTCAGGCCAATTTTTTGTTTTTGGTTTTTGCTAGCAATTCTTCTTTCTTTAGTGCTTTTTAAGAAGTTATTTGTCAATAGCTAGTACCTTGGGCACTGAGTCCAGCTTTGCTCATCTGACTCTTTTTGCAGCAGTCTCTTCCTATTTGAAGATACTTTGAAAATTCTTAGTTTGCTTTCTAAAAATGGAGTAAACAATCTCATTTTGGGAAGTTAGCTTCTTTTTAAATGATATTTTATGATTAGATGATTTAAAACAATTTCCAGTTTGGCTTCCCAACAATAGACGTGACAACTAATCACAATGAACAATAAAATTTATTCACTCATAGAATAATTGTAATTATTATTGCTATTCATAATCATTATTATTATAGCTAACACAAAGTGCTACTGACATTGTTCTAAGTGATTTACATGTATTGATTCATTTAATATTCACAAGAACCCTATGAGTTACGATAACAATATTATCCCCATTTTAAAGATAAGGGATTTATAATACTTATTTTAATACAAATCTAAATTCAGCTTTGGAAAAAATAAGTCAAGTTTGGCAGGTTTATCACCAAGGCTAGGAAGTTGGCCAGTTAAAGCAGGAAACCAACAGAAGAAAGAGAAGTATTAAGAGGGCTTGTTTAGAGATTTCCCAAACCTTACTCTATATTCTAAATAAAATAATTTTGAACAAATAAACAAAAAATCTTAGGCAATTCTTACAGGTTGTTAGTCAAAGTAGAGTTATTTTCTATTTAGCTTTAAGTCAACAAATAGCCTTTTAGTTTTTGTGATGGGCAAGATCTGAACTCACATACAGATTACATTATGATCTTGAAACATCAGCCTTTTCTTACCTTCAAAAGAACATAGAAGGTCAGGGAACTGTGCTTCTAGTTAGAATAGGAATAAAGTGCATACATTACTATTTCTCCTTTGATGGTTGATAACCTTCTTTTTCAATAGCTATGAGACCACAACCCATTGTAGGATAGTTGCACTTAATCTAGTAGCCAAAGAGGAAGTCCAAGCAGTTTTGACATCCCTGTCACATGTTAATCTAGAGAGACATTTTCTATTTGTAGATATTTTGGTGGACTATTGCATATGTATAAGTGTTTTTATAGGGATATACTTTGTTTTATATGATGATATGATTGAATAGGTGAATAATTAACCTAATGGAAATAGTAATTAACTAAAATTTATAGTTGCTGTTGTATTTGATTTAAAAAATTGTGTAAGATGAATGAATCAAATGAAAGCATTAATGAGCCACATTTTTATTCTATTTATGGTAGTTTCAATTTGCTCTCTATATCTTTTTTGTTGGTCTTCTTAAAGAAGGGGTTAAATTTCAGCAGATTCTTAAGTTTTTCTAAATGTTAGAAGTAACATCTGTCCATTCTTACCAGCTCTTTCCTGAAAGGAGAAACTCTAGAAAATAATCTATTACGTAATTTGCTTTTTATACTTAAGTATACTATAAAGTATTTAAACTTTTAATGATTGGAAAGAATTTTCATAGAAAAATTAGAGAAACTAAGGAAAATAATATCTGAATTTATAAATAACTTGAATGTGGGTGAAAGAAAGGCAGCAATCAAAATTGATAACTAGTTACACCTAAGAGATGGCAGAATATTCAGGTTCATGTCATTGATAAGTCAGAATGGAAAGGTTAAGTAGTAGTATTTGTTATCTTTCTTACAAAACTTAGTGTTTCTTTTCCTGAATATATTATTACTTTGGCTCCTGTCAAATTTTAGTGACAGGTTAACATGAAGCAGTAATAAAAGTCCTCTAAATAACTGGCAATTCTCTTAATATTTTTAAAATGTGATTAAGTGCTTTACACAATAGCCTTTTCCTTGTTCTTCTGGTTAAAGACCAGATAGAAAAAACTTAAACATGGCAAGACTGTGACATGCCAAAGATCACATGACCTATAGTCAACCTAAGTTCCTAATTATTAATTTAGTGCAACATTTTAAGAGTCATTAGATTATTAAACCCGGTGATTAGTTAACGATGCACCTGACACACATCCTGTTTCATAAAAATCATCCCATTAACCTTGTGGATCTATGCATTTAAACCTACTTGATCTAGGAAATCATCTAAGTATATATATATATATTTTTTTTTTTTTAATTGGGGAGTGGAGTGTATTTGTAGGCTTAGAGAAAAACTTAAAGAGTTTATCAGATCCTTGCCTCTTTTTCTTCAGGTCCAAAAGGACAGATGGATAAAGTGATACGAGGCTGAAACAATTCAGAGAACCAATTTTCGGATGCTTCTACTTCAAAGGATGCTTCTATTTTAAAATATAAAGCAGCTTTTAAAACAGAAAAATATCTATAGTTTTCTTTCAAGCAAACTAATGTTAAGAGAATCACTGCTGTTCAAAAATATTTTTGAGATATTGTTGTACTTTAATAAAATAATTTTTAAAAAGGAAAGCAGTTGTAGTTTGGAACTTCCCTCTCTGCCCTTCTCCAAACTCCAACCCTCCACATAGCTCAGTGGCATAGCTAAAAGGATTTTGCTCATTTTTTCCAAAACACTTCATATCTGGGTAGTTGCCAACCATGGAAAGTTTTAAGTAAATATAACACTTGGGAGAGGGACGAGGCTCGTCTAAGGCTGCCTTCGCGGGACCGCAGTTCTCAGAGGCGTCGTCGCACGCCCTTACCCAGCAGCCGGGGGCCAGCGGCAAAGCCTGGACCACTCGAGCTCTCGCCAGCCCCAATGACCCCCTGCCCCACAACAGCGGGGGTTCGCGCCCATCAGTCTCTCCAGCAGTTTGAGGTCCCAGAGTCCAGGAGGCCATCCGCTTCGAAAATGACCAGACTCCTGAGCCCCTGGTTCCTAAATAAGGCAGCCCGAGAGTTAGCAGGGCGAGAGGACCGGGCTACTCTGAAGCCTCGCCCGGCTCCTCCGCCTCATACGTCAGTTTGCTTCCTTTCCCCGCCTCCAGCCAATACCCCGCCCGCTTCGTCGCGCACTAAGCGCCGAGAGAAATTTGACT